>NC_142209.1:27013665-27684499 GCF_049639895.1 Pseudopodoces humilis
GGTTAATAGTAATTTAATATTAATTTTCACTACAGCCAAGACAGCAGCAAAGTGCTTTTAAAGACCTAATGGAATCTGATATTGAACCACCATACTTCTAATTTATCCCCTGATGTAAATAAAGGGATAATAATACTTGCATATTTTAACATCATTTAGGAGAACAATTACAACCAACAAAGAAGTCCTGATTTTTAGAAAGTCCAGTGCAATCATCTTCATCAGCATAGATTTTTCTTTTACCACAGACCAAACTCATCTTCTCATGGGAGAGAGAGCCATCCTGCCTTTGTTTCTCAAGCTCCTTAAAATAATATACAGGGCACTTGAGAGTAAAGCCAAAATCTTTTTGCCTAAAATAATGGGATAATACAGCAACATTTCACACAGTGAACTCCTGCCCACTGCTGGTGTGTCAGGTTCAGCTCTGGGATTACATTTCCACTACCAGGCAATGGAAGGAGCAGTCCAAAGCCTGCTGATCAAAAACTGATCAAAGTTTTCAAATACAGGAATTAGAAATAAAAAAATAGATAATTTCAGGAACGCTTACCAAAAAAGTAATATGTGACACAGAAGTTTCTAACAAAATGTAGTGATTCCACACAACTGTGTTTTATCAGGAGAGGCAAAGATCTTCTGAAACGTAAATACTTGTATTGCTAAAATCAACCAAAATAAATAGTTTAGTATTCCACATCCAAAACAAATCAATGAAACAGTTAATAAAAATACAACAAAAAAGGACAAGGTACTTGAAAGCCTGAAGTCTAGATCAATTAAAAACTTAATTCAAGGTAATTCCAGGTGTTATATTATATGCTCCCAATCTTTCCTGACATTTTATAACCATTTCTAGTTCTGTTTCCTGCTTGTAATAGTGAAAACAAAGAATGGGGTAGATTGACTCAATACACAAGGAAACAAACTAGAACAACCCTGTCTAAAGCAAAATAAAGAAAAGGGAAAAAAAGGGCATATTTAATCTACTAGATTTCATTTGCATTCTAAATGCTCAATTAAAATATAGAGAAAATTTAGACAAGCCTGAGTTCCAGAGTAATCCTCCAAGCAGCAAAACTAATGTAACACTGATGCTTTCCTCCAAATAAATAAACTACACGTTTCCAAATGACTGAAGCAATCCAGTTGACAAATGAAACCATGAAAATGAAACTATGCAAATGCAACCAAAGTAATTTAATTTTTTATTTTACTAGGTTGCATTAGAAAAAAAAGAAAAAACATAAACAAAAACCCACAACAAAAAAAAGGAGAATTAATAATATTGAAATACATTTTTTTTAAATATTCTAATTACAGCATTGCCAAAATGCTGCTTGGCTTGATGATGAACTGAATAGTCAGCATAATGCAGCACACATGTTTTTCACTAATACAACCAACCTTGGCTAAAGACATCTCTTGCCAAATTGGTTGGACTGTGTCAGTCTGGGAATCAGGCAAAGTTAATGGCAGCTGTGAGGCTGCAGCAATAGAAATATTTTTAAGATGATGTTTCACACTGGTACAGATTTCTGCAGGACTCCTCCAAAGGAATTAATGGAATTTCAGTTTCTGTAGTGCTACACACACACACACATATACAAAGGCTTTAGATGTTGAGCTCTCAGCAAGACTTAATGTGCTATGTAGTCTTGAACTTTTTTTTTTAACTGTAAAGATTTTCAGCTTTTAGGTGACCCTTGTTGACAGCTCCTGAAATTGATATCCAGTTTGCGCACACTGTCTTTTTCCTGTAGCTCACCTGCCACCTCAGTCAGCTTTTAAAATGCATCAGAGGGGTATAGTCTAAATGTTGAGTCCCAGCATCTCAATTTCTGTGTTCATTTAAAAGGAGCTGAGCAGGAAGGAGTAGGATGAACACTGGCATTTAAAGCTGGGTATACACATCATCTGTCAGTGACAGCAGTTGCACAAAAGCAGCTTCTGCTGCCATACTCATAAATTATCCAGGCATTTTTGATCACTGTTTCACTTATAAATGTCTTTCTACAAGGATGCTTAAACCTCTTACCTGTATGATTGGAAATGGCAAATAATTCATGTTGTTAATAAGATAGAAAAGGCTGTAACTGTATCCCAAGAAAGCTCCAGAAAGTAGAAAGAAAAGGTGATACTCATTTAGGCACATCTGAGGAACAGCATCTTCTAGGCTAAAATAGAAAACTTAGAATCAATTCTGAGTTCAAAACAAAAAGGTGTTCAAGCCTTAGGAAACTCAAATCAGAAGTTTGATTCTACTTTCCTGATCAGTGCATCTGATGCTATCTCACTAAGTTTTTGCTAAAGTAGGACTCCCACCACCTGTTTTTGAAACTTATGCATGAAACATATGCCATTAACCACAAGACCAAGACTTAGTTCAAGTGACAACCAACTTGTCATCAACTTTCCATGAGGAATCCTGGCAGTGTAGTTTTTCTGGTGCAGTTATTTCTCTGTACATTGCAACATTTACACAGGGGGGTATGTTTTTGTCCTTTAAAAAAGAAAATCAACATATAATTGCTGGTTTTTGAGAATACCCAAATTCTTGGGATTCTTTTTGAAAGAAACGACCAGTGAATACATTTCACAATAAAAGTTCTTTGTTTATCATGGACACACACAATTACCCATCTGAAGGCGTGCAGGACACAGCAAGAAACTGGAACCTCCCTTTTGTCATGACTGTAGCACACCAAGTAACCAGCATTCCCATGATAGCATGAACAAAGGAATGGATGACTTGCTGAGGGTGAATAATTTTTCCTATCAGTGCTAATCGAGAGCATGGTATTGATGGTACAACTGTAAATAAAAACAGAAAAATTATTTTCACTTCTTACTAATAACAACTTTCATAAAAAAAAAAAAAAGATAAAAACCCCACTATTGTCACTAAAGAACTTTTCACAGTTAAGATCAGTCACTAAATTATAAATTATCATCCTATATAGGCATCAAAGACAGTTCAACAATTTACACAACCCACCTGCATAAAATTCAATGTTGAAGATGCTTATTATTATTATCACCATAGACATCAGGAAGATACAAAAGATGACATAGGAAGTATACAAATCATTGAAAGAATCTAAAAAAAATAAAAATAGTGTTGTTAAGAAAATTGTAATAGCACAGCAGTGATTAAGTAACAGAAAAGAGAACTTAAGCAATGGACAATAATCCACTGAGTGCTTAAAGGGGAGTAATGGTCAATGGGCTTTCTCATCCCACAAGAGTCTACCCAGCTACACAACATTTCTACACAAAAGCGTAAACTTCATAGAAACTATTTCACACCCTTAAAACTGGTTTTCTTATAAGTAAACACTCAGAAGTTTGTTTAAAAAAAAAAAACATTGAACTGTGGCTCAAATATCACATTTCCCTTCATTTAAGAAAAGCTGCAGCCATACAGCCACACTAAAAAGACAAGAAATTTCTTACAGAGTGGTTCTTTTGCTTTTTCCTATTTTCAAGGGAGGAAGGAAGTCAATTCTCTCTGCCTGGAGCAGCTCAGTGATCACAGGCATCGAGCATCCAGCTAAAAATCTCTCAATTTTCATTGCAGGCACTCAGGGGAAGTTATTCTCACCATGCAGAGTGGCTGCTTCAGGAATTTCTCTTAGGATTCAGTACACCATAGAGAAAACTGAAGCTGTTTATGGAAACAGCACCTGCACACAGTGGAAGGGGAAGTGCGTCCAAGGACTCAGAACACACAACTAAAACAATTAAGCTTTTTTTTTTTTAATTCTGGTAGGAATACAGCCACATGAATTTGCAACGCGTACTCCTATCTAGGGTGGGCAGTGGCTGCTGCGGGTGTAACACAGGAACATTTCAAAGGCCAAAGACTATTCAAAATACAAGTGTAACACGATGCCACCGTCAGTTCGCGTTATCTGGGACTGAGCCCAAAACAACAGAGCGTAGGAGACAAAAATCCAGAAACACAAACACGTGAGAACAAAAACAGGAAAACGCGGCCGGGCACCTACTCGAGATCCAGCGCACCGGGTGGAACGGGTCGAGGCCGCTGAGGATGATGAAGGCCGCGGTGCAGATGGGCAGCAGCAGCACGGACCAGGTGATGGCGGCGGCCACTCGCCAGCCCAGCACCTGCGGGGACACAGCGTGAGGGGACCGGGACCCGCCTGCCCAGTGCCTGCACGGTGACAATGGGAGGGGCCGGGAGGGGGGACCGGGACCCACCAGCCCAACGCCTGAGGGATGCGAAGGGTGAAGAGACCGGGGCTCATCACCCCAGAACCTGAGGGGAGATAGAGTGAGGGGCCGGAGACCGACATCATCCGCCAGCCCAGCACTTGCGGGGAGATAGCATGATAGAAGCGGGACCGGAGGGGGCGCCGCCACCCGCCAGCCCAGCACCTAAAGGAGCGCAGCCTATGGGGAGCGCAGCCTATGGGGAGCGCAGCCCGAGGACCGACCTGCCGGAGCAGCGCCCGCTGCCCTCCCGCCGCCGCCGCCGCCTCCATGGCCGCGGCCCGGCCGCCCGTTCAAAGCCGCCGCCCAACGGCCCCACGTGCCGGCCTCGCGACACTTCCGCCGCGCGCCCAGGCGGCAGCCAATGGGAGGGCGCGCACGCCCACAGCCCCCCGCCCCCCGGAGTGCGCGAGTGACGTCACATGCAGTGGAAACTACAAGTCCCGGCGTGCCCCGCGCGGCCATGGCGGCCTGAGGGGGCCTGGGGGTCTCCTCCGTGTCTAAAGGGACAGAATGCAACCCGGGACGGCGAGGAAAGAAATTGTCAGATTAGTCCACATGCCGTCCGTTTATTTACACTTTGAAAGCCTCGCTGGCAGCACGGGCCCACCCCAACGGGGCTCAGTCCTGTTACAACACCCTTCCTTGGACCAAACCCTCCCCACCACTTTAGAGCGTTAAGATGCTTTGTGCACAAAACACCGATCTCACATCGCTTTCAGAACGCTTTATTCAGAGCCAAAACAGTATGGTGAGCATAGACTGAATTAAAGAAAAAAACAAAACAAATCCCTCCCAAAAAACAAAACAAAACAAAAATCCCAACCAAACAAAACCAACCCCTTCCTGTTCTAGCCTGGGAGCAATGGTTCACTCTCCTTCTGGAACCAGCCAGTGTCCACAAGCATGGAGATGTCCATATGTCCATGGGACATCACTGTCCGTCCTGCTGCAAAACACATCCCTTGTCCTTGAAGTTTCCAAGGTTTTCAGTGAAAAAATAATCTAAAATAAAACTACTGTATAGAGGGAGAAACTGGTGCTGTCATCTGAAAGAGACAAATAACTCCAGTGAATATTTCAACTCCTCACCAGAGGACACAATAGGGCACATATTTAAGACTCAATACCAAAATCCATTACTGTCATACTGATTTGTATTAGGCATCTGGAATGAAAAACTGATAGTGCAGGAGGAAAAGCCACTAAAATTGACTTGCATGATTGGATTGTGTAATTTTTTATGTGCCTTTCACTAGGCACATTTGGCTATTTTTTATATTATTTATTTTAAATTTAATATAGCTTCTATTCAGTAGATTTTCACAAACACACTTGGAGCTAGTGTACTTGGAGTAGCCTGGTCTTTACATGTCTATTATCCTGTTCCTGGACGTCCTCCACAGAATTATCCAACAGAATTCAAATGTCATCTGCTGCTGGCAGCAGGCCTGGATGGCAGGAAGCAAATGCTCAAGCTATCCCACAGAAGGAATGCAGTCCAGAGGGATGGATGGCTCAGGATCCGAGTCAGCCCTGCCCAAAGCCTACACAGATGTCCCCACACAGCGCTGCTGCTTTGAAACACTGTCTCAAACATCAAGGGGGGAAAACCCAATCTGATTTTTTATACTAAAAGGAAAGAAAAACTGGAGTCTAACAGTTTATTGCCCAAGTTTCACTTGTGCAGAATAAATTAAAATAAATGCTTTTGGGTTTTTGAAAGGGAATGGCCTCTGGGACAGAGTATATTTGAGTTTCTTCACCAAGAGCAAACCTCAAAGCAAAGAAAGGTAACAGATCTTTGTTCCTCAGTCTTTTAATTTTTTACATCTGTACTTGAAACTTACAACTAAAACAAAGTTAATAAATGTTATTCATATATAGACTCCATTAAGCAAAATTAGTTTGTTAAATCCCTTTCCATTCAACCATACTGATGGGGAAAAGTTTCAAGATGTCTGTGATGACTGCAGGAAAAAAAAAATTTAGATTGGGTTCTTACCTTATTTACTGATTCTTTGTTACTACTGTTGTTCCATTGTGAGTAGGGATAATAGGTGCAGGAAGATCCAGTTCAGGGGCATCAAAAAAGTATGCCTACATTATCAGAGAAAAAACTATTTAGAGAGAAACCATACAGTGCTGCCTCATCCCAACTCTTTCCATACCCATCAAATACAGGTACAAACACAACACTGAAATGGCAAATTTCAATCTTTTTCTGTTTTCATCAGATTAGAAAAGGTCAATTAAAATGGTGCTCTAAACTGTACTTTAAAATGTAACAGTTAGCAGCCAAGGCCTTTGAAAAAGACCTGTACTGGAAAGGGTTGGATTGTAGATCCAGGGGGAGTTGTGTTTTGCTGTCACCTCTGTGCACACCAAGTTGTGGGGAACCAGATCTGTCTACTCTGGAAGCTGTGGAAACTGAGGCCTGGCTAATACCCTTCTACCCACTACAATAAGGAAACAAATAATGTAAGTGTTCACTGTGTATTTCAGTGGCCTTGGGGTCTTCTTTTTAACACTTACTGTGTATAAAAATACAAACCTGCTAAAACTCATAAGCACACACTTTATACTGAACATTTAATCCTTCCAAAGGACTAAGTACAGTACTCATCTGAATAAAGTGCAACTGGATACTATAAAGATACTATAAATGGAAATTTGACTCGATGATCCTGATGGATCCCCTCCAACCTGGAGATATTCTATGACTCCACAATTGATTACTGATTTTATTACCAGCACTGTGAGGGTCACACCAGCATCAATTTTTGCTACGTTTAAAATAACTGGACTTTTTACATTGGAGGTTTTGCAGTGACCAGCCAATCCTTCCTCCCCTGTCCCATAAGATGCCACCCGCCCTAGGAAATAAGAGATTAGGGAAAAGGAATGGCAGTGTCCCACCAAACAGCCAACAGCCAGCAGGGCGTGCAGCAGCAGGATGGTGGCTACGGTGGCCACTGCAATCCTGCGGTTGTCGTCACGGACCGCGGGCCAGAAGGTCATCACCAGCACAGACCCCGAGAGGCACAGCGAGAACACCACCAGCACCCAGCGCACCACCTTCTGCGGGATGATCCACAGAATCTGGAAAAGGCAGGGAAAGGCTTGCAAAGAGGCCGTGTGTTCTGGGACACGTCATCACTTCCAGCTGAGTTGTGCACAAATGAAGCCACGCCTTAGTGTGACACATCTCTGTTCGTGGAGGAAGGAGTAAGAGCAGCGCTGAGCTTTACTCCCAGACACAAGAGTGAATCCCCAGTTATGGCACTCCCTCCAAGGCCTGTCCCCAGGCAGAGGAGGGCCCCTGCCAGGGAAATTTGTCCTTGGAGCCATCAGCACTGCTGTCCTGCACAGACATCTGTTCCCTGGGGACACATCCTGATTCCTGAGGCTGCCTTGGGCTGCCTGCCAGGCTCACCAGCAGCACCTTGCTTGGCTTTGCTGCCTCTGGTGAAATGATGCGTCCTGGGCTTTTCCAGCACCCACAAGACACCTTTACACTAGACAAGCTTTGAGAAAAAGAGCAAAAGACTCTCCCAATCTCCAAAATTTCAACAAATATCAACAATATTATAAGAAATAGCAAATCTTCTCAAGCAGGACATGCGAGAGAGGCACTCTTTAGCCATACGTACCGCTGTGGGAATATAAATGAAGAGGGAGTAGCCATAGACACACACTATCTCCAGGAATGAGTAAGAGACAATGTTCATGACTTTACTGTTCCTCCACATCAGGAATCCCCAGAGAGCAAGGGGAACAAGCCAAGCGTATGCATAAATCGTTGTAGCTGCTATGGACACTGGAAACACAACAAAAGGTTTAATGTTCTACTTTGAATCCTGCCAGAGTCAAAGAACTAGAAGCATTCAGCATGAAAACTAGAAAACCACCTGTGAAGATACTTCTAAAAGATGAAGTCTGAATTATGAATAAACTGAGAACTTTGCATTGATATCTAGTTTACACCCAGTACTCTGCCAGAACTTCAAGTTAGCTTAAAAGTAAAGACTTCTGAAAAAAAATCTCTAGGTGATTTCAATTTCTTTATTATGCCTATGCACAAAATGCTGTCAGTTTCAGTTTGAAAGGAAAAGCCACAGAGGCAGGAAAAACTTAGTTAAAAATAGAAATTCAGCTACTAAACAGCTAGTGTCAAATCTGAAATTATTCATGTGACTGCATTCCCAAGTGGCAACATTCCTCCCAGTACACTAAGGATTTTGGGAACAAAGAGAAGCTGTGTTCCTCTGCAGGGACAGCAGCCTCCCTCATAATACAGAGACGGATATAGACAAACTGGCTCCTCACTCTGAGTTCTTTGGGGAACAAATCAATTTTTTGCTTATTTTTTGCATCTTTTGCTTATTTTTGAGTTTGCCACAAGGTAAGAACTTCCAGTCCTTGGTAGGTGATATGAGTGATAATCTAATCTGGGAATTTTCTCCCTGAGGCCTGCAGATTCCTGGGAGGCCACAGATCCAGGAAGGCCTCCACCAAAGCACCACAGAGGCCAGTTCTGGCCTTTCACTCTCTGTACAAGGAGACATCCACTAAGGCTAGAAAATAACTAACTACTCCTGCTTGCTCTTCTAAACTAGTTTATGCTCTGAAGAAACAGGGTTCTGCCAGTCACAACCCATTTTAAGGGCCTGTTTCACATGTCTAAAAATGTAAAGACAGCAATCAATCAAAAGACTGTGCTAAATCAAAGCCATGAACCAGTTTTATATTGCTCCATTTTCACATTAAAAAAAAAACAAGAAGAACAACAAGAACAATAACAAAAAAAACCCCACAAATGTCTACTTACAAACCTTTTCGGAACTCAGGCACGTAGTGGTACGTTGGTTTGCCCAGATGGATGAAGAAATTTGAGAGATTGCCACTAACAGCAATGGTGAACACGAGTGTAGCACATATCCAGAATGGACCTAAAAAGGAAACAAAATCAATAGCACCTCCTCTGCTCTCTTGCTTTCTCAGGCCAGCACATAAAATGAAATACAGACTCAAAATACTTAGCACAGAAGATACCTTCTCCCACCTCATACCTACCATAAAGGTCAGGATTGCTGCGGATATACAGCCTCACAAAGTTCTTCCCAGGGACTGGGAACACCGACCCTTTGATTCTGTCCAGGACCTATGAAACGTAAGGATTTGTCTGACTGACAATACAAGAAGGAAAGAAACCTCAATGGATAAGGCATAATTCAGACAACAGTTCTCTCCTGGAGCAGAGTATTAACCTGGTATGTGTCTACGTCGAAGAAGGTCTGGTAGTACTCAAAAGTCCAGAAAGGGGCACTTTTCTTCTGTCCTGCAAGGAGCTGGATGGTGGGAAAGGCAACATGGAAAGTGTTACAAGTACATAATTTATGCATTACTAGCTCATTTACACAGTAGTCACATGATTTTGGTACCCAAACTCTAAACAAACTTAACAGGGTTGTGCTTCCTATGGATTATGTAATGGTTCCCCTTTCCCCCTCCAATAGCTGTTGGCAGCCAGCCTCTTATTTCTCTGTAGGCAGAATCATGGCCTGAGGTTCTAAAGAGCAGCCTGTTACTACCTGCTGCCACATGATCTGGAACATACACCCTCATCACCATGACAAGTTCCTTTTGCTTATCAGAAGCATAGAATGGCCTGTGATTGAAGGGACCTTAAAGATCATCTCATTCCAATCCCATGGGCAGGGACACCTGTCACTTTCCCAGGTTGCTCCAAGCCCCATGCAGCCTGGCCTTGGATACTTCCAGGGGTGGGGTAGCTACAGCTTCTCTGGGCAACCTGTGCCAGGGTCCCACCACCCTCATAGGAGAGAACTTCTTCCTATTATCCAATCTAAATATCTTCTCTTTTAGTTTGAATCCATTTCCCCTTGTCCTGTTCTCTACATGCTCTTGTAAGAAGTCCCTCTCCATCTTTCTGACAGGCCTCCACCAGCAGGGGTGAGAGCATTACCTCTGTTTTATCGGAGTCGTCAGTGCCCAGTAACTCATCATCCTCTTCCCTCCCTGGCTCCTGCAGGCGGCTGTGCTGATTCTTGGGGATTTCAACTGGCTCATCGATGCTTATGGTGGTGGCATCAGGATTTGCTGCAAGCAAATTAGCTGCATCGTCAAACTCTGCAAATAAGTATATTACAAGACAGGCGATGATCAAGACACTAAAATTTTTGTTCTCATGGCTCAAATAAACACACGAAGACCCTGAGACAGGATAACTAGTAACTTCGGCATGTTGGCTACGATTTGTTTCCTAAAGCCCAAACCGACACGGATCAAGCTGAACATTTAGTCAGTCAATAAGTGTGAGTCTGCTTTTCCTGCCGATCTGCCTGCAGGATGTTCCTCTGGCACCACTGGAGCCTGCCTTCCTGCCCTGCCACCAGCCCCGACCCGAGAGCCAGCAGGTCTCTGCAAGGGGAGAGGAAACCTGCCAAACTAAAGAAATGGGTACTTTTAATCTCCAAAAATTGTCATGAAATTTTTTACGAAGAACTAAGTCTAAAACTGGGGCCTTTTGCAGGTTACAGAGCGCTCTGCCCCTTTCCAGCTGTCACTTGCTGCCACATAGGATTTCTGTCCACGATTTCCGTCAACACCGGTTACATTTTTTAGCTCGCCAGCAGCACAACTTCGTCTCAGAAAATTCAGGATACCTGATCTCACAAGCAGAACTCCCAGGACGTTTTTATTCCGCGAACGCTCAGAAACGCTCCCAAAGTCCCCAGCGCCTGACGGCTCCCCCAGCTGGGGCCTAGCCCCGCGCCCGCACCTGCGACATCGCCTTTACCTTGGAATTTGAGGTCGTCCGCCGTCGCCATTCATCCGCCTGGATGAGGATCAGCTCCCCGGGGCTCGACCCTCCTGCAAAAGGACAGGGAGAGCGCTGGGTCGGGTCGGGTCCCCCGCCCCGTGCCAGCGCTGCCGCGGCCCGCCCGGGACAGCCCCGCACCTCGGCAGCGCCACGGCCCCGCAGCCGCCGCTTCGCTCCCTTAAAGGCGCCGCGGCCGCCGCGCGGCCTCAGCCAATCAGCGGCGCCGCCGGGCCCCTGCCCCCGCCCCTCGGGGCTCAGCGGCCCCGTCGGCGACGCGCCTGGCAGCGACCAATCACAGCCCTCGCGGCGCTTCCGCGTGCGCGCCCGCCCGCCCTCTTAAAGGGCCCGCGGCAACCCGAGCGCCGCTGTGCACGAGCGTACAGGGGCCATAGATAATCGTGTTTTGGTAACTGAGAGTTTTATCAGAGAATCACAGAACGGTTTGGGTTGGAAGGGACATTAAAGCTTATCTCATTGCAACTCCCTGACATGGGCACGGACACCTCCCAGCAGAACGGGTCGCTCCACGCCCTGTCCGGCCTGGCCTTGGACACTTCCAGAGATGGAGCAGCCACAGCTTCCCTGGGCAGCCTATGCCAGGGCCTCACCACCCTCACGGGAGAGGGTTTTTGCTTCACACCTAGTCTAAACCTGTCCTCTCTAAGTTTGCAGCCATTCCCTCTTGTCCTGTCACTGCAGGCCTTTGTCAATAGACTCTCTCCATCTGCCTTGTCTCCCTTCAGGTGCTGGAAGGACACAAATAGGTCACCACAAAGCCTTCTCTTCCCCAGGCTGAACAATCCCAATCCTCCCAGCTCTTCCTCACAGCAGAGCTGCTCCATCCCTCTGATCTTGGTGGCCTCTTGAAGCCTTGCTCCAACAGATCCGTCTCCTTCCTGTGCTGGGGACTAGCTGGATACTGTATATACCGGAGTGTGTGTGTATATTTAATCTTTCAGCCCCAAAATGCCAAAACATGGAGTGCAGCAGAGCCCCAGAGCAGGCAAAGCAGGAGGAACGGGGCACTGTTTGCAAAGCATCTGCATCACACCAAGGCCTCAAGCATCAGCACCTTAGTCTTTACTCTGGGATTCAGGGAGAACACCCTGATCCAGCTCCCTTCATTTGTAAAACACAGACCACATTTGTGGATAAGCCTCACAGCTGTGCAGTGAGTACCACACACCCAGCCTGGCTGCACTTGATGCCTTTGGTGCAGCTGGAGGGAGCGTGCCTGACAGGATCCTTGCTCACACAGGGGCTGAAGTGCAGGGAGAGGACAGTGTTCAAGGCAAGGCAGAATATCAAACACGTGAACATTCTCCCTCCCCTTCATCCTCTACCTTTGCCCCTGCCTTGCACTGTGCTCCCATCACAAGTGGCCAGACCTCTCCACCATGATGTTGGGCATCAGGGTATTCCTACAGAAAATCCTGATTCTTCTGCAGGTTACTCTGTCTGTTGTTGTTGGCAAAACACTGATGATACTGTTCCCCAATGCCATGAAAAGATACATCCTAAAGATGGGTGAAAAGAGCAGAATGAACCGGAATCCAAAGTTCAGCTACGAAAACTGGGGCCCGACTTTTTTCAGCTTCAAATATTTGCAATTTGTGCTGAAGGTGAAGTGGAAGAGGCTGGAGGATGAAGCCTACGAGGGACACCCTGCCCCCAACACGCCAGTGGTGACCCTCGGCGGGGAAGTTTGTCAGGTCCTGGATTTCATGAAAGGTCAGTAACTGGAGGTCAGCTGGGTTGGGTTTGCTGAGAGCACAAATGAGGAAATGCTGCTGAGGGAACAGGCACAGGCAGCTGGCCCCTGAGTGCACCATGTACAGACCACCAACACTCACCTGCTGGAGAAGATGCAGCACACTTACTCTGGCTGCTTCTTGATTTTCAAAATTAACCTGCATTTATCACCCTGTCTGTGCTATCCCTTCAC
The DNA here is from genome assembly GCF_049639895.1 of Pseudopodoces humilis. NCBI lineage: Eukaryota > Metazoa > Chordata > Aves > Passeriformes > Paridae > Pseudopodoces > Pseudopodoces humilis. The sequence continues at coordinate 27,026,694 of NC_142209.1, forward strand.
ACCACTGAGCTTTTGCAAGACCTGTCTCCGCCTGAAAACGCTTTTTGATGAAAGCCAAGGTAATAATTAGTTTTAAGGAGGGAAAGCCCAGAATTGAATCATTTGCAATGAATCCTGAGTGTTGGCTGTCGTTCTCTGTCCATACGGAAAATTCCACACCAGCTCCCTTTGCCAGCCTAAAGCCTAGAAAGCACACGGTGGGTTTTTCCAGATCCAAAGTGGCAGGGAATAAAGCAGAAGTAGCTGCTTTGTACTTTGTCCGCTGCCTCCCACTGAGATCTCACTAGAATGTGGAATTAATCATTAAGCTGCAGCCTCCATCCCCACGGGAGGGATTACATCCTTCTCTCACTCTGCATTCCTAATTATACATAGATATTTATGTAGAAAATGGACTGCAAATTTGAAGAAGAGATACACAGTATCTCCAGGAAGGTAGCACTGTTATTTAATTCTTTAGGATGTGGATCTATGTTAGCAGCAGCTTTTAAGTTAAGCCACGCCAGAAAGATCTTGAACAAATTTAATAGAATTTAGCATAACCAGACTAAAAGAGGTGCTTAAAAGTCCTGCAGTCTCTCTTAAATCAAGGCCTTGCAAACAGATGCCAACACCAACACAAAACGGTGTTAATTTGTAAGCAACTGCAGACACTTTTTCCAGTGTAAGGTTAGTTTAATAACATATAACCAGCGTTCTGTTTGGTCAGGAAATTGCAGAAATACATTGAAAGCATAAGAGCCTGTGATGCATGACTGAAAAGCCTGCAGTTTCCCCTCAGCTCAGCTTGAACTGACACATCTAAAAAAATCTGGACATGAAAAGGCTTTGTGACTCTGTCCTCAATGCCCACCCCTGAACCACTGTCCCTGGATAACCTTGCAGAAGGCCATGTTTAGTATCTTTGAAGTTGCTCCATACTGAAGATCCCAGGGAGGCTGAGATGCCCTTTTTTGGATCAGTTCCCTATCCCAAAAATGTTGGTAACTTGCAAATTTGCTCTCGTGATGAGGAAAAGAGAAGCTGTGTGACTGCAGGCTGCCTCCTGCCTGTACTGGGAAGGGTTCCCTTAGGTAAACTGATCAAAGCCAGGCTAGGAAAAACACCTTTATGCCTGCTTTGCAGAGATGCAGAGGTTCTGCTGCTGATTTTACTGACCTAAGAGAAGTTTATGAGGTGATTTAGTGTTGTCCAGAAATCTCTGCATCAGAGGCTCAGTTCAGCGTATTTACTTCTGTCATTCCTCCCTTCGCTTAACCACAAATTTATTTTTTTTAATCTTTATTTTTTCCCAGATAACCGACCTTTAATCCTGAATTTTGGAAGCTGCACCTGACCTTCATTTATGCTAAAATTTGATGAGTTCAACAAGCTCATCAAAGATTTCAGCTCAATAGCAGATTTCCTTATCATCTACATTGAGGAAGCTCATGCAGTAGGTACAGTACAACCACAGTGATGCCAACCACAGCTTCAAATGTGTCACTTCCTTTAGGGAAAAAATGCGCTAGCAAAGGAGGAGGCTGCAAACAGGAGAGAAATCTTCAACACGAGTGGCAACACCACATCTAAGCACCAATTTGTGTCCCTAATTCTCCTAAGATTCTACTTACACTTCTGACTTTACACTGAGTTACTCAAGTGAAGGACACATCTTTAAAAAATTGCCTATCAATGTTAGTACAGCTCCTTTTGGAAACAGGAAGAAATGAAATTTCATAGAACAAAAGTTAAGTGTACAATATATGTTAAAAAAAATATTAGTTTTTAACATTTTCTAAGAACAGGATACAGTTAAATCTGAAAAATTTAGCAAGCAAACAAACCACACTTGTTTATCTACACTGGATTCTAAGTAACACATTGGCACTGGCTTTATCCCAGGATTAAATGTTTTTCTAAAACCTAACATTTATAGCTTTCTAGTTTCTACTTTACTGGGAAGAGTTGTGTGCAAATGTTTGTTTGCATAGTTCTGAAAAACAAACGTGTGTCTTGGCTCACATTTCGCTTCTCACAGACCTGTAATTTTGGCTTATAGGCTTAATGAGTACAATCAAGCAAAATGTACAACACTGACAAATCTTACCCAAGCAGAATACATGTTACCCACATGGTGTCTTTCTAGGGTTGATTTCTGTGGAAAAATTTCAGCTAAAATCCATCAAATATTTCTGAATCCAGGGCAAGAGGTAAATATGGTTTGATGGAATTAAAAGGAAAAAAAATAGATCCTGGGACCACTTATTGCAAAGCTCTAGTGCTGCCATAGTTTGAGGGAGGCTTTCATTTCATGGTAGGTTTTGATGTTAGGAATAAACTGCAAGATTCTTTTAACCTAGTTTTGGGATATGAGACAGTACATGTCCACCCTTGCACATATTCAAAACCTTCATTGCTAAATCCCCTCATTTGTTTTAGATGGATGGGCTTTTAAAAACAATATTGTTATTAAAAATCACAGAAGCCTTGAAGATCGAAAAGTTGCAGCACAATTTCTTCAGAAAAATCACCCTTTATGTCCAGTGGTTTTAGACACTATGGAAAACCTGAGCAGTTCAAAATACGCTGCGCTGCCAGAACGACTCTACATGCTTCAAGGAGGGAAGGTTCTCTACAAGGTAAAAAATATCAGTAGCAATGAGCACAGTATACAGAGCTTTTTAAATTTCAAGGTAACTTGAGACTGCTTTACATTTAACAGTCAGTATTTCATTCTGTTTGAGAGCTAAACATTGCACAATGCACTGTAAATGTGGAGAGAAATGAACATGCAGCAAAACCAGTCTGGGCCTTTATAATGTACATACTCGATGTACACCTGTCTTGCTCAAATATTTATCTTTTGGCTCACTAGTAACACGAGGTACATCTAAGCTGTGAGATCCAGGAACACCTCCCACCTCCAGTGGCTCTGTCCTGGTGACAAAACAGGGTGTAACCAGTGCATAACCATCTCCCAAGGATGGCTCCAGTGGAAAGAGAGCCCAAGGCACACCTGCCCACAGCTCTGGTGCAGCTGCTGTGCTCTGAAGGATTTCTGCTCTGTCTGCTTAAGCATCACTGTGTCATTTTATTGCCTTTGCAGGGAGGAGTGGGGCCCTGGAATTACCGCCCCCAGGAAATACGTGTCATCCTGGAAAAACTGAAATAGGAAAAAAAAAAAAAGGACTCTGAAGTAAAAACTATCTGGATAAAGAAGTTCAAGGATAATTTGTCACAGACCTGAGTCTAAGGACCAAAAAAAATATTTAAAAACAGCCATAGAGACAAGAAAAGAAGAATGTTGTATGTGAATGTAAGGAGCATATGGAATAATGTTCATTATATTTGTCTAGAAGCTCTCAGGTGTCATCCCTACAACACCAACTTCTGTTCTACAGTAACTTACTACTCTTAAACCACATGTAGTAACCTGGGAGCTGGCTCCATGGAGCTCTGGACACCAACATTTACACTTGTAAGGAATATCCTGCAGGATAAACTTCAGGGTGGTGACATTTCCAAGAGTCCACTGGCAGCCAAAGCAACTGATTTCATTACTATACACATTGCATTTGTATATATAAAATGTTCCCTTTCACTAACTTCAGGAGGCTTCTGAGCAAGACAATCTCTATTAGCACTTGTTTCCATGAGTATTTGTTATGATGGTCCCAGCATAAAGCACTGGCGGCTGTGACCTGATTCTAGAAAATATTTACAGAAACAAGGGATTGATCTACAATTATTAAAAGTCTATCAAAGTACTTCATTTGGCTTCAGATTATTTCCCTTCCTGCCCTGCCTCTCTCCCCCAGGTGATTTCTAAGCATTAGCAGACATTTATATTCATTCTAATAATCTCTGTGTTTAAGCTGATTAGAAAGTTACCAATTTAAGGACTTTTAAAGGACTTGTTTGACAGTAGGAAGTAATACATCTCACTTAAGTAGCTATCCCTTTTTTATTTCTATTTAACTGAGAGTGCAAAGGAAACACTTTACAGGAAATTGAGTTCTAATTCATGTATTATGTAGGCCTGATATAAACATACTGCCTTAAATGGATTCAGTTATGCTCAGGTATTCTAGGCTGACAGCTGAGGTTACAAAATGAAAAAGCTGTTACTAAAATGAACAACAGCACTGTGATATGGCTGGACTTGATGATCCTGAAAGTCTTCTCCAACCTAAATGATTCTACATTCTATTCTATTCCACACATTAAACCAGGAGGGAATACATACCACACCCATACCTTCAAAAAAAACTTTAATACAAGGTTCTAATAATAAACATACTCTACAGTGCAGCTATCAAAATGAAACTTCCTTATAAAAAAATAAAATGGAGGCCCAAATTTAAGCTGACCTCAAGTGTTGTCTGCTGTGCCCTCTGCCATCACCCGGTGCACTGACACAAAATGATCAAAGGCAGATTTGATGATGAAACGCAAGTAAGTGGCTTGGAACTCAGGAAGCTGCAGAAGGAATAAAAATAATGTTATTGCATTCTCTGTAGTAACAAAACTACCAAACCACATTTGCAGAAGTTTGTTAAACACAAGGATCTGGATATTTCAGTGCCTGTTTTTGAATTGCACATAAATCAAGTTCTTTGACCTGCAATTCAAAAAAAAAATCCCATCACCTCCTGAATTCTGCAGCCTTAAAGGCAGCAATTGAAGGAGGGAAGATTGCCACACTTCTGGAAAGGGCCCTTGCACCTCGTTAGGAGCATGAGGCAGGTGCAATTTCATAGCATAATCTACAGAGGAGCAGCTGGGAAGTGCAATTTCACACCACAATCTACAAATTCCTCTCTTTAACACCAACTGAGCAGTAATTGTAAATAAAGACATGTTTGGGCTTTTTATGATTTCTCCCCACTTAGTCCAGACATCCCATTTCATGAACCACTACAGATGCATGCTGTAAATACTCACTGGAAATTCTTCCATTTGCAGCTGTCCTTCTCTGTGCTGCAAATCTAGAAAACATATTTTAAGGTAAATAACGAAAAATAATGTGCAATGCTGTGACGTTTTCACTGGACTCAGAGTTCAAGTGAGTTTAAGGACTATGAATTTACACTGCATAGAGACATTGTTCTTTTTTATTTTTACAGGTGATTTAAGAGAATACTTTTTTGCAATATCCCAGTCTGTGTGTGTATATATATCCCACTCATTACAGTGATATAAAAGGTCACCCAAGAGGCACTAAAAAAAGCCAATCCCCAAACCAAACAATGCAGGAAATGTCACTCTATTATACTGTGTAAGCCTGTTTTTAATTTTTGGAACATAAAGTGCACAAGTAGTGCTTTTAGCCCTTATACAGCATTTTACTCTCTAAACTGCTGCAGAGACCAGCAGTGTTAACAAAATTCACTTAAACGTGACCATTACATTAATGTCCAATAAAATAAACATCATGCCACACTTAACAAATAGATGAGGGGGTTACAGTGATGCACTGAAAAAGACCAATATTGTTCCCACAAAACCCCACAAACTCAGCCTTACCTTTTTCAATGCATTGTTCAAAACCCACAGGGTCTTTAGATGTGCTTCTTTCAATCCTTAAGGTCCGCACTAAAATATATATATAAATTCAAAATATCAACGCAAATTCTGATTCTTTATTGATACTGATATTTATTCCATCACTTTACAGCCACAAAGCACTTTCAGAGCATTAACTAGTTCATTTTTTGTCTAAGCTATGGGGATTGTGCATATGAAGGATGATTGCTTTGTGAAAATGAATCTTTACGCAAAATCTTTATGTGAAGTTAAATGTTTATGAATCTGTTAAAGGTGGCTACGTACAGACTATGACACTGCTGTGGGAACTTTCATTAAGGCACAGACACACATATTAATATAGCACATATTACCTACTGCAAGACACAAAGTCTTACCCAAATAACACTGGATGGCGACTTTGCTGATTTTTACACATTTGGGAAAACCAATAATCAGTTCCTGTGGGAACATGCCTGTCGTCGTCCAAAATGTTTTGGAGCTTCTGTAGAAAAAACGGGACAAACCCCTCAACTTCAGCTTTCCATCTTTAGCCATCTTGAATGAAATTTATCACAGAAAAAATACGGAGGGGAAAGGAAGGGGGAAAGAAGAGGGGTGGAAAAGAAAGGGGCGGAAGAACAGGGGGACGGTGAGGAAGGGAAGGAGAGAGACGAAAAGGAGTGGGAAGAGGGGGAAAAGGACGGGGGAGGTATTTTTACTGGGGGTACTTTCAGCAGTGCCCTGTGCACGGACGGGGCAGCTCTCTGGAGGTATTTACAGGCGCCGGCAGCACACGGGAGCGCGCAATGGCGGCGGGCCCGAGCGCTCGCACCCCGCGGCCACCGCAGCGTGAGGGCGAAGGGCCGAGCCCGGGCCAGCCCCGCCGGGCTCCGTGCGGGAGGAGCCGCTCCCCCCGCCCGGCCCTCACCCGTCCGCCACGCTCTCGGCGGGGTGCTCGGCATCGCTGGACGTGGCCAGGACGAGGGCGGCCCCCGCCGAGCTCCGGCACCAGTCGGCGCCTCTCATCGCGGGGCCGCGGCTCCCGGGCACCGGCGGCAGCTGCCCCGCACGGCCCTCCCGGTGCGGGAAGCCGGGATCGCCCCTGGCAGGCCGGGGGAGGCCGGGCGGGACCCGCCGCTCCCGCCGTGCCCCGCTCGGCTCCGCCCCCCGCCCGCCCCCCGCTCGGCCCCACCCGCCGCCCGCGGGCGCTGCGGGACGGGCGGCGGGAGCGCCGAGCCCGGCCCGGCTGACGGCGCGGCCCCTCCCGGGCCAGGTAGGTGGGGGCCAGGGGGACCGGGGAACGAGCGGGATTTTGGCCTCCCTGAGGGGACCCTTCCCCCCGTGCTCCCTCCCCTTGTGCCCCCTCCCCTTGTGCCCCCTCCCCTTGTGCCCCCTCCCCTTGTGCCCCCTCCTCTTGTGCCCCCTCCCCCTGTGCCCCGTCTCCTTATGTCCCTTCCCCTGGTGCCCCTCGGGGCTGTGCCCGCTCACGGCGCTCTCACCCCCGGGCACAATCGATCCCATCACAGACCCTTCCCAACGTAGCCCCTGTCCCCGCTCCGGCTCCGACCCGATCGCTTCGCACCCGCTTCCCCATCCCTTCGGTACCCCCGGCCCCCCTCGGGCGCGATCTCCTCCCGCCCCGCAGGACTCGATCCCCGGCCGCGCAGGGCAGGAGCTGAGAGGATCCCGTCCCTGAGGTGCCCCTCGCCATGGCAGCTCTGACCTCTCCTGCCCCCGCAGGACCCGCTCACGAACCAGAGCCCCCCCGGCACCGGCTGGGGAAGGGACACCGGGAGATGCCCACCCTCCCAGGGAGGGAGCTTCCAGCAGGCTCCATTGCCCTGCTGCACTCAGACATGTGCCCTCCTCCTCCTCCTTCTCCTGCCTGCAGCAGAGCCAGGCCTGGTTGTGGGGGCACTTCCCACTCAAACCCAGCCCCTCTCCCCCTGCCCCTGTCTCCATCCCGGGCCTGGGATCCATCCCGGGCCCTCAGCCAGCCCGGGGTCCAGTTCCCACTGGGATGGGGTGTGTGGTTTGGTGGCAGGCGGCTCACACCCCTGCTCCACACAGCCTGCCCTCCCTGCACCGCAGGGCTACATGGCCATGCTCGGGGCTCTAAGGGGTGCTGCCAGCTTTGGGGTTTTCCCCGGGTCCCGTTTTCCTTTGTGGCTGTTCTTCACCTGTCTGTGACTTGTTTTTGCAGAGCTGGTCGAGGGGAATGTCGTACTGTCTCAACTCAGAAAGCCATTTGGATACTGGGCCAATATACGTGCGTGAAAATGGGAAGCTGCACATGGTAAATCAGGGTGCAGGCAGCGTACACAATGTCACTCCCAAAACAAGGCCTTTTAGTCTATTTTCCAGAAGTTTTTCAGTGGAGCTTTGCATGAACAGGGAGGACGATAGGGCAAGGAGGCAGAGGACTGATCATTTCATCTTCACGTACACTAAGGAGGGGAACCTCCGCTACTCGGCCAAGTCTCTCTTCAGCCTGGTGCTGGGTTACATTTCTGACAATGTTGATCACATTGACTCGTTGATTGGTTTCCCAGAGCAGATTGCTGAAAAGCTCTTTTCAGCAGCAGAAGCAAGACAAAAGTTCACAGAGCCAGTGACAGGACTGAGAGCTCTGCAGAAGTTCACTGAAGCCTATGGCGGTTTGGTGCTGTGCTCACTGTGCTTGCGGAACAGGTAAGTGTGTCCCCTGACAAATCTTGTCACCTGCTAAGGCTTTCTGCTAGTACACTTCAATTAAATAAAAATACATTTTGGGCTTATAACACCACCTAATTTTAATGAAATGCCCTGAGCCTTATCTGATTCTTGTGCTTGCTGTCTTTTGTCCCATCCCTTTCCTACAAGTGCAGCTGCAGGTTTCATTTTAAGATACAAATCACAACAGAAGTAACAGACTCCATCTGTTTTAACCAGCAGGGGATCTTATGTGGAGGATTAAACCTGCAACTGTTTTTAACAATAATAATCAGCACTTCTGTGGAAATCCATGTGTTTAGTGCCTTCTCAGGCATTTCATGGGATGTTTCTGTAACTGCTGTGTAAAAGCTTTTGACACACTTAGCTGACTGTACAGATAAAATACACCCTTGCAAATTGTTCATGTTTACTAACTATAACCTTGCTGTTGTGTCTCATTTTGGGGGCTCACAAGAAGATACACACTTGTGGGTAAGTTGCAGGCTTTGAAATCAGGCAGGTTTTACATTAATTTATTGTTGTTGCTACCCCCATATTGAATATACTTTAACAAGGTCCTGGTTACAGTCCAGCACTAGTTTTTTCATCTTCTCAATGCTCACATTTTTCACTGAAAGAGTCTTTCCAAGTTTAAAACTGGATTGTGTTTTTAAAGCCTTGCTCCTGCTGAAATCTTTCCCAGTAATAGAACCTGTCTCTTCCATCTCCACACTTGAAAAAGGGATGGTTTATCCAGTTTAAAATCAAAGTAATGGCATATTCATCTGAAGTGCCAAGGGTGTTCTGAGCACAGTAGGAATGTTTGACTAGAAGTCAATTATCCTTTGTTTTATCCTTTAAACCTACTCCCTTTTTATCTCTAGCGCAGATAATTTTTATGGGCCTTATTTAGAAATTAAGCTACTCCTGGCATCTTTTGCCATTACAGAAGCTGAGTTAAGTTTCAAGTCTTTGAAATCCAGGAAGTAGCGCATTAAATCTTTTTCTAATTAATTTTATTTCTAGAAGAGCCCGCTCTCCTGTCCAGAACCCCCCTGAGCTAATAATCTCTCTCAAGAATTGGCTTGTGCTCTGACTCTTACGTTGTGCTTTTTGCACAACCAAATTGCACAGGAAAGGGGTGTGAGGGGTAAAATGACACTGGGAGGATATTAAGGTCTCCTTATTTGCATGGACAAAGAGGTGTTCCTGGAGGGATCAAATTAATAATCATCCCCAGTTGATGCAGTGAAGATGCTGACCTCAGGGTGATGGGGAATATGAGGTAAATTCAGGAGAGATCAGTGAATTTAGAGCTTGTCTTGCCACAGGGACAGCAAGAGGTGACTGCAGGGGAGGTATTGAGGGCTACGTGCCCATTACTGCATACTCATGCCTGCCATTCTTCAGTGGTTTGTTCCCATCCCTAAACCTCCCACTGAATAGCTCCAGCACAGATGTTTGCGTGGCTGCTGAGTGAATCAGACCAGGGAACCAGCACAGCTAAAAAAAACCTCACTGAGTAACTGCTGCCCGGGGTGTGGCCACAGCTCTGGCCAGTCCTGGACTTTTACCTCTTGTCAAGTATTTTATTGATGTATATAAAAAGTAAAATTTTGCCACTGACAAGCTATCCTGTCCAGTTTAAAATCCACATTTGAGGTGGATTTTAAACCTGGATGAATGTGGGTTTGTCTATACCCTGCCTAGACACCGAGGAAGAGCAGTTTGTGAAGCTGACTTACAATAAACTGCGATATTTTGCATTATTCTAAAATAATACAGCAGTAATCTGTAAAGAGGCTCCTAGTAGCAATATTTTCAAGTTGAAGTCTTGTTAGTCTTGTTTTTGCATCAAATCAAAACCACAAAAAGTGATTTAAGGAGAAGACTGAGAATTCAGACATGTTGTGTGCCAGCTGCACATAAAGAGGTGCTTAGTGCAGCTGGGTAATTTCTGTCAATTTTCACACAGCTACTTAGCAGAAACGAGTGCATTGTGCTTATGACACTTGGGGATGTAGACACCTCCTTACATGCCTGAGCACTGAGGGGTTTTTTTTTTTTTTGGCTTTGCAGATACCTGGTTATCTCTGAAAAGCTTGAAGAAATTAAGTCTTTCCGTGAGCTGACGTGTTTGGATCTCTCCTGCTGTAAACTTGGAGATGAACATGAGCTGCTGGAACACCTCACCAAAGAGGCCCTGTCTAGGTACCAATTTCTTGAGCTAAAAATGACACTTTCTTTCCTACCACTGAGCAGTTCAGAGAATCGGGCTGAGACTTTAAAGGGAAGTTTCACAGGCTGCAGAGTGTAAGGTTGAAGGTTTTGGTTGCTCATGAAACCTGTTCAGGAGGTAAACAAAATACAGAATTTATTGTACACAAAGCACATACCGAATCATAATAAGTACTAAAAAGATGCAAGATAATTTACTGTCTCATGTTTTATATCAACTTTTTATAATTTTCATTGTCAGGGTAAAAAAATGCATCTTTAACATTTGTAACAGTTTTACATTTCCTGTTTTTAAGGGGGAACTTTATCAGCCAAATTTTTAACCAAACTAGCGTTCTAAATGAAGTTTTCTGCAAGCAGGAGGTTGAATATTTGGTTAATTAACATCTCAAAACAGTAAATGTTGTAGTTTTGTTTGGTACCAAATAATGACAAGTAGATCATTTGGAAGCAATAGGTAGGACAACTGCTAATTAAATATATTATGTTGCTGTAAGATTTTGGTGCATTTTTCATCAAGGTTTTGTCTTGAAGTGCTCTGAAGAGAGCACTTTAGTATGATGCTTTTTCCTGAGTTTTGTTAATCTATGTTATAATACCTCATTATTTTCTTAAAATCATTGCTGTATCACTTATCAAATTTGCCCTCTCTCATTTTGCCAAGCATTTTTTCTTAGCTTTGAGTGCATTTCAGTTTGGCAGCCTCGGTATAAAGAACTTCAGGGTATAAAGAAGCTTATTGTCTATGTTGGCAAATGTTTGGCTCTAGGATCAGTTTGTCACTGGAGCTGTGGGAATGGCTGCTCAAGTAGTGCTTCTGTTGAGCTAGCAGGGAAATATAAAGATATTTGTTAGTCCTGCTAACCCAGGCTCCTTTCTCACTGCTTTTTACAGTGAGCCTGTAGGGGCTGGCACAGGATGGCCCTTCTGACACAGAGTTTTAGGACATTTTGCAGAATTGTCAGAAATAATGACCATAAACTGTATGTTTGCATCTCTCCTGCCAGTGTGAAAAGGCTTCTCCTGAAGGACAACTCCCTGTCAGATGCTGGCCTGCGCAGGATGACAGCGCCCGTCCGTGTGCTGAAAAAGGGCCTTGAGAATCTGCTGGTGCTGGACTTGTCCTGTAAGTGCTCCATGGTTTCATCACAGAAAGAACCTGTGTCCTTTTTCTGATAAAGAATTTATCCCCCTTAGCACTGAAGGAATATGGTTAATTTGTTGATTCCCATGAGCCAGATCTCACCAGCAGCCTGCCAGAAGGCACAGGGCAGACCTGTCTCAGGCATTTGGTACTTACATATATATTTTTAGTAGTTTGATAATTGGTATTGTAAATGTTTGTATTTTGATAATTAGAGGGAGAAAGCCAGTCTTGTTCCAGTATTAGCTTTTGGAACAAATACTTCCTTGGTATTTTGATCATCTTTTTCCACATCATGCAACTTAATTAACTTTACTTGGCCTTACAGGTAACCCTAAAATCACAGATGTGGGAATTGGATACCTTCTTTCTTTCAAGAAATTGAATTGTTTGGACATTTCTGGGGCAGGTCTCAAGGTAAAAATCATCAGGAAAAGTTTACTGGACAAGTGTAATAGAAGTTCTTGCCCTCTGACTGCTTTATTTCCCTTTTTCCCAGGATGTTGATGCTGTCATAAAGCGGCTCCAAACACAGATAGGCCTGGTTCACTCTAAAGTGCCTCTGAAAGAATTTGATCACAGTAACTGCAAAACAGAGGGATGGGCAGAACAGGTAAGGGGGGTTAAACGTGCTTTACTCTCTAAAAATTTGCCTTATAGAAAACAAAATCACTGAATAGGAAAGAACAAGGGATGGAGTTGTTTCCAATGATAGTTCTGTAAATTTTACAAGACACATTTTAACTGCTTCATCTGTTCTTTCAGACAGTTCTGCAGTGGGAACAGGCAGTTATGGAGGCCATGAAGCCCCAGGACAACTTGAGATCCAGAGTAGCAACTCTTCACTTCTGTACGTAACTGCATGGACACCAGAGTTAATTTATTTTCTTTTCTACAGGGAGTATTTCCATACTTTTTGGGGTTATAGTACAAATAGTGGAATTTCACTGTGGAATTTCAGCACTTTGTGTAACTGCATTACAGTGTACTTGAGTTTTTTCATTCATTAGATTGCTGGATAATTCAAGTACAGCACATATAACAACTGAGTTTTTTCCTTAAAATTCTGAGTCCAAAATATAAACAGTATTTTTCCCTCTGCACATATCCAAGTTGGCTTGGCCAAAACAATTTGTACCACAAAGTTACGCATTTTACAGCATAATTGTGTTTTTCCCAAAATCTAAAATTGATTTTTTTTTTTTTTGCTTGTAGATGGCAAGACACACAGAATAAAGGAAGTAGTCAAATGCACACTGGTGGAGCCAGAAACTAAAGCATCTGGAAACTTGCAGTTTTATAAGGAAAACGTTCAGAATTGCCATTTACCTTTGAAAAAGGAGGATGCAGGCAGCCATGAATTAAAGAACAGTAAAAAAAGAGCTTTGTCTGAACAAGAGAGAGAAAGGACTTCCAAACAGAAGCATCTGTGCCTCACTGTGGAGGACTGGGATTTGTTAAATACCTACTGAGTCAGAAAGAAGTGTCTCTTTTGTTTGTTCTCTTGCTGATGACAGGATTTGGACATACTGAGAGGGAGTGACAAAGGACACAAGTTAAATCTGGTTGCTGTGACATGCCTGTGGGGTAACCTGTGCTGGGGAAGGGATAGAGACAAGAAGGTTGGTAATGCTACTGTATATTTTCAATACATAATAATTTTTTCAAATAAAGTTTTTGTTGTCATCCTTAACTAACTCTTCTGATGAAGGCATTTTTTACCAAAACAGCTGGTCCTATCCCTGCTCCTCTCCTGCCTCTCGAGGGGCAGAACACGAATCACTGCAGCTCATCTGAAATGAAGCTGCACTGGGTTTGTCAAGTGGGATGTCAAGTTTGCCATGGGATGTTTACAGTGCTGCTAGAACAGAAACCTCAGCCCAAAAGCATCAGGCTGCGCTGATGGGGCTGTGGCAAAGGGAGGGAGAACAAAGGATAAGCACAGACCTCTGGGAAGGGAGGCAGAGGCAGTATCACCTTGCCAACAGCCGTTGCAGAACCCCGAAGTGGAACACAAGTCCCCTTTCTTTCTCATTTTAGACCAGGAAATGAGAGCTGGAATGAGGTTACTGTAGAGATTATGCTCTGCAGTCGTAATTCATTCTCCCTCACAAGCAAATTCACTGCATTTGACATCATTCTGTGGTTTAAAAACCATTTTCAGTGTGCCTGCAATACACTAACTGTGCTTCTCCATCTGGAAACATTGAGGGGCATTTTTAACTCAAATATTGATTATGCAGATCAGCTGTAAATCACCTGAACATTCAGACCTGTTCTATGTTGGTCTGTATAGCTGTAATGCTGCAGGTAACTGTTTAACATTGAATCCCTGCTCTGAGTGTTTCCATCAAAACTGGCTGAGGTGCAGAGTGTTCATCATTGTCCTCTTGGGCCTCATGAGGCCAAGGATTTTCTCCAGGTTTCCCCTACTAGCGCTTCTTCAGAGGATATCTTCTTTTTACACTACTGTTTACCATAATCCATCACCAAGAAAAGCAGCACATCCTTGGAAACCATGAAGAGGCCAAGAAAATGAACTTCAGCTCAAAAATGCATAAAGAACAAAACCCTTTTGTCTTTCCCTTACTGCAGAATTTTCCTCAAAAAAGGAACACAAACAAACAAACAAAACAGGCAACACAAAACACTTGCATTCAAATCCCACTTTCTTTTCCCAGAAACTCAAGGCTATTAATACCTTCCCCTGACAACTACATCAGCTCTCTGCTGAGACAAATAATGGCACAAATTGTGACTCAAAACAGCGGCTCAGAGGGGAGGAAGATGTGAATTCTTCCCCCTCAAGCTGCTTCTGGTGCCACCATGGAATTTTTGGCTACCCCCCCTTCCAGCACTGGAGATGTGCTGATCTGACCATGGAGAGATGCACATTTTTTCACCAATCCTATTTTTACCAATCCCATTCCCTAAGCCCTGTGCTAAGCATGAGTGTTCTTGTATTTGTTTTTTTAACAGCTGATTAAGTTCAATCCTTACTGCACAGGGACAACATTTCACAGGCACAAGAAAACATGCTGTGCACCCTGGCCAGGCCTGGAGAGGGACAGGTGAGAAAAAGAAGCTTTAACATTCCCCATGCAGGATTTTGCCATCTCATTTCAGGTGAGCTGTGAGTCACAGTACTGTAAAGCTATTTATAAAAAGATCTCTCCGATTTCCAGCTATATCCCAGTGACAAATTAGAAGCAACATTCACCATTGATCTGAGTTACAGTGACAGGCAGAGCTGCAGATCACAGGACAGAGAAGAGATGAGTGAACAGGGGTTTATTTTTAAATATCTGTGACCTGGGGTGGCAATGGGAAAAAGATCACCTCATGTTTATTTTGGGCCCAGAAAAGTAAGAGTACTCACTGTAAATGTGGGGTTTTCCTCGATGTTTTAGACACAGATGAGATTTTCAAAGGAGCAGAGAAAACCTCAGCTTTCTTAAATTTCAGTGTCATGTCCATACCTATATCCTGAGGACTGCTTCGAAGGCTTGACTGCCTGACCCTGCCTTGCTGGCAGAGGAACAAAACAAGGAGCAAACAGATCCAGTGTCATCCTACACCACCCTGGGAGCAGCAGTTGATTTTCTGCTGCTCTCTGCTCCAAGGCTGAGACTTCTTATTCCTCCTTTCTTTGCCAACTTCAGTGAGACCTATCCCATCTCCATGGCTGTCCTCAACCTGCTGCTGCAAAACTGCACAGCCCTGAGTGAAGAGCAGGTTATTTACATGCTGGTTCCCTGCCCTGGCTGTCACAGGGACATGATTTATCCCCCAAAACCCTGAAACTTCTCCAGTTTTCCATGTCATTACACTCTCTGTGTTGGCCTTCATGGTTTGAGAAAGGAGCAGGAGGTGGCCTGAGCAGCAGCTCCCCACGGTGTCACTCCCTGCACAGCATTCCCAAGGAAGTGTCCTGGGAGCATCAACACAGAGCCCTCAAAGTCACTGCTGAAACAAAAAAGAACACATTGCAGATGTGCTCTGAACACAAATAGAAGCTTCTCCTCCTGCCAGTGAAGATCAGGACGATGGAGATGTGTTGGAGGCTCACCTCACTCAGCTCCAGCTGCTCGGGGCAGTTCTCAGTGTCCCTCCCGTGGCTCACTCTGGTCCCAATGTGGGCAGAGGAGAATCCCCTGGCCCAGGGCTGTGCCAGCAGTGCCTGGTGAAACGTCTCCAGCGTGGCACCGAGTCAGTGCTGCCCATGAAGTGTCACCTTCACGTGGCAGCAGACTCCTGGCAGCTGTCCCACAGCCAGTGTCCAGCCAAGGGCTGCCACGCACCCCTGGGCCCTGCTGGGACCATTTCCTTGGGCTGGAGCTTCCCAAGGGGGTGGCAGGGCAGGAGCCCAAGGCTCCAGGGTGACGTGTGGGAAGCGCCCTGCTGTCCCCAGCAGGGATGGGCACAGGATTCAGGCTGTGCAGACGAACTCGTCGGACCAGCCCAGGCAGTGCTGGATGCCATCCCGGCACAGCCTCCTGGGGATGCAGGAGCAGAACTCGTAGTGCACAGGGCTGCAGCTCCACCACTCCTGCCCACACGGGGGGCAGGCGGCCACTGGGAAGGACAGAAAACAGGGGACTGAAATGCTGCTGCTGCTGCTGCACTGACCCCCTCCCTCCCTCCGTCCCTCCCTCCCTCCTCCCATGGGTAAAATCCTTTCATCGCCCAGCAGAAAAGCCGCTGGTGACAGCCCTGTGACTGTGAGCCCACCAAAGCAGACACTGGCTACCTGTGGGAGAAACCAGAGCGTGACATTGCAATGACCTTCATGGCAGAGAGGCCATCCTGGGGGGAACAACTAATTGTAATTTTTTTTCTTCCTCCCCCCTTTTTTTTTTTTTTTTCCAAAACCACGGGGGTGACTTAGGAACAAATCCGCTGCTCATTCTAGCAAGACTCAGCTCCTGCCCAGCTTGGAGATCCACCCATCTGCTGACCAAAAGCCAGTTTGAATGGTTGCTACTAACTACAGCCACACATCCCGATGAAACTGCTCCACATCAGCAAGCCATGGAGGAAGAGCAATTTCAGGGACAGGGAGCAAACCACAGAGCCTTTCCCCTCTCAGGTGCCACCAGGCTCTGTCACAGAAGCCTCAGCAGAGAGGGGGATGGTTCACACTCATGCCCCATCCCAGCTAGTCTGTGTTTTAGTGGTGGATGCCAGCCTCCAGGCATTTCCAGCAGCATCCACGAGCACCACACCTGCACAAGCTGTTGCAACCCCTCAGCAGAAAAGACAGGAGCCAGCAGACAGACTTACAGCTCCACGTCTCATCAGAGCAGTCCCCACAGTCGTTCATCCCGTTGCACCTCTGGTCAGCATAAACCCAGGATCTGGGGTTACTGCAGTAGAAAACCAGGTACCCTGGGAGGCTGTGGGGCAAGTCACCTGCAAGGGCACACACACAGGACGTGCTTAGCTCCCCCAGGCACAGACACACCAGGGGTGGCACGCACCAAAGGCTGCTCCAGGACACTTCCCCTGCAGCATCAAATGAATGGGAACAAATGGGAAGCTCTGTCATCGCACACAGGAAGTCTGCCCCCAGTTTCTGCTTTATTTCATTTTTTCCCCAGGGTGACTGAACAATAAATTACCCATATAGGCATACAACTTCAGTGATGGTTTTAGATTTTTAAAAACCAACATCATGGTTTTTTTAAATTTCCCTAGGAAGATCAGAAGAGCTTGAAGTCTTTAATTCCTGGCATTCCTGCTAGGTTTTGGGCAGTGCCATCTCTCAGCATCTGCCCTGCAAAGGCTCTACCAGGCTTATCTGCTCACACAGGCAGCCAGAAGCACAGAGCAGGGTTAGAGGAACCACAGCTGCTGTCTCACAGCTGGAAGACCAGTGCAGGGGGAATGCTCACAACAAAACCACTCACCACAGAGCTGCTCCTGCTCATCCTCTCCGTTCCTGCAGTTGCTGACCCTGTCACAGACCCAGCTGGCTGGGACACAGGTCACTCTGTCATCACACAAGAAGCCTGTCTTGTTATTGGGGGCTGTGCAGAAGCGGCTCACTGTGGGGAAAGCAAGAAAATCTTTATTTTCCAGAATTTTTGTGATGCAAGGAATAGATCAAGGGGAGTAAAGGGGGGTTTCCAAAATTAATTTTTTGTTCTGGAAATACCATGGGGCCAGGATTAATTTCTGATAGGTTCATGGCAGAGTCTGAAAACCACACCAGAAGTCTTAAGCATTGCAGTGCTACCCAGAGTTATCCCAGCCCCATGGAGCAGCACAGCAGAGCCAGGGAGTGGCTGGTGGCCATTTGGGCTGAGCAAAGCTGGTACAGCCCCCACCACCCTGCTCATCCCTTCCCTTCCTCCTGCTCTGTGCTGGAGAGCACCATTAAACACACAGTGATGGACACGAGGGCTCTGCTCATGCGGCACCATTTCCGACCTTCCTTACCAAAAAAATAACCACTCTTGGGATACAAACAACAGTGTGTTTGTAAAACAAACACTAACCTGGTGCCTGTGGCAGGAGTGCCAGTGCCACCCCCGAGGCCAGGGCGGCCGCGAGGACGAGCAGCACCACGGCAGAGATGCAGAGGTGTCTCTGTGTGCAGCCAGTGCGGGCACCACACGGATGGCAGCGGCCTGGGGGAGGCAAGAGAGAGAGCTGAGGGACTGAGGAAGGGTCTGGGGTGTTTCAGAGGGGAACAGTGCAGGGACACGAGGCTGACGTTTTGGGGTCTCTGCATGTGAGACTGGCAGGGGCAGCCGGGGCTTTGGGGTTGATGAGTTTAAAGAGCCAAAGTCCAACATTAAACACCACCTCATGGGGAATTTTGCGGCTTGCAGTGTGCAAGAACCAGTGCTGCTGTTACAGAGCACTGGGGTTGAATGGCACAAACGCCACGTCTCCATCGGAGCCCATCCCATGGACTCGGATGCAGAAGGATGAAGGCCAAGCCCCTGCCCAGCCCTATGGGGCAGCAGTGACACTGAAACACGGGGCAGCTTGGTGTCAGCCTGGGGAAGGTGCCCTCCCAGAGCACATAACAAAACTCCCCAAGAGACAAGACTTCAGTTTACAGCGCCTCAGGCTCTCTGCCCCAACCAGGACTCACACTCCCATGGAATGAGGATGGATTACCAGCACAGAATGGCGAGGAGGAATTGAAGAGCTGCCCTTTCCCTCCCTAGCGACATCTCCAGGGCACAGCAGCCTTCCAGGGAGTCCAGCTTTCAGAAAGTCAGGTACATAAATCAAACCAACTGCAGAAGCTAAAGGCCAAACCCACAGGCACTGTAACAATGGTGGAACACCAAGGAGTGATGCCAGGCACCCGCCCTCACCCCAGCAAACTGCACCTGGAGCTTTGCCTCTAAACCAACAGGGTGTTTTCCTCCAGTCCTTCATATTCCCAGACCAATAGCAAAAAATACTAGTGTGACCATCTCAGTAACCAGTCACTTAAGACAATCCTGCCTGTGTAATTGATTTTGGTATATCTGAACTTAAAAATCTTTAATTAGAATTTTAAAAAGCTTTCAGGAACTTAAAGAACTTTTAAGTTAGAATCTGTCTTAGCTGTGCTTTGTGTTTACTTAATTTAGTGTTCTAGCTCAAGGGAAGGCACAGCCTTTGCTCAACAGGAAAAGGATCCTGGTTCCAGCAGCCTCCTCCTCTGTTATGCTCGAGCAGGAGCCAAACAGAAGATTTCAGCTTAGAGGAGAAATGGTGAATTACAGCATGTCTGTGTCTACAAAACACCTCTGACTACAAAGCACAATTACCAACAGACTTGAGTAGAAAATAATGGTGGTGATGAAATGTTGCAAGCTGATCTACAGGCTTGCTATTTGGTTCTGTTTGATCTCACCTTGTTCTTCAGAGTATGGGCAAAATTTGCTGAAGTTTGGCTATGAAGACATATGGAAAGGCCACAGAAAGCTCATTATGAGTCTTTCTGTGACAGGCAAGGATCACTTATCATACCACTGTGACTGCCAGCTCCAGGCCAACACAGAACAGCTGAAGTTTATTAATTTTATAGTCTGGACATTTCACTACATAGAAAAGAGGGAAAATCCGTCCAAACAGACCATAAATAGTGGTTGTATTTCATATTACATTGATAGTTTCAATTGATTTATACTTTAATAATAGAACTCTGCATTTTATTCATTACCTCTTTCTCCAGAGGACTCTGTTGAACCAAAATCAGCCACATCACCATTTCTCTAGAAGGAAAGGGACAAAAAGGATTTACAGAATCCCACAGCCACACAAACTTTGCTTTTCTAGTTCTCACATCATCTTTCCCAGGAATACATCGTGTACTCCATTATTGTTACATACAAGCAAAAATTACCTCGGTGAAAACATGGCCCAGCTTTGATTCCCAAAACAATCGCCTTTAAACCTTAATTACCCATTTGTAAAACAAACACTAACCAAGTCCAGTGCTTTATATCAACTCTTCCCTTTGTATCAAGCTAAGTAGAAAAACCTCAAAATCTCAGAGAAAGAAGTTAAAGAGGTCAGGCAAACAGCGCGGTCAAGAACACACGTACTTCAGGGAACAGCTGTATGTAGGATTTTTCTGAAGGACTGTACCTGAGGATGAGTTTTGTTCATGTTTCCAGAGCTCCAGGGAGCGCAGGGAGTTCTCTGCACCTGAGCACAAGCGATGTTACCAGGACACAAAGCCAGCAGAGGCAGGAGAGCGAGGAGAGCACGGCACAGCCAGGAGGGGAGCGGCAGTGCTGAGCCTCTGCTCCAGCCCCAGTGAAAGCCAACAACAAAACTCATTCTTCTCATCTCACACATGGTTTTGCAACAGGGCTTAAGACAAATCAGAGTAAACAGAGAGAGAGACAGGTTGGAGGGTGAGCACACATGTCCAGCTCATGCTGACTGCGTTTCCTCCCTTTGTGGTCATGGAAAACCCCTTCAAAATTAAAGTGTGAGGGAAAGAGAATCTGCTCCTCTTCATGAAAGTCTCATTTCTCCACACCTCCTTCCCATGGCAGAGCTGTCACACTGCCCTTGTGGCAGCACCAGCCCAGGCTCCTGCCAGCTGATGAGATCTCAGGGGAGCTGTGCAGGATGCAACCATC
Organism: Pseudopodoces humilis; assembly: GCF_049639895.1. NCBI lineage: Eukaryota > Metazoa > Chordata > Aves > Passeriformes > Paridae > Pseudopodoces > Pseudopodoces humilis. The sequence continues at coordinate 27,047,382 of NC_142209.1, forward strand.
TGGAACAGCTTTCTTGCTTGGGCACTGAGCACAGGCACAGGAAATTCCCCAGGGTCCTTTCTGACCTGCATGCTTGAATTTCCAGGCCTGCAGGAAGACTTAGCAGCTCAGCCTGCAGCAAACACAAACTTACAAATACACTGGAGCCTCCTAAACTGGCTGCAGGTCTTGGCACAGCTCCCACAGAGGAGTTTTACAGCTTCAAGGATGAAAATTCATCAGCAGGGGGGTAGTGGGGAGAAAAAGCACCACCATAAAGTTTTTGAGGAGCCTGTGTTGTTCTTGCAAGAGGGTCCACAGGACCCAGGTGCTTCCAAATTGTTGCCACCCTAAGCAAGACAGTCTCACCAGGGCTGTGGAAGAGAGGCTGGCAGCCAGATTGTCTCTAAATTGGCTCTGAGACATTGCCTTGAATTCATTCAAAGCACCACATAATGCCAGACACAGAGGAACAGCTACAGCTCCAACTTCCCTCTCCATCCCTACACATGAACCCACCCCCAATTATAGTGAGTTAATAGATTCTTCATGAGCAGGGCATCTCCAATGCCGTCCTCACAGACCAGCCACAATGAAACACAGTCCTGTAGGAGCTCCTCCTTCACTACAGCAGCACCAACTTGTCCAAAACAGAAGCTTCTCACAGGAATACATTGCTACTGAAAGTGGTGCTAAGAAAACTCTCCTGTTTCAAGGATTTTGGGTGAAAACATCCAAGACCAAGTAGCAAACAGTCTGCATGTCTAGGAAGCTGCTGCAATGTGGAAAAATGTCAGACTAAGAGGATCTTAAATTCTGGATCTCTTGTTCTTTAAAGAGGAAGTTTTCAGTTCCTAATCAGACTTGATACAGGACTATTTTGAGCCTTCATAAAGCTTATTAGGTGATGGGCTAAGAGCCCTGTGAAAGAGCCAGGTGAAGCAGACCAGGTGTGCATACCCTGCAAAACAATCTACAATGAGGAGTTTAAAATGTGGAGTCAACCCATCCTTGGAGAAAAATGTCTGTAAGAGATGGCCAGAGAAGGACAACAGAGCTGGGGAAGGCTCTAGAGCGCAAGTGTAATGAGAAACAGCTGAGGGAACCAGGGAGTTCAGTCTGGAGAAAAGGAGGCTCAGAAGGGACCTTCTCACTCTCTGTAACTCTCTGAAAAGAGGTTGGAGCCGGGTGGGGGGCAGGCTTTTCTCCTCCCAATTAACAGGCGATAGGACAAGGGGAGACACCCTCAAGTTGCACCAGAGGAGGTTTAGATTGGATAACAGAAAAAAAATTCTTCACTTAGAAAAGTTGCCAGGTGTTGGATCTGGCTGCCCAGGGCAGTGGTGGAGTAACTACCCCTAAAGCCACATGGATGTGGCACTTGGGGACATTGGTGGCATTGGCAGTGCTGGGGAAATGGTTGGACTCATTCTTGGAGGTCTTATCCAAGCTAAAAAATTCTATCATTCTACAACCTGGCATCTACCACCATCTGTTTCCTGTTTTGGGATTATCAAGCTCAGCTGCAGCCAACCAGGCAGTTGGATTTTAGAGCAGTTGCCCCACATCAAAGACTGCTTAGAGTTCAGAAAAATGAGTTCATGGCAGCAACATAAGAAACAAAAGCAAGCTCTTCTGAAGCTTAAAAAAATAGTTAAAAAATAATTGACAAAGATCAGAAAAGCTGAAGAGGCAACAAATATCAAAGTATTCAGTATGATGGAAGGTTTTTGTTTTTCTAGCACATAAACCCCCCCCAGTTTCCCCCAAAGGTACCTTGGCTATTTCTGCCAGCAGTGAATTGCACACAATTAAGAGGGTCATCTCATTTGTGTCCAGATGATTCCATTCTAAACCTGATACAGGTTCAGTTGAACACATGCCTAAAGAGAATATAAAATGCTTTCCTCCTGCAATTTCAATAATTTAAGGCCTTTCATTTAAACAGTGGTTTTGAGCAGAGATCAAACCCAAATTGCAGCCTCTGAAAATGGAGATGGCAGTAAGTCAAACATTTAACAAAAAATGAATAGGAAATGACATTTTGCAAAACCAAATGCCAAGATAGCTTAAAGAGTCCATTTAGATTAGAAATCTTGAGAAACAGTTCAATTACTTCCTAGTATCTGATTTTACTGAGGGAAGATCTTTTGACAAGTTTACAAGTATAACACTCACCAAGTGCCAGAGTGCCACAGGCACAGAGCTCTCTGTGACCCAAGAGCACATTGCTGAATCACTGGCTGCACTGCACAGATCACTCAGCTGAAATGTCATTAAACAGCTAACAAAAGACAAAACACACAATGAAAGCACAAGTTGTTTGCTTAACTGAAGCCCAGGGCTGTAAGCAATGGAGTTTTGAAGAGAAAGTTTTGTGAAATCAAGTCATCAGCCTAACAGAGGTGGTACCGTCCACGCTAGAGCAGGCAAAGAGCCAGGTGTGCATGGAGCTGCTCTCTCTGCAACCATGTAATGGTAAAGGACAACATTTTAACTGACTTGCAAACATTTCCACAAGCTATTCAGTTAGAAAAATGGGAATTGCTGAAGTCTCTTCTGGAAATCCCAAATACCACAGTGCTAAGAAGATGGGCAATAATCCCTGAAGCAAAGCCAGCAGTGGCAGTGATTGCTGAACAGGGTTGCACTCATCACATCTGAGCTCTGGCATTGCCAGCAGAGCGGGGCCGTGCTGGGCTGTGCCTGCAGAAACACGGCTGAATCGCTGCTGCAGCTTCACTGACAGAGGCAACCCCTGTCCCTGCCAAGTGAGCAGTGTCCCCAAACATCACCCTGTCCCTTCTCACAGCAAGGCCTCTGCAATGACACCTACACAGAGGGCAGTGGCTGCTGGCACCCAAATTCCTGGGCTGTCCCATTGAAGAGTTCAGCGTGAAGAGGTACAGGTGACTTAAGATTGCAGGTCCTGCAGGCTGATAGAAACCTGCTTGAAACAAACATCCTCAAAGACCTGAAAGTTCCTGACAGCCACACTGCTGGAGTGCTGCTGGGCTGGGGTCTGCACATTCTGCCTGAAAGGCTCCATCAGCCGCAGTCACACAATCAGCTGCTCAGAGAGAAGCTGGGAACAGCCACTGAGCCAGGGTTAGGTAAGGGAATACATCACTGCATCACCCAGAATCACCACAGTTCATTACATTTTTTTAAACCTTTGAGGGAATTCTGTCTAATCAACAAAAAAAGACAGTGAATTGAAGACTGTTCTAGGCAGCATTCACTTAGACACCCTAAAATAAATCACCAACACCCCCAACCTGCCAACACTGTGGGAACCAGCATAAAGTAAGAGCCACAAAAAATAGGTTAGGCATGAGGGACATTGTTAGTTGTTGTTGCTGCGTTAGTGAATCACAGCAAAATCAGGTCATGTTTCCCATAAGAGGAAGGCTACAGACAGGCTTTCACACTGAGCCTGTTGTGGTCGATAATTAACCATTGTAAAAAGCTATACAGTCAACATTTTCTATACAGTCAATTTTATTTGTCTGCTCTCATTTCTCAGGAATCAACTTGTTTCTGTAAATGAAGTTACAAGACCAGAATAGTTAATCAAGAACAGAAAGTAGAAGTTTTCAGAAAACACAGGTGCTAACTTTACAAGCAATTAAAGACTTCAAGGCTAAAGTTTGACAAAATAACTGACCATGTAACATTTTACATGTGAAGGGATATGTCTGTAAATTTTAACAAGTTTCCATCTTCCACAAGCTGAGTTCTAGCTTACAGTACCTCACAAACTCTTTCCACCTTGAATATTGCCACACCGTAGAAAAAATATATTTCTGTTTTTGAAGACAAGGTTGTTTGTGCATGGACATTAACAAGTACAAAAAAATTCAGCAGATAATTTTATAATATTTTCTCTTAACTACAACAGAAAGTGCAACACTAGAAAGGCATTTCCTGCCTATTTAAAACGTCTTATACCTTTACAAAGCTAACTCTGACTGTACACATTACATCCTAGAACACACAAGTAAGTTTGAAAGTGTCCTGGCTGAAGTATGGAAAGCATGCTTACAACTTTTGTAAGCAAAAAGACACAATAGCAAACACCAGTGAAAAGTGATTATGCCTGGAAACAAACAAATTCATGTCTGAATGTCTGAATCTTCTCTACTAGCTGAAAACAAAATCCCATGACATTTGTTGATTCTGCAACTTTATTTGCATTTAAAGACTGGCTGCTAAGCTTCTCATCTGAAGAACCATCATAATCAATCAGGAGTTTCTAGCTCTGTTAGAATTAGTCTATCAGATCCAATGGATTTAAATTGCAGATTGATCCAGATTGACTTTTGTAGGAAGAGGTCCTGCTTCTTCATGTTCCTCAGTCTTGCATCTAACCACAACAAGTGCAGAGGGTGGGTATCTGTTGAGTTTTTGCTCATTCATATATTCCAAATCTCCGTAGATGCTCAGCTTCTGAAACATTTAAACAAGGTACTTTAAGACAAAGACTCTCCATACTGTGAATAAAATGAATTTCAGTTTGCAGCTGAATTCCAGGTTCTGATGGCTGCAGCCCTGCAACACAAGGCTTTCTGTAACATCTGAAATTCACAGCTAGAACTAGGCTTGCATCCTGAAGAAATGTATTAAATCTGCCAGAACAAGGGTGGATAACAGCGTTTGTGTAACAGCTCCTTTGGTGTGCAAACATCGAGTCAGGGCTCCCTGGGCACTGGGGGAGTGCTTGTTCCCCTCCATGAGACTGCACTCACCAATAGTTGTGCTGTCACTGTTCTCACTATTGATCCTCCTGCATTAAACCCATACTGGTCCCCCCTACACCACCCAACCCTCAGTAGAGCTTCATTCCCAGAGAAATGAGAATCAACCTCCATTTGTTCACAACAATTTGAAGGCTGTTGAGAGTACAGCACTACAAACCAAAAGACATCATGTTTAAATAAGGCTCAGAGCTCCTGTGAGCCACAGGAATAAGCAAGAATGCTCAGATATAAAACCATCATTTAAATAAACAAAATTGGTTTGTCATCCACAGCCGCAAAATAAAAATCCCTTCTTATCTGAACCTTCCCCAAATATTTCTCAGTTTCTAGAGAGCTGTAACATAAAAGCAATATAATGAATAAATCCCAAACACTGTAGTTCTGAAATGCAGTACCTCAGATGGAACATACTGCTCTACAGCTGTAGCTACAGTTGCACAACAAATCCAGAGCAGCACCAGCACTGACAGGACGAGCGTAGTGGTTAAAATCCAACTGGAATTTCTGAAATGAGAAGAATGCTGATAGATTTCAAAGACTGAATACAAGACAATGGACCTCTAAAAAGTTGGGCTCATTTCTGACTGCCTTTCCTGCCAATTCATTAGTCTCTGGCTCTTCCAGCTACACAGCACACTGCAGACTCCTGGGTACTCTAATGCCTGTTTGATATCACAAAAGACTTGCTCAATTCTGTTATGGGGCCCTAAGAATCCACCTGTTCACACATTTAAAAACAGATTTTTCTGTTATGCATCTGCAGGGCAATTCACTGATCCTTCATGCGTGAACTTTTAAGGAGAAAATAAAAAAGCTTTAATCAATACATACTGAGTATTTTCAGCCTGGAAACAAGACATACCAGTGTGCTACATAACAAATCCCAAAACAAAGTGCTTTGCCCTAAAACACATCCAGAGCTAATGAAAAGGCAAAACACAGTATTGATTAAACAGTTCCCAGAACACACTCAAAACACAGTGCAGGAAATTATCAAAATGTTGTTCACTTGAAATGGAAAAGCAAATCAAAGTTGGCAGGACAGCCTGCAGAAAACACGGAGCCAGCACAGCAAAGCAGCACCAATGGTCAGATAGAAAATTGTGATGCTGCGCATCCTGAGCCTACAGACTTGGAGACCTTGAGACCTCCCAACAGTGCTGCACACACAGAGGAAAGGCCTTTACCCTCCTCAGTGGGCACAGACACACAGACACCCCAGGACATACGTACATGGAGAGACACTTGAAGAAGCTGTCGTTCGCTCGCTCCTCGAAGAGCCCCCGGAATGTCTGTGAGCTCCCAGGACGTCCGTCTGCTGAGGCACCACGGCACAAACACAGGTCAGGAGAGCAAGGGGAGGGAAAACCCAAACCAACCCCACACACTTTGTACAGACAGCATTTAAAAGTATTTTAAATTTAAAAGCATTTACAGAAGCTTTTAAAACAGCCCCAGCTTGCAGGCTTCCATTTCCAGCAGAGTTTGGTTTCTACCACACTTTGCCAAGTGTACACAGTGCACTCTGCACAGTAAATAATTATATTGCAGCTTTCTAAAAGTTTGCTTTCATATGCCACCTGTAATGTCATTTTTTAAATTTCTATGACAGGGAACACTTACATTTACTCTTCCAAACCACAAAGAACAACTTACAGGCTGTTTTACTCAGCGACAAGGATCCTTTTGTATCTCCAGTTTCCTGATCAAGCTGTGGAACATACTGCACTTCTGGCTTTGACTAAAACAAAGTAAGGAGTTAGGAGATGCTGCTAAAAAGCTTTCACTGATTTTGATAATTTACATTTTCAGAACTAATAGAGAAATTAACCTTAAGACATGCTCTATTCTTTTAAGTTTGAATTTTAAAATGGCCCTAAAGGCAGTGAAATACTAGGAAAACCTAAACACTTTCAATGGTGTCTACAGTCTTTTCTCTGGCTGGAAGGAGCACAGCTGAAGTCAGCAGCCAGGACACTTTAATCTCAATGAAAAAAGGAAGCACCTGGAATATGACAATTTTGCCATCATCTGCTTGAAGGTAGAAAGTCCATGAGGATGTTATGAAGCTCTGAGCTGAGTCCATCATGTCACTCCAGAATGATCTCACCAGTGTCAGAGGAAAGAGGAGATGAATTCTTGGCATCAGGGACATTAACTGCAAGCACAACATTAACATTTTTTCTATTTGTTTTTATATGGAAAGGATAGAAGTTATGTTCTTGCTCACCCCTCACCTCATGTCTAGATTTCAGTCCTTAGGACTGAAAAATTTATTTTCCATTTGAAGAAATTTAAAAAAGAGAAGACACACACTGAACAGAAACAAGTAGGTGGTATTTGAAAAACATGTCACCTACTTACTTGCTCTTGCCTTAACTCAGCAAATGGCAACTGGTTCTGGCATCCAAGATGGCAAGCATATTGTTCATCAGATTGGGAGTATGCTTCAGTACAGGCTGCAAGGGAGAAGTTCCCCAAATCAGATGATAAATTCTGCATTTTAGTTAAGAAAACATTCTCAGTATAAGTTGGATCAGAAACAAAGCAGCAGTTGACAGTCCCATTTGCAGGGGAAGATATGGCAATCCCAGGGTAGCATTTGCTCTGAGGTCTAATGACAGAATCAGAGCTTCAACAGAGCAGGGAGTTGAAATCTGGCTGCAATCAGAGCAAATGATCACCAATGTTACCCTGGCTGAGCTCAGGGATGCAAGTTCTCATTGATCCTCCCACCACCACTATAGCTTTCCTCTACATATCACACAAAACAACAGAGAGCAGAGATAGAATCCTAAAGAGAACAGAGTCCGTTAAATCCCTTTGAGGTAACAGTAGAAGCCATGGTATCACAGGAAAATCAAAGGAGCATTTCCTGCTAATACAGAAACTGCACTGAAAGTATTATGGAGTATTTTCTTATGAAAAATGAAACAAACTCTTTGTTTTAGAAAGAGCTTCTATTAATTGCTCATTAGAGATCATAAAGACTAAGAAATCTAAATTATTTGGAGAGAATAATTTAGTTTATTCTGCCCCTGGACGAATCAGGCAGACACAGCTCTGCTGCACAATTTTAAAGCTTAGGTGGACGGTGTTGCAGTAGTACCTGAACTAAAGAATCAACCCAAAAAGCAACACAGAGGACAGCAGCTCTCCCAGTTTTCCAGAGGAACAAATGGACCATCATAAGGACTAAGAAGCTGGCAGGAAGCATGGCAGCAACAGCTAAACATCTGAGTGTTCAGCTCGTGGCACCTGAGCAGCCATTCCATGCTACAACTGCCACCGAGTCAGTGTTTGCAGGAAGCACCAGAGACAGAACTGAGCAGAGGAGCCAAGATGGATCTGCCAAGCACACAACACTTATCACTCAGGGCACCCACAGCAGATCACAGAACATAAGCCAACAAAGACAACAGCCCCAGAAAGGAGAGTTAAACCAGAAATAAGCAACTGTTCCATTACTGTACATGTGCTCTATTGCTACGTTACCCTGCTTTATGGCACTTCTTCGTGTGTGGTTTGACAACTACACTGACAGGCTGTATCACAGCTACACACAGTGTGACAGACTGGAGCATTAGCCCATTTCTGGAGCATTTACTGCACTTCTGTAACACATTAGCATCTGTGCATGCCAGGCTTTTTGCTTCCCTACCTGAGCTGGCCACAAGCTCTCTTGCTTTCAGGAGCTACTGAGAGGACAAAAGCCTCCCCTGAATGCTGGCCTGGTGATTAATTGTATTGGTAGTAAAGGTGGAGAGTTCCTAACTTTCCTTTCTGAATAAAACTGAATCAGCTTCCTCAACATTATTGGAAGAAAGTCCTATAGAATTCCAAACCCACTATTAATTGGCCTGTATCACACACCATCCCTGGCAGGACATAAAGGTGTGGCACTTGGGGAGATGGTTTAGTGGATGGGCTTGGCAGTGCAGGGGGAATGGCTGGACTTGATGATCTTAAAGGTCTTCTCCAACTTAAATGATTCTATATATTTCATCTTCACTGTTAAATATCTGCTCTAACACAGCTAGCCAGAGAGAATTAGTAACCAGTACTTAAAGGCCTATTCCAAACAAAATATGTACCTCATTCCCATGGGTTTAGCTGCAAGGAAAGCTTACGATGGAGGCTAGACCACAAGTTATAAGGCACATTAAAATCTGTGCTCTTGCTCCACTGAACAATTCACTTCTACATACAGATTTGTCAGGAATGGCAAATGGGACTGATTGTCACAGGGAATTATTAAAAGACAAGTGTTCATTTGCCTGGATTTCCCCCCAGGCATTTTGTGTTTTCTATGACAAACTGTTTACAGTAAAATGCAGTATTTCTTATTTATTTACAGAGACTGATGATACTTGAGAAATTCAGGAAAACAGCAACACTGAGGAGAAACTCACAGAGAACAACTTTCCCATAAGATTTTTTTATATATATCCTGTATATAGACTTTAAGAAGCTGTTAAACAAACCCAAAGCAACTAAAAGAATGCCACCAATTCAACACCACCCTTTCAGACATTGCAGCTCTCCCCTCCACTTCAGCTGATGGGATGCTGAAGGGGCTCCGAGGGCTCACCAGAGTCACATTCCTGTTTGGTCCGATTCAAATCGGCGCCATCGTCCACGAACTGGCAGATGGAGAAGAGTCGGCAGCCGCGCTGGCAGGCGTACAGCTCCTCTTCCTGGGGAGGCACAAGGAAAGGCTTGCATCCCTCCAGCCCACAACAAATTGTCAGAAAACAAATATTTTTTTGTTGTTTGGTTAGGTGTTTCTGTCCTCCTTCCCTCCACCAGAAGTACAACCCAGCTCAAGGTGAAATGGGATGAAATAAACCCAAGCCAAGCAGCACTAACAACCTTTGGATTTATTTCAAACAGAGCTTTTCCTTCTGCAGTGGGCAAACCTGGAACAGCAAAACCTATGGATTTATTTCAAACAGAGCTTTTCCTTCTGCAGTGGGCAAACCTGGAACAGCAAATGCTGTTTTGTAATTCCAGACCCACGATTCACAGGCAAAATTAATGTTTTAGAAAGTGCTGTGTTTGAAATTAAGAGACAGTGCTGTAAAAGATTTTTTGATGTTTAACCCTACAAAGAGTAGAAAATCTCCATTCTCAGAGCTTAAATGGGAAAACCCAGCAGGAAAGGACAGAAATCCTCTACTTTTGACAGTGGAATACAATGTATCTAAACAATCTAATGACTCTAATTAGAGCTACAACAGAACTATCAGAAAAAGGGATTATTTTCTGATGTCCTGCACAGCATCCTGGTTATCTACCTAGTGCCAGCTCCACAAACACAAATGTTTATTTATTATACTGAACTGAAGGGCAAAAGTGCTTCCCCACTGGCAGCTATTAAAATTAAGCAAATATAGAAATCCTACACCTAGTATTTCTTCTGTCCACAGGTCCAGGGGGATGGATGTGAACTAAAGCCTCTGTCACAGGAGTGTCCCCCTGACCACACCCTGCCACTGACCCATGAACCAGAACCTCAAAGACAGCAGCCACTCAAACTGCACAGGTGCAAAACAGGCTCTGAATTAATTTAACAACCAAACACACCACACCTCTTGTACAACCTGTTGTAAATGACCTGGCCATTTTAACTGAGAGCACAAATTCATGTGCATTAAAGGCACAAGAAAATAAAATTGGGAATATAGATTAAAATTCAAGTCTAACACTGACAAGGTGGGTGGTGCTGTGACAGAAAATGTTTTTTAATTTGACATCCAGATAAATCAGCTTTACAGATGGATTTCCACAACACTCTCAATAGTTTGTCTTAATTTCCAACCCCAACTAAAACAAATTTCTTTCAATTCCACCAGCACTTCTGTGACAAACAAAACAAGCACTAAATTTAAAAGGTGTAATTGCATTAATGAACAACAAGACATGACAAAATTCTTACTCAAAAAGTGAAGCAACAAAATTCAAAAGTGTAATAAAAATCACATAAATATCAGCCCTCCTTGAACTTCAATGGTCCTACAAGAGAAACAAGATCCATACGCCAAAACAAACCGTAATACATGTGTAAATTTACTCATATTCCACACAACTCCCTGTTACATCTTTCCAGCTACAAAATCCAACTGAATTCCACAGGGAAGCAGACAAAGCCCTGTTACCTGATCCTAGCACTGCTCCACTCGCCTGCTGCCTTCCCAGCAGCATTTGGGATTGTGAAATCCCAAATATGGGGTAAGAGTTCCACCTGCTATAGTTGATAATGAAGTTTATTGCCAAGAAAAAACAAGGAAATATGAGATTTTTTTATCTCGGATTTTCTAAATTTAAGCCCATAGTTCAAAGGCGTGCAAAGCATGAACCAGCAGCAAACTCTGGGATGTGAAATTAAATTTCTACCAGACACAACTTTAGTATTTTATCATGAGATAAAAGATTCCCATAAAGGCTCTGACCAGCTACTTGTTTGTCATCATTTATGCTTCATCCTTCAACAGCCAAGTGCCGCACTGGCGCCCTGACTCAGGATCTCTGCCCTGCCACGAACACAGCACAGTTCCAGTGCCCAAAATACGGAGCAGCCCAAGCCAAATTACAGCGCCCTTTTTAGGAACGCATAAGGGAAAAAAAAACCAGCAAAACGCCCAAAACCCACAAAAGCACCAGCACTGACAAAGCTGTACTTTGACAACAGCGCTTCACTGGCAAGCAGCAGCCCACCCATCTATTTACGTAAAGAAGTATCTGTCTTTAGACAAGACGCGGAGCTGCAGGGGGAGAGGGGCAAAGGACGGGCCGTGCCAGCCCCGGGGGAGGCGGAGGGAAGCGGCGCAGGTGAGGGGAAGGGCCCGCCCGTACCTTGGGGTAGGTGTGCAGGGGGTAGGTCAGCTGGCAGGCGCGGTGACACGATGCCGTGTTGCCCAACACGGAGTCGAAGGCCTCGGAGGAGGCGGCGGGAAGCGACTGCGAGTCGGCTCCCGCCTGGATCACCAGGAACAGCGGCAGGAGGAGGACGGCGAGGCCTCCCCGCCGCACCGCCATCTTCGTTCCTCCGCCCCGGCAGCGGCCGGCGGCAGCCTCTCGCGAGGTGTGCCCCTCGCGGAGCCTGCTGGGAGGTGTAGTCCGCGCCGCGGGGCATGCCCGCCCATTCCATAGAGCCTCGCCCCCGGCGGGAACTACCGTGCGGAAAGGGCGAGGCAGCGGCAGCTGCTCCCGCGCGAGGCCTGCTGGGACACGTAGTTCACACCGCGGGGGACCCTCGGCCATCCCATAGGGCCTCGCCCCTGGAAGGAACTACCGGGCGGAAATGGCGGGGCCGCCGTGGCAGCTTCCGTGAGGAAGGGCGGCAGGGCGAACATGGACCGGTTCGTGGTGCGCCGCTCCCGCGACCCCCAGAGCCCCCGGCGGGCCGCGCCTGGGCCCCGCGTTTGCCGGCAGGTCACCCTCGAGTCCCTCAAGGCAGGTCACCGGCGGGAGGTTGCGGCGGCACGGCCGGGGCACCGGGTGCGGCACGGCCGGGGCGGCGGGGGAGCAGCGGTGTGTGTGAACACCGGTTCTGCACCGGAATCTTTGCAGCGCTGAGGTGGGATCCGAACAGGGAAGTGGTTGTACAGGCGCAGAAGGCTCTGCTGCTTTGCAAGCGGTTCCATGGGTTATAACTCGGCGTAGTGCAGGGTTAGGCTGGGCACACGATTCGAGGACAGCCCGGTGATACCGCCAGCCTCAGTATTTCCAGCTGGTTCTCATCCCTTTCCAGCAAGGAAAACCCCTTCAGTTCATTTCATGGATGTCTTGAGTGAGACCTGCACGAGAGCTGAATCCCTCTTGGTCACCTGCTTGTAGAAACACAACAGCAAAATATGCTGCACCAAAAAGTTCATCAAGTGTGGCAAAAATCAAAAGAATGGTGCATAAAGCACTGCAGTTGTCTGACCACTGCTGGATAAGATGCTTCACATCCAAAATATGAGACTTGCACTATTTGCAGTCTGTTCTGTCAAGTTCTGTGGCAAAACCAGTGAAAAACACTGCAACTGTGCAGTGTATTCAGGTCTGCCTTCGTATTCTCTAATGCTTTGTTTCTCACCTTGCTGGCATTGTTTTACTTCTGAAGTCAGTCTGAGCTGAATTCTAAGGATAATCAGCCACCTCCCCCTTAATCCTTTTTCCTATTTAGAAATATTTATACAATGGATTCCTTAAATTCAGAACACTTCTAGGAGACGTTGGCTACATCCCCAGAGTTTGGCAGACCAGGGTGAAGCCTCTCACTTTGTTTGCTGGTTACTTCAGTCTTGATTTGCAGGAGTTTTCTAATTCCAAGCGAGTACCCGTTGTGTATTCTGTGCCACAATCAATAATTCATGCACTGATAACAGCCCCATTAGCTGAGATGAAGGTAGTGTCCTTATTCATTGTAACAATATTCCACTTTCCTAATGGGCTTTTCTCTTTCCCAGAGAGTTGTGGTTGTGGAAGACATAAAACGATGGAAGTCTATACTCGAGCTTCCTGGGCAATCGAAAGAGAACCTGATGGAAGCTTTGAAGGAGCTGAAGAAGAAGATACCTTCCAAGGAAGTGTTACTTTCCACTAAAATAGGTACATCTGGTCTTTCTAAACTGTGAATATTAGTCTGTCTTGTGTCTCTTGGCTTGTCAGTACACTAGAGATTAGTCTGGAAGCTTTTTAAGAAATGAGGAAATTGCTGCCAATGAAATATTGTTGATATCAAGCCTGCAGTTTTCACAGCTTGTACTGAAAATGTCAGCTGTCCTCTGATTCCTCCCAGGAAATATTGCATCACCCCTTTAGTGGTCAGAATTTTGAAGAGCTCTCCTTGGTAGCTCTGTGTTTTATTTCTTCTCCTGTCTGTCAGTGTTCATTTATCTGATTTGGCTGAATCCTCTGAAGGTGTGAGAAAATCTCCTCAGACTGGCCTGGAACTGCCTCCTGCATCCTCACACTGAGGAATCCCCAGCAGATGGGCAGCTCCGAGCAAATGGCACAGCTCACTGCCTGCCTCTTTTCCACAGGGCTTGGGGGAAGGATAAGGTGTGACCACATGGTCCCTGCCTTTCCTCAACAGGGAGAGCATCCCGGCCTTTGTTTGCCATCAGAGCAGCCGGATGTCTGTTCATAGAGCCCTGGAAAAGGAGCTGCAGTCGCCCCTTTCCCCATCTTTCTGATCTGTCATTTCATTTGCCATCTTCAGCCTATTCAGGCTTTTCCCGGGATTTTTCCCAATGCCAGCCTGAATAGCGCTGGCCTGGAAGAGCCACTGAAGCCTAACAGTGACATCTCCTGGCCAACAGCGCTCCTGGCCAGGGAAAAACACCCCTCTGGAAGCAGGAAGGTCCCTTTTGTCTCCTCGCAGGGGAAAGCCTCTTCTTCACTGCCAGATGTTCTCGATGGGAAAGATTCTGCTTGGAGTCGCCGTGGTGTTCCCATGTTAAAATGCTACAGCCATCACCAGCAACATCTGCTTCCTTAAAGGGGTTCCCAGTTAAAAGCTTAAAAGCCTTCACCAGATCCAGGATCGGTGTTAAAAGCTAGTGTAGCCCTGTGTTAAATAAGTCATCTTGGTGACTTGGGAAGGTGATTTTCACAATTCCTTGCTAATTTCTCAAGCTCCATGCTTGAGTCCTGGTCATTTTCATAAGTTTGTGTCAATGCTTTGGTTGTTTTGCTGTGACAGCCCGAGTTAAGAAGGTGTGTGGCTGCTTTAGCACCGATAGGATTTGACTGGTGTCAGTTGTGTTTGTTCCCAGCTGCCAGGCCCAAAGGAGCTGTTCCTGTTTTCCAGGTCACACCGTGAACAAGATGCGCAAACACCCCGACCCAGACGTGTCCGGCCTCGCCAAGGACATTTACAGGGAGTGGCGAACCTTCATCAGGGACCACTCCAACAGGCCCTCCATTGAGGTCAGGAGCGATCCCAAGACCGAGGCTTTCAGGAAGAATGCTCGGAAGCTGCTCTGTGAAGCCCTGGAATTAGAGGTACAGTTCAGAGCCACTTGTCTGTGGCTCCAAAAATTCCTTCTTGTAGGGACAAGTTAAACTTTTTCCAGCCAGAGATACTGCCTAGCTGGTCCTGCCTGCAGAGTGGGGACAAGACCAGGTGATCTGTTCCTATTTTTAGGGATTCATAGCACATCCCTATTTATAAGTAACTTCATTTGCAAGGTAATGTTTTTTGGTGTTAACCAAGTGAACCTGCTAATTGTAAGTGAGGTGTACTTGCTGTCATTTCCATAACCTGTTAACAGATTACTTGTGTGGCCACTGCAGTTGGGCTGTACAAGGACGAAATTAATAGAATATTAAGTTTTTTGTAACAAACAGCTACAAAAGCAACAGAAAAAAACAGAAAAAAACAGAAAAAAACCCCATTTTTTGATGTTTCCTAATTAAATATTTGTAAATTTAAATCTATAGCAAAAATGAAGAGGCAGGGTTGACAGTGTATAAAGTGGTGATAAATACCAGATCCTTCAGGTATGTTTAACTAAATGAACAAGACTTTGCTGTAAGGCTTAATAACTAGTTTGCTTGGTCTATGAAATGCCATAATAATTATAATTTTCAATGTATTCATTAATTATCTTTTAAAAGACAAGTCAAGTGATAAACATTCAAGAGTTTCAAAGCTGTGTGTTTGCTAGCTGTGAGAACAACCTCTCCAGCTTCCAGTCTGGGGCAGCCCAGAAGGATGGTTCGCTGTAGGAATGACTCTGAAAGGTGGGAGCTCACCTTTGCTGAGTCAAGCTTAGTTCTTAGAAAGCACAGCTATGCATGGTGACTGTGAAGTCTGAATCTGTGGGACATAAATACTCTGGTAACAGCCTAAAACGGGTAGATTTGGGTGAAGCAGACTGGGTAAAGCAGAATCGCCTCTGAATTGGACTCGTCTGAAAACACCTGCAGCCATCACATGTGCAAGCAGAGGTTACAGCAGTTGAACTGCTTATAAAGGCAGGGGAGCCACAGCTGCTGCACTGACACCTGAGAGGCTGACAGAAGCAGAAGGGAAGGTGGGACTGAGTGGATCCAAGGGACTTTTTAGTGATGGGTAGTAAAACCTGTGTGGTGAAGGACTTGCAGGAATACCACTTAGCTCACTGGAATCTCCTACAGGCAAAGCATGGGAAATTCCCCATCAAAAAGGCAGAAGTGAAATTAAAACAATTTCTTTAAGGGGGGGAAGTTTCCTAAACTGTGCTGAATTACAGGTTTTGGCACACATTGAGGCAGTAACTACATAATTAACATTTAGCAAATCCCTTTCTGCGTTCTTAATTACACCTTCTTCTACACATAGAGAGCCCACATTTCCCTTTATAGCACCAGGCAGAGAGTTGCCAAGTGTTTGGCATGTCTTAGAGTTGCTGTTGGAATCAAGTTTAAAATAGTATCCAAGGTATCTTATATCAGCAAGCTCAAAAGTGAGCTTTATGGAGACACTACAGCATAGCTTATAATTGCAGTTGAGCTTGATACCCAAAGCTTGTCACAGATTAGTTTCCTGTTGTGATGGCAAAGTACTGCCACCCAGCTGGAGGTGGGGATATGTTCCCTGCCACTGACCACGTTGCCTTGTCCCTTAATTGCTAGGGTGGAATTAAATTGCTCTTCCTGTTACACTTGTGATAGGAAGCAGATTTCCTTGAATCTAAGCTGATTAATGAAGAAACACTGAAAAGCACCAAACTCCAATTTCAATCAGCTGGCCTCCTTATTAAGTGTAAAGATCTAATTTTATACTTTGCTGTTTTCAGATTGATCACCCACTGGCTGAAAATATTGAGCGTGAAGCTTTTCATCTCTGTTCCCGCCTCATTAGCGCTCCGTATCGCAGGGCCGTGCGAGCCCTTGTCTTCTCATTAAAGCACAAACCTGAGACCCGAGCAGGAGTCAAGGATGGCACACTCACTGTCCCTGCCTTTGTACAGAGCCATAAAAAGTGAGGTGTTGTGCTCGATCCCGAGGGAGAACTTCCTGTGCCTGCATCCCCGTGGAACTGGGAGCCCTTCCTGCAGTAAGTGGAGCGCAGGAAGGCTGACTGGGTGACTCCCTGGCACCACTCCATGAACAGGGCTGCTGGAGGGAAGAACTAATCATGGAATGGGTGCTGTAAATCTGACTTGGTAGAAATCCATGTAGGCTTATTGCAAGGAAAGTTTCTTCTGCTCTTCTGTGTATTTTCCATCCTTGCCGACTCACCTGTTTCTCTCTTCTGCCCGTTTGTTGTAGCTCAGTTTAACTCCATCCTTGATGTGGGTCTTCAGGTGTAATGATCTGAATAACCCTTTTAAAGGAGCAGCTCAGTGCTGTGCTAGCTGGAAATACTGGGAATTATGGGTATTGGTCCATGGGAGGGGATTCCTGGGGGATCATTGCAAACTCTAGTTAGCCCTAAATCAGCTACGCCTGCTGCAGCTGGGCCCTGCCTGTGGCAAGAGCTGCTGTGCCAAGGTGATTTTCCTTTGCTGCATTCCAGAGCTGGATGCAAAATGGATTTCAGTAACTTCCATCATCTCAGTCATCCTGTGATTTGGGGCATTTTCTAAAGCCCCAGGGTAAAGGTGCTGTCTAATGCCTCTGCTGTTCAAGGAGCAGTTCGTTCAGCCTTCCAAACCTCATTCATGATGTAAACATGGTGCTTGTTCTTTACTGTAATGTGAAAAAAACACTTGTAATGGATTTTCTAAATAAAACTAAACACTCCTTTTTAAAGGCTTTTTTTTTTTTTCCTCTAAAAGGAACATGGTTGAGAATCGTTGCATGAACAAATCTAAGCAACAAATTATTGTTTAAATTCTTCCCAGTTACTGAAAATTGGAATTCTTGCCTCTATATTTGCTCTGATTTCTTTTGTGCCACAAGTTGTCTTGTTCTCTATTACTAAGGCTGTTCCAGGCATAGTGTTCATATCTTCACCTAAAAAATGACTAACTGTCATTACTTGGACCTGCTAGATACTTTTTTCATCTGTAGAACCTTAGCAAAAACACCCAAAACTTACCTGAGGTGTTGAACACCATAAATTTAATTTGATAATTTCAATTTCTCTTAAGAATATCTTAAATCGTGCTTTGTTTGCTTGGGCCAGTGCAAGACCAGTTTTGCCTGTACACATTGAAGGTGTCCTCAAACAGCTGAACACAGAGGTCTCATTTGTAGGAAGTTAAGGTCAGGTGTGTTGGAGGCAGAAACTGGCAGATCTGTGTGTGGTGATGGTGTGGGTAATATTCAGTAAGATGTAACACTTGTTGACCAGGCTGTAGCAAAAAATGGGAAACCCCTCAATTCCTTACAAGCAATCAGCTCTGTTTCCCACTTAAATAGCTTCAAACCTCCCAGCTGTAGTGGAATTTGTGTATCCTGGACCATCAGGAGGGGTTCAGGATCAATGAATGATACAGCTTTTGCATCAGAGCTGCAATGCCATGACCTGCAATATTTATTTGCAGCTTTGTATTCCTGGCTGTGTTTCCTCTATTTGGGTAATGTGAGAAGCAAAATTCCTGAAAATGAGGAACTTCTGGTCTAATGAAAGCTGGGCCAAAGAAGTTTCCCACACAGGTCAGATACAGTCTGGCTGTGCCAAATATTTTTCATTTAAAAAGTAACTGTAGAGTTGCTGCACACAAGCAGAAAACTCTCCTATAAATTTCCTCCCTTTAATTGTTGATGTTTTTTCCCAACTTGTTTCAAAGGAACCCAAGTGTAAAGCTCTGGGTCCAGTTCTTTTATCTTAATGTTAAAGCTGGCAGTAACATTTGGGCTGAGGATTCACAGATGCAGCTTTGCAGAAAACTGGAGGAGCTGGAAAAGAATCTGGAGAGTTGGACTCAAGACCCACAGCAGGAGGAATTCAGGGAACCAGGGAATGTCTTAATGACAGAAAGGAAGGTAGGGAAAGAAAACAAAAACAGAGATGGGAAAACAACAGGCCAAAAAGGGTTTTGTTTTCCCAAAGGGTGATGCTTGAATGTGACAACGGGATACTTGATACCTGGCACTAATGAAGTTTTTAATTAGTCTCTAAAAACCAGATTCCCTCTGTGGAGCAGCATCACCTGCACACTGTGGTTATTGATGCCTTGGGTTACCTGCTGAATCAGTTTGCTGCTCCTTGGCTCTTCCTCCCTCCTGTGGGTGATGCAGCCTAGTCTTCATGCTGGGGAAACCCTTCTAGATTAAAAGGGAGGATGAAAGGGCTGAGCAGTGGCTCCCTTGTGCTTGGTTTCTCTGGCATGGAGACTGAAACTGCTGGTTCCCCTTTTATACAGGGGAAATGTTAAATAAGGGAAGCACCCAATCCAGAGAAAAGTTCTTGTTCTTCCTTTTTCTTCCAGATTACGCCTATCCCAGAAATTCCTTTCAGCAAACACATACATAAAGCTGGCAGACCTCTAGAGACCTGCTACACCCAGCAAAGAGAGGAGGGAAGCACTTTCTGGAGGTGTCACATCCTGATTCCCCCTCCCTGTGCTTGGGGAATACAGGGTGGGCTCAGGGCAGCACCAGGAGGGATGGAAGAGGGAATTCACTCCTGCAGAGCTGACTCCTGACCCTGGCTTTGAAGAGCAAATTTGGGATGGCAGTAGGTGACAGCTTGCTCTGTTCCCCATCAGCAGGTACAGCTCAGGAGAGCTTTGTCCTGCAGCAAATTACTTGAGTGAAAGAAGATGGGAGTAGACAAGACCCTCCCTGTCCTTTGGAAAAGAGACAGCTCAGCAGCTCACCAGTTTTCATCTTTCAAGAGGCTCTTCAAAGGTTCCTTCACAAAGAATCCAAACTTTTAGATCTCATTTGCGTCCCTGGCAGCCCTGTAATATGAAGGGTTGGCTAAACTGGCCCTGGATTAAGAGACATTAAGACAAGGAGCAGCCACCGAAGCCCAAAGGATGTTTCAGGAACTCTCCTCCCTGGGTATGTTATGGAGCAGAAATAGGGGGCTGGAGCAATGGAGGGACACAGAGAAGCAGAAAAGAAGAGGTAGAGAGAGGGAGAGAAACACATGAGGGAATTCCCCAGCTTGGTTGACCACAACCAGCAAAGCCTTGCTCCTCCATGCATGGCATGGCAACATTCAGGTGGGTGACCTGGCACCTCACAGGAGGGGAAACTGAGGCACAAAGAAACTCTGACATGTCACAGTAAGCAAAAAAAAAAAAAAAAAAAAAAAAGGGAAGCCCATGCTAGGGTTACACTGAAATTCATGATGCTCCAATTCTTGTGCTGGCAGTCCCCTGAACATCCATGGTCTGTGTCAACTAAACTAGATTATGGAATGATCTTTGCTAATTATATATTATTATCTAGGAAGCAGTTATCTCGCTATAAAGGGTGCTCCTATAATGGACAAACACTGTTCCTCTAGCACAGCCAGCTCCAATGGCAAGAAAAATATAAAAGCCAAAATCATTTCTGCCGTGGCCAATATTTTGCCTGAGCTGGACTGTTCACATTGCAAACACTGCACTTGTGTCCCAGATAGAGAGAAGGAGGAGGAGGGCTGCAACATGCAGAAGAAGGCAGGATCAAATCTGTATCCCCCAAAGCTGCCACAAAGATTTGACTGTAAGCTCAAAATCCAGCTGTGAACTCTCCCACCCATCATGGAACACTCAGCCTTCACACACCAAAATCCCCATGAACAGGGCCCTTGCTGTCTCCAGGGCTGTGATGATCAGGAAACTGGGCTTAAAATAAGCTTGGAAAACAGCTCCTGATAAATGCCATCATTGCATTTTTAATTGTCCATATGCTTGATCCATTATGTTTTCCCAGATGGCTGAGCTGCCTGACTACTGCCTCCTCATCTGTGCCACTATGGCCAGGGTCTCCAGCAGGTACCTGGATCCCCAAGGCAGGGCCACCCTTGTGGCAGGCTCTGTGTCACTGTGGCCAGGGGCTCCAGTAGGTACCTGTGAGCTCCATCCTTCCTGGCACAAAACCACACACACTGACCCATCCATGCCAAACTCCTGGGGAGCCAGGACTGGCTAGATGGCAAAAGTGGCTGGTGGACTCCTGGCCTTACACACCAAACGCAAGAAAACCACCCTGAGGAGCAGCAAACCTGCTCCTGCTCCAGCCCATGAACTGCCCTTGTGAGGAGAGGATGCAGAAGATGCACACCACCAGCATCCTCAGTCATGGGCTCAGCTCCAGCACTGGCTCCCTGTGCATCACAAGTACCCCATTCCCAGACTGGGATTAGAGTTTAAAAACAGGAGAGACACAAATAACCCTCTGGGCAGAGCAATGAGGGAAGGTCCAGCCATAGAGGACTGTGGATGCCACCACAGAAAACTTACAGTGAACATTACATAGAATAAATCGCCTGGGAAGGGTCTCTGGGCAGAGGGAGCAGGGTCTTGTGCCAGCAGCAGTGCCCATTTTGGGGCACTTCCACCATCATTCTCTTGTCCATTGCAGCAGCACACAAGCACATCCCCCAGCAGCCACCCTCACAGTGTGACACATCAGGAAAACCTTCCTGGTAAATAGAGAAAACACAGAGAGCATGGCTGAGATTTTTCAGATATTTTAGCACAGCTTCTCTCCGGTAGGAGCGATCTCCCCAGGGAAGGAGAGGAATAAACCAACTGATCCCCTGGGGGCTCTTGCAGTGCCATTTTCTATGATCTACGATTTTCCAACAATTCTTCACTGGATTTGCACACAGACGTTTGCAGAGGGGTAAGAGAGGCTCTCCCTCTTGCACAACAGCCAAACCTTTGTCTGCTCCGGAGAGACAAGACTCCACATCCATAAGCAAAGCCAGGAAATGAGGAGGCTGCATCCAGCCTGGCTCAATCCAGCCATCATGCTCTAAATAAATAATCAGATGAGCAATGGGAGCACTGCCTGTGGCTGCCGCTCTCCCGCTTGCTCGGGAAGCACCGGGCAAACGCTAAGGAGGGAAACTGAGGCCTGATGTGTGAGGAGCACAGACACAGTGGAGGGAAGGAGTGCTGGTGATGGATTCCATATCTGTTTGCCACTCATCTGAGAAGCTTTTACATGAGAAGAAGGGCTTGTTTCAGGAAATTACCTGGGCAGCCCCCCATCCCTGTTGGGCTCCAGCCCCAGCTGGGGCAGTAAGTCAGGGAAGACCTGACTTAACAGGAGATGCCAGTGAGCAAATTCCTGCAGGGCAGGGAGAGACTGGATGCCTAAATCTAGTGGAGAGGCTGAGACATGGTGCAGGAGGACTGGCAGGCTGGTATTTGGTGAGCACCAGAGGCTTTCCTTGCTCCAAGTGAGATGACTCGCTCGAGTGGCTCACTGCTGGTGGCAGATACAGCTGTAAATGCCATCAAAAACAAGTGGGTAAAGGGTTTTTGGAGACATGCGTTAATCACCCTGTCCATCTCCCCTGGAAAACACCCTGCAGGCCTGGGGCTGCTGGGGATCCCCCTGACTCAGGAGCAGAGCTGCTCCCACAGCACCAATCCTCCATCTGGAGGGATGTGTGCAGGGGAGCACTTCACCCAGGGATGCCTGGGTGGTTGTGAACTGGAGCCAGAGCTGGAAACCCTCCCTGGGGTGACCAGGTCCAACTCCTTATTTGAGTGCAACACCAACAACTATCCAGAAAAGCCTTTTCCCCTGCAAATCGCAGGGTTCTGGAGGCTCTGGCTGGGTGAGGAATATCTATCCTCCAGGCAAGGGCTGGATGCTGCTGGGTGCTGTGGGCTCCCTGCCAGGCATGAGCAGCCGCAGTGCTCACCTGTTTCAGCAAAATCTGGGCCACCAAGAAGGTTAATTATATCTTTAAGTTTCTTTCAGTTGTCAAATCTTGTAACTATGGTCTCAAGCTGACAGTTCTATACCCAGCAATTAACCAGCAGTGAGGCTTTGCAGGCAGTGGGGGAGGCTGGCCTTGTTTACCATCTCTGCACACAACAGGCTCTCAAAACATTCCCTTAATGGAGCTTAACGGTGCTGGCAAATATTTCCCTGGGAAATCTCTCATTTGCCGATGTGTTGCACCAACAAACGCCAAATCAATCCGGGGTCTGATAACGAAGGCTCCTCATTAGGAGGCATGCACAGCTCTGTGCCTTCTTCCCTCCCCAGACACTCCCGCAGGGCTGCTGCAATCCAGGAGGAAAAGCTGCTGGATCATCATCCTATTCCTTGGCTACTGCTTCCTCTGATGAACAGAACTGTCTCAGAGGGAAGAAGGACATCAGTCCTTTCACTGGCCATGAGTGGAGATCTGGTGTCACTGGGGTCCCAGGGGAGCCAGCCCCTCTTGCCAACATTGTCTTTATAGGGTTACCAAAACCTCTGCACTCCAACATCTCCCCAAGCCATAGGAGGATTTGCCCATATTTTCAAACTTCAGGAGTAATGCTGGTAGAGAGTTTTCAGCCGTGGACACCTGGATATGCTAGAAAGGAGGAAAACACAGAGGAGAAGAGGGTTGTTCTCCTCCCCTCCAGCTGCTGGTGGCTGAGGCACTCAGGTGAGTCCTGCGAGAAGTGAGACAACATGAGAAGATCAAACGAGGAGCTCCAGGGCACAGCAAATGCATCTCATCACATCACCCACAGACACCCAGAAACATCACCTGGGAGCGCCTACATGAGCTACATCTGTGTGTGCCAGGTGGAGATCCCTGTAACAATGCTCCACAGTCCCCCCCAAGCATGGGCCAGGAGCACGGAGAACATTTGTTGGGAATATAGCTACATTTGGGGATGGTTTGTACATCCAAGAATTCAGCTAGAAATAATTGACAGGAAGATTTGCAGCCATCGGCAAACAATGTTACTTTCCTGAAAGCAGCAGCACTACAGGGAAAACAAATTGAAGCAGGTGCGGGAAGAGTTAGGGAGTGCAAGAACTGCATTCCTGAGCCAAATGGACAGATTGAGACAGAGGAAAACAAATTGGGATGGGAAACGGCTGCCTATTGCCCAGAATTTTCAGGCACTAAGAGAAGGTGGAGGTTGGGTTCAGGCTCAGTTTCAGGGCCTGGGAGCTGTGTCGCTGTTTGGGTAGCTGTGTTACGGTTCAGCCTGTGGTAAGGGTGGATTTTGGGGTGTTCTTCTGCCCTGGACTGGGACTGCAATCCCTGGAAAGTGGAAAGAGCATCCTACAGAAGCACCAGCCCCACCACTGCAATGACCATGAGGAGCCCAGCCAGGATGCAGATGCTGATGAAGACGATGTCGCTGGTGTCCTGGCTCTTGATTTCACGGGCATCGATCGCTTCCCCCTCCCACTGCTGGGCATCCACCAGGTTTTCTGCCTGGCTGAGCCTGGATGGATCAGGACCAGCGATAAGGGTCACTGAGGCTTCCTTCTTCTTTGGCTCACACTGCACCTCGTACTGGTGGATGTCCTCCTGGTCTCCCACTGAAAAATCAATGTAGAGGGTGCTGACGATGACAGACGTGTTGTTGCGTCTCTGCAAGACACGGGACACGGCTGATCAGGGCTTTGTGCAGCTCTTTTCCACAGGGGCTTGGAGGGATTGGCCATGAATCAGGCCAGCATCTACTGGGAAAATGTGAGAGGGACTGGGAATACTTCTCTGCAGCCAGCACAGGGCTAACCATTTACACAGCTTGCTTTAAAGGGGTGTTTGCTGATCACTTACCTGAGATTCAGTGCCACAGGTGTCGAACCTGGTGTGTATTTTAAAGTTCCTGCCAACCACCTGGGCTGCACAGGAGGGGGTCCCCAAATAAATCCTATTCCTCTCCAGCTGGGCCAGGGACTGCATGGGGATCTGGATGTGGAAGTCTGTCCGGGTGCAGCTGACGTTCATGGGCACAACTATTGGGACAGAAAACAGGGTGCACATGTAGGACTTGTGTGGGGGGTTTCAGGAAAAAAGCTAACTCCAGAATGCAGAAAGCAATCAGTATCAGTATTTTAGCCCTGTCCCATGCCAAGGGCAGACATGGATGGCTCCCAGGCACTGCTCTGCTTTCTGCCCAAGGGAGAAATCTCACTATCAACCCTCTTGTACCTCATCCTCCTTCTCAGGTCTCCAAGTGACACACAAGTGCCATTACTGACAACACCATCCTGCTGTCACTGCCATTCCCCATCACTGCAGAGCCAGCAGGACATTTGAGTTGCTGCCCAGGACCAACCACGAGAGCTTTGTGGATGGCTTGACATGGGCACAGAGCTGCTCTGCATCTTACAACAACCCTGCAAGAGACACTACATTGATGAAACAGGAGACACATCTTGGAGGGACCCCATGCATGCCCTGGAGTGATGCAGCTTCATGGCTGCCACATGGCTCTCCTGAAAGGGTGAGCTGGGTTCATGGCCCTGCGGCATCCTCCTGGGGAATGGCCCAACCCAGGCATAGTTCCAAGCATCACCAGCCCTCCACTGTCCTCAGAATGATAATTTTGATGGGGAGCTGGTGAGTAGTGTATGGAGGGAGCTGCTGTTGAGCTGCCCACAATGCCAAGATGAAGAGCAAAGCAATGGTGACTCCAGCACTTCTCCATCACCCTCCTTCTGGCACCATGTTTGGCCTCTCTGGATGTAGAAAGCATCCACACAGAGAAAGAAGCAGGGAGGAAAAATACCCCCCTCTTTAAAGTGAATCCTTGCTCAGCTTGAACTAACCACTTGGGCAATATGAATTATTGAATTATTCCAGCTCCCTCTGAATCTCAGCCTTATGAAACTGGGAAGATGCAATAAAATCAATACGAAAAAATAGTGTCACTTTGCTTCACTTAGTGCATTATAAAACCATTAGAAGATTTACCAAATAACTAAAGTGCATTAGATCAAGAGGAGGAGAAAGTGAATCCTCTCTCCTGGCGTGAAGGCTTTCATTTCAATGGCCATAAGTCACACATGCCCCGCCCAAGCCATGCCTTTTGGTGGGCCTGAAAGGGAAATATCTGCATGGCTGAAGGTGGGTGTGGATGCAGGGTCTGAGGTGCCTCTTTGCCTCTGTGGGCTCCTGAGGAAGCTGGTGGCAGGGAGAGGCTGGCAGTGCTGGCAGCTGGATGTGACACGCAGGACGTTAATCACAAGCAGATGCTGGAATCACTAGGCAAACACAGCCAGCAGGCTCAGCTCTGTGGAGGGAGGCTCAGTTTCACATCCAAGCCTTTGTCCTCCCGTAGCATACATCTGGCTGTGTGTACCAGAGGATGCAGGAGCCTTGGGCAGTTGGGAGGTGTCACAGCCCTCCCTGTGATGGGACATCCCCTACTCTTCAGCAGCACCCCATCTGTCTGTCTGCAGGCTGCTCCCTCTGGAGCAGTGACACCAAGTCTCTGCCTGTACACAGATGTAAACCAGTGAGAAATCAGCTGCACAAGGACAGGGACAGACCTGCTCTGCACACTACAGACCTACTAATGTGCAGTACTACCTCCCTCCCTCCAGAGGTTCAGGACAGACCTCTATCCCATCTCTAACTCCAAGAGCCACAGATCTCCAGATCCTTTCTGCTGTGCTGGAAGTGAAGAACGATCTTGCAGCTGAGGGATAAAACCCAGAGCCAGCCTCCCCAGCGCCTGTGCTGCCAGTCCAGCAGCCCTGCTCTGGCTCCAGCCCTCTGGAAAGGCTGCCCCTGGCTGAATCATCCCTGACCCACAGGTCAGCTCGGATGTAATTATACTGAAATACAACAAACACTATAAATTTGCTGGCGTTTGAGGCGCAAAGGTTGGCAAATAGAGCAGGAAGGTTACACACTGCTCCTCCCAGCAGCTGCGGACATGCCGGACATGCTGGCTGGGACACGGCGTGCCAGCAGCAGGGCTGTGCCAGGCAGGCCTGGCCAGGTGGATTTGGGAATGCTGTGCTCCGGGGGTCCTGCCCTCCCGTGCTGCTGCCAGCAGAGGAGGGGACATGGTTCATGTCTGCCTGCTCAGCCATGTGCTGGCAAGGTCCGAGCATCCAAGGAACAGAGAACAAGGTTGTGACACTTGAGCTGGTCACCTGCTCTGGGGTTTTGGCCCATTAAAAACCCTCAGGTTTTCTCTCCCTCACACCCTGAGAGAGGAACAAGAGCATGGCAGTGGCAGACACACAGGAATCTGAAGCTGGAAAGCATCTCCTGAATGCTAAACACAACATGCAGCTCACTCTCCACCTCTTCCTCTGCCCCATCCCTACAGAGCCACGGCTCTGCTCCTGCAGACAGGAACCTTCACTGATGATCCTTCTGGAAATTACATGGTCTTAGGCATGTCCCAATGTAATTATTGAGTTCTCCTGCACTGAGGAGCACCCAAGTGGGACCTTACCTCCCACGTAGGAGATGGAGAAGCCCCTCTTGGCCGTGTTGCGGTCGGTGTGGAGGACCAGGAGCAGCTGGTTGCTGCGGGAGGTGACGGGTGCCAGGCTCTCCCGCCCGCACCACCGTCCCAGCAGGGACCCGTTCTCGGTGCCACCATCAAAGGCAGACAAGTGATCGTAGTCACAGCCACCCGTCAGGCTGCTCCGGCCCTCCAGCTCCATATCCAGGAAGAAGACCTTGACCCGGTAGCCTGGGGGCAGCTGGATGCTCCACTGGCACTTGAGGTTGTTGGGGTAGAAGTTGGGGTACTGAGGGCTGGAGAAATTCCCTTTGATGGTGGTAAACACCTCCTGGCACTCGCCTGCTCCGCGAAAAAGGGGAAAAGAAAAAATCAAAAGCAAACCTGAAGCTTCCTGAGTGCTCACTTGTTTTACTGCTAAAGGATGCTCTGTGCTTCACCTTACTGCTCCCAGCCTTGTGTTTGGCCAATGGACAGCCAGCATTGGGGGAGGGAAACTCCCAGGGGAGTCAAAATCCTACAGGAGAAACCCTTATCCCTAGGGAATGGCATGAACAATGGTGACTCCTGCTCAAGAAGGCAGCCCAGGACTTTGAATAGCCACAGCGATGCCATTTGCATTGTGTGGTGCTTTACACTTCACACCATCATCTCATGGGCTCTCCCCAAGGGGTTCCCCCATGACCATCTCCTCTTGCTGCTGTGCGAGGGAGAGAATCACAACCCCAACCCAGGGTCTGTCCCCATGTCCTTCCCATTGCCCCACCACCCTGAGACCCCCGCACCTGAGTAGAAATGGGCCTTGAAGCCCCTGCCACCGATGTTGAAGTCTGACTTGAAGATGATGAAGAGGTGTGGGGTGGAGGAGATGGTGCGGGGCGGGCGGGCGCTGCCACAGTAACGTCCCAGGCGGGGGGCAGTGACGGTGGGGCCATCAAAAAGGGCCACATAGTCGAAGCCACAGCCTTGGCCCCCTTCCATCTGGAAGTCAGCAAACACCAGGGTGAGGGGGCCACCACCGCCGGCCCCCCCGATGCTCCAGCGGCACTCGGCATCGTTGGGGTAACTCTCGGGGTAGCGGGGGCTGGTGATCTCCCCAGAGAGCCCCGTCAGCTGCCCACCGCAGGCGTCTGCAAGGAGGCAAGCATGATGAGGGCAGTGGAAGAGGACAGATGGATGCTCAGTGACCACCACACCTCCCTGCTACCTTTCTTGTAGGCAGCGGCGAAGCCGTGCTTGGCCACGTGCCGGTCGGAGCGGAAGACCACGGCCATGACGTGCCAGGCAGAGGAGAAGGGTGGCGGGGGGCTGTGGCCACAGAAGGTGCCCAGGAGGTTGCCCTGGTCCCGGGCAGCCCCGTTGTAGACCTGGAGGTAGTCGTAGGCGCAGGTATCATGGTACTCCAGCTCAAAGTGGCTGAAGGAGAGCAGGACGGAGGAGCCCTCGGCCACCACAATGAGCCACGTGCACTCTGTCTCGTAGGGATACAGCCCTGGGAAGTTGGGGCTGGAGAAATTGCCAGAAGGTGCTGAAA
Source organism: Pseudopodoces humilis (assembly GCF_049639895.1). Lineage (NCBI taxonomy): Eukaryota > Metazoa > Chordata > Aves > Passeriformes > Paridae > Pseudopodoces > Pseudopodoces humilis. Next base: position 27,075,929 of record NC_142209.1, read on the forward strand.
GTACTCCCCCACATTTGATGCCTGGGGGACACAGAAGTGGGTGTGATGTCCCCTTTCCAGGGGAAGCCTAAAAGAATGGAGACAGGATGCACGACACCAGCTCCATCCCACCAGCACAGTACCAAACCACCAGCATCCTGCAGAACTCCACTGGGCTTGTCCATCTACTCTCCCTGGAGGACACGTGTGTCCCCATCACCTTTCATCCCTCTGTGTAGCCCCTCTTCCCTGTGCTGCCCTGTGGGAGCTGCAGGAGGGCTCAGCTGTGCCCCTGAGCTTGTCCTGCCAGTGACAGCACAGCATCCCCACCTGTTTATGGCTGGGAAAAAGGAAGTTGGGAGTGAGTTTTAAAGGCTCAGTGGTACCAGGCTTGCCAGAGCCCCAGCTGCCCAGCCCTTCAGCTTTGTGCCTCCCACTGACCACACTCCCTTCATATAATGGTGGTATCAGAGAATTTGAGCTGGGAGAAACAGGGGTGAAGGGCTCGATATGCTGAACAATGAGTTATGTGTGGAGGGATCGATTTCCTAATGAAATCTTTATACTGAGACATGGTTATTATAAAATAAGGCTGAGAGGGTTCCGGCTGTCACCTGCCCCTGGGTCTGATTAGGGCTGGGGTGAAGAGGCTGATACCTCTGATGAAGGGGGAACATACATCATGTCTGGGAGGGATGCAGACCCTGCACAGCCCCCAGGAGACACGTGTGGGTTCCCAAACAAGGCTGGGCACTTGCTGCCATCAATCTGGGCCAAGTATATTGCAAATCAATAGTCAGCCTGTGCACATTGCTTTTCATCGTGCTCACTGGCACGGTGACCTCGCAGCAAGGGGGTTCCTGGGATGTGTGGGATGCAGCACCATGAGTGTGTGTCTGGCCAGATCTAAAATCACCTTGCTAATTACTGGAGATATGCAGTGAAGTAATATGGGGCTGGTACTAAAGGAACAACGCTGTTGAAATAAATATCCAAGAGGTGAGCCTGTGGGAGAAGTGAGAAGCCATGGTGAAGACAGATGGATGGATTAAGGGCTGGGAGCTTTGGGGTGCTCTGGGAAGCCCAGGTGGGTGTATGTGGGGGATGAGCAGGCACCACAGGGCAGTGGTGGAGCCTCAGGAGCACCTGCACCAGGGCCAGGGATGGGTTTTGATTTCTGGCTCAGCCCTTCTGTGAGAAAGGCCCTGCCCTTTTGGGATGGGGGATTGCTTGGGTTACCCTATCCCCTGAATTACTGTGTCATCTGCTGACCCTGCCCTGCATCCTGGGGGACATTTTATCTGGGTACAGTGACAGTTTTGTTGCACACCTCCCACATACACATACATGCATACATTCACATATAAATGTATATGTGTATACAGATTTATATAAGCAAGTGCAACTCCAGGAGCTAACAAACCCTTCACCAAAGCCCCTGTACACCATAACAGGACAACCCCTACCTGCAGTCCTCAGTAAGGTAAGCATGAAGCAGAAACCCAAGCACGGAGCAAGTGTCCCACACTTGCTGCTACCACAACAGTGACTCCAGATCCCAGCTCCTTGCCCCCGGCCTGAGCCAGCCCCTCTCCCTGCTGGAACCCACTCACACCCCAGAGCCACTGTGGCATCTGCACATGGCCCTCCCCTCCTCAAGAACCATGGATGCCCATCCAGCTCCCACCAGGAGCTGGAACCAGGCTCTTACCTCTGCTGGGAGCATCCCCGAGAGCCCCGCAGAGCATGGCCAGTGCTGCCAGACAGCCCAGCCCTGTGCACCCCATCCTCCAGCAGGCAAATCTCCCCTCACCGAGCTTCCTTTTGGAGCTGTCTATCTGGGAGGAAAAAAATAAATAAAGAGAGAAATAAATAAAAAGCAGGAGGACTGTAGAATTAATAGTGGAATGAATAATTCATTGCTTGTTTGAATTAAGAGCAGCAAGGTAACTTGATCTATTCCTCCCTTCCTTCACTCAGTTTTAATGATCTGGATCAAATGTCCCAAGGATTTACACTATACCAGATACCTTGTCAATACACTATATTTAGAAGAGATATTAATGTTTCAGAAATGGCGTATAACGGCAGTAAGTCTGGGCTGACAATATGCCCTTAAGGGGCTATGAAAATAATTTAGTTCGCCAGGCAAGCCAGCGAACCAAAATGGGAATTTCAGACTTACCGCGGAAAAGCATCTCAGGAATTAACAAGATTTATACTGCGGCACCCACTGCACAAAGGCAGCTGGTGGTGAAGGCGAGAGAAACAGGGAGCAGGATTGAAACGCGGCCGCGTCTCCGCACCGGCTGCCAGGTCAGCATCCCTGCAGCAGGAGTCCAGGCTCAGCGGGATACTCAGCCCGGGAAAGCAGCAGTCGTGAGCACTAAAGATAGCAAATCCCACCTCCCCCGAAGAAGATTAGAGATGAATTGTGACTCATGGGCAAAAAACATTGATTATTATAGAACCTGCTAAGGCCTTGGAGAATTGCCACGTTCCTCCATGCTGGCTCACGCTACTTCTCGCCCAGGCTCTTGGATGCGCTCAGCTGAAGGTAAGCAAGCCTTTGGGTTTGGTGGGAAAGATGTGCTCCTTGTGCTGTGCCACATTAGCTGGAGAAACCCCAAACCCAACAGCGGCTCAGTTCCTTCCCTCCCGCCCAGGAGAGAAAAGACTTTCCTGCTGCCACAGCCCACACCCACATGAATGCCAGGAAACAAAATCCCACGAGGGCCTCCCAGCGTGAGGGACCTGTGCTAAAAAAGTCACCTTCAAAGCAGCAGGGAGAGAAGCAGTGAGTATCTCTAAATCTCAGGCAGGAGACAAGTTGCATTTATTAATTAAGCAATGAGGATCGATGCTCGAGACATTTCCTGTGGATTAATGATGGGCTGGGAGGAGCTGATGGCCTGAGGTGCAGCTAAAGACCATTAACGCCAACTGGTCATGAATCCCCAGGAAATGCTCCATGCCAAGGTCGTTAAGTGCCTGCATATATTTATGGGGAATAACAACAACAATAATATTTGTACAGGCTCTCTCCCCACTGCCCAGCCTTGCTGGAGCCATGCCGAGGGCTGCTGGGAGCATTGGGACATCCCAGCCAGGAGCCCTCTCTCCTAAGCCCAGCTGAGGCAGGGAACATTGGGTTCTGTCCCGGGGCATTGAGCACTGCATCATCCCACCAGCACCAGGACTAAGAGCACAATGGAATGAGGAGGATCAGGGCAGCTCCCCCTGTCCCTGGGTACTGTGTGCAGATCCTGCCCCAGTGCAGGCTCTGGGAGATGCTGCAACGCTGGCGCGTCTCCTGCTGACCTCCCAGGAACATTACAGAGCTTAATTAGCTGCTTCCCTAATGGCTGGGAGAGGAGGTCTGTCCTCGTCAACAAGTGCAGGCCCACACAGCAAAGATCCAGGCGAGGTCTGGCCATGGCACAGGGGCTTCTCCTGGGTATTTTCCATTGCCACAACCAGGTTCATCCAGAAGGAGTGCTCAGCCCTCCAAGCCACCATCCCCTGGGCTCAGGAACAAAGTGCTTCCTGACTTCTGCATCACTGCACTATGGAGCAACATGTTTATCCTCATCACATCCATCCTGGGCAACACCCACTGTCTTCCAGCCTTTCCAGCACTGCCTCAGCACCAAGCCAGTTCCTGGGACACCTGCACAGCTGCTCCTCTCCCTCCCCTTAGCTGTGCTCTGCATCAGCAATCCCCGGGAGATGGGGGTCAGGGCTGTGCAGCACAGCAGCTGTGCCCCGCTCCCAGGAGAAGGCATCCATCAACCACAGGCACATTCACCCTTCTCCTGACCTGGGGATGGCCATTCCCAGGCTGGGCCTGAGCCCAGGCAACCTGGCTGTCAGCTGAAGAGCGGGGTGGGAGGGTGGGGGAGGCAGGGGGAGAGTGACATACAGCAGGGAAGCAAAGGAGCCATGTATGGAGGCCTGGCTGGAAGGTGCTCTGGATCAGCCCAGGGTACTTTTGCTCCAGCCACAGACATGGTGGGTGATTTCAAGGTGTGCCTCTGTTCCTCTGTGGGCAAATTTATAAATCATGAGTCAAAAAGGCATTTGATTCATTTAAACAGAAAGGATGTGATCGGGATTGTGAGACTTCAGAGAAGATCAAAGGTTTAAAAACGGTCCCCAGGAGAAACGGGAATTATTTAGGCAGGAAATAATGAGATGAAATTAAGAAGGTACTGAGGCTGCACATGAGGAAGAAGAAAGGAAGCGATGCAAACCCCATCTCCCCTGCACAGTGCTGCACGGGTGGCAGAGGCTTCCTGGGGGCAGGCAGAGATCAGGAAGATCCCAGCAGCAGCCCCTGCCTGGCAGGAGAGGCAGGATGTGAGCCCCTGCCCTGGCTGGGCACCCACCCCAGCTCACACACCTCCAGCTCCACAGATGCCCCAGTCACCACCAGCACCGACACCGATTCCTCACGAAACTGCCACCACCGGCTGGTTCTGGGCCTCCAAAGGGATGGAAACCTCTCGTCTTCCCCTGGCAAGGAATATCCAGAGCCTTTCCACTCCGCATCCCTGCGTTTGCAGGAATCCACGCCATCCTCTGAAAGGGGCTGTCCCCATGGGGGATGAGGGGACTCGTGTTAGAGCCAGCCTGAGAAACAACAAAAGGCGGGAGGGGGAAGGGAGAGAAGGGCAGAAAATAGAGAACAAAGTGCCTGCGGGCGGTTTAAAAGCTCCTTCGAGTTCCTGCTTCCAAGGGCATCATCTCCCCCACGGAGAATGTCTCGCAAAGCCCCTGTCCCCTCGGGCGGGACATGCCCCGCTCCTCCCGCTCGGCCGCAGCCCGCCCCCGCAGGATGGCAACCCGCAGCACTCACAGCTTGCTCCGTCTCTCACCACCCTCCCTTTGAGCCACGAACAAAGACGGAGCTGCGCGGCAGAACGGCCGGACCAGCTGGGTAGGGTTTAACCATCGTGGCCCATATGTGCTGAAATACCCAGACATATTGGGGTTGTGTTTAAAGGAACAGTCCCAGCTTTCACGCTGAAAGCCGGCGCTTTTCCAAGGCGAGCGTGAAGTTTTTTACCTTGGGCCTTTGCAGAAAGGTGGGGTGTGGTTTTAGCAAAATCTCAAAACCACATAATATTTAAAGCTAGCGGGCCAGAAGTAAGGTTTTCAAATACTTAATATCTGACAAAAAATATTTCCTCCATATCCCTAGCTAAGGCCAAAGTAGGGGGAGCAACTGGAGAAAGCATCTCATTATTTTATCAGCCTGTGTGCAAAGAAGCATCTTCACTACACGGTGACTTAGGGAGGCTGAAGCACAGCATGGACTGGAGATGACAGCTTGCCTTGGACTGACATGGACAACTTCCCTGGATCTCCATGCCTTTAAACCCAGAGCCCAAGTTTGGGTTAGGAAGATGGCTTCCTTGTCAGCCCTTGTCTCCAAGGAAGTTAACATAAAAGCTGCAGCTACACTTGATTAATTCCAGGCATTTGGTAACTGGAGACAAATCTCAGCAGTGCAAAGGGAACTTACACTCCCTCCCAAACGTGTGAAACAAGCCACCACTTCAGTGCACACTGTGTTTTTCGTGTAACAAACTACATTTCCTTTGTGTAAGGTGTAGTGTTAGACACAGGTACAAAAGAAGCATGAATGATAATGCAATAATCACCTGACACAGCCTGGAAAACCCCAACACAGGATGAACTGGGAATGAACAGAAAAGCACAAGGTGTGCAGGAAAGCTGTATTTCCAGGTGTAAATACTAAACACAGCAGTCTAAGAAGGTAAAATAGTGGACAGCAGCTCCCTCAGAGGAAAAGCAGCAGCATTTTGGACTGAAAAAAGAAGAAGGGGAGCAGGTGCCCAGGCTGGGTGCTGTGCCAGGATGCCATTCCTGAGGCAGCTCCCTGGCTCTGCTCCCTGTCCCACAGGGAAGCTCTCCAGCAGACCCCATGCAGCTTTCCCTCCTCAGGTGGTGTTCCTGTATGCTCAGGGAACCTCCTCAGGCACCTGAGAGAGTCCTGTGACAACACTAAACAGCTGTTTATTTGGAAAAAGGTTCAATTTAATGAGTCAGGGCTATGATACAGCACTTAGGGGACATGGAAAGCAAACAACCGTCCTCCCTGACAGACAGCAGCCACAACCCAGCCACACTCTCCCACTTTTAGGACACGCTCTTTGTCTCCCTAGGTAGCATTTCAAGGGCTAAGCACAGGGTAGGTAACACAGGCTGTGCCAGGGCAGGAGCTCAGCCTAAGTTCTCACTAGACAGAACGTGTCATTCCATCCTTATGGATACTTTTTCCAGATAGAGCTGGAATGGCTGTTTTCAGAAATCAGTGCCACCTTCTCTGTATTAGTGTATAGTGGGGCAGATGAAGCACAGTGAGGTTGAAGGGACTTGCCTGACATCAGCCTGCACATGACAGAATCAAAATGATCCCGACTCTGCTGTCCCCTTAGCCTGGCAAGGATCCCTGAGGATTATATCTCTCCTCTGGACACCTAACAGGGCACAATACTGCTGCAGAATAACAGACTGCAAAGCAAGTCACCAATCTTTGTATTACAGAAGAGCTGTGTGCATGGATGCTTTCTAGTACCCTCTCAGGAGAGCTCTCTCTCAAAATTGCCCTTGAAGACTTCCACTGCAAGTGCCATCCTAGTACCTGAGGTATGGGTGGCACACCATGTACCAGCCACTCTGGAATGGCACCTGTCCCTTACTACACCACCGAGGGGAGGACCAACAAATAGTTGCTCCAAGGAGCTCAGTCTTCTGAGCAGGCCCGTTTTGTGCGATGTCTGCAAAGAAACAAGGACATCCAAGGCTCAGCCTAAGGTTCCTCAGGTGAGGAATGCCCTGCTAAAAGACAAAATAGGAATTTTCTTCAACTCCTGCAGCTTTCAAGTATCTGCTCATGTCTTCATTGAATGCAGAAGAGCCACAAATTAGTACAAACGGCCTTCTTCGACAGGAATTTACTATTGTCTTCATCAAGTCTTCACTGAGACGACCAGTATACGTGTTTTCCTGATAGCTCCAAGGGAGTTTTTCCAGCGAAGTTTCCTGGAAAGGTAAAAGGTTTGCTGTGTGTGACATTAAAAGGACAACATTGCTTAGAGCTGAATCTCCGTCTTCCCCTCAGAGTAATTCACAGGACGATTTTCACCTTTGTGACACCATGTGGGTGACACTGACCCTCCCTGAGAGCTGCATTCCTCTTCCCAAGCCCAGATGAAATCTTTCCTTGCCACAGGACCTGGCCACTCACTCAGAGGGGACTGAACAAAACCAGGGTGTAACTATCACTAATAAATGCTGCAGAACTTCCTCCATTGAGATCCATCTCCCAGGGCACCTATTCCCAAGTCTCAGGTCTATTCCTCTCCATTGCCTCTCCCATTCCCAAGTCTCTTTCAGTCCCATCTCCCTTGACCAAAAGCAAAAGAAGCCAGCTCTGCTCCAAATACAGCTCTGATCCCATGAGAAGTGTCAGATCCTGTGGCGCTGGATCCAGCAGGGATTCCCCTGCTGCAATTAATCAGGAGCAGAAGGTGCTCAGATGTGGTGGTGACAGGCAGCACAATGAAATACAGACAGATACATAATCCCAGGAGGGAGGATGCACGAGCCAGCCTTGGACTACCACAAACCAGCTAAGAGAGGTAAAAAGGGAGAGAGGAGGGGCAGACAGTGTTGACAGGGGTCAGGTGGGTTTAGTGCCTTTCACTGATTGAATTTCAAGACCTCCTCATGCTGTTGAGACAGCAGTCAGAGTTTAAACACCCTGGAAAGGGTATTTAAGCCATGTCACCAGAGATAATTATGGTTATGCTCCTACAGAGCAGCTGGGGGGGGGGGGGGGGCAAGTCACCAGCACATTTCCCTCTACCAAATCTCATCTTGCTGAGGCCACATGTGGAACAGAATGTGTGAGGCAGTTCCACTGTGAGAGATACAAGAAATGATTCATCTGAGAAACTAAAAATGCTGTGGGATTCATTCCCTTAGCATAAATAATTCTTTCTATATCCTCCCAGCAATGAATCCTCATTTCTGACGGAAATAATTTTTAACCACCAAATCCATGCAGAACACAGGCAACTTTGGGACCAAATGGAAATGAAAAAGACTGCTCAAAATGTAAGACCATTGAGATGTATGCCTTCATCCCATGAATGTGGCAGAAAAGTAATTTTACAGAGGGGGAAACAACTTTTAGAAGTTTAAAAATGGGTCAGCAAGGAAAAATAATTGCTGGGAAGTTGGTGCTAGCACACCAGAGGAGAGCTCTAGCCATGAGCAAAGAATGGAAGATAAGGACAGATTAAGTCACTAGTATTAGGAAGAAAAAAATCAGCTTAACTGTACAGCAACAACTGTCTGAAATGGGGGGCAATAACCAACAGTGACTATGGAACAGCAGGTCCATCCCAACAGAACAGGGAGGCAGAGAGGAACAGTGATGGTCACTTCCAGATGGCCATCAATTCTCCAGACTAGCAGCAGTGTGAGTACATGCAGCAGATTTAAGAACAGCAGTTACTGGATCACAAATTAGGCAGGATGACTGGGAAAGAATTAAGATCATGCTTATGGAAAAGTGGAGGAGGCAGAGGCTCATCCAGAACACAGAACCCTCACACAAACTCACTTCACTTATTTACCTGGCTTAGGACATAAAATATTCTAATATTCCAGTACCGAGCCAGATCCTGCAGAAGAGGTTTTAAATAAATTTTGTCAAAGGTAGGGAAGCAGCCAACAAGAGTTACAAAGGTTTCATCCTCTTCATCATCTGTTATGGACTGAAGGATAGGAATCATTGGTGCAAGGCCAGTGCCAGAGGCCAGCATGAGGAGTTCTCCATGCTAACAACAAAACAGAGAATTTGGAATGAGCTGTAGTGGCTGGAAATGGGTGTGCTCATAGTCAGTTCCTCTTACTGCCACCCTGGTAAAGGGTCTCTTGAGAAACAACATACCAGAAGGTCATGAACTGGTAAATTCAGATCCCAAAATGTATTTTTCTGCAAAGGATTACAGATAGCACTTAAAGGGTTTACATATCAAATCCAACAAAACTGGATTTTACCCAAATATAATAATTTATCCTAACTTTAGCCTCAATTTCAATTAATTCATGTTTCAGTTTCAATCCTGCAGTACGCTTTGCTGACCCACTGTGTTTTCTTCCACTGAAAATGCTCCTTGGGTTTCTCTTGGTTGCTGCAAAGTAAAATCCTGAACGTCCTCTGGAAGAAATGAGTGTGTCAGGAAGCAGGACACAATTGCTCTGCATAGAACTTGGCCACTCAGATTTTACTTATTTTTGTTGTGGGAAAAAACCTTTAAAAACAACTTCACCAAAAACCCCAAAAGGCTTCAGGATCTTAATGACCAGTGTTTCAAATTTGCTCCTCATTGGAAAGGTCAGAATTAAGTAACTGAATTAGTGTGTGTGAGAAGCCTCCCCATGAAACCAGATCTGCCTTTCCCTGCAGCCAGCCTGGTATTGGCAGGTGGGATCAGCGTTTGGGGAGCGACCTGACACCTCAACAGCTCAGGGAATACCCAAGAGAGGAGAAGATTAACACATCCTCTTTGCCTCTATTCAGTCACAACACAGAGATGTGGATCAAATCAGGCAAAAACCCATCCACACTCATTGCTGGTGCAAAGAAAGTTCCCTTTGCAGGAACTCCTAATGCAAGTGATGAACACAGAGCCTTGCTAATATTTTCCTGTCTCCCATCCACCTCCTCCTCCCCTCTTAAATATTCTGCAGTTCAAGAAGGTGCTCCAACTGCCTGCTAATGCTGTCACACTGTACAGTAACCCAGGAAGTCTCTAAAATAGTCATGAAAACAGTAATCAAATTGATGCCTTCCCTTCAGAATACTGAACAAAGCTTGCTGCCACAGGCTGAAGCATCCTATAGCTCTTAGGAACTAACCTTATTAGGTTGGTATGGGAACCCTCCAAACGGCCCACGCCAAAAGACCACGTCTCCTCTTTTCCATGTTTTTATGTATTTTGACATTAGCCCAGCTTCATAGCACTAATAAAAAACATTGCACAAAAGAAAAGAATAATTATACGTCATTGGAAAGTTTCCCAGCTTAAAGTCAATTATAAAGTTATCTACATTTAAATGAAAAGGGGACAAAGAAACATTTCGTGTATTTAAAAAAGAAAGAAAGATCTTTCTGTTTGAAAAATAACTCAAAGTTATACCCAAAACAAAGACATTTAAATTAAATCATATTGGAACCACTCCAGCTTGACTATAATGTAAACACAAACCCCCTCTCACGCAGCCTGAATTTCCAAAACTGGAAAAAGCTTATCAGAGTTCTTGCTTACAAAGCACACAGAGAAGAGTGTCTTGAATGCAAAGCACAGTGCAGTGCAGGCCTTCAAGTGTTCTCCAGATCTAGGGGTATGGGGTCTGGAAATACCCTCTGGGTACTGTTACTTATATAAACACCACATAGCTCTTGCTTTGTTTCAGTCTCTCAGATGCTGCGCTGATACAATTAGTGACCCTAAGCCAGGTTTCTCCTTTGTAAAAATCTTTGTTTTCAGAACAGATCATCTGGATGCTGAGGGATGCCTCCACAGTTCCAAAAGAGTATGTTAATGTTGGCCCCATGGAAGAAAAACACGAGCAAAAAACCTGCCTCACTTTCTAGTAGGCACAAGCAACATTTTCCAGGCTGTTGTCTGCAGGAATGCTGATCTCACTCATGAGTGAGGAGAAGGGCTCAGTGCTCGCTGGAAACAGAGAAGGGACGAGAGGCTGGAAAATGAAGGCCTTGTCCAAGCAGTCATGTTGCCATCCATGCCCTAAATGTGTGACCACTGAATGTTTTAAGAGAAAAAATGTGAGCAAAAGAGTGGCCACGGTCTGGGATGTGTCTGGAGAACCAGGACTGGCCCAAGCAGCAAGAGCTGAAAAACCCAAAGCTGCAGCACACAATGGGTCTCACAAGGATAAGCCTGGGGAAGAGCAACACAACCAGGGGTCAGAAGATGGGATGTGATACAAGCCTTTGGCCACTCCAGCCCACACAAAAGAAGTGTGTTTGGGGGTATTTCATGCACAGGCATTGAGAGGAGTCTGGCTCCACACCCCAGTGCCTTGGCTGGCCACCAAGCTGCACTGCAGGCAAACAAAATTGGTGAACCACAAAGCAGCTCAGAAAAAGCAAGTGAGGGAGCCTGTGCTTGTAAGCAGTGTTAGCTAAGAAAGAACACAGATGCTCCTCCCCTCCCAGCCTCTCACTTAAACCTGAAATATTAAGAAGTATTAGCACCATTTGTTACATTCAAAAGGTAAATCACACACACGTAACCAGGCTCTGAGTTATTGTCAGAATTCTTTTATGTTCAGAGGGCTCTGGGCAGGTGCTAAATCTCATGCAAAGAGTGTGCACTTGCTTCAGAGAAGTAAATTTTATACCTCCCTTCTTCAACTACATCTGGAAACCCAAGGCAAGAACAGAAAAGTCCACTTTCTGCCCATTCCCAAAGGACTGGGGTAATGGAAACTAAAACAATCCTTCTTTCACCAAAATTATTTCCAAAAAATTGAAGTGAAAAGCGATTGAGTGGGTTTCAAATGAATTTTTCTACATAAAAAGGAAAAAAAAATTACCTCCTGGGGGAAAACTTCCACACCCCATTTTACATGGAGATAAACCCTAACATTATAAAATCACTCAAAAAGAGGGTTATGCTCTGTAAATGGCAACTCCCTCACTCTTAACTGTAGTATCACAAATGCAATGCTGTAATAACAGGAGACAGAAGGGTTTGAACAGTGCTTGGATTGCATAGTAATAATAATATACTACTTTCCAAAATTGCCTCAATAGTGTGAAATATACCACAACCTACAGAGTGAGTTATAAAAATGGCTGCTTTACACTGGGTGTTACCAACCTCTTTTGTCACTGCCAGAGAATAACTATAGCTCCTTTTGGGATGAAAGGTTCTATATAAAGCAAAGGTATCATTACAATCATTACTATTATTATTGAAATGCAAAAACTGTGAGTAATGAGCCGCTATACATGAAATTTCACCGTCATACTGTGAATGTATCCTATTAATGCAACATTTCTCTCCCCTACCACACACCAATTGCCACAAGAATGGGGAAATGACCCTCCCACAGGTGTCCTAGAGAAGCTGTTGACTTTTCTAAAGAGCAGGGCTTGTATTTGAACATACGATGCATAATAAACCCCAGAAACATGAAATCCTGGAAGACAGGCAGAGGACAAGTGGCCCTTCTCTGCAAGCCACCTGAGATACCCAGCACTCTGAATTTCACACCTGTACTGAAGTCGGTGTCTGCCCTGAGGAGTCCCTCCTGACATACAGATGCAGTATTGGAAAAATGTTGAAGTCAGTATTTGCCACACAAAATAATAATTTATGAGCACCCTGAAGACTTACATGAGACTATTTTCCAGCCAAATCTCCTATAAAATCCTTTTGAATTCAACAAGCATTTTGTGATTGACTCCATAAAGGTGAGGACACTTGTTCAAAATGGGCTCTGCCACCATGTCCACCTCAACAGATGCAGCCTGTGTCTATGGGACACCTCTCTGCCCTGTGGGCCACAAAGTCCCTCTCAGACTGCAGCTCCAGAGCCCTGTCTGCACACCAGGAGCAGCTGCCCACTGACAGAGGGGTGTTCTTCAAGTAAAATACAGAGGGGAGGGTAAGAGCAAACATTTCCCAAAATCAGTGGTTCAGCTGGGCTGACAAATGGCTGTGATTTCAAAGACAGCCTGAAAAAGCAAAATGAAAGGAGAGAAGTGGAATGGACATATCTTTCCACCTAAGGGGCTCTCCCAAGTGATCCCAGGGCTTCTGCTGCAAAGCACTTGTTTGTGTGTGAACTGCTTTCAGTGTTGTGGGAAAAACTGCAATTTTTACCAGCAAAGCACAAATGCTTTAAAACAACAGAGAAACAGTCCATGAGGGATTTGAGAGAGTCTCACTTGAAGCACTGACATCATGCTTGGTTCCTAAAGAAAACACCTTATGTTGTAATCCATATTGTCCAGGCTTACTTACTTTAATTAGAACTTCAAAGTAACCTTCTGCATTCCTGGGGCTAATTGGAGTATAGGCTCTCTGGACCTCCAAACCATTCACCACTCCTCTGAGAAGAGAAACAGGAAACCCCTGTGACTTGGGTCATTTGGGGGGCTCCTGCAGCTCTCTGGGACACAGGTCCTCTTCCCAGTGGCCCAGCCTGTGCACAGATGCAAAACATTTCCCTTCCAGAGGCAAAAATCCAGGGGGAACATAATGGCTAACAGCACCTTTTGTTTTCCCAGTGGTGGCCTCAGCTGTACCACATCCAGCTCCTGGACACACCCCTGAAAGGGATTTTCAAGAACATGCAAGAGTTCTTGAAAGAAACAAGGCAAAGGGGAGAGAAAACACTTTGCTGTTTTCTTTTTGAGAAGTTTGCTGTCCCTTTTGAGCTGGGGTCACTTTCTGCATCCAGTCAGCATCTGGTAATCAAGTAACAAAAGCCAAGGCACAGCCTTGACCTTGGGCCTTGTCAATATAGAATGTATCTTCCTGTAAGTCTTCCCTTTCCATGGAATTATCCACCCTGCTCTTTGCTACTGACCACAGGAATTGATTGAAGTGACCAAACCTTTTTCTGTGCTGTGTGATGAGCCAGGGCTGGAGGGAGGAGCGTGTGCTGTCAGCAGAACCAGCTGCACACACCAGCCCTGACTGTACCAGGGACGTCGACAGATGCACATCAATGGCATCGTAACAGGACTTTCTCTGTGTGGCAATGATCACCACAGATGGCTGAGAGACAGAAACTTTCCCCAAGTGGCCCCTTTCTGGCAAGCAGCAAACTACATAGGAGGGTTGTTTTGCTGGAAATCAGTCAGGCAGTGACTGGGTACTGGGGTGCTGAGTTACCCCAAGATACAGGGCCTAAAATACTGAGCTCTGGGGCAAGTGCAGCTCATTGTCTTTGTTTCAACACACTGGAGTAAATAATCTGTTGTAACATCTATTCTTTTAAATCTTTCTTTCTGCAAATGTATTTTCTTAATCACACCTAGCTCTTTCTGAGCCACCAACGCAGGGATAATGCTGAAGAAAACTGCAGCTTTTACCATAGAATTAGTAGAGGCAGCGAGCTCACGAGCTCTTTCATCTGTGTCATTGTGGAGATACAGAAATCATGATTTGCCTGCTATGAAGCCTTTGTCTATTGACAAAACCCTACATGTTAGGTTACATAATGCAGACTGTTTAACTAGCACAGAGAACAATACCTTAACACGATATGTTGTCCTAAACTCAATCGCAAGCTGCTATTTCCCGGTAATTCAAATTTGTACTGGTAGGTGTCCTCTGTCAGCTGTTCCACTGAGCTCACGCTGAATGCAGTGAATGTATCTGGATTCAGCTCTGAATTATTGCTCTGCAAGAACAACAATAAATAATTACTTGGTTAGATGGTGTCTTTTATTATTTCATTTTTCTCTGGAAGCAAACGTGCGTGCTAATTTAGTGCCAGAGACACTCAGGACGTGTATTAAACACCGAGGCCCGGTGCAAATTTCAGCTCTCTGCTGATTCATTATCATGTTCTGCAGCATGCACTTTGGGATCTTGCATTTCTCCCCACCACCACCTTTTTAAATTACATTTTTTTACACCTTACAGCAAGGTCATCCTATTATGACTCACTGCAATCATTTTCTCATGTCTGGAAACAAACAGAAATAATTCTGCTAAAAGAGCCAAGTGCTGCTTTGGGGGCAACTCTGCAACCTGCTGATGGCTACAGTGAATAAAAAATATTGTCAGTTGTTTCAGCTGATCTTTTTTGTTTGACCCAGCATAGTTAATCTTATGTAAAAGGGTACTGACAGGCTTAAAAATTACACTCTGAAGGCAACTGCTCCACTACACACAACACAGCTTTTTCTCAGCATCAAAATCTGAGTCTAAAAATCAGGCAAAGATGAAAAGGTGAGGAAAACAAAGCTTCTCCGAGGAAACTCAGAGAGAAGAAGCTGCAGAGCCAGAGCTGTAATGCGACACCAGGGAGAACTCTACACTTGGAAAATCACATTACAGCAGGGAGAGAGCGGCCAAGGGGGAGGGTGAAAGCAGAGTTTGGGGAATTGCATTTACAGCCCTCTCCTAAAACACCACTTTAATTTATCCCAGCATCCCTCACCCATCACCACAACCCCAGACTCGAACAAGTACGATCAAAGCACAGGCTCCAGGATGCGATGAAGATAAATCGACCTGCTCCTTCTTTCCCAGGAGAAGGCTTTTGTCTTGCATTGCTTTGGCTCTCTCCCACTGTGCAAGCTCCTTCTCGTACACATCGTAGATGCAGGGCTTGCAGCCGCTGCCGCAGCACTGGGATGGAGAAGGTTCCTGAGGCCTCAGAGCCAGCCAGTCCTGCTCGTTGTCACTCATTGCCTGCAAAACACAAGCCCTGCATCAAACCCAGCACGACGAAAAGCAGCGTGTGCTCATCAGCTGGGTGTTTTCGGAGGACTGAGAAAATCTCTCTCGAGCATCTTGCACGTGTGTCAAATGGAAAACCTGGAGCCGATGTGTAACACCCCATTTTTGCTCAAGTGCTCAATGTTTCTGCACAAACACCAGACCTCAGAGCCACCAGCCCAGAGCAGAGGCTCAGCCCAGCCTCAGGCCCTCCTCCCCAGACAGGCTGCCCAGCCAAAGCTACACCCTTTAATCCTGCTCGTTCCGCCGTGGTGATTTCCTACAAAAGAGCAGCTTGGTCACCCGGAGCAGAAACATCTTAAAAATCTTGCTGCTCGGTCCCAGAGATAGGGTGACAAACCCAACCACCAGGACAATGGGCAGCAAACCCAGCCACCAGATGTGGCCTGAGTTTTGTGTAGCTTTGGAGTGGGGGAGGGCAGTGAGCTGAAAGCAGTCCTCAGAGCCAAGAGACTTGAGACAAAGAGGACAAAGTCTCAGGCAAACAACCACTTTGGTTATAGACTTTGAATACAGGGCTTTAAACGCATAGGTAGGGGAGGCCAAGAACCACAGGACTTCATCCCTCGCTCCCGTTGCTTCCCAAGGAGCTGTACCCACTGAACACTCCTCAGGTCAAAACCATGCTGCAGACCTCGGCGGACGCCGCTGTTTTCACACACGGGCCGAGTTACGGCTGATCACAAGGCTCTTGTGTCCACATCCCCCGGACACAAGGCGGTCCACAGGAAATTATGAAGCCACGGGTGACGAAGCGGAGGAAGCGAACATTTAGCGCTTCCAGCAGTTTCATTGTCAAGGTCAATTAATTAACTAACCTTCACCCCTGTAACAGAAACACACTTATTTTAAGGAGGCGGGCGGGGAAAGGAAGAGAGAACCAAAGGCGACTGGCCCGGCTTCCCACCGCGCCCGCTTTGTCCGGGGGCCCGCAGCACCCACGGGCTATGAACGGGGGGTAACCCGACGTTGCCGCGGGTGAGTCCGAGACGCCCGGGCTCGGGGCTGCGCAGATTCACAGACTTTCGAGCACTTACTATGCACGCCCGGGGGCTCGGATAGACCGGCCCGGGGCACAGCGTCCCCGGCCCCGCCACACGAGCTCCGGCTCCCGCCCAGGGATGGTCTCTCAAGTGCCCTCCCCCTGCCCCACAGGCGAAGAGGCACCTCCCCGCTCACCAACCCAACGCCTGCCCCTCACCCGCCAGGCAATTTGCCGACCCTCCCTTACCGCGGGGCGCGCCTGCCCGCCATTGGCCGCCGCCGCCGTCAGTCACCGGGGGTGACGGTGGGGGAAGAGCCCTCGCCAAGATGGCGGCGGGCGGGCGCTGAGGCGGCGGGCGGGAGGAGGAGGATGGCGGGGATGGCGGCGGGGCCGATGGCGCTGAGGCGGGGGGGGGTGGCGGCGGCGGCGGCGGCGCGGGGCCCCACCCGCGGCATCGTCCCCCGCGCGGGACGGCCCCGCCACCGTGCGCCGCTGCCGCGTACGCCCTGGACCGTGCGCGGGCCGCCGCCGGAGGTGCTGGCGGAGATGGCGGAGCCGCGGCCGGTGCGGGAGCAGGTGGAGCTGGGCACCGTCACGTACGCGGAACGGCTGCACTACGTGCCCGGCCTGGCCCGGCCGCGCTTCCCGCCCTGGGACCGCGGCTGGCGCGACCCCTGGCACTCGCCGGGGCCGCGCTACGAGGAGATGCCGCTGTACAAGGAGCGCGGGTGCTACATCTGCCATCAGGGTGTCCGCATGCTGGAAGGTACCGGGCACCCCGCGCCGGCCCCAGCGTTGCCCCCTTCCCAAGCACTCCGCCTGCCAAGGGTTCTACTCGCACAGAGTGTAAAACACGGGCTGTGAAGAGCCTGCTGAGCCCCGTGAGCTGCCAGGCAGCCTCGGTCACACGTAGAATGGCTTGGGTTGGAGGGGGGCCTTGAGGATCACCGCTGACACGTGTGATAGTTCGCGTTGGGTTGTGTTTCCAGGAGTGCGGCAGGCGCAGTGGCTCACCAAGACGAAGCTCGTGGAAGGTTTGCCCCCAGCCGTGCAGGCCATTATGGATAACCCTGCTCTGGGGCTCCAGGAGCTGGAGGAGAGGGCGAAACGCGTGGTGTGCCACGCGCGGCTCTGGGACACAGCAGAGGTGGCTCCCAGGAGGGAAAAATATTGGTGAGTCCTGTGCTGTAGGGGAGGTTTTAAACGCTGCAGAGAAAATTCACACACAACTCTTCTGTGGAAGGAGGGTCTGCTGTGCAAATCCGTTTGTATCAGATTGTCAAACAAAACAACCAAAGAAACAAATAAAACCCTATTCTGAATATTGACAGTAGCACTGACATAAATACTACACTAGATCAAAGCTTCTTTCAGGCCAATGTCTGTGTTTCAACTCAAGATCTAGCTGATGCAGAGTATCAATTTTTAAAATAATTGTAAGCATTACCTCTGCCAACTTGAAACAGTGTGTGTGATACCAATCTGCAATCTCTGTTTGGGAGTGTTATGCCATTATATGTTTTACATACAGTAATTTTACAGCATTTGTGCCCTAGAAGCATCTGCCTGCTCTTATGATCTCATTTTTATGTAACTGTTTCTTTTCCTCTTTTACAGCCCAGTGCTGTTTGAAAACCTGATGCATTTATGCCGGTTAATGTCTGGGAAGTATCCTTCTCTGAGTAAAAGGATGTTGGCTAGAAACTGCAGGATAGCAGCAACATGGGAAAGAGGTCAGTTGCTGCTGTAGTAGAAGCATGTAAGATAAGAGGGGTAGCAAAGCTCCTGGCTTTAAGGATGAGGACTTGGAGAAAATGAAACGGTTTCTGGAACCAGGTTATTCTTTCTGGTTTAAATAGTGCTGTTGGCATGGGCAGCCTTGGATGATAGGAGGATGCTGTCCTTGAGGAGATTATTAGGTGTTAATCAATACTGACAAGATGGTGGGAGAAGGGAACCAGTGTCTTAGGTCTGACTGTTTATTTTCTCGGGTCCTAAATCAGTGCTGTTGTTTTTCTAAGGATATTTAGTTGAGAATTTAACCCTAGCAATTAACATTGGCATTTTAGAAGAGGAACCTACAGATGGGTTTGGAGGTGAGGGGGAGAGAGTGAGCCTTGCAGAACAGACTGGCAAAAGGAAATGTACATCTTTCCCTGATGTTATTTCAGCAGTGTTTGACTGTAGCCGAATTTCCCTCTCCAGAATCCATCCTCCTTCAGGTCCGTGGCCTGAGTGGAATACTCATGAACTCTATGACCCCAATACCACCAGTAGCCTCCAAGGAGGAGATACTGGCCACCAAAGAACATGTTCTGGAGACCTTCTATCCCATTGCTCCTACAATCGATCTTCAGGAGGTGAATGTGTACAAAGAGCTCAATGATACAGGTCAGTGTTGGTGGTAATCATCTGTGTTTGGGTTAACTTGGGAGTCCTTGTCCCTCTGGGGGCAGCTGAGGGTAGGGAGTATGTGGGAATGGGAGGACAGAAGAGTGCTCCAGACCTGTGGTGAGTATAGTGTTGCCTAAGCAGGACTGAGGACAAGAACTTAAACCCCAGCAAACTACTTGAACAGTTCCTGAAGATAATGGGAGAAAACCTTGGCTGCATAGTGTCTTCCTGAGCAGTTTCTGACATGATTATGTGCCTTTTAGGTTTCAGAGATGGTTATCCCTACTCTCATCCTCACACCCTGTTCTTCCTGGAGTCTGCCAACGTTCGCACCGACAGGTTCAGACCAGAACAGCTCCGTGCTAAAATGCTGATGTTTGCTTTTGGCAACGCGCTGGCCAAGGCCAAGGCGCTCCACGGGGTACGTATGGGAGGCTGCTGCTGGGCCTCTCTTCTTCCTCTCCTGCTGCAGCCAGTGTAGGGAGGCCTGAAAGCTCCTTACAGTCATTTTCACATCCAAGCTTCCCAGCCCAGAGGTGAAAACCCAACCTTCAGAAATCCATAAATCCACTGCTCAGCAATGAGAATGTGATGCAGTGGGGTGGTAGGGGCAGGAGCCAGGAAGTAAGTTCAGCTGTAAAACTGTTACCCATCCCACAGCTCAGTATGTAAATTGACACTTCATTGCTGGCTGAAGGAGGAATTTTAATTAAAATACAAAATCTACATTCAAAACTTGTTTGACTAGAGTCATTTTCTGGGCAAGGTAACAATATATTTATTAAAATCTTGGCTTTAAACCAACCCAAAGATGCAGAATCAGCAAGTACTCATACAATTTCTGTTGTAACTAGATTTTGAAACATTCTCCCCCACGTGCCCCTTCTTTTCCTAGAATGACCCCAAGGTTTTGGAGCAGCCAGTAGTGGTGCAAAGCATTGGCACAGATGGACAGCTCTTCCAGTTCATGGTGTTCCAGTTAAATACAACAGACCTTGTCTCTAATGATGGTGTAAAAAATCTAGTCTGGATTGACTCTGATCAGAACCTGTATGAGAGAGCCCAGTGCGTCCCAGAAATCAAGAAGAAAGTTGTTACGGTACGGAAAACTTGGGAAATGGTTGTGGAAATGCTGCTCTTTCACCACAGCTGGGGTCTGGGAGCTGGCAAAGAGCTGCAGCAGGTTTTAAACTCGCTGGAGGGTTGAAGTGGACGTTGGCCTCATTTTTACCTATGCAGGTATTTCTGAGGGGACCAGTTTCTGAGTATCTGTAGTGCTGATGTGCGACATGCCATGCTTAACATGAACTCCTGTGTGCAGATACCTCCAGCTGTAATCCACCATCTCATAATGTGCTTGTTTAAAACCAGCTCTGAGGAAGGGAGCGCTCACAAGCAACTGTCAGCCTCTCTGGGGACTAAATAGGGCACAGGGATGCCTGTACTGGTTGTACTGGGAGAGCATCTCAGAGGCAAAAGGGTTCTGCCCTCTGAGATTGACACCAGTGGAAGTACTCCCACACAAACCCTTCTGGGGAGGGAGAGCACAATTTGGAAGCTGCCATGCCTGAAAGTCTTATTCAAGCATGTTTAAAGCCGTTGTTTGTCTACATTAATCACTTCACTGCAAACTGAGCATCCGTGTCTTTTTCTCTGCAGAAGCCCGCTGGAATTTCTGGCTTTCAGCCAGACACATTCAAGAAGTTTCTGGCACTGTATCTGCATGGAACTGTGTGAAATTCAGCTCAAATGAAAATACTTCACCAACTGTACCTGCTGCTTCTCTTTGCCAGAACTGTCATATAATTAAAGAAAGGTGGATTAATTTACTTTAAAGAATAAATTATATTGTTACTGAAAGTAAAATTTTATTTTTTTTTTTTTAACTAAACAGTGCATGAAGAAAGTCTTTCATTTTAGGGCTCACCTCTGGATTTGGGTTAGAGAAGTCATCAGATGCATCCTCCTGCACTCTTCCTCCATTGCCTGGGAAGAACATAAGCCAGTCATTATTCCTGTGCGCAGGCTCTGCTCTCAGTGTGCTTCTGCACAGAGCCAGACTCAAACCTATTCCTGAGGTTGCTTTGAGTCCCTCTGAATGCAGAAGAGACTTACAAAGCTTCAAGGGGAAAGCCTGAGCCATGAGCCTTTTTCATTCTGCCTGGCTTTGACTTTGTTTTACTCCTGGCTGCTGTGGGATGCGTCGTGCTGCCCTGTGCTTAGTTCCCAAAGCACTTAATCGGAGGGATTGCTTTGTTGGATCTGTAGAACCGCAGTCCTTTTATCCCCCAATCCTGGATGAAGAGACCTGTGCATTTGGGGAAGGTGGTGTAGAATGTAGCGGGAAACTTTGGTGCCTGTAGCTGGTATTTGCTGCTAGAAATACAAAGGAAGAATTTCTTCCTGCCACACAGAGTTAACTGAGCAGGAAGCGTATTCTTTTTAACATGGGGGGATTAGTGTGGGTTTTGTAAAATGAAAGCTAAATTAGCTGCAGCCAAATGTAGAATGTTTTGCAGTTCTGGTACCCTCCAGCACATGGGAAGGGAGAGGACAGCCTGCGCTATTTTAAGGTGTGGAAGAGCACATTTCCAAGAAATTCATCTCACTTCAGTGTCTCGTGTCAGAGGCTGGTCTGTGCTTTGTGATCCCTGGCCATCTGGATGAACACCCCAGTTGTGTGTTCCAGCCCCAGCCCATCAGGCAGCTCCACTCCACAGCTTTCGGGAACGTTCTCCAGTCACATTTGAAACCAACAATTGCACCCCGTAAACGGGGATGCAGTGGCTGCAAGCTAAATTAACAAATCCCTCCATGGTTAGAAGTGCTCGAAAGAGAAATAACCTCCTAAGTGTTGCATTGCTCTGCATCATAATCCTGCCTGCTCGAGGGATGCCTAATTCAGCTCATCGGGGTAAATCTGCTCAGGTCTGTGATTTGCTCCCAGGTGTTTGGGAATACATTTTAACAGAGCTGTGCTCTGCGGAGCCTGTCACACGCAGTGGGTGTTTCTTTCTCGGGCTGTTGGCTCCCTGCTGCATCACACGGACCCTGCTTGACATCCCCTCGCTCTTTCAGCTTCGGGTCATTACCCATCCCAGGGAGGAAGCCCTGTCGGGCAGCCAGCTGCCTGTTAGCATTCCTGAGGAGAGAATTTCCCTGAGGAAGTCTGGTGGAAGAGCAGCTGTGGTGGGGAGGGGTTGTGGAGAGGTGAAACACCTCATGTACTTCTAGTAGATGTGGGAATTTGTGGGGATGGGCTGTGTGGAAGAGGCAGAGTCCCTTCAGCTGCTTTTACCTCTCAACAAAGACATCTCTGTCAGGGCAGGCAGTTGAAGGGAAGAGAGGAGGGAAGCTGGAACCCTGCTGTGTCCAAACTGAGCTGAGACAAAGCACGAGCACACGGAGGGATGGACGACGGCAGAGCAAAGGGAGTTTTGAAAAATAGCGGAAGCAGGGAGACACGGGATGGTCAGCAGGAAAATGAGGCTTCAGGGCTTGTGTGGGGCATCAGGAAGCTGCTGGAGGCGAGGGGATCACACACAAGCGTGTGAGGCCGTGTCCCTGCTTTGCTGAGGCACAGCCACTCTCACCTGAGGCCAGGGGAAGCGGTACTCGTGCTTCACTGGAAGCAGCAGCTGATCCTTGTGCAGGGAACACTCCTCTGAGGGCCTGGAGAGGAGCTCAAGGTGGGGGCAGGTGGAGCTCCCAGCTTGGCACCTGGCACGGATGCTCAGGCTGGCCCGGCGTGGCCCTTGAACCAGGCAGCTCCTGCCAGCTGTCCCTGGTGTCCTGCTGCGCTTCCCAAGCACTCTGTGCATGGCTCAGCTCTCCCAGTTCCTCCAGCGTGGCCTGCTGGAATCGGCCCAGCTGAGGGAGGTGGGGTGGGGAGCCCAGCAATGGCTCACAGAAGCACATCTGGGCTGGCATCAATAAGTTATAAAGGCTTGTCAGCAGACGAATGGCGTTACCTCAGCACGGACCAGGGCCAGGCATTAACTTTTCATGAACGGCAGCCAGGGAAGCAGAACGTGCAAGAATGGGGTGGCAGGAGCCCGAGATGAGGAGGCAGAGGAGCCTGGCTGCCTGCAGGAGAGTTCTGCAGGACCCAGAGGAGCCTGGCTGCCCACAGGAGAGCTCTCCACCACTCCACACTCCCTTCCCCTGAACCGCTCCCACTGCAAAATCCAGCTCCACAGGCTGCACACATCGTGCCAACAAGTACACACCGTGCTCAGCCTGGAGCCCCTGGTTGTTCTGATCCTCCTCCCACATTTAATTTAATGAAAACTAATGGGGGAGACAATTATCCCTGAGGCTGGACTCAGGAGACGTTTCGAGGAGGGAACTTGGCAGTTTCATGGTGATATTTAATAATACCAGTCTGTAACCCTTAAGAACCAACAGTAAGGACTTTTTTATGCCCCACAATAAAAACACAACAGGCAGCAGTGCAGAAGCCTGCTGCTCTGGGCAGGGTCTGGGTCAGCAGGGGTGACCTCAGGGGTCTGGAAGGGCAGGATTTCCTCATCAGCCTCAACCCCTCAGGGGTCACAAAACCAAGTGATGGACAGTGCTCACACTCTACTTTCTGCAAAGCACAGGGGGACGTGATTGCCTGGGCCAAAATCCACACTGGGGCACAGCTGTGGGCCCTGCACACGGACATCTGTGGCATTACCCTGGAAGCAAAACTGCCCAGGCAGCAAAGGGTGCAAACACACGCTGCTCCTCAGGCTGTGCAGGCACGATGGTGGCTCCCAAACCCAGCAGCCTTCCAGTGCATCCTCCCCTCGCCCTTGTGCTCCGGGAGCATCCACAGCCACATGGTGCTCACTGCAGGAATTCCAGCAGTGACCTGGCTGCCAGTGCCAGGTGGGAGCATTCCCCAGGAGCAGCAGAGCTCCAGGATGGCCCACAGCCCCCACAGCCCACACCTGAACATTCCCCTGAGGAGGGAGAGCTCACAGGCAGCCACGTCCTGCCCCAACTAGTCAAAGGTAGAGAACAAGTCTCACACAGCAGCTCCCGGGAGTGTTTCAGACACCTGGCACTTGCAACTACCCATCCAAAGGCCTAAAAATTCCCCATCTTTCCTCCAGCCTCTGATGCTGCCCAATGGGGAATGAGGTTGGGGTGCCTGGGTTTCTCCATCCCCAGCAGCTCCTGGAGCTGTTGTTCCTGCAGTGGTGCACACACCCACCCAGCACGGCAGCTCTTGCCAAGGAGGGGCACAGACTGCACTGCAAGCTCAGTATTTATGTATTTGAAAACAACACTCTTGTGTTCCCCTCCCTTTCTTACCTCCCAGCAGTGCAGAACTCTGGCAAAGGGAAGTAGCAGCACCCAGCTGCTGGCCCAGGGAGCTGCTGCAGGGCAGACCAGCCCCTCCAGCCTCTAATGACCAAAGCCTGGGGAACAGTGTACCAAAAAAACCCCTTTTAGCCCCTAAAACACCCCTCTCTGCCTGCAGCCTGATGGGCTCCATGTGGGGAGGCCAAGGGTCTGGCCAGCACATCCTCAGCCCGGTGTGGACAACACCGACCATTTTCTAGGCTGAATTTTCAAAATGCTTTAAAAAGAAAAATATTCCAAGAAACAAGCAGGCATCGTTAAACCTCCCCTAGGTCCTGAACTGCAGCCAAATGCCTTTGGGATTTTGAATTCTCAGGCTCAGCCAGCCCCCCTAAAGTGCCAGCTTCTCAGCTCTGCAGCACCTCTACTCCTGCACCCCAAATCTGGGGTTTGGTCCTCGATAAAGGTTGGGAAAAAATACCCAACTCCCACCCTATGTCTGGCAGCAAACACCAGAAACAAACTGCAGAGCACCGAAATCAAATGTTTATGTTGATATTTATTACAGCAGGGGGAGGGGGGAGAAGGAGGGGGAACCATTTCATTCAAAAAACCATCCCATACCAATGAAGACAATAATTTAGCTATTCATTTTAAAATACATTAAAACCGGTCCTTTCATTTCCTCACATCAGAACAAAAAAGTTAAAAAAAAAAAAAAGGAAAAAACCCCCAAAACCTGAACGAGATGTAAAGTGGAAAAGGTTAAAAATGACCCCTTGGGGAGCCCCTGGGTATGCAATGCAACCCAAAATCTGCATTAGTTGGAAAATATTAACCTGACTGTAACTATGAGACTGACACTCTCAGAACCCCCCCATCCCACCCACCCCTCCCTCCCCTCCTGACTTTCTACAGGTAAAGCAGAATGAAGATGCCTAGGAAAAAGAAGGCAAACATTAAAAAAAAAATAAAAATTATTCATATTACACACTAAAAAAAAAAGTTGTTTCATCATCTCACGTCTTGCAGTCAGAATAATAAAAACAAGCCAAATGTCCCCCAAAAACATTTCAATGAAGGGGTGCGGAAAAAAGACATCCCTTTAATAAAACATTATCAACAAATATCGTACACAAACTACAATGTATAATAATTTTTTTTTTTTTTCCCCTCTCGGTAATTTTCGAACCAGACTACAAGGTAAGAAAAAACACTGAAACAAGATACAATGCTTTCAATAATCCGCACAAAGGTCAAATCCAAGGGAGAGAATATTTTACAGAATATGATATACATGGAGCAGAAATGGGAGCTGGAGAAAAACCAAGACCAAACTACAGGGTAGTGTCATGTACAGAGATCCCAACCCGCCGCCTTGGCTCGTCCCTTCCTCTCCCACCAGAAGGAAGGGCCTTCGATGCTTGCCATTAATTTTTATTTTCTTATTACAGAGCGAGCCTACAGAATAGCAAGGTTACATTTTAACAACAAGAATTCCTTAAAAAATATCTCCATCCAGTTCCAAATCATAGATAAGTGAAATCCTGACAAGAGCACATCTCTAAAGAAAAGAAACCCCCCCCTGCAAAATACCCCCAAAGCAAATAAAACCCCCAGAAAATCCCAAAGTTAGCTGGAGATCACAGTTTCAAAGTCCCAGGTCAGATTAACCCTTTCTTTTTTTTCAGTGGATTTAAAAAAAAAAAAAATTATTAAAAAAATCAATTTTTGCAGTGAACCAGCTGAAGGACTCTGGGGAAGGGAAGGACAAGAGATTTCTTCTTGTACTCAGAGGGGGGGGAAAGACTAACACAGTGCATGCCACAGTCACAGAGAGCAAGATCACGATTCATTCGAGGATGTGATCCTAGAAGGGGTCACCTGCGTTAACAAGTTTGTAACGAGGTGGTGGAGTCTCTTCCCCAAAGCAGATCTTGTTAACTGGAGGAGGAAGCGTTGTGCTGCAAACGAACAAAAAAAAAAAACCCAAAAAATACAAGGGAAAAAAAAAACCAAAAGAAAAAAAAAGAAAAACAGGCCTTCTGAACGAAAACCACCATTGTAAACTGTCCAGTTTATTTAAAAAAATGACTACAACAGAGACAACATGATTTTATATCTAGACTAGCTTCCTGGTGTCGCACGGCACAAACATACAACAGGTTCGGTTTCTGTCTTTATTTAAAAGAACAAAGCAAAGAGATCGGAGTTGGGTGCTAGAGGCTTCCGTTTGTTTCCAAAAAGAAGTGTCATGTACATATATAAACCCTTCTGCACAAAGAAGGGTCTTGTCATGTCTTGAAATATTTTAAGTTTTGTCCTTCATGTTTTATGGAATAAAAAGTTCAGCCTTTTTATTGCATGAAACTAAACCTGGGGTTTTGGCCCCCGCCACGCGTGTCCCTGCCCATACACCTAGCTTCTTCTTCTTCTTCTTCTTGCATAATTCGTTGAGATCCTCCGAACGGCAGCTGACTCTCTTGATCCTGGAGAGGAGGAGGGGGAGGGAAATCACACACTCATCGTCATGCTGGGGGAATACTGCAAGAGAGACAGAGCCACGGTGAGAAACCAGGCGGGTCAGACCCTTGGACATCCAAGAGAGGGATGCAAAAGGAGGCTGATGACAACTACACAGCAACCTAATTGGATCTAATAAACCAGGAAGAGAGGATATGCTGGAGACTCCCATTTATCAGGGCCTAATCTGTGTTGTAACTTGCTTTTCCGGGAAGAAAATCAGCAGAACAGTATGGGGCGAGATGCAATTTAAAACAAATAATTAACATGCACATGTGTATATGCTGCTAACAGAGGGAGGAAGAGGAGGGATGTCTGCAGCCACCCACAGAGTCTCAAATCGGCCAGGCCAGCACAGCCACCTGTGCACCAGCTCCTCTCCACCTGTGCACCCCCATCCCTCCACCAACCCCAAGCTTCCACCCACTGTCTTATTTCCCCCTGCCCACTTTTCTGTCCTGGGGCACAGGGCACAACCCAAGTCCAAAAGGCACCCACTGTGCCAAGCCCACCCACACCAGTGCTGGGCACCTCGGGGACCGTCCCCCCATCCCCGGGCAGGCACTCACTCACATTGTCATTTTGGAAGGAATGGAGAAAGTTGCCTCCCAGCTCCCCGTCGTCTCTTGGAGTGCCCGGGGGATTGCTAATGCCACTTATGTTGTTTGGAGAATTCTGTGGGAGACAGGAGGGGAGGGGAGGTGGTGAGCAGGTCCCCACATCCCCCCGAAACGCCACGGGGGCAGGACAATGCCGTGGGGCAGGACCCAGCCCTGCCAACCCCAGTCACATTCCCCGTGTCCCCATCCATCAGGGTGACAGCAGCACCCCAGTGGAAAGGGGAGAGCCCACACACCCACCCTCCAACCAACCCCACTTACTTTTGGAAGTCCATCTATGTCTCCTGACCCTGCAGAGAGGAGAGAGAAAATGAGAAGAGCCTTACTGGGCCTGCAGCCATGGCTCCGTGTCCCCCACAGCCCCGCTGATTTCCACCCAAAGACTCTGCTTTGAGCACTGGTGTGATCTGGGGGCTGACCCCAGGATGGGAGCAGGCACTGGGATGCTCTGCCAGTGTCCCCAGGGAATGAAGGACCATCATGGCTCACCTAACGATCCGTTCATGTGATGGGGCTCCATGCCACCCATACCGCCCATGGGGCCGTCAGAGCCGGGGCCCATCGGGAACTGCACAAGAAAAAGGTGACAAAACCAAAAATCAGCCACAGAACAACCCCAAGCAGCTGCCACGGTGGCTCCTGAGCACTGTCCCTGCCCCTGCTATCTCTCTGCAGCAGGGCAAGGGGGGGAGGTATCGTAGAATCACTGAATAGTTGAGGTTGAAAAAGTCCTTTGAGATCACCAAGTCCAACAGTCAACTCAGCACCACCGCTAAACCATACTCTGAAGTGCCAGATCCATGCATTTCTTGGACACTTCTAGGGATGGTGACTCCACCACTGCCCTGGGCAGCACATTCCAGTGCTTGGCAACCCCTTCCATGAAAATAAGTTTTCTGAATATCCAGTCTAAACATTCCCTGGCACAACCTGGGGCTGCATCACCCCTCGAGGCTGCGAGTGTTATGGTCCTGTGGGTTCAGCTAGAAAATGTGGTTGGATGGCAGACCCAGAGCTGCAGCACAGCATTCCAACCAGCATCCCACAGGATTTAAGGTTGCCCATATCCCACAAAACCCAGCACCTCGGCCGGAGCAGCAGGACTGCTGCTCTCTTAATAACCATAAAAAATTAACAAAGTCGCCCAAGAGTTAATCGCTTTTTGATGGTTTGTTTTATTTCTGTTTTGTAACAAATGGCTGAAATCAATTAAACTGCTTTACTCTCAACTGATGAAGTTAATTATGATTTGTTATGGTATCTGATATGTAAATTATTAGAAAGCAGACTTACATTCGATCGACTGCCTGCGGGCGGTACTGGATTAATCATTGTGTAGATGTTGTCACTTGAATTTGTTGAATCTGTGGAACAGTGAAGCCCAGTAAGTTGGGTGATTAATTCATTTCTTAATTAAAACAAACTCATGCCACTTGAACTCATTCTTTTGTATTTTATCACCCAAAATTCCCTCTAACTACCACCATTTTCTGGCTAATTTGTATTTAATGAAGATCCACAAAGTTTTTAATCACAGAAATTCAACTGTGAAAAATAATTCAACTCCTGGCTGGGAAGGGTGGGGAGGTAATTCCTCACCTTCCTGAGCCCCACAGCATCTGAATCCCCGAAACAGGGGGATGTAGGAACATCCCCAAATGCAATCCCGAAGTCAAGAAGCCCATGCCACCCGCTTCCCAGAAAGCCAAAAGCCATAAAAATTGGTCATTAACAATAGGGCAGGGATGGCCCTGGAGAGAGAGAGGTCTCAGGGGGCTCGTACCTGCAGGACTGGGCATGATGGGTGTCCCTGGAGGGCCACCTCCGCCGGGCGGACCCTGTGAAAAGATGTGCAAACATGAGCATTGCCCACCTTTTCCTGTTTTCAAACACCACCCCCAACCCTCAAACCCAGCTGAGTCACCTCCCATGGCACTGATTCCCCCCTGGCACATGAACTCCTGATGGAAGGACAGACAGTTGGGGCAGGAGGACTCACCACGTATGTACCAGGCGATGAAGAAGAGTATGGGATCTGTAGGGATGAGAGAGACAGGTTCAGCCATGGGCTGGATCCCATCAGGGCACAGCTAAGACCCCCAGTGCCCCCTCAGCCTGGCCAGGATGGGAATCCCAGCAGCCTAAGTGAGAGGCAGGGGAACCCCCTCTCATTAGCAGGGCTCAGCTGATGGGGAATGATCCCATTTGCAGGACACTTCCCAGCCAACTCCAAGATACTCACTGAGTTAGCACTGCTGGGGTTCGGCCACGGTCTACCGGCGCCCGGCCCCCTGGGGACAAAATTAAACAGGGGGAAAAAATAAATGTTGTGCTTTTCTGCAGACAGCCCCGAGTCAGTGGGGAAACCTCCCTGCGTGGGGATTGCCTTACATGTTAATTCCAGGCATGCCAGGACCTAGGGAGTTGGGTGGAGGTCTCATGCCGCTGCCATAGTTCTGCAACGATAACCAAGGGTCAGTCTACTGTAACGGGAAGGGTCACCAGAGAGACAAGAGAAAAGGGGAAAAAAGCCAATAAACAAACAAAAAACCAAGCGGGTCTGTGTGGAAAAATGAGCTTTAAAAAAAAAAATAAAAAAAAATAATTAATGATGATGAACATAAGAGGCAATTGTGCTTATGAAAAAAAGCAGGCAGCTGAATATGGATGGGAGCCAGGCTGAGCCCCCAAGTTCCCCCTCCCTTCTCTCTGTGGAGGGAAAACATCCCCCTCCCAGCTCCACAAGACAATTCTGTTCACAGCCCCCAGCGCCAGCAACAGCCTTTTGGATTTTTCCCTTTGTGCAGGAGAAAACAGGGGCAGGAAAAGGAGAAAAGGCACCACTTGGAAGGTTCCGGTTGCAGCGTTAGGATGAGGAAAGGCTGCATGAGCTCCCCCCGAAATGGAGCACTCCTTGCTCCCTGGATGACTGCTGGAATAGGGAATACCAAGCCAGGCTTGTTTTTCTGTTGCTCCCCAGCTCTCTGCTCCATCCCCTGGAGCGGATCTGCAGCCGCGGGGAGTGGGCGAGGGCAGGCAGCCCCCTGGGCCTCCTCTCGTGCCTTATTCCTCCCTGGCTTAGCCTCCAGCTGGGACTGGGAGCCTCAGATCTGCATCCCTCATCTCCTAAAACCAGCTCTAGTACAAAGCCAAGCCCAAGGCAGTGGAGGAAGAGGAATCCCCCGAATGCTGCGCTCCATTTGGTCTGTGCTTTGCTCCGTGCGCCCTCCAGGCGACGTGCAGCCAGATTTAGGTCGCGTTGCCGCTCTTCCCCTCCCACCCCCATCTCTTCTGTAATGCATCTTTTTGGACTGTGTTTCTGCCATTTAAAGGAAAAAAACTGCTACAGCAGGAGGAGGGATGGCTGGCCACCTCCTACACCACAGCCCCTTGGAGTGCTCCAAACTGGATTTTAAGTACAATACTTTAGTGCTGTCAATTTTTACCTGGATTTATGGATACACCAGTGCATGGTGCATTGCTGAGGGCATCACCAAAGTTTGTTTTGAAGAGGCAGAAAAGGGTTTTCCCCAAACAAATTACCAGCAAGTCCTTAATTGATCAAAATTTCAGCCATTTACACTGAATAGCAGCATCAAGCCCCTTGTTTAAATTAAAAAAAAAAAAAGGGGGGGGGGGGGGGGCTCAGCATTTTTAATTGGAGCTGAAAGGCTGGAAAATGAAGCCAGCTGAAAGATGCTCAGGGAGGGAGAGGAGGGAACGCAGCTGTGCCGAGCGACCTGGGCAAGGCACCACCAAAACCCAGAGAGCTACAAACCCTCTTCATATTGGCGCTGGCAACCCCTGTCCTGGCTTCTGCAGAGCTACAAATGGGACTCTTAGAGGGAAAAAGGCAGCGGCAATCAGCTGAAAGGGATGATTCATCACTGCTGTGTAATAAGGAGCTGCTGTCAGGACGCAGGGATGTCCCGGCTGGGTGTTCTGCAGCCCTCTGGAATCGTTTGAGGTTTAGGAAGGTCCCAATGCAAAGCTTAAAGGAAAACAAGCCCTGGGTACACAAGGTGTGAGGGACTGCTGGGTCTGGGTCGGTATTTTTGGTGGCTGCCTGCGCAGGCGCCGATTCCTGGACGGCTGCAGGGAGGCAGCGCCTGCGGGTGCCAGATTGGGAAGCCCAGCGCTTCTCCAGGGAAAGGCTGCTTCTTAAAAAAAAACCCTCCCTAATGTACATACACAGGGAATGGTGGAGTCAAAAATAAAGCTCTGAACATTTCACAACTCCTGCCGGCTCCCAGAGCCGCCGCCATCCCACGCGGCGCTCAGTGCGCGCTCGCCGCTTCCAAGTTTCGCGGCGAGCTCTGGAAGTGGGAAGCAGCCTCCCCCGGGCAAGCCGCCGCCGCTCGCCTTGGCGCAGGCCACGCTTGCAAATGCCTTTGTTTTTTTTTCCTTCTTTTTGGGTGTAATCCTCCAGGAAAGGAGGATTTTAAGCATGGCAGCAGCGCTATGGGAGGGCTGGCCTGTGAAACGATGCTCGCGCAGGTTTTTTTTGTCCCCTGCCCTAGGATGGAGCCCGGGTGCCCGTGGGCATGGCCAAGCACCCCTGAGCAACATCCTCAGGTTGGTGCTAAAGACATGACACAACTCCCTCTTTACACAACATTCACTTATCTCAACAGTCTCCGGGGGGAAAAACAAAACAAAACTCCAGCGCACCCGCTCATCTCCTGACAGACTCTGATCCTCGCGCTACAAACTCCACGTAGGCGACGATGCAGAGAGGATAAACCTCCAACCAAAATATGGTAATCTGGTTTTGAAGTCTCGTAGAAGGAACAAACAGGAGTGAGTCAACAACAAGCCACTCCATAAAGTGAATCAACGGAACGACAGCATATATTAACCCAGATCTGCTTAATTTCAAGAGTTTACTCCCCTTTCCTGAAATAAGAGAGCTCAAGCAGGCAGCAGGAGGGGCAGGTGGAGGGGAACCTCGCAGGGGGAAAGCCTTATTCCCTTTGCTAAAGGGATCTTTGCCATTTCTTTTTATTTATTAATTTCAAATGGAAGCCTCCTTTCCCTTTCCTGCAGTTAGGGTCGTAACTGTTTCCCAGGCAGGCAGTGTAATGCACTCAAAGGCTGCTCCTGAGCGGAGCTAAGTGCCATCCCCTCTGACAGAAGGGCAGGAGGGAGGCTGCAATACCCTTAATGAGCTCTGAAGACCTCACTCCTGTTAAAAGGAGGGATTTCCAGATGCAAGACTAATGTAAAACGCATTAACACT
Source organism: Pseudopodoces humilis (assembly GCF_049639895.1). Taxonomy (NCBI): domain Eukaryota; kingdom Metazoa; phylum Chordata; class Aves; order Passeriformes; family Paridae; genus Pseudopodoces; species Pseudopodoces humilis. The sequence continues at coordinate 27,108,518 of NC_142209.1, forward strand.
AATGGGGGGACAGGGTGTGGGGGGAAGGGGAACTCCCAGCCCTCTGAGCCCCAGGAGGTTGTTCCCATGGTTTGTAGGATGTGCTTTGGCACGGGGCTTACCTGCGGACCGGGACCCATGGGGCCCATCCCTCGCGGAGGATTCATCCTTTGCATGGGGCCGCCCATGTTAGGGTGCCCTGTTGGGAGGAAAGCAGGGGTGTTACACAGCAACAGCTAATTAGGAACCCCAGTGCCTGGCCCTCCTCTGCTGGCTTTACCTTGCTGTCGCGTGGGATCCATCGAATTGGGCAGCAATGGCTGTGTACCGGGAACAGCGCCCGGGGGCTGTGAAAGCAAGGGAGCGAGATTAAAAAAACAAATCCTGCGTCCCCCTGCATCCCACATCCCACTGCTACAGCCTCCAGGTGTTTGCCTCCCTCATCCTTCTGCAAATCCCTTCTAAACCCCAAACAAGGCGTTTCCCCCTCCCCCCAGGCCAAATGCTGCAGTATTTAGTATTTTAGGAAAGCAGGGGAAAACCCAGGCTGAGCGGGGCTGTGGTGTCAAATCCAGCAGAGAAAGGTGACCAGCAGCATGGCACCCTGGTAAGACACAACACCAGGGCCAAACCAGGCAGCGAGTCTTTGGCTGTGGTGGGGAGATGCTCCATGTGCAGCAGAGCAAGGCTGGGACCCATCCCCGCACAGGCTGAGAGGAAGGCAGATGCTCCCCCTCCCCAAACTCACATTCCACTCGGGCAATGCTGGTATTTAAGCTTCAAAAGCTACTCCAAACAGATAAAGGCGAAAAGAAATGCAGATATTGTCTGCCTGAGGGAAGCAAACTGTAAACAGCTTTGCTATGGAGCTGCCTTTTACTTGGATGCTGACTGTGAGGATCCCAGTGCTGGAGCACAGCACAGGCAGGGCTGTACATGGCTGTGCTGAGGAAGAATCAGCCCAATTCCAAAGTTTTTTGCAGGCTGGAAGCTGGCAACAGGAGGAAGATAAGCCAGGAGGGTTGCAGAGGTGGGTATTTACACTTCTGCTGCCTGACCTTCCTGCCTGCTTATTTATTCCTGTTGTCCCTCAGGGTATGACCATAACCTCACTGAGCTCTGCCTATGTACAAACATGTGTTTTATATGTGGTGTTTGGGGGAAAAAAATGAAATCCTTCTAATTAACTTTACCCACTCCTGGACGCTTGATCCTGATGTGGGAACAGCCTCCTCAAACCAGTGCCCCCTGCCTCTCCTGCCTGCCCAGCTCACTGTGCTCACCTCCAGCAGAGCTTGGGATGAGCTGAGAACCACTGCAAGATGGGGTCCTGTCAAAACTGACCCATGAGGAGGTGCAGTGAATTAATACCTCATTAGATCATCCATCAGTGCCCTGGGTGGAAGGCTCTTCCAGCCATCCGGGTATGGGGGTCCTCCATCAGCCTCTTCTGGGTTTTTCTCAGCTATATCTCAGCTCTCTCAGCATCAGTTAGCAAGATGCAAAGATTCAAGTCTCAAATCCAGTAAGCATAAACCCAGAGCAAGCTGGTACATCCAACTTCCTGACTATCCTGCTCTTTCTGCTAATTAGACCTAGAGAAAAATAACGCTGATAGCCAAAAAAACAAGCTCCCAAGATAATTTTTGAACCTTTGCTGCTCAAAGGTATTACAGGTTTCCTTTAATTTCCCTTTAGTGATAAATAACCTCTGGCTTGGTCATTACCCTAAGGATCTGCATGGCATCATTGGCAAGGAGATGAATTCCCTATCCAAAGGCCACGCATGCGTCCAGGCCGGGCGTGGGGTGGAAGCCTCTGTCTGCATGGCCAGAAACAAACTGCCCTTGTATAAGCTGGGATAAGAGGATAAACCCAACCCAAAAAATTCAGCAGTGACCTGCCCTGCCTGACCCCGCTGCTGATCTAAACGCTCCGTCAACCCAGCAGCAGGATTATCTCCATCACTTTAATTTTCTGCGATTGCAGGGAAAATCCAGCCGGGCAGCGAGCACACAGCATGGCACAGCCCTGCTGGGAACACCACAGCTGGAAAGCAGCACATTCCCCACTGCTCTTTCCACCCTGGATGGGCCCAAACCTCAAAATAAAATTAAACTCTCATCGTTATGTGACACGTAATGCTCCAGCACTAGGAAAAAGGAGGGTGACCAAGGAGGTGATGCTTGCCATCCAAACCCAAGGAGCATCTGCAGGACACCTGGGCCTCATCCCCCTTCTCAAATAACAGCTATGCCTAGGAAATCCAGGATCCCAGTACCTGGTTGCCCATCCTGATGGGGGGCCGGGGACCTCCGGCGTAGCGCGGCGACATGAACGGCTGTGGGGACACAAAAGGGGGTCAGGGCTGAGCTGTGGGGAGGCAGCGCGCTCCCCACGCACGCTGCTTAGCTTTTGGCATTTTTTGGTATATAAATAATACTGCTTTTGGTATTTTTTGGTATTTTTTTTTTTTTTTCTGGAGACATCCTTTTTAAAAAAGTTACGTTTCAAAAGGGGGGGGAAAAAAAAAAGAGAGAAAGGTGTCTGGAGTCCATTTTTTTTAGACATTTTCTCTGTAGGTTTATTGTTTGGGAGCGTGTTTGGCATCGGCAATACTAGGTGAGGCTGTTAAAATTAGTGCATGGGAAACCCTGAGTGTTAGATAATGCTCAAGTTTAAATATATAGAGATATATTAAAAAAAAACAGTGGCAAATAAGCACATACAGACACGCACACAGAAAAAACCCCAGTGCTAAGTACTGAAAAAAAAAAAAAAAAAAGAAGAAAGTTAACATTACTTCTTTTTACAACTGCTGCTACTAACAGAAGCTTAAAAACCCACATCAAGTTAAATTTCTCAGGCTACCTTGGGAAGGTAAAACAGTCTGATACCCACGATTGACTTCTCAGTCCATTGACAACTGCATATCCAAAAAACACAAAAAAAAAAAAAGAAAAAAAAAAAAAAAAGAGAAAGAAAAAAAAAAAAAAGAAAAAAAAAAAAGGGGGGGAAAAAGCCAACATTTTGCTTCAGAGCTGGGGTGCCCGGGGGGATGCTCCCCGGGGAGCGGGTACCCGCTGCCCAGCATGCTTACAGAGGGGGGAAAAAAGAAGTAAATCGAGCGCACGTCCCAGTTCACAGCCCTACCCATCACTAGTGTCTTTACCTGACTGTGGGGTCCCATCATGCTGTTAGGATTGTGGGGTGGAGGCTGTGCGTGTGGCGAGGGCTGTGACCCAGGCGGTCCCTGTGAGGTCAGACAGTAGAAGGAGGTTATAGATTAGCACATGAAAGCGCAGAAAGAGCTAAAAAAAGGATTCATGGGTGGACCTGTTTAGTTGGGGAGTCAGTTCTCCCAGTTTTAAATCAATTTTTTTTTTTTCTTTTTTTTTTTAAATCGAGTTTCTATTCATTTGCAGCTGAACAGTGACTAATGATATAGGCAAAAAAAAGTATATATTCAAAATCAGAACATCTGTCAAAATACAGTGGCCACATTGAAAGTAAACGGTCCAGTGGTTCAACCAAGTCTGCAATGATAAACACACAGGGAAACACTTCGCAGGGGCGTGCAACGAGGAAAAAAAAATATGCAGGAGAGGACCAGAAAGGTTGGGGGGAAATAGAAAAACCACCCCCAAACCAAAAAAAGGAAAAAAAAAAAAAAAATCTAAAATAAAAAAAATCTAAAAAATCTTTTTTTTTTTCCTCTCTCATCCCAAAGGTTAGAAACACCTCTGGGTTTGTGTTTTGACCGTGGTTCACTGGAGGCGCTGGAGCAAGCGTGGAGGACGAGGAGCACGTCCCAGCTCACGCTTGGGCAGCGTTTGGCAGGCACAGCCGGGGCTGCACCGCCACACTGAAGGGATGCAACATCCTTCCTCGAGGTGGATTCCCTAAGGATGCGAGTAAAATGGCCTGCAAGCAAAGAAAGGATGTCTAGGGGAAAAAAGGAGAGATTAGTTGGTGCAGGTTTAAGGCTGCAATGCAGCAGTTGCTGACATTTTGGGCTTGAACGCCTACTTTAATTTTTTTTATTTTTTTAATTAAATTTCCCTTAAAAGCACGAAATGAAAATTTGCTTGGAAAAACAGCGAGCTCGGTGCAAGAAATATACCGGTGCGTGTTAACATGAGGAAAAGGAGGGAAAAAAAAAAGAAAAAAAGAAAAAAAAAAGTATTTTTGGAGTCAAAGGAAGTGTAATTGGTAGAGAAAGCACAGGAGCTCTGTCAGTAGGTGATGGGAAGCGACGGCAGGCTCCAGGACCGGCGCCGGAGCAGATGTTCTCTACCTGCCTCGTTACTAATTTCAACAAGTGTTCGCCTTCTAGCTGCTGCCAGCAATGGCATGGTTTGTTACCATGAGCAATTTTCTTAATTAACAGACATTAATTAGCCATTTAGCAATTTTGCAAGCGTTTGTTTAGCAGCTTTCCTAAACATGAATACCACTGTGATAATGGTACTGATTAGAGGGTCCCCTAATTAACAGTACAGGGAAGGAAAATTGAAATCACATAAATTAAAAAGGGAGGGGAAGTTAATGAAGGCAGGACATATTTGCACCTGCAAATCTTTTGTATAGCAGAAACTTGAGTGCAATGTAAATAAAGTAAGAGGGTGGGTTTTTTCTTCTTCTTTTTTTTTTTTTTTTTAATTTTTTGGTTTTTTTTTTTGAATGGTTCAGCGGCGAGATGGAGCCAAGCAGATTTAAACCAAGAGCCTCCTGCCAGCCTCTCTGCTCCAGCCACTGAAATCCCATCACTTATTCTCCAGGAGCCAAAAGGAACCAGCCCCTGCCCTTAATTCCTGGCCAACCTCATCTGGACAAGGTCACAGCACCTCAGGACAAGCCTCCCCCCTGCCTTCTCCATCCATGTCCCACCAGAGCGGAGAAGATAAACCTCTGAGGTCCAACTGCAGCATCAACCTCCTTTAGTAGAAGTCCTCTCCAGGCATGGAAGTTGACTTATTTTTGCTTCTGAGTTGCTAACTCTGTCTGTGAATGCAAAGTGCAGCAGGGGCAGCAGACACCTCCCACCAACCCCCAGTAAGGTCTGGCCACCCCCAAAGCCCTTCCTACACATCTCAGCTGGAGGATTTGGGGTAGGGAAGATCAGAAGAGGTGAATGAGTGATGAAACCAAGTGGAAGGTAAAAATCAGGGCCAGCAAAGGCCACACCTCAAGCCCCATCAATGCAAGAGCCAGCGTCCCCCACGATGCCTGCCTTGTGCTGCAGGAGGGCGTCACTGCTGTCCAGGTACTGATGTCCTTCTCCTCATATCCCACAGCAGGTGAGGGTGTGGGGTCAACAGGTATCAAACATGCAGGGGACACAGCCACCTAAAGCACCCTGGCTAGGCCTGAAGGTGATGCTCTGCATTTTGAGCTGGAGAGCAAACACTACTTGATTATTGGAGAAAAAGCATCTATGGGACACAGCAGCATTTCCACCAGAGAAAAATCCCCTGCTGGACCCAGAGAGCATCCGTTGTTTGTGCTCTGAGTGCATCCTCTGGAGCGTGCTCCTGTCCCGACACCAAGGCTGCTCCCGGGACGCTCCAGGCTCAGCGCTGCACCATCCTTGCTCTATCCCATGTGGTACCATTCCCAGAGGACACTTCTGGATAAGGAGATGCCCAGCTCATGCAAACATTTTGGCAGGCAGGGAGGAGCTGAAAGCAGCTTTTTAATTTTTCCTTCTTTTCTTCCTTTTTCTGTGTGCAGCAGCATCCAAAATGTTCGCTCGGAGCTGTGACCGCCGCGGCCCCCTCAGCACGGCTGCCCTGCTCTGTCAGATATGCAGCCCCTCTGGATAGTGTTATCTCCATAAATATTTGCAGATGTTTCAGGGCTGGGAGCTGTGTTGGGCTGGGAACGCCTGTTGGAGTGGTTGCCTTTCCGCACGGGATTGCCTCGCTGCAGAGGGAGCAGCAGATGATCCCGACGGATCATGGCAGTTGAGACAAGTGTTCTGCAGAGATGACATGTGGGCTCCAACCAACAGAACACCCCTCTTTTCTTAAAAAAATGTGTGTTTAGCAGTTATTAACTACTCCTGTTAAAGGAGGAGGCTGAACACATGCTGTCCTGCTTCCTCCACATCCCTCCATCCAGCCCTGGAGTCGCATCCCTGCGGCACAGCTCCTTCTGACACGTCATGCTGGGTGAGCAGGACCTGCTCTGCAGTTGCTTCGCTCTCACCTCCAGACCAGCACCCTTCCCCAACCAGAGAAACCCCGTAATCCCCCAAGTTTTTATTTTTTCCCCCCAAACTGGACACTCTGTGTAGGGTTATTCTTCATCTTCCTGTAGCTGCCTCAAAAAACAACCCCAACAGCTAAAATGGTGTTAAGAGGAAACTGTGTCCAACAGCTGTTGGTGCCCCAACTTCCACTCTGCTTAGTTTTTTTTTCTCCCCTCTACACTCCAGGGGCTTTAAAAGCCCAACCTGGCCCACTGGACAGCCGAAGTTTGCTGCCACAGCTGCTTCCTACAGGGAGTTTCCAGGAGATCAGGTTATTTCCACTCTGTCTTTCATGAGCTCGACTCCTCAAACTTCTTGTAAAATATTAAAGATGGAAAATGGCACGAGTGATCATAGCTCTGCGTGTGTCAATTTATGTTTCCAGCGTAATTCACCACAAATGGATCATGTTTTATGGGCTACATACTTTCAGCTAATGGGGGAGTTTTGCTATTTAAAAACATTTTCAAGCACCTCTGGGGGTGGCAGAACAAGGCAGGATGGTACGAGAAGGCAAAGCATCACTGCCACGAGACACCGATGGTTTCGAGTTAGCAATAGGGAGGCATCTTGTGTTTAAAATACCTGCCCCTGCCTGCCAGTTTTGACGCTAGAAAATACTAAAATAAATTAGATGGATATTAATTAAAGCCATGCCTGGGTTTATTCGAGAGGAGATTTATTTCTACTGAAGGAGAGAGATATTTTGCAAGTTGTCAAGAAAAAGAAGAGGTTATCTCTGAAGAAGCTTTTAGGAGAGATGCTCCCATTGCCTTCAACAAGAAAGATCCCGGTTGACTTCCAGCATGGGGTGCTGGGTGAGGACCTACCCCAGACAGGGCAGGGCGAGGCCAGGAGAGGTTAGACAAGGCAAGGCAAGGCAAAGCAAGGCAAAGCAAGGCAAGGCAAAGCAAGGCGAGGTTAGGCAAGGCAAGGCAAGGCAGCAAGGCGAGGCGAGGGGAGGCGGGCCAAGTTCCCCCGCAGACAGCGAAAGGCAGTCGTGGGCAGGAGCTCTGCCTCGCCTGCAGCTGGGGCTCCCAACTGCAGAAGCCTGGTTTTAAGGAATATGTTTAACACAAGCTCTTCAGGAAACAAACCCGTGTCAGCCAGAGCCAAGAACAGTCACCTCCATCTGGCTGGAGCACCCGAGAGAAAGTTGACTGCAAATCCCACCATATGCTCCAGACGCTCGGTACAAAAGCCTCGGGCATCCTACTAAACTTCCAGAAAAAAACTTTCTCTTGATGCTTGCTTCTCCCTTCCTCCAGCTTGTAGGCTACCTTCCTTCAAACCCTGCCTGGTGCAGGCTGGTACTAAGTTCTACCCCAGGATTTTGGGAAGAGCAGCTTGGTTTTATGGTTCTTGTGCTGCCTCACTGGAACTGTCTGACCAGACCTGGTGGCACTCGCTGAGCAGTGGGAAATACCTCTGAGACATCAGGACAGCAGGGGGAAAATGGTGGCATCCAAGGAGGGAGCAGGACAACATGGACCCCTTCCCATTGTCCCTGGCTTCACCATCCTCACCCCACGGGTGACCTCACCCAAAGAGGAAGGTCCCCAGGACGTGGGGACGAGAGGTGGGGAGGGCAGGGGATGTGGTGGGGGGGTGCCCCCCGGGCTCTGGAGCCCCCGGTCCTCCCCAGCTCCCGAGGTCTGTCTGCATTAGGGGGCAGTGTGGGAACACGGAGCAGCCGGCGCTTTGTTTTGGTGCATCTCGGCGCCGAGCCGCTGATGCATAGCTAACGCAGCGCCGACATTGATTTATGGTCAACTTTCCATTTCATCAGCGCGGGGTACGGGGCGGCAAGGGGACTCTGTGCTGGGGAGAGCAGGCATGGCTGGGGGGGCTGCTGACACTCCCCCCCTGCCTTTATTTAGTGGTATAGATGTGTGGTATTAATTGCTTTCAATTTTTTGTTTTCCTTCCTATATTTCCCTGGCACCCCCTCCCCCGTCCCTCTTGCAAGGGATCTGCACCCCGGCATCAATCCAGCTTTCAAAACAAAAGCAGGAACGCCTCTGATGACCTTTAGGAGGATGAGCAGAGGGTTTGTTTGTTCATCTCAACGGGACAAAGAGAGAGATTTAAATAAAAGCATCTACCCATGCTGGCTGTCAACCCAGCCAACCTTTTGTCCGGAGCGCAGCCGATGCTGTGCCGCTGGCTGGCACCATGAAATGCCCCAGCAACCCAAGAGCACCATAGGCCTTCTCCTTTCCCATCATTTTGGGAGATCCTGCAGGCTGCACTTCCCTTAGCCCCTGGCCTGAAGGTCGCTGCTGAGCCCTGGCACTGGGAAGGGAATCTCACGACAAGGCAGTGGCTGTGGATGGGTGCTGCAGCCTGGAGTCCTCCTTGCTTCTCCCCATTCTGGAGGATTCCTTCTTCTCCAAGCTCATTTACACGTGTTTGGGCTACAAAGTCCCAGGAATGGTCCATATAATTTTTTACCTTTGCCAGCCTATGGTGGACATCCTCACATGCAGGGCTGGGGGGGTTCACGCACCCCCAGGGTGGCTGTGCAGAGTTTTTGCTACCTGAACTTTGCTGGTGACTCATTCCTCAGCTCCCTGTGTGACTCCCCACCATGCCTGGACACGATCAGGCTCTCTAAATCCTCTCCAAAACTATCTGCCCATGCCTGCTACCCCTGGGGATATCCCTTGCAGGTCCCTGGTGCAGAAGAGTGAGATGCTGAAAACCCCCGAGCCCTCTCCAGCACTCTCCTGGCATGAGGATGGCACTGGCTGAGGTGGTACCACCTCACTCACTCCCAGGGCTGGCATACCAAGGGTTGAGGAGAAGTCCTTTCTATCTTCTGTGACCTTTTTGTTTTTGCCCTCTGGATTTAGGCACTTTAATCTCCTACAGATAGGAAATTACCCTTGAGCTGTGACTGGCTCAACAATGAGCCTCCAGCCCACCTCTGCAAGAGCTGCTCTCCAGCATGTCCTGAAGCTGGAATGAGCTCCAGCACCCGCAATAAATCAGACAGGCTTTCATGGAGGCAATGTTCAGACTGTGTTAAAAGGTGGGATTTTTCTTCTGCTTTCCATCCTGAGGGCTGGGAGGAGAAACCAGATGTTGGAGCACTTTCAGGAAAGGCAGGCTCTGGAGATGTCACATGTGAGCCATATGCACCGGCACCCATCCTCTCTTCCCTCTGGCAGTGCTGGGGATGGGCAGCATAACCTCTACTGGTGTTATGACATTGTCTGGGGTTTCAGGATCCACTCCTGCTTCTGAGCCACCCCCTTCCCCAGCAGCTCCTGGGCCAGCTGCACAGGAGGCAGGGAGCTAGGATGGGCTGTTTACTCCTGAATCAGACCCTTGGTGCCAAAGTGCTACAGGAGGGCAGAAAGGAAAGAGGGAGGACAGCTTGGAGGCTGTCAACGTGAAGAGTCGAGACAGCAGCATGAACAGTAAGTCTGGAGAGATGTGACTCCTCTTCCTCACCTTTCCCACTCTGGGAAAGCCAACCCATACTCTCGATGCCTTGCCCTAAATTCATGCCAGTTTTGCAGCCCTCGCAGCTCGGCGTGAAGCAGAAGCCCCAAAGGACAGTCAGCTTCACTGTGGGGCGAGATCAGGACGTTTTGGAGACACATTTGTTGGAAGCAGCAGCTTGGCACTGGGATTGCTGGCAGCAGCTATGACCTGCGAGATTGCATCTCCGCCGTTGGCTTCACCCCCTGCCGCCGAGCGCTGCCACGAGATTCGCCTGTTTTAGGGTTCCCAATCAATATTGGATATTCTTACTTTGTCAGAAGCATGTTCAGGAAATGGGATCTCTCTTTCTCTCTCAAAAAAGACAGGATCCTCCTTCCCCCTTCCCACACACAAATGCGATCGCCGATATCGGGCTCAGATATCGCCACAATAAATCACAAGCTCCTTATCGAGCTCGCCTGTCTACTGCCCGAGAAGTTCTCCCATATACAAATCACAAGCCCAGATTAAAAAAAAGCCCAGCTTGCCAAAACAAATATTCCTTTCAACTCTTATCCCATTTTTCACATGAGCGTTTCGTCCTCAAAGCAGGAGGATTTTACAGCACCGAAAGCTTATGTTGCTGCAAACCAGTGCAGCTCACTCCGGGCAAAGAGACTCCTGAGAAAACCCCCAAGGTTCAGGGTTTGAAAACTCCTTTTCTTTGTGCCTGTTGATATCCTTTCTGTCAGTGTCACTCCAAACACTCCAACAACTCCTCTGTCAGAGCTTGTGGGATAAGGAAGGAGCGAGGGGACTTTGGGGACTTTGCTGGGTATTTGCTTACAAGGTGCCTCCACGGCATTCAGGGATTTGGCTGGAGCCCACTCCTGCCTGCAGCCACAGCCAGGGTTTGTTAATGCATTCAGTGATTGCATTTGGAAAAAATCAAGTGGTTAACCAGAGGAGGGGGAAAAAGTTTCAGGAATCAAAATCCAGAATGTTTTCAATTACACACGTCTGTTAGGACTGGATAACAAATACAATCCCAACCCAAACATAAACCAAGCAGCTTTGAAAAAAAAACATCGGTTGTAAATACACAGTAACCTCTTCGAGCAAGGAATTTGCTTTAAGGCCACAAAAGATAGAAAGCAAACACGGAAGGACAGCAGAACACAAGTTATTCCTAGACAGGTCAGCTGTGCAGGCATGCTGCTTCCCTAGCATCCTCTTGGGGGGGAAAAAAAAAACACCAAACAAACCAACACAGGCACGACAGCGCTGACACCCAGAGCGAAAGCAAACACGTGCGCGGTGTGGAGGGAGCGCCGGGAGGAGCAGCAGCCTACCTGGAAGAAGCCGGGCGGGATGGGGCCCCCGGGCATCCCGTCATTCGGGGGAATGTTTCCAAGCACGGGACTCGGGGCAGCAGCTGCGCTCTGTGGGGAACAAAACCAGAGCAAACATGGTCAGAGTTATGATAAAAGCATGTTTAAAATGCCACCTTCTCCTGCCACATCACGCTGAGTCAATGTGCCTTGTATCTCCGGAGCCCTGAGCATCTTCCCCCGTGGAGGAACCGGCGGAGGATGCTCGCAGATGGAGGGGCACCGGACTCTGTGACTCACCCACAGAAGAGATGGCCACACAGAACCTGGAGATGATTCTGGGGTTTGTTTATTCATCTACCCAGGCATTGAGACTTGTTACTCCATCAAGGAGCCTCATCCAATGAGTAATTTTTAGGCAGAAGCTGTTTGAAAGGTTTTAAAATGCCTCTCTCCTCCTCCCCACCATGCTTGCTGGTTTAGCCCTCTCCTTCAAAAATTATGCTTCCCTGACCTCACCAGCATGCCAAGGCTTTATTAATTTCCAAATTCATTGCATTCAACCTGCAAAGTCACATTTCCCCTTGTGCCTCCCCAGAATGAGCCACCAGCATGGCTCCAGCCCCAAAAAGAGGAACGGGGACAGACATGGGGTACCTGGACACCCCACTTGCTCCTCTCAGCATTCCTATTTGTAGTTATTCACTTTCTCTGGGAAAGCACCAGCTTGGGCAAGATCCTACTCAGAAGGAAAATAAGAAAAAGATCTTTAAAAGCCACTGCTGGTGACACATCCCTGTGAGATTAGGAGCAGTACTGTGCCATCCAAGTGCACTCCAGTTTGCCCAACACCGAGTGACTCCCATTCCAGTTACAGGACAGCTATAAAGGCACCACAGTGGTGTTAACTGGATTTGGATCGCTGAACTACTCCCTCCACCAATTTTTATGATGGACGTACCCGCCTAAAACCATAATGGAAAAAATTTCCACTGAGGAAATCCCATGAACAGATGGGGTACTGCTCATGCTTGGTTTTACCCAACAAACCCCATGTCCCAACAGCAGCCGAGCCAGCCCCGGCTCCTGACCGCATCCGATGCAGCAACAACCACAAGATGTGAGCAGAGGGGGACACCAGGCTGTCAGGGCAGCCTGGAAAATTAAGGATTATTACTAAGTATTGCCAAGATAGGATCCCCATGTTTGGTCGGCAATGTTGTTATTCCTGTTCAGAAAGCCTTGCAGAGGCAGGGGAGCACCAGACTAATCATTGCCTTGTGCCTTCCCAGGGCATCCCCTGTGCCCCTCATCAGCTCTCCAGCAGGAGCTGGTGTGCAGAATGTGGGATGAAGGCCAGCACCATGCCGGATGAGTGGATGGTTTTCCCACCCCAGCATCTCAGAGCTGCAAGTGTCACAAACAGGAGGCCGATTCCCCAGTAAGAGCCTCCCTTCGTGAGAATAACCAATCTCCCCTGAGGCTACAGGGTCCTGCACCCCCAGCCACAGCCCACGCCACGCTCCTCCCCATGCCCCTGAACAAGGCATCCCGAACAGCCTTCCCCCCATCAGCAGCAAAGGCCAGATCTGAGTGTTTTTACAGTTAATAAAAAAAAAAAAAACCACACGTCCTGGCAGGAAAAATAAGCCTGCCCATTCCAGGCTCTTTTTATACATCAGACGGCAGCAAAAATAGATGGGAGAGGGAGTGAACCCACTTCTCCCCCTCCCTCCATCCCCCCAAGTGGGTCAGCTATAAAAGTAAAACCAAATCTTAATCCAAGGCCATGAACATATTGCAGTTTCTCTGCAAAGCAGATGACGGTTCTTAATGCAAAAATATATAAGACTGAGCCCCAAACTGCAGCGAGCCCATTTGGAATTTCCTTTATTAAACCCTCTATCACGCAAAACGCTTCTCTCCCAAGGCGGCAAGCGCTGCAATAAAGCTGCCAAGGTGATATTTTATGGTTTCAAGAGATTTCCAGCACACTATAATCCTTTGCTTGGGGAATCTCCCAAAGCGAAATGGATCCCGAAGTGGTGGGGAGTGAGGAGGAACATGGATTTGGGGATCTGGGGGGAAAGGATGCTGCTCTTCTCCTCCCCTTGGCAACAGGGAGCAGAAGGAGAAGAGCAGAGGAGCCAAAGAAAATCTTGAAGCAAATGCCCGTTTTTCCACAAAACCACAGAGTATTTTTCCGTGTTAAACACCCTGAAACCTCACCTATGCCTTCGCAGCGTAAACGGGGATTTAAAGTTCCTCGCACATGTGGCGCTTGGCAGAACTTGGTAATTAAAAACCCGCAAGTGCCCTGAGCATATTGTAGGATGGGAGCCAAATTGGTCAGCCCTTGATGAATGATTTACAAGGCTGCGAAGTGACATTTTATTTCTTTTTTTATTCCCCTCCCCATCACCGCTGCTAAGGTAAACACCGAGGCACCTTTAGCCCTGGCGAAGCCATGAGAGCGCAGCCGTGGCTGGAGCAGTTCTGTAAAACACTTGGGTGTGCCAGAAATGGAAGAAAAAAGGCCAAAAAAGACAGCAGGAACAACTTTTCCAAACCTTAAGGGTGAGCACCCAAACTGTAAGGATCAGCACCCAAACCCAAGGGCTTTCCAGCACCCATTTCCAGGATTTTTTGGCCACACAGCTCGTCCCGTATGGTTTATTTTTCAACAGTTTGTCCCAGAAACTTTTTTTAGGGACTTTTGGTTGCAGTTTGCTCTCCAAAGCTCTCTCCTTAGGTGAATATCTAAAACCCATCAGATCTCCCTGGTGAAGGTACAGACAATTTGCAGTTGCCATGGAAGCTGGCAAAAAATGGGCATGGAACTGCTGTGCCACCACATCCAAGCTGCAGCTGAACCAGAAGCACATCAGCCACCCTAAGGTCCCCACCGGCACGTGACACCCCGAATTTCCTTCCACTGAAACACATGGAAACCACTGCCAAAAATGAGCCAGGACAGCTCTGGCAATGCTGGCATGTCAGCTCATTTGCCTTTTATAAGATGGCAAATTTTCCCCACGTTGGAAATCAATATATATGTGTTCCTGGCAAGCACATGTATAGCTATATACACAAACACACATATGTATTTTTAATTCCCTGCCACATACGTCGGTATTTTTCCCCTTTTTTTGGTGGAAACCAGTGGAATGATGACAATCTGGATCACTGTGTTTGGCTTCCAAACCGAAGCTCTCAGTTAACACACCGGCCTGGTACGCCAGCAGATGCCGTCTAAGCCTTTAAATCGCACACTAATTGCACTAATTGAGCTAACAGTCTCTGTTTCGTCTCCCTACCCTGAGTCAACCAGCATCTTCTGGTACTGCTGTAGAGATCCAAGCTGTTGACTGTAGTGTTATTTTGTCAGCCATTAAACGATTCATCAGAGTCATTAATTGATTTATTACCGCTGCCTGCGAGTAGAGCTTTGCAAATAAAGAAGGATGGAGGTCAGGAGGCAATGGAAATCGGACAAAACAGCACAGCCAGGAGCTGGGCACTTGAATTACCGATAGGAGCCCACTTGCACAGGACTGTGGGCATCAGGTTATGGAGGGAAAAAAAGAAAAGATGTGCTGTCTGGCTGTGCTACAAAGCTGGTTAGGGTCTTCAGCTACAATCTATTCAGGATGTAAAAGGGCTGTTAAAACCATCTTGTTTTCTTAACCTAATCCTTCAGGAGAAACCAGGTTATTCTGCTGTATTAACTGTGCTGAAGAGAAGCAGGGAAGAAGCACTGGCATGGCTGCCCCACACAGCTCTCGGCCTCTGGCACATCCCCACCAGCACTTTTGGTGCCACCCAAATTTGCTCTCCCAGGCCGGCTGAGCCGGGAACACAACTCACCTCCACTGTCCCACAGCCCTGGGAGGAGCTGCGGTCCGGTGCTTTCGTTTATTTACTTTCTTTACTGCAGGGTTTAGGTCTCTGCTGGGCGTGAGGGTTTGCTGCGAGCAGGGTGCGGCGATGCAGTTTCCTGCCCCCCGCCCTGCCGCACGCTCAGCCCCACGGCAGCCCTGAGGCACCGCCGGGGTTTTGGGGGCTGAATTTAGAAACCAGAGCAGGTGGGTTGAAATCACTGTCACTGCCAGAACGTTGCTGCTCCCAGCTCCCAGGTACCTGCCTAATAAAAGGCAGCAGCCTGCAAGAGAGGGCTTGGGAAGCCAAGGAGGTTTCTGGATGTGTTGTCCACACATGGGGCTGCTGAAAGGGATTCTTCCTCCTCATACCCATTTGTGGACCTGAAGGTGGGCTTAGGCACTGCACCCCATCCTGCAAGGCTCTCAGTGTCATGGTGAGACCACGGTGGCAGGGCACCACCCACCCAAACCTGCCATGCTTCACCAACACACGCAGTGCTTCCTGTTAACCATCTGTGAAAAACAGGTTCCAACTGGTGCTGGTAACTCTGCCATTAGATGCAAGCTGGTGTCCCCATAGCACACTCCAGGCAAGCAGCTTGCCCCAGCATCCCATGCTGGCTTTCACCAAACACTTATTTTTAATAAACATAACATGCCAGGAGTGGTGCAAGGCGCTGGCAGGCAGCAGGGAGGATGCTCCATTTGTGGGAAGCAATACCAGCACTTGCTTGGCCAGGCACAGCCTCCATCAACCCTAAAACCAAACTAAGGATGGCTGGGTATTTCCTTTTTGAGCTCCTGCTCTTTTTGCCCTCTCTTCTCCAGAAGAATCAACCAGAGGATTTTGGCTGCATCTCACACCTTGCAGCCACTGTGGGAACAGCACAAGACTTGAGGGCAGCTGCCTCTGGTAGGAGCACGCAGAGGTGCTCAGGACATGCTGGTGATCTGGTATCTGTCTCCTTTGATTTTATATTTTTGCCTAGAGCACAGGCTTTGGAGCCTAAAGAAGAAACCAGCGTGCAGGTCAGGACTTAAGCAGGCTGCGTAAACAGGTAATACGGAATTTAATTGGACTCCAGTTAAGCCTTTTCATCTCGTTAAAGCTGCCTTCATCTTATATAGCCAGGTTTTAAATTTAATAATAGAACCCTCCCACACCTCACAGTAACCCGATTAACGCCAGGGAGGACGACACGCCGACCGCTTCCTCTGGACCGAGCCCTCAGATCCTCTCCCACATCAGTCCCCTCCACGGGTCGGTGCCAGCGCCTGTGTTGTATCAACATGCACCAAAATAAATGCAACACCAGCCTGCTGCAGGTTCTGAGAGTGCCACTGCCAGCCCACGCGCCAGCAGCGGGCACCCACTTCAAAACCATGGTGCCTGCAGAGCCTCTCAGGTAGGCTCAGCGTTTTTTTGGGGGCACGCCGTGTTCTCCAGCCAGGGTATGCCAGAGTCTTCCTCCAGTGCAAGCCACTTGGCTGGATGCTCCAGAAGACAAAACAAAGCAGTTCTGGTTTATTTAAAAGAAGGTAAAAGAACGCTGGGTTGAAGACTTTGAATTCCCAAGATACAAAAAAAACCCAAAACAGATTAAATGGGCTCATAGCAGTATCACCAAACCACCCAAAAGCCATTGCTGTGCTCCCATAGGACACCACACTGTGCATACAAGTTCAGCTTAATTTTACTTCCACAACAGCACAAGCTTTTTGTGCTTATTTAAAATCCATCACCTGCGAGCTGCCTGGCTCACAAAGCTCCAGCACACACCCTGGTCAGGAACAGCTACACTCGGCAACTTTTTCCCTCTCCTTTATGGAAAAAGAAACAACCCCCAGCCCTGTATTTTCCTTGAGCCTTAGAAACACCCAAACCATTAAAAAAAAAAGGCACAACAGTTGAATGGTGTTTCAAGCTAATACGGGGGAGTTTTTTTTGTTGGTTTTTCTTTTCCCCTCCCTTGTAAAGGATAATCTGAGACAGCAGCTCCGGCCATGAAACAATAGGATTTTAATCTCTTAAGCCGGCGTCCCCCTTATCCCCGGGAAGGAAACCCCTTCAGTCATTTACAAGTTTGTAAATAAGGCTCTTGGTAGCATCTCGCGGACATCTGCTCCGCCAGCCCGCCAGCGTTCCTGCTAACATTTACAAACATCCTTCCACAAACACCCAGCGCGCTCTGCTGAGCTGGCTTTCTCTAAATATATCCCAAGGAAATAACTTGGCAGGGCTGCAAAAATTTCACAGCGACCGAATTAAAGGGGGGTGGAGGGGGGAGGGATGAGCATGGGAGGTGTAAAACAGACTAAATGCAATTAGGCTCCGTTTTGCACGCGCGTGTGTACAGGGAGCTTTACAAAGGGAAACTTGTGGGAAGTGAAGCCTTGCTGGAAGTGCTTCTCCTGACTCAGGAAGGGATTTGCAGAGGAGAGCACTCCAGGGCTCCACACCATGTGGTTGGGTGTAGAGATCCACCCCAAGCCTGGTGTTTAGGGATGCTTTGCCATGGGCAGCCCCATGGAGTGGCCCCTATCCCTGGCTTGAAGTACTCCCAGTGTTCCCACTGTCAGCATCTTCCCTGGCACAAGACCCATGTCCAGCTACACCTTAAAACCAGTGTATGAGAACCAGTGTATGACCCCTCCCCACTGCCAAACAGCTTAAATGGATCCCATGCAATTAGCACCCTGGAAAACGCTGTAAATACACAGGTATTAATTACTATCAATTCTCCTCTAATAATTCCAGCAACAGACAGGCCAGGCTCTTTTCCAGCAATCAATACCATCCATTTCAGGGGTCTACCTGCCAAAAAAGTGATATAAAATAATTATATAAAATTTTCATTAGATAATGCAATTGCTTAGGACTATTAATCTACTGCTTATCTATCAGTGTGGGATGCTCAGCTCTTTGAGGGCCACCCAGCAGCTCCTTGCACCAACAATTTGCATTCCTGCACTGGACACTCAGTTCCACCTAAATGTGCTCCTGATGTACCCACACAAGACTTTATGGAAAGTCACAGATTAATTTCAGATTTTAAAAAACGTCACAATTCTTAAAACCAAAAGGGAAGCGTTCCCAGCAAGCAAAGCTGCTGGGAGAGGTAATTTCCTGGAGCTCTCTACAAACTTGTGATGGCTTCAAGTTCCACAGGACTTTACTGCCAGTGATGTCCCTTGCTCCATGCTGCAGTTTCTGGGCTGTAACTATGTGGGACTGCACTGGAAGCTTAGGGCCAGCTGACCAGCTCACCTTCCATCCTTCTCTTAAGCATCATTGCCAAAATCAAGTCCTCTCTGTTAACATCCTTTGAAAAAATCGGATTAAGGAAAATACTGCTTACCCTCTCTAAAAACTAGTAATAATGTGGTGATGAGGTGCAGGGGAGGCTGCTGGTGTTGGCAGCTGGACTTCTGTTTCCCACTGCCTGCTGCTCTCCGCTCCTCTGCCTTCTTCCACATTGAAACTGCCAAGTGCATTTTGGAAGGGGTTGTAAGAAAAGCTAGATTTAAATTGGTAATCCAATTCAAGAAGGAAAAATAATAATAACCCGTGACTTTAGAAAAATGCCACGCCACTGCACCACGTGCATTTGAAGAAAACTAGTTTTAACTTATCCAAAGGATTTACTGACACTAATGAAGATATTGCCAATTCCATTGGCAGAACACCCCAAAGGCATCCAGAGTCCGGCAGCTATTTCCCCATTAAAGATGGGCACAGATTACAAATATATTTTTTTAAAAAAATATTTATTTTTTTCCCCCGAAGTTTTGCCACCTTGTATTTCAGCCAGCTGATCTCATAATTTGCTCTTTGCAATCAAAAACAACACAAAACAAGTTGTGAGTTTGTATGGAGGGTCAGTGATGCCTGGTAACTAGCTCTCATCTGAATCCAGGGAAGAGAGTGAGACCCCCTTTCCCTTTGCAGGGTAGTGGGAAACATCGTGACCTCCCTGGAAAAACATCCTTTTCCATTGTCTGTGTAGTTAGATGCTGTGGGATGAAGCACTGACACCCCAGCGCAGCATCCAGCACTTCCCACCCCCAATCCAGCCGGAGAAGACCAGGCCCTGGCTTTACCCCACGGGAAAACATCCCAGTTTTCTCCATCCTCTCCCGCCGCAGGGAAAGAGAGGAGAGAATTAATGCAAATACTCCCATTCTTGTCGTGCACTTGAATGCCAAAATATCCCATTTGCTTAAGCCTATTTTACTGCGAGCAGCTGCCCCGGTATTATTCCCCGACACCAAAGGCAAAGGGCAAAAGAAGTTGGTCCGGAGCAGGTGAACACCATCTGCCCGTCCCTGACAAGATGCTCGTGGCCACCATCTTCGTGTAATAACACAAAGCGTGTTTGAACGCCTGTGAAAGGTTAACGGCGGCGCTTTTTGAGCAGTGCCGTAACCTTTCGCGGGCGCTCGGGCGGGTTTTGTGTACCTACGGAAGCGGCCAAGCATCCAGCCCCGCTCGCAGCGGCCCCTGATGGATTTGCCTGCTGATCTGTGAAGTTTTACCACAGCGAGCCCTTAAAAAAAGAAATAATTAAAAAAAAAAGAAAAAAAAAAGGAGAAAATAGAAAAAAAATCCCCTTCTCTAACAAAGCAGCAGGCTAACAAAAAAGAAATCAGCATTTTTCAAAGAGGTGGCTCTGCTGATGTTTGTCTGTGCTTAGCAGCACCTTCTCCGCACAGCATCTTCCAAGGAAAATGCTGCTGAAGGAGTGGAAATGCCTTAAATTGAGCCAGAGGCAGCAGCTGAACTTAACTAAGGGCTGTGACTTGCTGCACGGGGACAAAGTCTGGCACATCCTATAAAGCCTGGCGAGGCCGATGGGGAGGAAGGCGGTGGACTTTGCTCGGGAGCAGCCGGCATTGCTGTGGCCAGACCTGGGGCAGCTCTTCAGAGCCCGAAATTAACTGGGATGGATGGACTCTGAGCAGATTTGAGGACTGCTGTATTCAGTAACAATGATGGCTATGGGCTTTTGTTCTTGTCAAAACCCAGGTAACACCCATCCTATAGGACCCACCCTCCTGGGAGCATTGCCATGACTAACCCTCCATGTTCCTGCACCCTTGATTCATCCCAAGAAGCCAGTAAGGGCTTAGAAATCCTTCATGAGGCTGCAGTTGTACTCCAAGAGCCAACCCAGTTCTCAGAGAGCCACTGCTGGGACAGCAACACTGGAGCACCACAAGGAAAGCTGCTGGCAAACCCCAATCCAAGCAAGGTGAGCTTTGCAACTGAGTGATGATGGAGAAAAGCCATCAAGCCTTGGCATGATTCCCATGGTGATGTTTGAAAAATGGTGCAAATATTCTGCCCTCCATGCAGACCTTTTCACTGACATCCAGCCTTAGGAAAGGAGCCACAAAACATCTTGTATCCTGGCATCCCTGCAGTGTTTTGCTGCGGAGCATCCTGGATCCCCGCAGCGTTTCACTGCCCAGTCCGGAGCTGCAGAACACCCTGCATCCCCACATCCCACAGCAGTGCAGGTCACCCTCCCCAGGCAGTGGATGGCCACCAACAAGGTCACAGCACACACGACTTCCCAAGTGCTGTGTCCCAGGCTCATCCATCCCCAGGGAGCGGGTTTGTCCGTGCAGCACGGACTGAGCACCGCTGATACTCTTTCCAGGCAAGCTGAAAGCTTGAGCAAGCAGCTCAGGCTGGAAACACATCGAGCACAAGGGAAGGTGCAAGATGTGGATGTGAAGAGGAAAATCCCAGCTTTCCTCACCACCTGCCAGCACAGGATCCCAGCCCAGGCCGTGGGCATCGCTCTATCCCGGCAGCACCGAGGCCGAGCTGTGACTCCAGGGGCACAGACGAACCCAAAGCAGTGCTAATCGTCCCCAGAAATCATCTTTGCGCATCTGCCAGGGGTCAGAGATGAGGATTTTTGGGGATGGGGGATTGCAGCAACTTTCCCCTCCTCTCCACTCATCTAATCCCCCAGGCTAATCCCTTCCAGCCATATGGAGTCCTCACATCCCAAACCTGCTCCCGGGCTGCCCCTTCGCACCCTCTATGCCCCCGGGAGTAATGCTTTGGACCTCAAAAGTGATGTATGGGTGGGGAAAGGGTGTGATCCCCCCTCCAGACCCCTGAGAGATCCCCCAACCACTCTACAGACACCATTTCTGATGAAAATTCACAATAAAACACTCAAAATTCAGGCAAGCACAGCCCCATGTCTGGTGTTTCATCCCCTTTTTCAACAGTAGGGTTTATTGCAGTTATTTGTGGGTGCTATCCCCCCAGAATAGTGTTTCCCAGGTTTGATAATTGCTTAAGGCATTTCAAAATTAATAGAGCAGCTAGAGCAAAGGACAGGAGGAGTAAATCTGACGTAAGCCACTGTGTAATTCAGTGTTGCTCCCAAGAACTGGTGGATTTCTCCACTGCCAAAAAAAGCCAGGGGCTAAGCTAGCTTGGAGGGGGTGCAGATCTCCCCTGGTAGGCTGGGATTTCTTGGGAGGGGGAGGGTGAATGGGAAGAGACATTTTAACCATTTCAGCATGTTCTAGAGGAGAAGAGGTGCACATCCATGGGATAAGAGGGAATTCACCACACCACCTTCCCTCCTGCTCTGCTGCCTTTTGCCTGCCTTAACCTGGGGATTGGAAACATTGCTCCAAAGCAGCCCCAACATTTTATTTACCTTAACACCAGCTCTCTGCATTGCTTTGGTGCTTGCTGGCACTGGTGATCCAGGCACAACTGAGCTGCAGGACTTCCCCACGGAAAAGTCCCCCTGGGGTTGCACAACTGACAAGGTGAACATTGGGATAGGGGAGGATTTCTGACAAAAATACGGGTTTTTTAAAAAATCACTGTTTGCTGCACAGGGCAGTTTTGTTAGATGCAACTCCAAGCCACATTACCCTTAAAGCTTGCAAAACATTAATTATTTCTCTTCTAAGAGCACCTCTCCCTGTCAAAACACAGTGGTTAATACAAACCCCTCATTTATGAAGTGGGAGCTTTTTGAAGCTGGCTCTGGAGGGACCCTATAAAACCAGTGTGCAAACCCCTGCCCCCTGACCCAGCAATAAACTGGTACGTGAGGCAGGAAAACTTAAAGTCTGGAGAGCAAGGAAGAAAAAAGGAAAAAAAAAAAAAAAAAAAGAGCCCCAGGCTTTCAGACAGCAGAGAGGGGGAGGGAGTGATGTGAGAGTGCTGAGCATCACTGCAAGGTCTTGTTTAGACTGGCAGTGCTGGGAAACACCTGGCTACAGAGCTGGTGAGTGGAGTTCAAGGGATGGACCAGGATGAGGAGTAAAGGGAGCACAGGCATGGTGCTCATGGCCATGAATTGCTGTAGAAACTTCCTGACAGGCTTTCTCTCTTTTGTCTTCACATCCACCATTTGATATCCATAGGTAAGAACAGCTCCTTCACTCCCCACAGGCAGAGCTGCTCTTGCAACACCCTGACACAAACCCAGGCACGGGCTGGTGGGTCAACACCGGTGTCACGGCCCCCACAGCACCCTCATCTCCATGCTGACGTTCTTACGAGCACCAGCTTGTGATGTTCACCGTCCTCAGTCCCCAAAGCTGAGCATCCCAAAACATTCCAGCTTTGAGAGCTGCTGCCCCTCACCTCCCTGACAGCAAAACCCCCCTAAACTCCACGGGGAGCTACAGGCAGACCCTGAGCTCCCCAAAAGGCAGAGGATGGCCAGGCATTCCAGTTAGTTTATCCAGACCTTTGTAAAGGCTGGAGAGAATCCCCCTCCCCTGCCCACCCCTCCTGGGGCACCCCACAAGACTCCCAAGGACTGCTGAAGCTCCAGAGCTTTTCAGGGTTTCTCCCTCCCCTTATCCCGGCAGCACAGGGCACCCACCATAGCAGCCCCCAGCACCCACCAGATTTTGGTGGGCAACAGCCTCTCCTGGGAAAACTCTTCCCAGCTGCAGCATGGAAATGACACGAGGGACGAGGGGCCTTTGTGCAGGCAGCACCCTGCTAAGCCGCACAAAGCTGGGAGCAGGGGGGGTTCAAAGGCTCCTGGTGCAGGGAAGGGGCCCCTCCACGTTCCCCCCTCCCTGGGCACCGGCTTTTGTATCGCCTTGGCCGGATTCGTTAACTCCCCTGCCGGAGCTGGCTGGGGCCTCCTCCGCCTGCAATCCCTGCGGATTTTACCTCCGGGCAAGAGCAAGGGGGGGAGAAAAGGGGGGGCAGCCCAGTGCCTTAAAAGAGCCTGGTAAAAACAACAGACTGCAGTTGGGGGATAGATACACGGTGGCTTTAAAAAAGCACACCGCCGAGGAGAGTTTGATGGCTCTGCCAAAAGGAAAGAAGTGTCTTCCCACTTGCAAACAAGAGTTAATTATAGAAAAAAAGGCCCAGGAAAGTGTTAAAACCATCTGTGCCACGAGGAAGAGGCTGGGGCTGGGCGGGTGAAGGCAGCAGCGCTGACAGCTGCTGTGTACAGGCAGCCTGGACCGCTCCCCCGGCGCCGCACCGTGCCCTGCCATCCTCCTGCCCTGCCATCCTTGCTGTGACATCCTCCCACCCTGCCATCCTTGCCCTGCCATCCTTGTCATGCCACCCTCCTGCCCTGCCGTTCCTGCTGTGCCATCCCTGTCACGCCGTCCTCCCGCTGTCATCCTTGTCGTGCCACCCTTGTCATGCCATCCTTGCCCTGCCATCCATCCTCCTGCCCTGCCATCCTCGTCGTGCCATCCTTCCCCTGCCATCCTCCTGCCCTGCCACCCTTGTCACGCCATCCTTGCCCTGCCATCCCTACTATACCATCCCTGCCACGCCATCCTTGCTGTGCCATCCTCCCTAGCAAGCCACAGGTCCTACCTGCCCTAGCATGTACTGTGGGTCCCCAGCAGGATCCCCCTTCCCTCCTGCAGGAGTGCACAGGGCAGGAGCTCCAGGTTCACCAGGAAAAGGCACCACCAACCCCCCAGAGTAGCCTGGATGGCACAGAGGGGACATCCCTGGGATGCACAGTGCAGCCTGGCCAGGAGACCTGTTCTAAATATGTCCCACTGAAGCATCACATCGGTACACCCCAGGACACCTCTAAGCACCCATTTTTAGCCCGAATCCTAAAGAAATATGGCCCAAGTGATGATGCCAAGTGCCCTGCACTGCCTCCACCACCTCTGCAGCAGGGCTGAGGATAGACATGCCTCCTGCTGTGGAAAGGACAGGATCCACAGGAGGCCAGAGCAGCCCGCAGGGCTGCGCACAGCGCCTGACCCTGCAGCCGGATCCCAACCGCTTCACAAATATTTACCTAGCTGGTTTTTAAACAAACCCCAAATGCCAGAGAGTTTAAAGTCCATGTCCTAAACAGCTCCTGTCTTGCTCTTGCCTGCCCTTGGGTCTCCAGCTGCCTGCCCAGGGAGCCTCCAAGCCCCTGCACCCTGCCCTGACCCCCGGGTTTAAAGAAACTGCAGGCAGCAGGCTCCTGCCTGGTCAGGCAGCCGGGCTGGAGGCAACACTCCTATCTCTGATTTTATTAGGGACATTCAGGCTGGATGATGCCTGAACACTCAACTGGTGCATTTCAGAGGAGCCCTCATGTTGAAGAGCTTCCATATAGATTCATTGCAGAAAATAATTAGCCATAATTAAGGGCTTCTGGTTTATGGCTCCAAAAATTGTTTAAACAGCAGAGCCCTGTTCAAATTAAGTTCAGGGCTCACCAATTAATGTTTCTGCTATGGTTTAGTTTCAAACTTCTGCTCAGAGAGCAGCCTGGGCTGCTCAGATCAGGGCTGCTACTCCTGTGAGCAGGCAAAGGAGCTGCGCGGTTGGGCCCAGCCCCAAAATCACTTTATTTTGAAGCAAAAACCTGTTGTGGGTAAGAGAAGGGAAGCAGGAACGGAAGGATAAAACTGACGGGAGCTGGAGAACATGACAGTGGATGAGGAGCAAAAAGGTGCTGCCAGTTTGTAGATGGCTGAGACGTGACATGGCACCAATGCCCATGGCACAGACGGATCAGCTGGAATCTTGGCTCACCAAGTCTGAGTTTGAGGCAATTTCAGGCTCTTCTGTGTAGCAACTACCCACCAGGCCAGCCCCCGCCCCACCTGCGGCGCTCCCTCCCTATGGACAACATATGGCACGTCTCACCTCATTAGAGACATAACTAGCAGAAATAATAAGCAAGTCCTTACACAAAATCTGAACTAGTGCACTAGAACAGGCTCTTCAGCACTGAGGTTTTTGGTCAGTCCCAACAAACTTTGTTCCAAAATCCAGCTGTGCATCCTGTAGCCTCCTCGTCCTCCACACCAGCAGCCTGGGCAATATCAACTGGGCAAAGCAGAGTTAAATGTGGAGATCAATATTCATATCAAGGCAGCTTCTGAGAGGTTTCAGTTGGTTAAGCAGCCTTGAGATTTTGGCTCTGAAAGGCAGTGCTGCTGACGTGGCCGTAGGTGCACGCCGGGGTCATCTATACAATTGTGATCTCCGGAGGAAGTTGCTGACGAGAGGGAATCATAGAATCATTTATGTCAGAAAAGACCTCTAAGAACATCGAGTCCAACCGTTCCCCCAGCACTGCCAAGCCCACCACTAAACCACGTCCCCAAGGGCCACATCTATACAGCTTTTAAATCCCTCCAGGGATGGCGACTCCACCACTGCCCTGGGCAGCCTGTTCCAAGGCTTGACAAGCTTTTCAGTGAAGAAATTTTTCCCAATATCCAATCTAAACCTCCTCTGGTGCAACTTGAGATCATTTCCTCTCATCCTGCCTGTTCCAGCAGTCCCAGGCTGCTGGGATAGGATGCAGGAACCCCTCATGGGTGGAAACCTGAAAGCAGCTCCACAACACATACACTAAAACTTTACCTTTTTCCACTTTTTAATTAACACCAGCCCTCTCTTAGCACTGGTGCAGGGGTATGCCACCATTCACCATGAGGCACCACACTGTGATGCATCACACAGTCCCACCACACCGGACCAAGTACAGGACAAGAAAAGGAGAGCCCATACAATGGCCTGCTCCAAGTTTTGTCCCCAGCATGATGGGGACATCACATGAAGGTACTGGCCCCTCAGCCTGGACAGCTTCTCCTTTCCAAGGCAGGTCCTGAAGCTGCCCCAGGGCCACCAAGGAAAGGCCAGATGATGCTGCAAATCAGTAAAAGTCTTCCCACTGTTTTCTTTGAGGACAAAACATGTTTTCCCCCGTGTCTGCTTTCTCCTAGGAGCAAAACCCCAGTGCTCCTCTGTCACCCAGGAGGGCATCTTCAGAGATGTGTGGTGCCTGCCCAGAGCACAAACTGGGAGCACCGCTGGCTCCTGCCAACTGCAGGGTTTTTCCGAGTATGATCGAGGAGCGCCGTGGGAAGCGCGCACGGAAAACAGCCATCTCATAAACCAGCTCAACTTCATGACCTGAACGTTTTAAGACATAGCAGGAGCCTTTGTACTGTGGCCATAACTGCAATATATCAGTTAGCCATCGCTTCCACCAAGATCTAGTGCTCCAGATCTCACAGCAAATGCTGACTTAAAGACCCATATCAAATACATTATGATACCACTGTTTCCCGTTACCCACGCTGATGATTCAATTAATTTAAAAACAGCAGTGAAATTTAATTTCACCATTAACCCTGTAATCCCCAGCAAATGCCAGCTGGGAAGGCAGCAGCCACCTGCCCAAGTTTGGAGGGACCGGAGGACTAGGAAGAAAGTGAAGGGGTAAAATAATAAGGAAATAAAGATATGAGAAGCAAAATGGGACAAAGCAGGTTATTTTCTAAACCCTGAAGGGGTAGAAAGTATAGGAAAGTTTGCAGGAGAGACAGGGAGCAGACAAGGGTTTGCAGAGCAGCACCTGCAAAGTGTTTCATTAAGAACAGGCTCTTGCAAGAAAGGCTCACTCTTCTCCTTTCACTTCCTTCCATTGGCACCACTCAAACTCACAGGGTCCAGCCCAACTCCAAAGACAAACGCCATGCAGAACACAAAATACATCCTCTGAAAGGGCAACACCCGGAGCCTGGCCAGGCCTGCCAGGCCCTGCTCCATCAGCAGGGCCAAGGGTTAACAAGAACCATCAAATGGAGCGCAAGCTGTTCTTTCACAGGGGTAAAAGGTTGCCCTTTTGAGATCTGCAGAGATGGTCTGCACGTAGGCTCAGGCCTCAGGTCAAGTGGGGTTCACCCAGGGCATCACCAGGCAGCCCCGCTCACCACAGAGGAACAGCACAGAAGGGACACGGCCAGGATGAGCTTCCCTCCCTGACACGTGGCTGGAGAAGAATAGTTAGCCCAACCAGAGCTCTCCCATCTGCTTTTGTTTTCCACTCTTCAGTCCTGGGCTCTGCTAAAGCCCCTGAAGTCACCGGGCATCTGTTCTCCTCCACCCATCGCAATCTGCCAGCCACCGCCGCTCTGACAGCCATCCATCACGCCGTAATACGCTGACCACGAGACCCAGTGGGACATCATTTTCAAGTCAAATGCAGCAGTTAGCATAAAATAAAGCATCGCCCTGGTTTGTTTTTTCCCTTTTTTCCCCCCCTTCCTGACGATCCCGCAGCTGCAGCAAGGGACTCGGTATGCAACAAAAGTGAAGGGGGGGGAAAAAAGGCACAGGAAAATGGCAATTCTACTCTTCTGAGTCATAACAATTATGACGTTGTGATAAGAAACGTTTTCTATGAATTTTTAAGTACCAGTAATCCTGTTTTGCAATTGTCCCCCGGGAACAAGGCGACAGATTGAATGGGGCTGACAGTTATTTCCATCCTGACGAACGCGGCTCCGGCGCGCCGTCTCCTCCCTCCAAACTTCCCGGTCCAGCACTCAGCCCACAGCTCCAGCTTGTTTGGTGCAAGCAACGTGGAGCTGGCTTGGCCACTGGTGAGATTGAGGACGTCCCCAAAAACCCTCTGAAAGCACCCCACTGGCTCCAAGTCCCGCTCCTCTGAGCACCCCTAGGGCAGAGCTGCCCTCCAACAGTACACGCAGGGAGGAGATGCACCCGTGAAGCCCCTTTTCCCTGGACACACAGCCATGCCCTCAGGAAACCTTCAGCTGTGAGCTATGAGGTAAGCTGAACACCTTGGTTCTCCCAATCCTGCCACAGCAAACATCCTTGGAGCTCCAGGAAAGATGGGGATCAACAGGGAAAGCGCTGCTGGATGTTTTGCTACTTGAGATTCCAAAATTTTCATCACCAGTCTAAAACTGCAGATTTATCTCGCTGATACAGGAGAGAAGGCGGCAGGAAACACCTTTTTGTTCAAGTCTTTCAGACTGGGAACAAAACCAGCTCCTTTTACCTCTTTTGTAAAATGAGCACCGTCATCAGAATCAGTGCCGAGGAGCGAATTTGTTTTGCAGAGGATCAAATAAATAATGGATGACGAAGGAAAGCTGCCACGGCGAGACTGCTCGGGAGATGCTCTGCTCCAGGCAGCCTTTCCCGAAATGCTCCTAACAGATCCTCACACTGGCTCCAGCTCCAGCAGCGCTCCCCAAATCCAGGTACCAAGGGCTGCTCTGGCCAAAGTGACACTCTCCAAGACACCAGCGACTCACGGCTGTTGTCTCTGGCAATGATGGCAATGATGGGAATGTGTTTTAATTGCTGCCAGGCAAGGAAAGAGATATGGGATGTGCTCCTGCAAACCCAGGGCATTGTGTGGGCTGTGGGAGTCCAGCAGCCTGGCACAGAGCAGCAGTCCTACAGAAAAGTCCAGCTTGCTGTCCTGTGTTGGCCATTCTCAGCCACCAGCCGGTCAGTAAGTCTCAAATCTTTCAAAAATCTGTTTTGTTTTTTTTAAAGAAAGGACATACTAAGTTTCTGCTTCCCTGAAAGCAGTCACCTTTGCCACCTCTGCCCTGGATTGGCTCTGTGCCACCATGCCAGCATCCAGCAAGTGTGGGGATGATGCCACATACCCACCTCCAAGGCAAGCCTGGGCCTTCAGTGCTCTACAGCCAGGAGACATTAAAATCAGCCTGTCAATTTACATGCAAATTTATTTTAGATGCGACAGAGGGCTTACAAAAGAAGGTGTACTAGATGCTGTTTGCTTCTGCTAAGGCTGCTGTGGTTTGGCTCCCAAGGGTATTGGATGGGTGAGCCCGAGGGGTAGGTGCTGGGATGCAGAGGCTTTCACCTCTGGATCAGTCTCTGGCTCAAACCCAGCTCCCCAAGGACCAAAACCCCTCAGTGTGAGGGCTGTGCAAGCTGCTGCTGGTGGAGCAGTGTGAGCACAGAAGCGTGCCCACCACCACTACCCCTCTGCCTGGAAAGCCCTCCTTGCTAAGATTTCCCCAGCATCCTTTGTCTTGTGCTTTGTTTCCCTTCCCTGAGCCCAGGGAAGCCTTCCCCCTGCCCTCCTGCCCTCCTCCCTGTCCCCAGCACCTCTGCCTGGGGCCAGGCTGCTGCACCCAGCAGGTCCCCAGAGTGGTTTCTCAGAAAGCTCAACCGTTTCTGCACAAAGTTGGGCACTTTGGGCCAATGGCAGGAGTTTCTTTAATCAACTCAAATGGCATTTTCTGCAGATAAAGTCTCCCACTCTTGGCCGCCAAGAAAAAGCCAGTCGGACAGCAGCAAGGAAAAAAAAACCCCAACACCCCCCCACCCCCCCCCGAGGCTGCAAAGTCACCGCAGAAGCTCGCGGGGTGATTATTTATAGCCTTTCCCTCTGCAAAAGCCAAAAATAATTGTTCCAGCCCAATTAATGAATTTCTGAATGCTGGGCTCAGGGGTAGTCACCGAAGTGCAGCACTTTGAGCTGCTTGCAACGTATTGGGCTCTAGAATAATGTATTTAAGAAGGGGGAAAACTTACTGTGCAGGAGGAACTGCAGCCAGAGAAGAGAGGAGTGAGAACATGAAAGCAGCAGCCCTGCAGACCCCAAGGTCAGTGGGGAAGGAGGGGGAGGAGGTGCTCCAGGCACTGGAGCAGAGATTCCCCTGCAGCCTGTGCTGCAGACCACGGTGAGGCAGCTGTGCCCCCACAGCCCATGGAGGTCCATGGTGGAGCTGAGATCCACCTGCAGCCCATGGGGAACCCCAGGCTGCAGCAGGGGGACGCCCAAAGGAGGCTGTGACCCCATGGAAGGGACCCACACTGCAGCAGTTTGGCAAGAACTGCAGCCTGGGGGAAGGACCCACGCTGGAGAATTTTGTGTAAGACTGTCTCCCGTGGGAAGAACCTCATGCTGGAGCAGGGGAAGAGTGGGGGGAGTCTTTCCCGTGAGGAGGAAGGAGCAGCAGAGACAACGGTGATGAACTGACCACAGCCCCCATTCCCTGTCCCTCTTTTCTGCTGGGAGTAAGGAGTGAGAGAAAACCAAGAGTGAAGTTGGGCTCAGAAAGAAGGGAGGGGTAAGAGGAAGGTGTTTTAAGATTTAGTTTGTATTTCTCATTATCATTTGCTGATTTGACTGGCAATAAATTAAATTAATTTTTATTCACACTGAGTCAGTTTTGCCTGTGATGGTAGCTGATGAGTGATGTTTCCCTGTCTTTACCCAATCCATGGGCCTCCCCTGGTATTTTCTCTCGCCTGGCCTGCTGAGGAGTGACAGAGTGGCCAAGTGGCCCCCAGGGCGTCCTGCATGCCAGGGTTTGGTCAGGAGCACGTGTCCTATGAACTGATCTCCACGGGGTAGAACTGGAGCTCCCAGGAGGCTCAACAGTAAAGGGCTGGGCTCTAACAAGGTTTCACAACAGCCAGTGCTGAACCCCAGAAAACCCTGTGAAGGTCTGACCATGGTCACCAGCTGGGAATGACTGTGGGAGAACAGTGAGTTGGAATCCACCCTGTCCCAAAGCCCAGCAAGACCAAAAGCATTCTGCAGCCCCTTCCTCAGACATTTCTACCTTCCCTCAGCTTCCCATTTCTCCTCACAAGCCCTCTGGTTTTGTTTGGAGAGCGCTATTCCTTCTCCACAGGCTCAACCCACTCACACCACCGCTGCCTTTTCCATCAGCAGGAGAAGAGGAGCAACTGCATTTGCATGGGAAGGGAGGAGGGGGGAAGCACCAGGCATCCTCTCCAAGTTCCCAAGCTCTGCAAGCAAACCCTCTCTAATATAAAAAATTATTCTATTGTCCTGGTTTTGGCTGGGATAGAGTTAATTTTCTTCCTAGTAGCTGGTACAGTGCTGTGTTATGGATTCAGTATGAGAACAACGTTGATAACACACTGGTGTTTCTGCTGTTGCTAAGTAGTTCTTACTCCAAGTCAAGGACTTTTCAGCTTCCCATGTTCTGCCAGTGAGGAGGTGCACAAGAAACCAGGAGGGAGAACGGCCAGGACAGCTGACACAAACTGACCAAAGGGATACTCCACACCACAGAATGTCACATCCAGTACATAAACTGGGAGAATTTAGCCAAGAAGTATAAGTGCTGCTTGGGGATAGGCTGGGTATTAGTCAGTGGGTGGTGAGGAATTCTACAGTGCATCAGTTATCTGGTTCATGTTTTACTTCTCTCTATCATGTCCCTTTTCATTCCTATTATTATATTTTATTTCAATTAATAAACTACTTTTATTGCAATCCATGGGTTTTACTTTCCCCTGCTGTCCCCCATTCTCCTCCCCATCCCACTGGGGCAGAGGTGTGAGCAACATATATGGTACTTAATGTAGTTTAATCCCAACCAGCAAATCACATATAAATATACCCCATACATATGGCACGTGTGATAAACATCCGCAGACCAAAACTGCTGGTGGTGGAGCCAAGCCAAGGGGTAGTTCAGGGCTCCACAGTTGCTGTCCAGGCAGTCAAAACTAATCTCCCAGGTTGGGTATCACACATCCTGGGAATATTCATCTCTTGGCTATCCCCTGGACAAACCAATCACCCACAACCCAGCATGAACCCCAGGCACAGCTGCTGATGACATGGCTGCTTTTTGAGGAAGAAAGACTGAATTCCCTTGGCATCCCATCTCTGTCTGTTGGCTTGACCTACTGTAAAGTCTCAAAAAAACATCAGTTTTGTAAAAACTGGCAAAGCAGAGAGAAACCTAACTGCTCTGGTGGCTCCAGCTGAAGAGCCTCGTGTGGGAACCCAGAGATGCTCCCATAGCAAACCCACAAATAGACACATTTCTGTATTTTTAGAGACAACATGTACTTTTTCCTTATTGGGGAAGGAGTTTTCCTTTGGTATCCCCCTTGGGAGGAGCAGATGTGTCCTGCTGAGCTGCCCTCGTGACAGTGAACACCCGAGGTCCCCGTGAGATGCACCCTACACTACAGAGCTCCCTGTGCCAGCAGGTGCTTCCAACTCAGGCAGCCAGCAGAGCTGCAGATGCCTAAACCCACCAAAACCTGCCCATTCCCTTCCACACAACTCATCCCACCCCAAAACCATCTTCAATTTTGGACAACCCACGGAGGTAGAGGCGCATAACCTCCTGGGGATCCGCATCCACGGGACACCTCCAAGCAGCACGAGCTGGGGCTCAGGCATGCCAGCGTGGGCTTCAAACCGACCTAGAGGACCCCAGATGGGAGGAATTCGGGGCAGGGGGACCCTATCTTTACCCCTGCAAAGCATTGCCCCCCCCTTCCTGCGAGGCTGCGCCGGCTCCAGCCGCTCCCGCGATCCAAGCGGAGCAGATGGCACGCGCAACACTTACGGCTTCGCTTTCCAGCCGCCATCGCAGAGCTGCTTCTCAGCAGGGCGGAGGCGGGGGGGAGACGGCTTTTTTTTTTTTTTTTAAATATATATTTTATATTTTCCCTGGGAATTATTTTTTTTTAAAAAAAAAAAAAAAGTCCACGTATAATCCTGTGCTTGAGCCCCAGGAGCCCCTGGCAGCAGAGCACAGCGCTCCATGGAAGGACGGTGCGTGCTGGCTGATTGGCAGCCTGTCCGTCTGTCTGTGCCTGGGGACCCTGCTGACCGCCCCAAATCCCCGCCGAGAGGGACAAATCCTAGAAAGCCTCACAAAGCAGATAGGGTGGAAAAAAAATGGATGAAGTGATCAAAAAAAGGGCTTTCTAGGGATTCTGCTGGCTTGCCTGGATTTCCTCCCTTTGCCTCCCTCCAGCCTTTGCCTCTGCCATCCCAGCCTTGAGTGGAGAAGACCCAGAGGGAAAACTGAGCTGTTTCAGCTCCCTGAGACATTGGTCCTCCTGTATCCACCAGATAAGACGGAGCAAGGGAGATGCTGTCCCACCCAGGGTGATGACAGGCTCTGGGGGCATCTGCCAGCTTGGGGATCAGAACTGGAGTCCAGTGTCACTACATGCCATGGTCCTCTCCTCCTACTCCAATGGCTCAAACCAGGTTTTCTACTTCCCAGTGGAAGCCAACACCTCAAATGAGGCTGGGAAACCATAAATCTGGGCATCGCAGACACCAGATTGCTTTCAGCAGCCGTGCTCTGCACAGAGCTCGGCGATAAGTAACAAAAAGTCTGTGCTTTGCACCGCTGATTTCTTGTCTGGGGATGCATAAAACCTGGAGATGACAGATCAGCACCTCGATCCAAGAGCATCCCCGCCCTCGCTCTGCCGGAGAGGCGGGTAAACAAAGGCGGCTCTCCCCGGCGTCCGCAGGCAGCTGCCACCGACGCCGTGGAGTAGTGGGAGGGGGAAAAAAACAAAAGAGGTCTGCATGCTGGGATCTGCGGGAATGGGATGCCCCTGGCGCTATCCTGGCCCTTTTATTCCAAGGGTACCCAGAGGGAGCTTGGCACCAGCCCTTTGGACACCTTCCTTCCATCAGGGTCTCCTTGCCCAGCCAGCCCAGCTGAGTGCCAAGGGCAGAGCCATGCTCCACGACCACTCGGCATCCAGCAAGGGGGAAAACATCCCGGGTTTGGGCACAGAGAGTGGCTTGGCCATCCTGGTGAAGAGCTCAATGATCTGGACCAGGATGCAACAGTTCTGTGCTGAGGGCACCGTCAGGTGTGACCAACATCCATTTGTTTCCCAGGTGGGACTGCGCAGGCAGAAGTTTTTGAGCCCCCATCCAACAGTGCACAAAGATCTA
Source organism: Pseudopodoces humilis (assembly GCF_049639895.1). Taxonomy (NCBI): domain Eukaryota; kingdom Metazoa; phylum Chordata; class Aves; order Passeriformes; family Paridae; genus Pseudopodoces; species Pseudopodoces humilis. Next base: position 27,142,395 of record NC_142209.1, read on the forward strand.
GCGAGGCCAAATCGGGCAGGGAAGTTTTGTGATGCAGTTTCTTAATTTAGGTGGCTCCACCACTGGAGAGGATGAGTGGGTGATCAGCAATGCTTTGCATGGGGTGGTCACTACAGCAAGGGGAAAGGAACAGCCTTGGGAAATGCCAACTTGAAGATGTTTCCAAGAAAAAAATGAGGAAGCTGCCATGGCTGTGGCACTGCAACACCCATGTCTTGGTCTATCCAGCCCTGGGTATGTGCTGCTTGTGCCCAGGGAGCCCAGAGCAACTGGAATAATGCTGCCACACTCCCCCAAAGCCCACCAATCTTCCCCAAAATGATGTCTAGATGCTGCATCTCAACTCCATCACCTTCTCCAGCCACTCTACTTCCCTGTTCTTGCCCCATCTGTTTGTTACAAGACCACAGACCCCAAAACACAGGGTCTGGAAGTGCCAATGAGCACACCTTTAGCTCTGGGGCCACATGGATTATTTCCTCTGGGGTCACCACCGCAAATCCTTTCGAAGGAGGAAAGGCAAGGTAGGAAAGCATCTTTATAATCCTAAAGTTGAATAATTACCACCTGAGCTGCAGGAGAGAGAGCTCCCAGGACCCACCAGCTCCCAGGGAGGGGACCGTGCTGCTGGCCCCTCCGGGGCTTTGCCAAGGAATGCCGGGGGCGGCAGCGGGGGGAGCAGCGGCGGTGCTGGGAAGGGAACCAGCTGGAGAGCTGCAGCCTCATGAAATAATGAAATGCCAAACCAACCCCTGCATCTTCCACAGTCTCTCAGGTCACCTACCAGATTAGGAGGCCTGTTGCTAAGGCAACCATATCTTGCAAGTGCTAGCTGAACTTCCCCATCGGTTTTAACCCTTTAAGGAGCAAAAAAAAAGAAAAAAAGAAAAAAAAAACCCCAAAACACCTCCCTAAGAAATGTATATAAAAATAAAACCAAGGGGTAACACTGATGATGCAACCCACAGGAGACCAGCGGAGGCGAAGGGGGGGCAGCTGGGAAGGGGAAGCAAAGGGAAGGCGCCCCAGCAGCCACCTCCTGCGCGGTGCACGCCGCGCTGGCTCCCTTCCAGGCAGCTAATAAAATTATTCGGCATCCGCACACGCACGCAAGACCCAGCAAACTTTTGATGCGCCTGGCAAGGCAGCAGGGGAGTGGGGGGAAAAAAAAAAAAAAGCCCCCACGCCCCTCAAAAGGCGACAAAAAGTCAGGTTATGCATATGAAATGGGGGCAAACAAAGCAAAAATGGAACTTTTTTTCTTTGTATTTTTTTTCCTCTGGTGGCCTCACAGACGCCGGGCAAGCCCCGATGCCTCGGCAAGCAGCCGGCAGCTCGGCGCCGCACAGGAGGGGACAGATGGCCGGCGCAGCGACGTCGGGATGGAGGCGATGGGCACCCGTGGCCACCCCACCAGTTCTGCTGCAATCCATGGCCAGGAGCATCCAGAACAGGGACACACGACTTGTGCTCTGCGGCCATAGGAGAGAATAATAAAAACAGCCCCTTCTACGTGCAAGGATCATGTCCCAGTGGGGTGATGGGGATCACGGCTCCCGCCTCTGGGAGAATAAAACCCCACTCAGCATGCACACCAGGCAGGGAGCCCTAAATCTTGCAGCTCTCTGGGTTAACAGGGAGGCCTGTGAGCAATAAGGGGGGAAAAAAAAAAAAAAAGGAGCAAGGCAATGCACAGGCAGCACAAGGGAGGGGAAAAAAAAAAAAAAAAAAGAAGGAGGGAGAGGAGAAAGAGGCTTGGAAAGGAGGAGAAAATGTGGAGCGGCATAAATCAGGCGCGCGGGGGGAGCTGGGGAGCACAGCAGCACGTGCTGCGTTCCAGGCGCACAGGCAGCGCACGCGGACGGTTCCTGCCTGGCAGGGTGAGCACTGGGAAGCCACCGGCCTCCTGCCCCAGAGAAAGGGGCCCCCAGCCCCTCCTGGTGCTAATTTGAGGTGGGGTATTGGCTCTGCTAGCCAGCACACCGTCATTTCCATGTTGAAGTCTCTTTGGGAAAGAAAAAGCCTCTGGTGGTGGTGCTGGCGTAAAAAATACTCGATGGCAAAAATTAGAAGGGTTTTTACACACTCCTTCCTACCCTCAGGTCAGGTTGGGGACAGCAGGTGTGACAATTCCTGCTGAATTCCCCTCAAATGAGAGCAGCAAAATGGAAACTTGCTCCCAAAAGCCACCGTCTTCCCACCAGCCTGCTCCAAATTCATAATAAAGAGAGGGGTAAGGCTCAGCGCAAAGCCAGCTCTGCTCTCACTGAGGGGCTGCAGAGAGAAGGGGCTTACACCATGCTAAGCAGCTGCTGGTATTGCTGCCCGCTTTTGATCCTGCCCTCTGACCTCACCTCCATGCCAGCACCCCTGCACCCTGCCAACCAGCTGACAGGAGAAACTTAATTAGCCATGTCCATCAACCCCAAACATCTGTAACCAGCAATATTTACAACCAGAAATAAAGAGGAGTGACCTTCGCGGTGTTGAAAGACAGTTGGGTTCTTGTATTACAACAGTGGGGACAGGCAAAATTCATTATCTCTAATAGCCATCCTTATAACCAGATTAAACACAAAGGCAGCAATTCCATATTCCCTGACCTGCCACCGTCCCCATCCCGAGCAGAGGGGAGCTCCCCCTGCCACAGCACAGCTCACACAAACCCCACGCTGCACGTTCAGCTGATGTTTATGCATGTGGCCATCTCCATCCCTCCTACCCAGAAAAGACAATACCGTGGGGCTCACCCTACCCCGAGGGCTGGGACACTCAGCTGGGGTCACCTCTCTCTCCTGGTCCTTCTCCAGGCAGCTCTGAGGAGATGCTCTGCTCCCTGTGAACACTCTGGTGCTCAGGGGTAAGCTCCCTGCTACACCAGGAATGCTGTGTTGGAGTGTTTGCTCACAGCATACAAGCAAAAAGTACCCAATTTCCAGAGCACAACCAAACAGAGCCCAATCCTCCAGAAATCACCTTTATCACATCCCCCATGCTTAGACATCCCTGGGCACCAGGGGTTTTGTCCTGAAGATGCAGCCAAGGCTTTCACCTCTGCCTGTGAGATCCTCGTGGTGCCAATCACCGGCCAGGGAGCCAGAGCCTGTTATTTTCATCAGAGGATGTTCTCTGTGGGGATCTCCAGCTGCCAGCCAGGAGAAACAAGCCACTGGAGAAAACCTGAGCCTCCTAATGGCTTTTCCTCCACCAGCCCCAGCTCCCGCAGCAGTGTGAGGGCAGCTCCTTCTCCAGAAGATGAGCACCAGCGGGACCAGCTGGTTTCTCCAGCGCTCAGCAGCAACAAGTCAAACTGCTTGGAAAACACTTAAGGTTGGGGGGGAAGCTTCAAATGGACCAGGCGGATGATGCACCGCGCTGGAGCAACGGTAAAAGTTAAAATTAATTAGCTGGCAGGATGACAAAGAAGCCATTGTGCAGCACGGTGGAGCAATCCAAGTACAAAGCCTTTATATAAGTCATGTTGAAAACTCCTTGATGACTGCAGGTAAGGACGGACAAGCTGTCAGGACGTGCCACAACAGCCTGAAGGGCTCCGGGACAAGCAAGTAAATCTGCTTTTAACAATGAAATGAGCCCTGGGAGCCTCAGCCTGGACCTTCTCTCCAGCAGAGACTGGCAAAGGTGTGAAGCACCTGGGTGTTATTGGTGCTGTAATACCCAGGATAAAACAAAACCATGTATTTTGGGGTTCTGTGCTGGGCTAAAGGGACCCATACGCAATGTGAAGCAGCCTTTGCTTCCTCATGAGCTCCCACCTCCATCCTCAAGCACATCCCACAAAGCACAACCCTGCCAAAAGCCCCCCTGATGAGAGCGAGCATTTCAAAGCGTGGCTGTCCCTGCCCCATACCAGACCCCAACAGGGTCTCACAAAACCAGACCCATCTCTGCTTCACGCCTTGCACAGGAAGAGAACCCAACAGCCGAAGTGTTTCCAGCACCAACAGGCAGACCCAGGTTCTGCTCCTGAGGGAGGAGCAGGCGCTCCCCCTGAGCCACAGGGACACAGGAGCAGGGCTGAAGCTTGATGGAGTCACCCCAAGCTGCCACCAGCAACAACCCCTCACCATTCTGCTGCCAGATGGGCACAGGGAGGCTGGGTGTGATTTACACCCCATCAGCTGCCCAGCTCTCCGAGAGAAAGGAACTAAGGGGGAGAAAAACACCTCTCCCTCCTTCTTGCTGTGAGCATCACTCATTGGCATGGAGATGTGGGGGTTCAAGCAGCTTCTGCACTAGAGGCTGCCTGATCCCAAAGGGACTTCCCCCAAGAAACAGGATGAGCACCCAGTGAGGGCTGGGCAGAGCAGGAGGGCAGGGAGGATGCTCTGCCAGGCTTGGCAGGGCAGAGGAGCCAAGAGTGACGCAGCACCCTTATCTGCCCACCCCAAACCAGGGTGCTTCAAGGAAGTGCCCTGCCCCCTTCCTCAGCGTGACCTGCCTTTTTTTCATTAAAAAAAAAAAAAAAGGCAAAAAACACAACCCCAAACAACCAACCTCGAGGTTGAGCTAAAAACACTGTCTGTGGCAGGAAGCAGCCACCTGCCTGGGGACACAGCTGGGCAATGCCAGCTACCCATGTGGGGACAGAGGGGCATTTCCCACCTCACAGTTACTAAAATGGGTAAATAAGCAAAGCCAAGGATTGGGACACCCAGGGTGGATGTCCCATTTGGACAGCAAGGCTGTTCTGGAGGGAGGGAGATGCCAGCCAGCCACTTGTCATGGTGGGCATCAGACAGTGCTGGGCCAAGTGACTCAGGTACAATGACAGCTGTGTGGGTAGGAACTGGGACAGGAGTGGGACACAGAAGGAAATCCCATGCTAGGTAGGAGGGACTGGATGTAGGCTGCTGTACCTGCTGGGAATGCCATGGGATGCCAGCACCCCAGCTGTGCTGGGCAGGTCGTGCTCACCAGCAAGTCAGAGCTGCTGCAGTGCATCCCCCTGCTTCAGTCTGTAGCCAAAAAATTCCAATTATAGGTGCAAGCTCAGCCTTAACAGACTGTAAAAAAACCAGCCCAAATCCAGGGAAAATGGGAAGGAAACCCCCCCTCCCCACTCCAGACCCTGTTTGAGGCAGGCAGGAGGGGTGGTGAGAGCTCATTTTCACTACAGAAAGCCGCCGCACCCCAGGAGGAGAGGCACCAGATCAAATGTTCAAGGGTTGATGCAGAAACATTAAGGAAAAAAAAAATTAAAAAGAAAATGTTAGCTCAAGACACAGCCAGAGGTCTTCCTTTGGACTTTATCTTAAGGCAGCAGGCGCAGCCTTGCACACGGACAGACAGACTGACAGACAGACTGACCCCACAGCCCGGGGAACACAGAGGTGGAAATCACCTTGCTAAAAACCACTGGTGGTGGTGGCAAAGGCCACGGAGGAGGAAGAGTAAGGCAAGTGGGAGGGCGTTGGATGGCCAGGCACAAAGCACTGCTCTGTCCCGCCACTCCAAAATATACAGGCACGTGCCCCTCTATCTTTATCCACATGTACATCTTAATTGTGCATATTCCACAGATATAATTGCATATGTATACATTTTTTTCTGCCTAATTTTGATACTAACGGTCACCATGCATGCCACATAAAGCTCAGGCAGATTGAGCATTTCTCCTCTTATAAAAATATATATATGCATAAATTGCACAAACCCAACACAAAAGAAAAGCTGGTCTTACCACATAGAGCTGCACCCCCATCCAAACCCAAATCTTACCCAAGACACACAGGTCACCCTTGTCACCCTGACTGGCACAGGAGACTGGTGTCACCGCTCTAGGGATGAGGGGAGGTGGCAGTGGGTGGGTAGCAGTGTTCCATCACACACAGGAAGCAGCACCCAGAAGCTATCCCATATTTTGGAAATCCCCCCTTGACTGCACAGCTGTAGCTTTGAACTCAGCTCCCGGCACTTGTGGCCATGGCCAAGAGTTTTGAGAGAAGAAAAAAAAAAAACCCTAAACCTCAAACCCAGACACAGGTGAGGTATTTGTTTACTTGCAGAGACATTGTTGCTCCTTGCCAGCCCGGAGGAAAAGCACTGTTCCTGCTCCACTGAGACCTCAGCCCTGGGGTGTCCCTTAGGGATCTGCAGGGTGAAGACTCAGAGGAAGAAGATGCTGGGAAATACGGAGGAATGTGCTCGTGGGCTGAGCAGAAGCCTCAGCAGAAGTCAGGGAGCCTCCCTGACCCACGAGGGGGACGCTGGCAAGGCTGTGATGCTCATGGGGATCCAGCCCATTCTGTGTCCTGCAGGCAGGGCAGGGCAGATCCCAGCACCAGCCAGGCTGGACACAAGGTGCTGCTCCCTCTGCCATCCCCTCTGTTCCTAAGGAAAACCAGGAACAAACGGGCTGCAGCAGCTCCCCCCGGATCACCCCCCAGCAGCCGGGTGCCATTTCGGCAGTGCCAGCTCTGCCGCGGGGGCGTGAGCGGCGAGAGAGGAGAAACAGCCAGAGCCCCCCACCCGCTCCCCAGGACCAGCTCTGGCAGCTGTTTCCAATAGAACCAGGGACAGCTTTACAAGAGAAAAATAGGGAACAAAAGGTAGGAGAAAATCCAAGTTTCCAAGGTAAGGAAGGAAATGATCAGGAGAACAGGAAAGTCACACTCGTACCCAACAGACGGCGTCCTGACCCAACACCTCCCCACAGCCCGCCGGACAGGAGCGCCCGTGCCGGCCACAGCTTCCCCGGCACGGCTTGGCACGGTGGCCCCTCGCCCTCTTTGTTCCTCCGAAGGGACCCCCAAAGGCCGGGGAGGGCAGGGCTGCGAGCTTTGTGCTCTCCCGGAGCCCAGCATCTGCCGGGGGCAGGCGCTCCCCCCGCAGCGGGTCCCCTCGCCGGCCTCACCGCGCTCGCCCACGTGGCCGCCGGGGCAAACAATGGGATGGCGCTGGGCTGCCGCGCTCGCCACGCAGGGCCTTCCTCCTCCTCCTCCTCCCTGCTGCGGGCTTTGCCTGCCACTGGAAGCTGGCCCCTCTCAAGCACTGGGGGGAGGGGGGGGGATTAAAAGGTACTATAAAAAAAAAAAAAAAAGATAAAATACTCCAATCTGGCTCAGTGCCGCAGGCGGGCTCGCGCGAGGCGAGGGCGCGCTGACCCGCGCGCTCCGGGATGGGCAACGGGGCAGCAGGGCAGGACCTCCATGGGCCAGACCCCAGCACCCAGCCATGCAGGGGTCCCCACCCGAGGTACAAACACCCACCTGCCCTCTCACCCTCAGGCAGGGCTGAAGAAATCCTTCCTCTCCTCCCGTCCCGCTCCCGGCTTTTTTGGAGAACCCCCACCCGGACCGGAGCCAGAGAAACTTTGCATGTTTGCACCATTTGTTGATATAAAATCCATCCCCTGCCTTACTTTTGCAGAGGCATTCGGGGTGGGGTGGAGGGGGGGAACGTCTGTTTCTATTTGAAACCGTCAAAATTAGCATTCAGTAATTAAAAATCACACCCTTTCTCTTAATAACCTAACCAGCATGATACAATCAGGTTGTGCCAACTCTTTAATCTAATTGACTAATTACAGATTTTAATTTAGTCAGTTACTGAACAACTGTTGACAATTTGTTTTCATTAGGGACAGAACAGGATAAATATTTAGGCTCCCCAGTCAAAGACTAAGACATAAGCTTTGGGCTCTGACCTCCGGTTTCACAATGGAGCCTTCTCCACGAGCATCACCCGTGGAAAGGTGCTGCTCTGAAATGGCCTGGTCCTGCTGCTGGACAGCAGAAGTGTGGCAGCAGAGGTTGCTCTGTCATTTGTTTAAAATATAATATTAAACTAATCCATCCTTGCATGGTACTCCAGCAAGAGCAGGCTTTAAAGAACACCCAGGCTCACCAGTACCCTAAACTGGGAGGGAAGGCCGAGCTTAGCGCTGCCAGGAGAGGGAATATCTGGATTTATTTATTTTTGTTGCAATTTTTTTTTTTTAAGTGATGTGGAGTTTTGCAGCTGCTCCTGGCAGCCTGCCACTCCTGAAGGAAACTCCTCTCTCTGGTTATCTACCAGGGAACCTTGTCCCTGCAGAGTGGAGCTGGATGAAGCCCAGACAGAGCGCAGTCCCGCATGGAAACAGGACAGAGCCCTGTGTGCCACTGCTGAGCCACGTGCCCAGGGCTCAGGCAATGCCTGTGGGGGCTCACAGAGACCACACAAAGTTGTTCCCAACCCCTGGCCCTTCGTTGCACTAAACCTGTCCCAGAAACACCTCTTCTACACAAGATGTTTTCAATACACTGGCTGCACACAACAGGAGAAGCTCCCATGGAGCACCACCACAGAGGTACTCATGGATCAACACTCTCACACCTGCTGCTCCCACCCTCACAGCCATAGGTGCCTGGAACAAGGTCTTAAACCTTCACTGGTCCTGGAACAAGAAGAGAGCCTGGCATGGGAGAGGACACAGTCACACCAAACCCTTCATGCATGAAGAGCCTCCCTTCCCAGAGGTCCCACAAGGCCATGTCACCTGCCAGGGCACCATGCCATGAGCTGGCCACACAGACCCTAGGGAGCAGATGGTGCTCCCCCGCAGCCCAAGAACACCCAGACACTGACACTGGGTCGTGGTGCCTGTCCCACACCTGAATGGGGCGTGATTGTCAGATTCAGCATAAAAGAACCATCCCTAGGACACCTCCAGTCTGTACAGCCAGCAGGCTGAAGGCCTTCCAGCCTCTTGGGCTTCACTTTGTTCCCACTGAGCACACTAACTTCAGCAAGCCTTAATCATCCATCCATGCATCCATAATCCCCAAGATCTCAATCTAAGGGGGACTGTTTCAGATGGGGGAAAAAGAAGGAGCCCTGGTTGTCCCCAGCCAAGACAGGAAGACGGGAGCCCCAAACACACCATCTTTTCCCAGACCAACCACTGCACTTCCAGCAGCAACCACCTCTACTGCTGAAGAGCATCCTTCCAGATCCAAGTTAGAAAGAACTGCAGCAGCTTTCCAAAGTTAAAAACAAAAACAAATAAATCAATTCTTTGTGTTAATGGCAAGTTGAAGCCACAGCTCCGCAGTTCTTGTGCTGCAAAGGAAGCTCCCAAATGCTCCCAAGTACAGGTTCTTCTCAGGAGGAAACTGGGGGCAACAGAGGAAGGCAATGATCAAGTCAAAGTCTTCATCACCTAAAGGCTACCCCGAGTTTTCTCTCCTGCATGTTGACATGAGCTGGCTGTGCAGACAGAGCAATACCACAAAAAAGTACGTAGCAACAGTCAACTAGATTTAAGTTCATTTTCTGTAGCTTGAGGCCAAAATCGACTGAAGTGGTTCTGGTGATCAAGTTTTCTGCAATTCCCCTTTCTATGTATTAGCTCTTTGACAGAAATTCACTGCGGTATTTAAACTGGCAGTCATCACCACTAACTCAAATTGTATTGGCTTTCACGGCGTTGAAATGCTCAACTGCGACCAGCCATCAGCCAATTCCCAGATAACGCGGCGGCTGAAATCCCCTGTCATGACGAGCGATCCCGTTGCAAGCTCGCCAGCTCCAGGAGCGTGCTGGAACGCTGGCGTGCTCGCCATGGGGCTTGGAGGAGCCCAAAATCAGTGGCTACAGGTTGAGTTTTAAGAGTTGGTGAGTGCTCAAGGGGCTGTTACCTTGGATAAACTCTTTGGGTACAGGTGGAAGAGGATGACTAACAACCCTCCAACCAACACAACTCGATAGCTGTGTGAACAGACACACAGACCTGCCAGAGATGGAAGAGTTGAGCAGAGCAGCATTCCTCCTGCCTGTGCCAGGTCAATACCTACTCCCATCATTCTTCTCCCAACAAGTACCTTTCTACAAAGTCCCAGCAGGCTTTTGTGCCAGCCTGGGAGAAAAGCCTTAGGGGAAAGGTAAGAAGTATTTCTAAGAGCTCACAAGACCCCACAATTTTCAAGGGTCCCCTCAAAAAAAGAGCAGTGGGATTTCTCCTTACTTTAATTTCTGGATGAAGATTTAAATACTCAAGACTGGAGAGGGGAATTGGCAATTTGTCCTGCTGCTCCTAATAGTTTTCATACAGTTACGCTGGAAAATGAAGTGGAAATGACGCACCATGCAAATCCCACCGTTAGCACCCTGTTAATGAGGGGAACTGCTCCTCCTTCCCAAAGATTTGTCTCCAAGGCAAGAACCCCTCTGGTGCTGGCTCTGGAAGGTGACATGCCAAGCTCCCAAAGCATCCCCTCCTTCTGTCCTTACAGTAGCACAGCCTCTGGGTTAACACACACCATATTTTAGGCAAACACCAAGCAGGACACACAGAGTTTGCCCATTGCTGGCCAAGTGTAAATACAGTGTTCTACCAACATGGGGCAAGACTTAAGACTGGGATATTTTCAACCACAACCACCACACGAAGCAATTCGTGACTCACTGATCCAGCCCCATTTGGGGCTCACATCCTGTTTTAGCTGCCATGCACCACTGATGGGTCGCTGGGTTTGGTGTTTGACAATGCCCACCGATCTCACCGGTACCAGCAGGCTGCCCCAGAAGCTGGAGAGAAACAAGGCTCCATTCACACTCCCACGGTTATCGTTTGGTTCTTCGGTCAATATTTAAGTTTTGGCCAGGTAGGTCCCTCGCCCTGTAAAGTACACGCTGTGCCAGGAAAACACTCCGCAGAGAGGGACTGTACCGTGAGCATCCGTCACCAGCCATGCCACAGAGAAGCACAAGCCCTGTCTTGGGGTCAAAACATGCCTGGGGAAACCAGCCCAGTGCCACCAAGCCAAAGCACAGGGGAATGAAAATCTTCTTAGGAGTTACCCAAAATGTAAAGCACTTGGGGCTGTTACAAAACTGTGTTACACCGAGAATTAAAAACAATCAGGATTGTGTCTATTTACCGTAAGCTTAAAGCAATGTGTATTAAAGAAGTTTATGCGAATCATCTAATGCACTCAGGCCTATTGTTAGAATTATTACCAAGCTAAAAAAAGATTAATTTCTCTAAATACACTAAATCCTCAGACACGATGAGGAGGCTGCTGTGGATGGAGCATCACCATGTCTTGCTTGCTAATGTCATCTTCACCTGTGGCTCTTCTGCCCAAAGATCTACCTTCGCCTTGCTCCTGATGAACCTGCTGTCCTATCTGGGCTCCCAAAACCCCCACAATTTGCCCCAAAACATCCAGAAAGTGAGCAGAAGCAAACAACTTGTAGACATGCCGCTGGTTGTCAGCTCTGACCCTTTGTTCAGGAGTTCACCATCCTAATCCAACCCAGTGAAAACAAGCAATGCAGACAACGGCAGCAGGGATGGACAGACAGACAAACTCCACCTAGCAAATACCCAGACACACTTCTCCCATGACCCAGTGGGGTGGGAAGAGACAAGAGGCAGCTCAGCACACAGCCAAGCCCCTCGGTCACTGCCCGTGCCCCAGGGCGACCGCTGTGTCCAGCGTGTGAGAGGACACAGCATGTGAGAGCGCTGTGGAGGTCCTCGAGACACTCGCCCAGCACTGCTCGCCAGCAAACCCTCACACATCCCAAGCGTGGCATGTTGAGGCAACGAGAAACTTGGGAAGGAAGGAAAAATGGTTTCCATGCCATAGTCTCCCTGGAGCAGACAAAACCAGCTCCTGCTACAAGGTTTAAATGCACTTGACTGGGGTCCAAGCCCGCAGCCAGGTGACTAATCCTTTGATGCAAATTCCTCCCAATGCTGCGGATACGGGCACCGCGTGCGGGACGGGAGTGGGCAGCCCACCCGTCACCCACTTGGGCAGACATGCCATGCACCCATGCCAAGAGGGGCTCTCTAGGAGACACCTCAGACTCAAGCATGCCACCCCAGAAGCACCATCCATCCCTGGGTCATGCTGCCACCCCTGTGGAGAGCAGCACAAACCATGGAGAGCCAAGGCACGCAACGACCGACCAACGGGTGTCTGCAACACTGGCTTCAACAAGACAACACCTCTCCCTTGCTGGGATCAAGGGAGGACTCAGGAATCCAAGGAAGCCCTCAGCCTTCCCAAAGGCAAGAAGATATTAACTGGGGCATTCAGCAGTGGTTTGGGGAATTCCCCCTTCTCCTCCCCACCAAAATCCAACCCCCGCCCACCCTTGGAGGTGTCCTCAGCATGAAACATCTCACCATCACAGTGTCCTCAACATGAAATATCTCACCATCGGCCCTCTATAAAATCTTTGTTGTCCATTGCTATGCAAAACTTCTTAATTCAACCACTAGCCCGAATGCCTTTAAGTGCTTAAGTATCTGAGCTCATTTACATAATTGCAACATTATGAAATACTGTTCAGTCAAATCAGAACATTGCTGGTTAAAAAAACCCCACGCTTTTTGCCAGTTGGTTACGTTAGGTTGGCTCTCGGTGCGCCGGAGCTCCCCAACGCCGTAATTACCGCGAGGATTAGAAACTTGTTACTCACGTAGTCATGAAAGGCTTTGGCTTCACTCGAATGTTCACAAGTGTCTCGCCTTTCGGGAGCTGCGCAGTACAGGTCCCAAAACACGCTGCACGGCAGGGAGAGACAGGAGAAGAGCAGTTACTCATCAGGGATCGGGCACCCGGGTCAGTGCAGGTGAGCGGCTTCCCACCCACGGGGCCCACGGCTGGGATGGGACCTCAGCTGGATCCAGCTGCGCATCCCAGCGTCACACTGCTCCGACCTGACCGCCAGCAGCGGGGATGCCGGCTGCTTAAGGAAGCCGAAGTAGCCTTTAAGAGGCAACACCTTGAAGGGATAACCCCCGTGAGACTTCAGGGAGTTCTCGCAGCCGCCCAGCCCGGCTCCCCTGGGCGCCCCAGTGGCACCGGCACAGCCCGGTGCCTGAGGCTGGCCCGGCAGCTCTCCAGCGGGAGCCCTGCCCGCCGCTCCCGCGGGGCCGGGGGTGGCTCCGCCGCGCCTCGACGCCCCGCGGGGAGCGGGAGCCGGGGCGGTTCGGGACTCGCCGCCGCTGCTGACTCACGCCACTACCGGGGCTGCACCCCGCGGGGCCCCGCGCCACCGGCGGGCACCCCCCCACCCCCGGGGGGCTGCTCCCACCCGCGACGGGACACCCCCGCACTTACCACCACCAGGAGTGCAGGAAGCCGGGGGGCTCGCCCAGCGTGATGTTCTTCTCCCACCGGATCTGCGGGCGAGAGGAAGGCGGGGGGGTGGGTTGGGAGGGGGGGCGGTGTGGGTGGGGGGTGGTCGCGGGTGGGCGTGGGCCCCCACGCGCGGCGACCCCCCGGCGGCGCCGCCGCCCCGCGCAAGATGGAGGGCGGGCGTGCGGCGGCGCACAAAGGGCGGGGGGGGCGGCGGGGCCCACCTCGGACAGGAAGGTCTGCGCAGACTTCTGGGCGCCGACGTGCAGCAGGTACTCGTAGACGTACAGCGCCAGCCTGCAACAGCCGAGCGGCGGGTCAGAGGAGGAGGCGCCCCGCTCCCGCCCCGCACAAAGCCGCCCGCCGCCACCGCCGCCTCGCTCCCCCCGCCGCCGCCGCCGCTCTTACTTCTCCCGCGCCTGCCCGTCCGAGGGCACCGCCGAGCCCTTCCCTTTGGCGAACATGGTCCGCGCCGAGGAGGAGGGGGGCGGCCGCCGAGACCCGCCGCTGCCGCCGGAGCCGCTGGGCCCACCGCCGCGGGGGTGCCGGGGGCTGTCCGAGCGCCGGCCGCCGCCGCGCCCCCATCGCCCCGCGCCCGCCGCCGCTCGCTGCGCCCAACGCGCCGCTGGCCGCGCACCCGAACGTGGCCGCGCCGGGCGCCGCCCCCGCCGCCGACGGGCGCCCGCTGCCGCCAATCACCGCCCGGCTGGGGCGGGGCCTCCCCGCGCCACGCCCCTCTCCGGAGGCGGCGGGCGGCCTCCCGCGGCGGGCAGGCAGGGCGGGCGGCGGCGGGGCGCGGTCCTAGCCCGCGCCCGGCCCGGCCGGCGGGCGGCGCCGCCCCCCCAGCGCCGCGCGGCGCACGGGCCCTTTAAGGCGGCGGGCCGCGGCGCGCAGCGCGCGCTGATTGGCCGGCAACGCCGAGGCCTCGGACGGGGGGACTTGAAACCGCCCGCCGGGGGGGCGCGGGGAGCGGCGGTGCGGCCGGGCGGGCGCTGCCGCTCCGCGGCGCCGGGCGGGACCCGCCGGGGCCGGGCGGGACGGACCCGGCGGGAGGCAGGGACAGAGAGAAGGAAGAAGGGAGGCGGCCGAAGGGCTGGGCACGCCGCCTTTGCTTCTCCGGACCGACCCCGGCGGGTCCCGCCCGGCTCCGCGCACCCCAGCACCGGGCTGCCGGCGGTCACCTCGGGGCCAGGCGCGCCCGGCTGAGCGGAGCCCGGGGCCAGCCTGTCCTGGCTGCGAGCTCCGGTCACGGGTCTTGTTCGCTTGGCCGCTCTAAAAAACACGCGGGGAAAGCCACCCCCTCCGGGCTGGGTGGGGGTCGCGCAGCGTGGGCTGTGGGGAGCCCTTCTGCCTCTCTCCGGGGGCTTGGGCAAGGCCACGCTTGTGTCCCGGGGCACCTCTAATTTAGGAGTCAGGGCTTTGCATCCCTCTCCCCACCAACATCTGTTTCTGCAGGAGCCCACCAAACTAACCATCAGTGCCGGCCTCGGGTGGCAGTGCCGGTGGGGACAGATGTTGGAGCAGCACAAAAATAAAGGCTTCAAACAGCTCGTTCCCCCTGCCCTGGCCTCACCTCTAGCTCCGAAGTGAGTGGCTGAACAAAAACCAGCCGGGACGGCGGCTGCGCGCTTGGCTGGGGTTGTGCGCTGAGTTCCCCGCTGCTGGAACGGGGAGGTCACACGTGAAACACGGGGGATGTCGGGTGCGAGCGGGGCCCTGCGCTCCGTGCGAGGCCCGGGGGGCTCGGGGCGGCGGCGTGGGGAGCCGCGGGCCATGGGAGGGATTCCCGCGGCGGCGGCAGCGCTGCGGCGCCCGTGGGAATGTTCACGGCCATCGGGACCTGCCTGAGCAGGGCCAAACTCGCTTCACGGTTTAAATTGAGGTTTAAATTGAACTGGGGCGGGGGGAAGAAGAAGAAGAAGAAAGTCTTGCAATGCGGTAGGTCGAAAAGGATCAAAACTTGCAGGCGTCCGAGATTGTCTCAGGAGAAAGGGAAAATCTGGGGCTTCGCCCAGGTTTTGGGGTTTGTGGTGGGGGGCCGGGGTGACGGCGGGGATGGCAAGGCAGGAGTGTGGGGCTCTGCTCCACGCACGCCTGTGTGGCACAGACCGGAGGGACAGGCCAGACAAACCACAGACTTCATGTCTCCTGAGCCTTTGCATCCCTCTGCTCCTCTGCTGCTCTGATGGCTTCAAAAATAACTGGGAGTGTCCCCTGGGACTGAGGCTATGGGATAAATCTGACCCTCCAGCAGCACGTGAGAAGTTCACTAAATATCCCTGGTTAAAAATAATACCATGATATGCTGTACCTCCTGCGTGGAGGTGGAAAGCACTAATGCCACTGGAATGATGGGCGCTGTGCCCACGGCAGCAAAAGGGCCTCTCTGTGCCCAGAATATTGCCCTGCCCTGCTCCTGTTCATCGGGAGCTTGTTTTCTTCTCACTCTATGATTTTTCTGGGATAGGTGAGTAGGCAAAACCCAGCCACTTCCTATCCCCAGCCCCTGGAGCAGTTTGGGACATGCAGCAAGCCTAGGGAAGTGAGAGGGAGACAGGATCTCTGCCTCTCCAGGTGCCTTCAGCAGTCTGGTTCCAGGTCTCCAGATAGGAGTGGAGGATGTTCTGAGATGCTCAGAGGAGGGAGCAGCCTGAGAAGGAAGACAGGAAACCACCTCGGCTTTCCCTCCTCTCCTCTGGACAGCTGTAGTTCCCAACCTTTTCTAGGGGAAATGACCCAAGAGCAGTTGATCAAGAACTTCCCAAAGTGGCACCAAAAGAAATTATCAATATTGCCATCCCAGGGTGGCAGAGCCCAACCTGCCAGCTGCCAAATGCCGGCACAGCAAGGGCGGAAACTCCCAGCCCGTGTGAATTCACCGGGCACCGGCCCTGCCTTCACATCTTCCGCGACCCGGTGATTAGAGCAAATTATAAGCTGGTGCTTTGGACCAACTTAGCTAAAGATCAGAAGGGAGACTAATTTCATATCATCACCACCACAGAACGCAATTAAGTGGCTCTGCAAAGTTTTAACGCAAGTTATGACAGGAAATTTAGGAAAAAATAAATCCCCACACCCCAAAGTCAGCAGCTTCATCTAGCCGAGTTGCAGGAGGATGTACCAAGGCTACCGAGAGCTCCCAAGGTGTGGAGGGTGATCTGTGGGCTACCTTACTGGGCCAGACTTTCTCTTTGTCAGGAGTTTTTCTGGGGTTGCAGAAATTAAAGCACCATTAGTCATTAAAAAACCCCCAAACCATCACCCAGCTGGTTGTTTTAAACACCTGCCTGTGGATTTCTCCCAGCTGTCAGGGTGTCTCCCATGCCAGGGCTGCATTGCATGGCACCCACCTGGTGGGTACCCAACAGATCTTGCTCCGCTGAGCCTGAAGGCAGGAGAAGGTGCCAGGGGGAAAAGGCAGAATCCCCTGGGCACAGCAAAGGAGAGGCTCAAATTTACTGCACACTGCCAGCAGCTCCGCTGGGACTGCTGTGGGAGCCCCGTGGGCAGGCTCCCAGTGGGCAGGGATGCGCAGCAGGAAGGACAGGTTTGGGAGGGAGTAGCTGTGGGAAGAGTGGCCTCTCTACGTTGCATATTAATGCTCCTTGTGCTTTAATTGCAGTGGGACCTCTCAAGCAGAGCCATTAGCATGCAATGCGGAGGAACATGTATTTTTGGGATGCCTGCCTGGCTCGCAGGCTCTCAGCCGTGGGGAGGGGGTAGGCTGTGGGATGCAGGGAGAGGTGTCTCGTCCCCCCCACTCCCCTCCCACCCAAGGGATGCCTCTGGAGTCGCAGCTCCTTCCTCGAGTCCCTGAATCATCCCTGCTGCCATCTGCTGCACCCTCGCTCTTCCCCGCAGATGTCCTTCTTCCTTCCCCAGAAGGAGATGAGAACCGAGGACGAGGTGCCAAACACGACTTCAAACGGTATCTAATAAAACACGGGATTAATTTCTTCTGACTGGTGCTCAATGGCTCTGATTAAGCAGAGCAGGATTTAATTAGCTTGTTTGGACTGCCTCGAAGCCCGTGCCAAAGGTGGGGGAGTCTCAGCAGTTGGGTCTCCCCAGGCCCTGACCAAGAGCTGATGAAGGCCTGCAGGACCTTCTACTTGCAGAGCAGAACCCACTGCCTGCCCTGCCAGGCTGTCAGCTCCTTCAGGATCCTCTGACCACCCCTTACCATGCAGGATGGGTGCCCTTGGCTGTGCTTAATCCCAGTGATGCCCATGGGGCAGGCACAGGGGAATGACAGGAGCAGGGTGGGGTTTGATGGGTGACACAAGTTGGTGGCCCCACCAAGGAGACACTATTGTCTTCCCCAACAGTGTCTCAGCCTCTGAACCCCATGCCTCTTGGCACAAACCAAACTTGCCCTGCCACCAAGACCTTGAATTTAAAGCAACCCTGTTCTCTCCCTGATTTACTACCAGCTGCTGGCTCCTCTCCTCTCCCTCCGCCTGTCTCCTTTAACCCATTTCATTATCTATGCTAGCTTAGGCTTGTCTATGTGGGAACATCATGGTGAAGTTATTGCAAAATAGATGGGCTGTGAATGTAAAGCGTGGCAGCTATTCCCCAGCAGCTCCCTGCGTGGCAGCTCCAATTCCTCACCCGCAATTCCTGCGCTAACCTCGGCTGCAGTCAGGCACTGCAAAGTGCCGAGCAGGAGCACCCATGTGGGACATGGCTCCTGGGCTGTCCCCAGGGAAAGCTGGGAAACCGTGCTGCATTCCCATAGCTGCTGCTCCTGGGATTTTAACTCTGTGGGTTCCTGTTGTTGCAGAGGTGACAGAGGTAGAAGGCACAAAGGGAGAAAGTGACAGAGAAAAAGCTGAGGAGCAGGACTTCTCTGTCTCAGGAGCACAGACGACTTGCAAGCCCCAAACTCACGCTCGTGGTTTGACTCCTGAGGAATGGAGCAAAGGCAAAACCCAAAATGTCAGACCTTGGTTACCCTGTCACCCTGACAAAGTGTCACCTCTTGCCAGTGCCAGCTGCTCTGGGCAAGTCTGGTTCTCCTTGTTCCCACCTCCTTTGCCACTAGCCTGCACCTCCCTGCAAGGGACATTTTGCAATGAAATACCCTGTCCCCAGGCAAACCATCGTGCAGGGGCTGTGGTCCTGCAGGGTAACAACCCCAGCCTGGCTCCCAGAAGTGCTGCTGACATTCCTATGTGGTGCTGTCTGTGTCTGACCCTGCTCCTTCCCTGTGGCTGAGCTCTGGTGGCAGCTCTGTGGCGCCAAGCAGGGCACTGGCACAAAGTCAGGATGCCTCAGGAGGTTACAGAGGAGTGCTGCCTGTTGGTCCCCTATGGCAATGGCATTGCAGGGACCCTCCAAGGGGGTCCCAGCAGAGCTGTGTGTGCCTGCAGACCCTACAGATAATGGGATGGTGCCTGTCTTGGAGTTCTCTCAGTCATCCCACAGGACAGCCTCCAAGCTGTGCCCCATGCCAGCCATTCTCAAGTGAAGGGCTGCAGCCTCCTGGGGTGGCAGCAGTTTTCAGCTGCCTTGGGAGCCAGCAGAAGCCCCACTGCACCGCCTAAATATCTGCAGTTCAACATCAGTGGTTTCCTCACCCCCCTGCCCTCGGCAAGGAGGGGTTTAGGCAGGGAACAGGCGCCCAGCCGGCGTTACGGGATCTAAATCCAGCTCTGCTGGGTCTGGTTTTGAGCCTCCTCTCTCCGCTGGGGCAGAGCATTTGGGTCCTATCTCTCCTGTTTCTTCTCCAGGCTGAGTCCCTTATCTGTCACCTCTTCCATCTGTCTCTGCCTGATATGTGCTGCCAGCAGTGCCCTGAGCCAGCCACCCCCTCCAGTGCCCTGCAGCGGGGCCAGAGCACCTCTGATGGAGGGTGACCTTGGGTTTTGGAGCAGACCTTCCTCCTGCTGCCACTGGCCCCGTGGGTGCTCCCACAGCAGGGTGGACCAGTGCCAGGTGCGTGCATGGAGCTGTAAATCTGCTGCGAGCACGGTGACAGTTTGGGTACTTATTTTAGCAGCCTTATTTTAGGTAAAAAGCTGCTGCAGGGTGAGCTGTGGTCCAACTGGCTCTGCTGCCCACGAGGGTTTCCTCCATCACTCCTGGGAGTTTTGTGGGAGGAAGGGGGACCTCAGGGCTATAGGAAAGGCTTTCCAGTCAGCAGCCTGCCATTGGAGCCAATGTCCTCAGGGACACTCACCTCTGCAACATCCTCCCAAGCTCTTGCTGCTTGGAGGGCTTGCTTTGGCTCTGCTCACTCACCCAACCATGCATGGCCACCTCGCTTCCCAGCAGGCAGTGAGGAGACCTGGCTGGTGCTCATCGATCCCCTGGTGTGCAGAATACTGTACGGAACAGCCCTGCCCCCAGGCCATACACCACACTCCAAAAGGAGCCCTTTCCTGCACCCACATGACCCTGAGCACCCCTTTTTCTAATTGAAAAAAAACCCCAAACCAGCCCATTCTATCAAGCCCATGTTCTCCTGGCTTGCACCTTCACATTGTCATATGGAAACGCTGTGCCTGGCTCTCCCCCCTGGGACCTTTCCCCCGCCCAGCTTTTACCTTTACTGTTTTCAGCACGTCTCTTCCTTCTCCCTCTGAGCACTCACCGCTCATCCAGCCTGCACGACTTGCTGACCCAGCACTCCTGCCCACTCCTCCATCCGTTTTGCCTCCACACGTAATGCACTTTCATAATCTTCCCCAGGAAGGTCGTGCAGAGCAGGTCACGGTGCCGCATCGGGGGCTGTGACCACGCAGGGGTCCCCGTGCGCTGCCTGGGCCCCTGCACCTGGGCTTCCCTCACCATCCACCCCACTGCTTGGCCCAGACACCTCCAGGGATGTGTTTTTGGGAACCCCAAAATACCTAGTTAGAGGGTTGCCTGCAGGGCAGGTGCTCCTCTGCGATGTCCCCGCTGCGCCGGCCATGTCGTGTCACCGGTCCCAGGGAGTTTTGCACAAAGCCAGGCTCAGTACTTGGGCTGCCCACAGCCTCCCCACATCCTGGCCCTGGCTGCTTCCAGGTGAGTGGGGACTGGGCAGAGGCTGCTGACTGCCTGCAACAACAGCCCAGATGTGAACCCCAGCCCAGATGTGACAACAGCCCAGATGTGACAACAGCCCAGCTCTGCCAATGCCACAAGCTGAGGGATGCTTTGTGCCAAGGCCACTGCTCCAGTGCCTCCCTCTGCTCCCCAGTTTCTTCTGGGGGCTTTGCCATGCCCACAGTATGCCCATGGCCACTGCCATCATCCCACCCATGGAGAAACACGAGAGCCATTGCATGAGACCCAGCCAAAGCCTTTCCTATTCCGATCGGCGAAGGTGTGGGCTGCTCACCACAGGGCCTCGTTAGCTTAATGCATGAATTTCAAAGCTGGGCTTTCATATGACATTTGGGCACACAGCTTTGGGCAAAAGGCTTCTGGAGTGCCAGGCTAGAGCACAATCTTCATGTCTCCAAAAATCCTTATCTTCTGGTTTCTGAGCGAAATAATAACCAAACCGGGAGACTCTCATAAAGGAAATCAGCAAAGACAACTACTTTTATATGTGCGCTTAAGTATTTAGGTCAGTATTTTTAGAATAAATAGCCGTGGGTTGGTTCCTATCTTTTCACTTTCATTTTTCACACTTCAGCTTCATTTTCCTGAATCTGGTTATACTGAAGCAGCAATTGGGTTTTTCAAAGCACTCACACCTACCAGCGTGCTGACCTCACTGCCTCCTGCTTCTCCATGGCTCCTCTGGCCTTTCCCTCTCCTCTAAGATATCACCATGGTTAGGAGCTGTATCTGTCCCCCTCTGCTATAAAGACTTCCCCACAAGCTGGCAATGGGAAGGAGGAAACGGGCTGCAGTGGGATCAGCTCTGCAAGGGGCTGAGGATCTTTGCTGGTCTGAACCAGGAAAGAGATGCACGTGTGCATTGCCATGGCCCACGATGGATGGGCACGTCCTGCACGTCCCCAGTCCCAATGCCACCCAGTCCCTTCCCTCTCCAAAGAGAGCCCTGGCCACGAGCTGGGCATTGCACCCTGCAGCCTGCTATTAAAAGCAAACCATCTAGAAGAGTCCTTCGGAGTGAAAGCAGCTTTTAAAGGAAACATTGGCAGCCTCGTTTGGCTGCAACAGCGCCTGATTTGCTAACGGCCTCCAAAATTAGAAGAGGCTCAGAAACTTAGGATGGATGTTACTGCAGCAGAGTGGGGTGGGGGTATGAGGGGGAGGCTCCAGCCTGCTCGGCCTCAGCTGTGCTTCCCCAGGAGTCAGGATGCTGCTCCATAGCTCATTGATACAACCTTTTTTATGGGGGAGAAGAAAAGATTGGCATGGGAAGAGAGCGTGGGGCACAATGCCTGGCCGGCGTGGAAATCCCAGGCATGCACGTGCTGTTGGAAGAAGCAGCGATCTCTGCTGCGCTAAACACGCTCCATGGGAGCCACGGAGATGTGCCAAAGCCTCTTCATGACTTAGCTCCTAATAAACACGCTGCGGATGGGAAACGAGCCTTCGGCTTCCCCCAGCGTGGGTGAGTGGCGAGCTCACCCCAGGGATGCTCCAGCCCTACAAGCTGGGGGGCCTGGGGGGCTCGGGGCACGTCCCTGCTGGTCTCTGGAACTGGGTCTGGGCTCCTGCCTGCCCTGTGTTGCCCCTGGGAGAATTTTTTCCCGAAGTAAAGCCTTCCTCCTCCCCCGCTCAACGGCCGCTTCACCTCCAAGAGTTATTCACAGATAAACTCCATAAATTTGGGGGACAGCCATTTTATCACTCCTGGCAGCTCTGTGCATTGCCTGCCACAAGGTGAAGCCGCGGGAGCTGGAAAGGGATGGGAAAAGCAGCTCCCAGGAGAGCTGGAGCGCTGGGACGCCTGGCCAGGACCAGCTCCGCTCTGGGACAGCTGGGGCCACGGCCAGCCGGATCCTGCCCGGCTCCTGCTGCCCACCTGGGGTTTCTGGGGCTTTGTTAGATATAGGGAGGCTCAAGAGCAGTAAACCTCCTCCTCCTCCTCCTCCTTCTCCTCCCTGCCTTGCCTCCATGGATGATTTATTTTGACACCTGACTCCATCCTGTTTTGCTGCATCACTCCAGGCGCTTTATTGCCTCTGGCCTGGGCAGGCAACGTCCCTGCACCCATCCCCGACTTCCCCGGAGCAGAAAGGAGCCCTCAAGCCCCTGCTGCCAGGGCTCGTCAGGATATCAAAATGCTCCCAAGTTTTAGTTGGCCTTTCCTGACCTCCCAGAGCAGCTTCCCTTCTCCTGGCCCCTTCCTTGAGCTGTTGGTCCATCACTGCCTGGCGGCTTCTACCCGGGGCTCTTGAGGGTGCCCATTGCTGGGAAGAAAGCCTGTGCTTGTCAATTCACTGGGAATATTCTGCTGGAACATCATCTGTAAAAATAAACACATTTTTAAAATTTCCATCCTTAATTGTGCCCTGCACTTACATAGGTGCAGTAACTCTAATGGCTCCGTGAGCCTCTGAGGTGACATGGCCCTTATCCACAGTGGGTGTGTGGGCAGTGTGCTCTTGCTGATGGTCACCTCTGCCATCCTGGCTGGACACAGATCTGTACAGGCTGCATTCCTGCCTGGCACACTGCACCCCAGCCTGTTGCAGGACTGTCCTCCCACCAGGCACTGCTGCTGGCAGTTTGGGTTTTGAATTTTAATTTTGACCAAGCTATAGGTTGTTTTATTTTCATGCTGCTGCCAGCCTGGTATTCCCTTTTCCCATGGGAAAAGCAAAACTCCAGGGCACGATGACTGCTGGAGATGCTAATGGGGAGGACGGGAGAGGGATTTCCATCCAGCACACTTCCTGCATCCCTCCAAAACTATCCCCTTCATTTCACAGCCTCCCTGGAACAACACGCAGCCATTGAGAGCAGCTGGATTTGGTGTCTAAAATTCCCTGTCTTCTAATAAGGCTTTTTTTCCCTCTAAACCTGCGAGCAGGAAGAACCCCCTCCTCGTCTGGGCGAGATTTCCACACCTCAGTGGCGGTGGCGAGCGCTCTGCATGGCTCGCATTGAAATGAGCTCGGCGCCGGCAGGCGGGCAGCGCTAGCGGGGGGCTGCCACCCATCCCCTCTGCCAGCCCGCCCCGCGGAGCCGCTGATGTTTTTGGGCAGGAGTCATTTGCCTGCCGTGGGGTTGGGGTTTCTGGCTCTGGCGGGAGCTGCGGTGTTGGGGTTTCCTGTTTACCCGCGCAGCTGTGCCGGCGGCTGGAGGGAGGTCGGGGCTGGACCTCGGCCGGAGCATCCCCAGCGCCAGAACATCGCCGGTGCCCGAAGTGGCTCCGGGGTCCAAGGCCTGCCTGCGGAACCCCAACCAGCAAAAGGCTTTTTATGAAGGCAGCGGCAGCGATCCGCTGGTAGATGCTGCACGCGCATAATTAATTAAATAGCATAATTAATAACACTGCATTATTGATAAAGGCCTGCGGAGAGTCCCCGCCATAAGCAGGGGGCGAGTGCCACCGTGGCCCGGCAGCCCCGGGTGCGGAGGCGAAGCCCCGCTCCGGCAGCAGCACCCGAACCCCCGCGGCCACGGGCGCGGGCACGCGTGGGCGCGCCGCCGTCCCGCTCTCCCCTCCCCCTGGCCGGCAGGAAGGGGGGCAGGAGGGTGGGCACCGGGTTCGTGCCCCGGTCCCTCCGCCGCTCCGTGTCCCTCCCCCTCGGTCCGTGTCCCCCCCGGGGGCCGCGCGGCGCCGCGCGGGCGGGGCGGGGCGCGGAAGGGGCTTCTTGAAACCGCGGCGCGCTGATTGGCGGAGCCTCGCTCCGCCCCGCCCCCTCCGCCTCACAGCCCCCCTTCCCTCCCGCCCTCGCCGCACCGCGGGGGCCCGGGGGGTGCCGGGGGGCGCCGTCCCCCCGCGGTGCCCGCCCCCGGCCGCGGGCCCGGGCGGGGCCGGGCGGGTCCCGGCTCTGGGCCGGGGCGGCCGCGGCTGGGGCGGGGGGGGGCGCGCGGCGCCGCTCGGAGCAACGGCGCCCCCTGGCGGCGCGCGGCGGCACCGGTACCGCTCGGACCCGCGGGGGTCCCGTGTCCGGGTGTCCCCCGTGTCTGTGTGTCCCCCCGTGTCTGTGTGTCCTCCCGTGTCTGTGTGTCCTCCCGTGTCCGGGTGTCCCCCCGTGTTTGTGTGTCCCCCCGTGTCCCCCCGTGTCTGTGTGTCCCCCCGTGTCCCCCCGTGTCCGGGTGTCCCCCTGTGTCCCCCCGTGTCCGGGTGTCCCCCCGTGTCCGGGTGTCCCTCTGTGTCCGTGTGTCCCCCCGTGTCCGGGTGTCCTCCCGTGTCTGTATGTCCCCCTGTGTCCCCCGGGGGTCCCTGTCCCTGTGTACCCCCAGGATCCTATGTCCCCGTGTCCAGGGATGTCCTGTGGCTCCCCCACCCCATGAGTGTTTCTGTTACCCCCAGTGTCCTGTCCCCATGTGCCCCCAGGTGTCCTGTGTCTGTGTAACTGCTCCCGATGTCCAAATGTTCGTGGACTGTCCTGGGATGGCCCTGTCCTCACGTACCCCCTGAGCGCTCCACAGATTCCCTGGGACTCTGCTCTTGTGGACACCTGGCGCTATTCCTGTCCCCACGGACCCCCCTTGCAGTCCCTGTCCACAAAGGTCACCAGCACCTCCCAAACCTTCTCCAGAAAGGAGAAGGGAACCCCTGGCGCTGCCCATCCCCACCAGGGCTGGACTCTGCCGGAGTGCCCCATGTCACCTGCTGTCCTTTTCAAACAAACCCTCATTGCTCTGAGCTTTGGTGTCTCAATTAAACCCAAACTAAACCCCACAGTGAGCCAGAGCCTGGCTCAGCCCTGTGGCACATGGCCTCCCTCATCCTCTCCCTGGCAGGGTGGGCAAGACGGCCTTGAAATTAAGTAAACAGCAATGGAGGAGTTGAAAAATAGGTTACCTTGTAATTGATTTTTTTTTTTAATTTTTTTTTTTTGCCTGCAGCTAAAGAAAAATTAGCCTCCCTGCTATCTTGTGCAGTGTGTTTGAGAATGTACTGGGGTGTGTAGTAGTTGAAGGGGTGGCATGACAGCTCCTTGGCCCAGCCTTTCCCACTGCCTCTCTTCTGAGATTGGCTTTTTTTTTTTTGTCCCTTTCCCCAGCCTTTAAACTCCAGGCGATGCCAGGGAGATCTAAAGCTTTGATAGCTTGGAGGAGCCAAGAACAGGATTCCTGGCAGAGTGATGCGGCCCTGATCCCGTGCCAGGAGCCGTGGGAGAGCCCTTCTCTGAGGGAGACCCAGGCTTGTGGGGTGCCAGTTTATCACCCTGTCCTATCACCCTCTGCCATTGCCTCTGTGCCAGCCAGAGCTGCTGCAGCCGCCGTGGGTAGCAGAGCCTGACAGGATGAGAGGCTGCAGCAGGGCAGGGCACCCCACTGCTGGTCCCTGGGCAGTTGGAGGGCTCATCCTCCCTGGTGGCCTTTGGACCCCCAGCCCAGGCTCTGCTCCCCGGCAGTGCAGAGCTCCTGATACAGCAAGACATGAGAGTTTGATTTATGAAATGCATTACTATCACTTTTTCTCCTCTTTTCCATAACGAGCCATTTGTATGGCAATGCCTGTGTGCTGCCCTCCCTTCCTTCCCATCGGTGCCCAGGTTTTGGGGGGCCTTTTCCAGGAGAAAGAGACTTTCAGGTCACCCACCCCTGCTACATTTTGGGGGTGGGGGGTCCCTGCACATCTCCTCTCCGGGGCTGTGACTCCAGGGGCTGTGGGTGCAGATTGTCAGGGCTTGTGGGTGATGACTGCACCCCGTGGCTAGGAGTAGGATCCCTGCTAAGGGCATTTTGGGACATCCTGTCCAAGTCCCTGGTGTTGTGGTCTCCCCAAGGAGAACAGGAGAGCTGGGGTCTCAGTCTCCACTAAGCCTGTCCCTACTGTGGGTCCCACTCCTGGCCTCACAGGGTGCTGGGATTACCTGTGCCTGCATCAGCACCATTGCCAGCATCCCCTTAAAATCTGAGAAAACCTACATGTCAGCAAAGATCTACCTCGTGCCGCAGCCCCTTTTGCCAACTGCCGAGCCCCAGAGCAATTCATCCTCCCAACTACTCCAAGAAGCGATAAAACCAATAGGTCACTTTTTTTCCCCCTCCCCCCCGCTCAGCAGTAATTAATGGTTTAATTAACACTCACGACATCCAATTCCCATTGCTTTGCATGAGCAGCCTCCGCTGCCGGGGCCTCGCTGCGAACTCTCCGGTAAGTGGGGGTGGAAGGGGTTAGCCGGGAGCTGGTGGGAGCCGCCGGCTGGAGGCCGCCCATCTGGCCCGGATTTCTTCCGAAGCTGGAAAGTTCTCCTCCTCCCGAGCAGCAGCGGCATATCCAACACGTTCCACAGCCTGCTCTGCTTTTGCACGGGCTTGTTTCTTACAGCCCTGGCAGAACCCGGGCGCCATCAGCACTCCCGGCCCTCGTTACCTACCCCGAACGATTTTCCAGTATTTTAACACCAATCCCTGAGAAATTTTAGCTGTCCCAAGGAGAATAGCTGCTTGTAACCGGTTGCTAATTACAAGTATGAATGTCAATTAATTCATTTAGCTAATTATCCACTCTCTGAGCATCACGCACCAAAGAACTGTAAAAGACGGGCATATGGTGATGGATCAGAAGGAGGGAGCTGGTGCCGGCATGCGCTCGCTGGGCGGCCGGGGCGAAGGGATGCAGGCAGCCTGAGAGCTCGGGAATTACAACATTGTGCTAATTGGGCCTGGAAAACATCAACCTCTCCTTGCAACTTTTGTTTGGAGGCTCGAGCGTGGCTCAAGCATCTGAAGTGTTTCAGTTCTGACTGTGAGCTGCTCCCTCTGTCGAGTGGGGAGAATCGTTTTCCCTGCACGGATCAAACCTTTTGATCCTAATCTCTGACTGCAGAAACAAACAGTCCTAAGGAGGGAGGGAGAGATCTCCGATGAGCTTCCTGGCCAGGGGCCGCTGTGCTAAAGGTGGGGAGATGTTCTGGAGGACGCTCGCTGTGATCTGGTTTGCAGGGCACAAACCTGGGCTAGATGGGTAGAAAACCACCCCGGTGAGAAATATCCTATTTGCTTTCCCACAAGAGAATGCTTTAAAGGAAATGTTGTTTTCTGAAATAATGGAATTTAATCGCAGCTGGGTGTGCAAAGCCACCTGCAAGACATGGAAGGGGTTGTGCAGGGCGGAAGGGCCTCTCTGTTCCTGCTCATGGAATGAAGAATGCAGATTTTATCCAAGTAGCTGAGCAGTGAATGCTCAGTGGGGTTAAAGTCCTCAGGCAACAATCTTCTTCCAGAGAGAATCTCCATCACCATAATCGGATCAATCACCTGGTGCAATGCAGCGCTGCTTCTTCCATCCCCCAAAGGCTCCAAACCCCCTCAGGGGGTTTTCACCCTGAGCTGGGCCCCACCTCCACCCCTGCCCGGCCCAGCCCTTGCAGAGCTGTCCAGGTCTCCCACCTCCCCTCTGCCTGGCTCTAGGGTTTTGATGAACATTTTCACACAACCAGCCTAAAATTTAGGTGGCAAAGGCAGGGGCTTTTGCCTTGTTTCAGTGCTTTGTTATTCTTATTTACAAAAAAAAAAAAAAAAAAAAAAAAAGAGTGGGGCCTTATTTCCTGTTGAAACTGCTTAATTATTTCTCTGCTGGCTTTCCAGTGGCAATACTCGTGCTGCCGGTGCCTGCCAAGAGCTTTGATCAACTCTTGTAGGTTGATTACCAAGATTCACTTGTAAAAGTGTGTAAATCAAATACAAATAGAACAACATCTCCACCAAACCCATTAGTCATTAATGCGGTGACAGGGCAATTTGCATTTGATTTCCTTGTTAAAAAAAAGGGGGGGTTTTTGTGACAAGCCCTGTCAGAGGTACTTCAAAGGCAGCAGGGCCAGGGAGCAACTGTGTGGATTGGATTGGATTTGGAGAAGTTTGCCGAGTCTTTTCCGGACAGAGAGCTTGGTGTCAGCACCTACGGCTCTGGGGAAAATACCGATACTTTCAGGTAAGTTTAACTCAGTGCCCCTTGCTGAGGTGATGGGGGGAGAAGAGGATGATGAGCAGGCTGGGGAGGGGATCTCAGCCCAGGAGCTGCTCCCTGGGGAGGGGCGGGGGAAGCAGCAGCACCCCGCTCCGCAGGGATGCTGGCAGCCTCCCGCCGCTCTCCCTGGCTCCGCAGCCAGCCCGACACATTCCCTCCTGCATCCAGAGCCAGCCTCCCGAGCGCCGGCCATTTTCCAGGCGAGCGCAGATCTGCCAAGCGCTACCTTAAGAAAAGTTCTGCACGGCCGTATTTAGGGAAGCGGGAGGGGGTGTGCGCTGGCCCCGGCCCAGGGCTCCGAGCCAGCCCGGCCTCGACGCCCGCGCCCGCAGGTGTCCGGACGCTTCTCCTCCGAGCCAGCCGTCACCTCAACACCTCCCGCAAATGCTCAGCTTCTTCTGGCTGAGGTGAGGGCTGGGGGGAGCCGGGCACGATGGGGACAAGGGGGGGAACCCCAGGGCTGGCTGAGCGGGAGCTGCTGTGCAGGCTTCCACTGCCGGCGGCGGAGCCGCGGCTTGTCCTGGCTTGCGTCGGCGCCGGGAGGCTCTTCCAGGTAGAAGATGTGGGATGAAAGCCCCTTGTGACGCCCTGCTCGCCCGGGTGATGCTTTCTTGCCCTTTGGGGTTTGCAGCGAGCTGTGCCGCTGCTCCATCGTGGTCAGCACTGGTGACTTGTCCATGGGGACGTGGCATCCTCCGGCTGCAGCGGGGACAGCGGGCAAGAGCTGGGAACATCGAACCCCCCCAGGTGTTTCTGGGTGTGACAGGAGGAGTGCTGGGGGTTTTGGCTTGAATCAGCTTCTTTTCACTTAAAAGCAGGGGCGGATATTTGGGGAGCATGGGCACAGGGCTGCTGGGAATGGTGGCGGCATGGTGAGGGCAGAGGGATGTGCTTGGGCTTGCAGGGGCAGTGTGGGTGGCTGGGTGGGTGGCACGAAGCCATGGCAGTCTCCACCCCAGTAGCCTCAAATGAGGTGGTCTTGGCCATGGTGGGGACCACCACACCACCGTGGTGTTCACCTGGGTGTTTTGCACTCCGGCGGTCTCAATCATGGTGACCCCCATGGTGGAGACCACACGGTGAAGACCACCAGGGTGTAGACCTTTGCACCAGCTTGGTCTCCACTGTGGTGGTTTCCAGCTTGGTGGGCTTGGCTGTGGTGCTCTGAAACGTGGTTGTATTGATGTTATGGCAGTCTCCTCCCTGGGAACGCCGTGGGTGGCAGGGCAAAGGTGCCTGGGCTGGGCGGTGCTGTTGGGTGTCCCCATGCGTGTGAATTTTGGGCCTGGAGGTGTTTACAGCTGTACCAGGGTGACATATGGCTCTGTTCTCCCCCTGCACAAAGCCAGACCTTTGTCCCCTGGGACACTCCCTGGGGAACTTCGCCCCTGTGCCGGCAAATCGGCACCAGCCTTCCTGGGAGCCTCATGGGAGCTGCAGGGAGCACTCGAGCGAGGGTACGGATGGGACTGTGGGTATGGCTGGGGCTGGGGGTTCTTCACCCTGTGGTGGAGAGGGATGTGAGGGTGCTGGAGGTGTCCCTGCTGTGCTCACCCTGAGTGAAGCTTTCCCATGGGTGATGGTTGGAAAACCATCAGCCCCTTGTAAGAGGAATCATCCTGTCCCGGTCTTGCCCTTGACCCTTGCCTTGCACTTCCCTGGCCCGGTGCCTTTTTCTGCTCCATGAACTCTAAAGAAACATGATGTGTGGTCCCAGAAATACCTCTTGCAATGTGTCCTGGCCTTTCTTCTGGGCTGGCTACCCTCCTGAGGTCCCACTGAGACCCACTGCAGGGAGCTGCTGTGTTTCCTCACCATGCTGTCACCTGGCAATTCAGTCCCTCTTGTCCCAGTGGGGCCACATCCCAAGCAGCAGCTCTCCAGCTGGGGACCCTGCTCCGTCCTGATGGGCATGGGGTGATGGGGCTGAGCTGTGCTGGACATCTCCAATGCTGCTTGCACTGGGGCTTTGCTGCTGCTGGCAGTGGGGCTGGCAGGCTGGGTCTCAGGGGATGGACAGCCCTCACTGCCCTGTCGAGATGGCAGAATTTCCCAAAGTAGGTCAGGTTAATTTTTTAACGCGTGCAGATTTGCTTGTTACCATGGATATTGCTCAATTATACACCAATAATCTGCCATGAGAACTTCATTGTCACCACTTACTTCCCCACCATCTCCCCCCTTTTTTTCTTTAAATACTTCCAGGGAGGGGTAAGGTTATGCTGAGGGGCCGGGGTGGGGGTAGGAGACAGAGCCAGGTGAGGGAAAACGGGGATTGGGTGTTTGAGAGGTGGCAGTGGGGTGGTGAGAGAGCTCCGAGGGCAGGTGGGGGTGGCTCAAGGTGTGAGGCTGCCCTGCTCTGCCCAGACCACCCCCAAAGCCCAGAACTTGGGACCCCCACCCCAGTTTCACCCTTGTCTCTCCCTCTCATCCACTGTCTTGGGGGTGGCTGAAGCAAACACCCTGATTTCAGTGGGCTCAAGGATTTGGGGGAACAGCTGTTCTCTGTCCAGCATCATCCCAGGGAGCTGTGGCACCCACGAGGGCTTGCAGCGGAGGTTCATGCACAGTGCTGATTTCTGGTGATTTCTGAAGAGGCCAGCCCTGAATTTCACAGCAGAAAGCTTTCCTGGAGCTTGTGGATGTTTTGGTGCTGTGAGACACCCCTCTGCCAGGGTATAGGAGAGCTGTGGGGTGCTGTGGGGTCCCTCTCCCCAGTATTTTCAGGGTTGTTGGTGTGTTTTCCTCTCTGCGTCTTCCCTGGTTTGCATTGTGGGTGCCTTACGCCTTCAGCAGCACAGGAAGTGAGCGTGGCAGGAGGCGAGGAAAATATTCTGCTGGAAGGGTTTTGTTCCTAATGCAAACTTTTTTTTTTTTTTTTTGGGTAGAAGTGGGTCACTCAAGGGGTGACAGAGTAAGAGCATCATCGCCTGGGTACTGCATCCCGTTGCCATGGTGACCCGAGGTCTGCATCAGTCAACAGCCTTAAAAATGTGACAGTTGAGTGAGGCTGAAGATTTTAATGAGGACAGACACTTGCTCGCTTGGTTTTGATAACAAATACTCCATAAATACCCAGCAGCTGGATGGCTCTGGGTCTCTGGAGCGCGGCTGGGGCGCTCCCCTTCCCCAGGGTGGGAGCATGGGGTGGGACTGCCTGGGAAATAGCAGGAGGATGATGCCAAGCACACAGCTCAGGGTATTTTTCCTCCTCCTGCTAACGCAACGCAGGGGACAAGGTGACACGATTAGCCAGCCAGCAGCAGGTTTGGGTTTCCAAGGAATGTCCCTCTGGTGCTGTTGGCTGGGGCTGTGGGGTGTAACAGGACACCCCCAGCCACCGCCCTGTGTCTGCAACTGGGCACCAAACCCATCTTGTTAAAAAAACACAACAGTAACTCTTGCACGGGCAGGTGAGCCATCAGGAGGCTCCCAAACCTCAATAACAAGCCTGGAGAGGTCATGGGGTTAGGGAAAAAGTCATGAGGGTGGGGAAATCCCAAGCCCCATGCTGCTGGGGCAGGGGTGGGAGGCTGCGAGAGGCTCAGCCGTGCTGTTTGTGTCTTGTTTTGTTCCGACTGCTTGGGTGCACTGTGTGTGATTCCCCAGTCCTGATGGTGCAGGAGGCAAATCTACAGCTTCCACTTTTTTAACCCCATGCCAAAATCAGTCAATGCCATACTTGGGAAAAGAGCTTGGGTTGGGAAAAGAGCTGCTATTTCCAGCAGCCTGGTTTTACCTGCATGGGAGAGGGATACATGCTGGGAAGCTGGGGATATGCCAAGGGCCTGGCAGTGTTGTGTTTAAAAGCAAACTGTAATTATGAAGCCTCTTCCACTTGTTTTTCCTGCAGCTCCCACACTGCCTTTCCTTGCAATGCCACCACAATGTCCAGCTGGGATACAGTCACCGTGCACATGGCCCGGGAGCCTGCAGGCACCCAAGGACACACGATGCCCTTGTGGAATGCCAGGGCTTTGCAGGCAGAGGGGCTGGAGCAGGGCACAGCAGCATTGCTGGAGTTGGGTGCTTCCCATTTGCTGCCCCCTGTACCACCCATGGCAGCCTCAGCCCTGCCTGCTGCCAAAAATACGCTCCCAGCTGTCTTGTGACTGCAGCGGTGTCACCGCTCCGGCCAGGGGAGCTTCAAGGCACAGTCCTCTGTCACATGTAGCAACACGGGAAGCACTGACACAGCATCGCTCACTGAGGGGCTGGCCACGGCCCTCCAGCTTGTGCTTGGTCCAGCTCCCCAAAATAGCTGGGACTCTTTCATCTGGGCTGGTGAGTGTGGGACCTGACCCCCATGGAATGGCAGGCACCTCCCCCAGGTCTGCCCTTCTCCCTTTCACCTCTGACAGCTCCCTGATAGGTGCTGGTGAGGGGTCAGTGGTGTGGGGAAGGATGTCAGTATGGGATGTGGGGACAGGGTGTGACAACCTGCCACACACGCCGCCTTGATCCTGCCAGGAAACAGCCACCCCCATCTCTGCCAGTGCTGCCATAACCAGAGCCACTCTTCTCCTTTCCAGGTGTCTCTTAAAAATGGTCAAGGGGAATATTATAGTCCCTGAAGACATCTTGAGCTTCTGTTGCAATGGCCTCCAGGTACCCCCCGTGCCGTGCAACTAATCCCGTTGTGCCGCCACTACTAACCAGGCTGTGCCAGGCAGATGCCACCCTGTGCCAGGAGCTGCTCCCAGCCCTGCACTGGACCTGGCCACATCCTCTCCCAACACATTCCCTCCCCATCAGCATCCCCATCCTCACGCTGGCTCAGGGCTCTTCCCACGGCTAGCGGCTTCTTCCCTAAAATTCAGAACTGTCAAGCGCCGGGAAAATGACCGGCGGGATCTC
The DNA here is from genome assembly GCF_049639895.1 of Pseudopodoces humilis. Classification (NCBI taxonomy): domain Eukaryota; kingdom Metazoa; phylum Chordata; class Aves; order Passeriformes; family Paridae; genus Pseudopodoces; species Pseudopodoces humilis. Next base: position 27,175,371 of record NC_142209.1, read on the forward strand.
GGGCCAGGCTGTCTGCTCACTCTGCAGCAGGCGGCTTTGGAGCTCTTTGCGTTGCTGGCTCCTACCCCAGAGCCTGCCTGCTTCCCAAAATAGCTCGGTGGTACTTGTGTAGGCGCCTCTGCGTGCTGGGAGGCTGCCTGGGAGGTTCACAGAGGGGTCTGGAGGCTTCTGGAGGGGCTTTGATGGCCGGGGCTCGGTGTCACTGTGGGATGGGGGACCTTTGCCACCGGCTGGGCTCAGTGCGCTCGCTGCCGTCTCTGCTGAGGCGAGGTTTGTGCCGTTCCCGGGATGTCGTGTACCAGTAGCTATGGAAACAGAGGTTAGACCCGCTGGAGAAAAATGCTATTCTGAGAGGCAGTGAGCTCAGGGTAGTCGGGAAAGCTTCGTTTTCAGCATAAACCCATCTTTAAAAGAATCCGGGCAAAGCAGAGGGCAGAGAAGCTGCTGCAGTGGGACTCTCGCAACAAGTGCTGAGAGCAGGAGCTGCAGAAAGCGGAAGGAAAGGGCTGTGACAAAGCCCAGACAGCTCCTCGTGTCTCCTCAGTTACTCACCAGGCTAACTGAGTTCACCCCTTGTGTAACACGACTCATTTGACATCTCTCATCAGCTATTTTCCCTGCCAGCACCGCCTCAGCCTCCTCCCTCTCCCACCCTGCTTCCCACCGGGGTGCCGGGGGAGCTGCCCTGTGCCCAGCAAATGGACAAGCCAGGAACAGATTTTACTGCCCCAACAGCCCCAAAATGAGGATGCTCCTCCTCTGCTGCTTGTACCACACAGCTTCCAGTGCTTTCTTTGGTGAATGGGGAGTGTTGGTGGAAGGTGTGGAGCACTGTCCAGCCCCAGGAAACCAAACCCACCCTGTGCTGCAGCACCCTGAAGATGAAGCTGTCAGGAAGAAAAATTCCTTCCCAGAAGAGTGATTAACGTTGGGAGGGGTTTTTCGTAGTGTTCAGGAGGGAGCAGTGGGTTTAGATGATAAATGGCCTGAAAACCTAGAGTAATCCCCTATGGAGCTTTTTTTAGAGGGATGTTTTCCCATTTGGCTGTGGGCACCTTGTCTCTGGCAAGGGCTGGATGGGTTTGGTGGTGTCCAGGGGTGTGCATGGCTGGGGTTCTCTCGGCTCTGTGTGGGGAGCGTCTTCGCAGACCGCTGTTCTCTCAGGGGATTTGCTTCCCACTTGGGTAAAAGGGAGCTTTTGTGCCCCACAGGGCTCGACCTCTCCACCACGTGCTGGGGAGCCAGGGGAGCAGGAGGAGGCGCTGGGGGCCATGGCGAGCCCCTCGCCTGCCCGCAACCCCACCGAGGTGCAGATGAGCCAGCTGGTGCTGCCCTGCCACACCAACCACCGCGGCGAGCTCAGCACCGGCCAGCTGCTCAAGTGGATCGACACGGCCGCCTGCCTCTCCGGTAAGTCATCCTCTTCCCTCTGGAGCCCTCGTCCTGCTGGGCTGCCAGGGAAGGCAGCAGGCAGGAGCCAGAGGAGCCAGCTCATCCCTGGCAGCATCCCTGGCAGTCCAGCACTGTGCCTCAGAGTGATGCCAGCTGGGCACCCACGTCATGCCGTTTTGCTGAGTAATTAGAGAGCAAACAGGAGCAGGGCAAGAAGGGGAGGAGATGTGCACTGCAGCATACATGCTGGCTTGGGGACAGATCAAAATCCATGCCTGCTTTGTCTACAGTGCTGCTCTTTTCCTTGCCTGCTGTGCAGGGCTGGTGGCACCCCTGGCATTCCAGCAGCAGCTGGAGTGGGTTGAGCTCCTCCACTCAGCAGGAAGCAATGGAGCTCACCAGCTCAGCCAAGCATGGGGAGGTTATGACAGGGAAACGAGTGCAATTCTGCAGTTGGATGAGGTTCCCAGAGCAGTTTTGCAGTCTGGGGTTCCTGAAGTCCCAGGGGGAAGTCGCACCGGCAGAGCGGCTTTGAAATATTTGCTGTGTATGGGGAGATGGAATCAGCTGCTGGTGCATCCCCACAGCTGCAAACTCACAGAGGGAAAGCAAACACCGACACACCCTCCAAACCATTAAATATATGCAAACCTGCCCTGCTGGGTGAGGAGAAACCCCAGATCCCGCTCTGGTCCCTGCAAACACAGCAATGGGCACGGCAGTGAAAGGGCTGGGTGTCACCGGTGTCACCAGGCTGGGGCAGAGGAGCCCTCGTGGCCCTCACACCCTCAGCACGCTGCTGCAGGTTGCTGATGCCGTTTGTTTTTCCTTTCCAGCCGAGAGACACGCCGGCTGCCCGTGCGTCACAGCTTCCATGGATGATATCTATTTTGAGCACACCATTAGGTAAATATTCCACGCAGGGGTTTTTCCCATCTGCCGGCTGCGACGTGGACAGGGGCTGGAGCTGGAGCAGGGAGCAGCGTGCCTGGGAGAGGAGGAGCTGTGCTGGCAGTGCCAGGCTCGCAGGGCAGCCAGGGACTGAGGCTCGCTCTGATCTGTCTGCTCTGATTTATCCGCTGTCTGGTCGCCTGGGGAGCTCCTGCTGCCTTGGCTTCCCGGTATTTCCCCCGACGCCAGCTCCTCCCTGGCTTTGTTCAGGAAACAGCTCTGATTTAGTGCTCTGGAAAACTCAAATCTTGCAAATTGTGCCTGTGTAGCGGCCGTGTGGGTGGCTGAGGCGCAGTGGGGCTCACCCACCCTGCTGGTGCTGGGACCTCCCAGCCCTGTGAGACGCAGCAGGCTGGGCATTGTCTGGTCAAAATTCCATCCCAGGCTGCTCCTGGCATCCCCTGGTGCTGCCCCACAGAGGTTCCCCCTCTGATTCACACAGCCCTTGGGATGTCCTGTGTCAGGGGACAACATTTCTCCTGACCTGAGGTTGTGGCCAGAGGGGACAAAAATCCTCACAGGGTTCTGCCCTCATCCTCCACAGGCTCCCAGTTTTGAGACTATTCCCACCCAGCATTCCCAAAGTAGTCTCCTCCTTTTGTACCCTCAGTAAGCCCAGGTACTGCCACCCACCTTTACTCATCTCTCAGAGGCCCCACACCCCCTGTGCCCATCTGTTCCACCTGGGTACCATTCCAGGGGGCTCCCTGGGGTTTGCCATGCAGTATAGGATCCATGCAGCACAGGATCCATACTGTCCAGCCACTCCCTGCTGGGGCAGGCACCAGCGTGGGTACCCAGGGCTGGCATTGGGGTCCCTGGCTGTCAGCTGATTTGTTTGGCACTGAGAAGTCTGACTCACTCTTGGGTTTTACCCTCATTCCCAGGAAATGCTGAACTCACCCTTTTGCCCTCTCACATGAGCTACCCATTGCCCTGGGGCTCCATGACAATCCACAGTGTGGGGATGTGGTGCAGCCATGGTGCAGAGGTGGCACCCCTGGGGGTTGATACCCTGCTCCTGGGGCAGCTTTTCCTGGGACACTTTTCCCAGGACACTTTTCCCAGCCCTCCTGGGCTTCAGGAGCAGGGAAGAACAGACCCAAGCCCACTCCACAGAATTACATCAAGCCCAGCAAAACATTTGTCCCTCCTCGGGGGTGAGCTGGGCACTGCTCCAAGGGACAGGGAATTTGTGCTGCTCCTGGCTCAGATCCCACTTGCTGTGGTCCAGTTTAAGGCTCCAAGCAAGGGGCCTGGCAAGGATTTCCCACAGAGCTGTTGGAAGGTGGAGGAGTTTTGTGTCAGATCTCCTTTCCCAGCTGTTTGTGCTTTCTGCTGCCCTTGCAGGGGGGGAGGCAGGGAGGAGCTGTAGATGCTTGAGGGCACAGAGAAGACCCCAAATTATAACTGGCTTAAAACTCACTGGCTGGGCAGCAGATTGTCCCTGTCTCTCCGCCCTGCTGTGTGGAAGTGCAGCCTCCAGGGAGGATCACACGTGCCCTTGAGTGGGGCTTTGTGTGGCATTTATGGCGCTGGCTTCTACTGTTTGATAAGGACAGAGAAGATAAAGAGTTTTTGGGGCCATGTATAGACATGTGGGGCTGCCAGTCTGCCTGCCTGGCCCCTTGCCCGTGCATGCCCCTTGCCACAAACCCATCCAGAGCATCCATCTGGCTGCTTCCATCGCCTCTAACCCTCTCCCCACATTTGCTTTCTCTTTTTGCCCCAGCCAGCCGTCTGTAAGCCCTGCTGGGCAGCGGGACGGGAGGAGCGCTGTCGGGTACGGACGTGTTTGGCCCTAGAGCAGCCAGCCTAGCACAGCGCTGCCGTGAGTTGGGAGCCTTAACCCCACTGACGTGGCATGGCATGTGAACAGAGGCTGCTCATGTAACCCTGCTAACGTTTTGGCATGTCACAGGCCCGGGGTCCGTGCTGGGGGACAGCCAGAGGCACCGGCTCGTGCCACTGCTGCTCCAGCCAGAGCCAACGTGTAGAGCGTGTCGTTTACAGAGCTCATCTGAAGCCTGGAGTCACGTGTGAGGGCATGGGGAAAAATCTGGTGTCAAAGCACACTCTGGCTCTCCCTCTCTTCTGCTTTTGAGAAGTGGTGGTTACAGGGTGTATTTTTTTTTTCCGCTGAGTTTTCTAGCTCTGGCCTCTTCTGGGGAATGAGGAATATTCCTGATTTAATGACGTATTTGGTAAAGACTGATGTTGGTGTCAGTAAAAAGTTTAATTTGCTCATTCCATGGGTAGCAGTCTGGAGTAGCTCAGGCTGCAGGGCCAGAGCTGTCTGTGTGTGTACCCTGAAGCCTGCTGAAGGCACAGAGGGGAGCAGCAGTGTGCTGCCAGCAGATATTTCATTTAAGAGATGATGCGAAATGCCCCTGGCTGGGCCCTGCCTCCTGCTGTCCCCCAGCATCCCAAGGTACCCATTGCTTGTGGGGGGGCCCCGTGGCTGGTCCAGCTGTGCAGGACAGTGGATGCAAGGCTGGAGGAGCCGTTTGCTCTGGCAGGAATGTGCATGCCCACAGGGGCAGGGGTGCCAAGCAAGCCTCGGGCACCTCTGCACCCCTCAGGTGTCCCGGCAGCACCCCAGACCTGGGGACCCACTTGCACACAGCTGCTCAGGGGTGACAGCTCACTGCTCTCACATCTCAGGCATGGCTGTCCCCGTGTCCTGCTGGCCATCTGGCATGTCCCACAGTCTCAGGAAGCCTTACCACAGTGGGCAGTGAGCTGGAATGCCGTGGCACCTCAGAGGGAGCCGCTTGGTGGCTGTTGTCCCACAGTAACCCCACATGCCTTCTCTTCCTGTTTTTCAGTGTTGGGCAAGTTGTCAACATCAAAGCCAAAGTGAACCGAGCCTTTAACTCCAGCATGGAGGTTGGTGTGTGCCCCTATCCTCCTTGCTGGGTGCCCATCCCCACCGGCCACGTGGCCCAATCCCAAAATCCTCCCACAGTCCCCAGCTTTAATCCCACGCCTTCATCGTTCTTGGCTGGCTCTGGCCAGGGGTGGGTGCTGGGATGTGGGTCCCTGGGGAGCAGATCCAGCTCTCAGGGGTGCTGTGTCCTCTCCCAGGTGGGCATCCAGGTGAGCTACGAAGACCTGTGCAGCGGGAAGCACTGCAGCATCTGCAAGGCGTACGCCACCTTCGTGGCACAGGGCCCCTTGGGCAGCAAGGTGAGCAGTGCCTGGTGGCTGGGGTGGCTCTGTTGCCCTCTGCACAAAGGCACCAAGGAAATGGCCTCTGTGTGGCTGGGCTGGCTCAGATTTCCATCACGGCAGCTGCTGTTTCCTCATGGCTCGGTGATCCCTCGTGCCATGCTTGGGGGATGCATGGGGGGTGGCTCTTGGCCCCACTCCGGGCATGGAGGGCACCTGCTCGCTGCTGCTGCTCGTCCCCCAGCGGGACTGCACCCTGCCCCATCCCTTTGCAGGTGAGGCTGAAGCCGCTGACCCCGCAGACAGAGGAGGAGAAGATCGAGTACAGCATCGCCGCCGAGCGCCGCCGCATGCGCCTGGTGCACAAGGACACCCTCAAGGACCTCCTCATTCGCAGCCCCCAGGAAACCGGTACCGTGTCCTGCAGCCTGGCCTTCCAAAATAGCTCTGACACCCACTGGTGCCATCCCAGTTCCTCAGGGGGATGCTGGTGGTGATCACCACATGGCGTTTTGGGAATGCCCTGGCCATGGCGGGGTAGGGATCAGCCCCACCATCCCAGACTCCCAGGCCTGGAGGTTTGCGGGGTGTTGATCCCTGTGGGGAGAGGGACAGTGGTTGGTGGGGTGCTGGGAGAGGGCTCCTACTGTCCGTACAACACACTGACCCCCGTTATCCCCCCGCGGCAGAGCTGGAGACGCGGGACTGCAGCGGGGCGGTGCCGGCAGAAAGAACGCGGGTGGAGAGCGTGGAGCTGGTGCTGCCTCCACACGCCAACCACCAGGGCAACACCTTCGGTGGGCAGATCATGGCCTGGATGGAGAACGTGGCCACCATCGCAGCCAGGTGACCCGACAAGGGGTTCAGGGTCAGGGGATGACGTGCCTGGAGGGGACACGTGCGGCTGCACTGTAGGGACCCTCCAAAGGGATGGTCCCCAGCGTGTCACCCTTGGATGACACAGGGAGTCCCACAGGTGTGTGGTGCTGAGGGACCCCAGGGAAAGGTTCACACTCATGGCAGTTGGCTCACTGGTCCTTCTCATGGCCGGCTTTGGCCAGTGGAGACATTTTTTGGGGACTCCTTGTCTCTGGCTGTGTCGGGGAGGGCACATGGAGCTGCTGTGGCACGGGGCCATGGCCGGGGGGTAACACCTGTCCCCACAGCCGGCTGTGCCACGCCCACCCCACGCTGAGGGCCATCGAGATGTTCCACTTTCGGGGACCGTCGCAAGTGGGAGACCGCCTGGTGCTCAAAGCCATCGTCAACAACGCCTTCAAAAACAGGTGGGTGCCGGTGGTGGGGGTCTCCTTCCCACCCTCCCCGCGGCCCTCCGCTCCCTCATCCCTTCTCTCCGCAGCATGGAGGTGGGGGTCAGCGCCGAGGCCTACGGCCAGGAGATGTCCGTCAGCCGCAGGCACATCAACAGCGCCTTCATGACCTTCGTGGTGCTGGACCAGGAGGGTCATCCCCGCACCCTGCCCATGGTGGCACCCGAGCCGGGGGTAAGGACCAGCAGGGCTGGCTTCTCCCCAGCCCCGCTAGCGCTGTGGGACCCCCGGGAATCCCACCCAGCCCCCAAGGGCTCTCGGACTCGCAGCAAAACAAACGTGGTTTTATGATGATGGAAATGAAATTGCTCAATAGCAAGTGAATTAAATGGATTGCTCGGTATAACTAATAAAATAAACCACTTGCCCGCGCAGAGATGGAGACGTGTTAGCCATGCAAGGCTTAACAGAGTATTGCCTGCAAGTTCCAGCTCATCTTTTCTGTAATTTAGGGGAAGGAATGTTGAGGTTGTTTTTTACCTTTCAAAGCATCCTAATCCAAAGTTTGCTGGGATCTAAATATTCAAGGAAATCTGTCACGTGAGCACAGCAGCAAACACTCACGTGTCTCAGCTTCTCCTGGGCTGATCCTTGTCCTGCTCCCTGATTTTTTTGTTGCCTTAAAACTAGGATCTCCCACTGTGATGGAGATCATCTCGTGGCCAAAGTCAGCCCCCTTGAAACCTCCTCTCACCCGCTTGAAAGCACCACACCAGCACTTTCTTCAAAATAAGCTGCTTTTTTTTGGCTTTTATTTCCCCAGGAGGGGACATTTGCAGGTGCTAGGGTACACAGTTTCTGTTTCAGGGCCTCTTTGCAGCTTTGCAGCCACAACAAGGGTTTTCCCTAATGTGCCAGTGCTCATCACTTGATCAGAGCATGGTGGTAATGCTGAAATAACACAATTAATCACTGACCATCACCGCAGCCTGGCCAGGGTAGCAGCTGGCAAGCAAGGGGGCTTCACCTTCCAGCCCTTCCCTGCTGAATGTTTTTCCCACTTCCAAAAAGACATGATTTTTTTTTTATTTTTCATCCTCCTTTTCCTATTAACTTAATTGCCTTTTCCCATTTATCAGGATGGAGAAAGGAGGTACAGAGAAGCCAGTGCTAGGAAAAAAATTCGGCTGGACCGGTGAGCAGAAAAATGAGTGGAATGTGAAATGGAGGAGGGAAGAAAGGGGGGCCCAGCACTGGGGTGCAGGGACAGTCTGGGGGTGATTTGTGACCCCTCATAAGGGAAACTGTTCCTTTGCTGCAGAAAATACGTCGTCTCCTGCAAACAGACCGAGGTGCCGCTCTCCGTGCCCTGGGACCAAAGCAACAAGGTAGGATGGTCACCTGTGGGAGCTGCTGCCTCCCGCTCCTCCTCCTGCTCCCCCTCCTGCCCCTGACGTGCTGCCCCTGCCCCAGGTTTACCTGAGCTACAACAACGTCTCTGCGCTGAAGATGCTCGTGGCCAAAGCCAACTGGGTGCTCGCCAGGGAAAAGGAAAAGGTGCTAAACCCTGTCCCTTCTCCCTCGGCCCCAAAGCGTGGGCAATCCCGGTGGGAACACGTCCCAGCTGTGCCCTGTGCTCCCCAAGGTACGGATGTACACGCTGGAGGAGGACAAGTTCCTGTCTTTCCGCATCGAGATGTCCGTCTGCATCCCGGCCAGCCAAGCCTTCTCCCTGCTCTCCAACCTGCGGCGCCGGCACGAGTGGGACAGCCACTACGTGTGAGTGCTGCAGGCCTCCCCAGACATCACACCCCTGAGTTCAAACCTTGTGGTTGAGCATCCCTTTGGGTTTTCCTGGGGGCCAGAGTGTTGCCTTGCTTGCTCTTAGAGACACCTCACTGTGTGTCCCTGTCCTGGCTCCGTCTGGGCTGATGGCTCTGTTTTGCTGGAGCAAACACCTATTTTGAGTCCCCCCCAAATATTTTGGGTCTGGTGGTGGGCTGTAAATATGTAAGGCCCAGATTCAGGGGGCACAGCAAGGTTTCTGTGAGCTGTCCCCTTCCCTTACAGGAGTGCTGAGCTTGTCCAGAAGGTCGATGACGATGACATGATCTACCATGTGGTGAGCCAGAAGCTCAGAAACGAGAACAAACCGCAGGACTTTGTTATCCTGGCATCCCGGAGGAAGCCCTGCAGCAAGGGGTGAGCGTCCAGCCTGGCCCCTGCTCCCTGCCATCCCAGCTGTGCCAGCTCACCGGGCTCTCTCGTCCCCAGGGACCCCTACGTGGTGGCCTTTCGGTCGGTGACGCTGCCCACCCACCCCGCCAGAGCCGAGTTCACGCGTGGGGAGACGCTCTGCTCCGGGTTCTGCATTTGGCCAGAGTCAGAGGAGATGAGCAAGGTGGGATGCTGCGTGGCTGTGTTCCCACAGCCCATGGGGGAGGCTCTCCCCTCCCCTGTGCCCCTGCTGACCTGGTCCTGTGCCTCGCAGGTGGCTTATTACAACCAGGCTATGCCGGGGTACCTCAACTACGTCACCACCAACGTGGCGGGACTGTCCTCTGACATCTGCTCCACCTTCGAAGCCTGTGAGAAGTTCCTGCTGAAGAATAAGGAGGACCTGATCTCACGGCTGCAGGACTTCTAGAGCCACGGCCCCCTGCTGACAGATGGACAGACAGATGAGGGGGACACTTCTGTGGTGGAAGGGAACATGGGATGGTGGCACCCACACCCTGCCTCCCTGGGGCCTTTGGGCTCAGGGGCTGGGGTGGAGGGGCATTACTGTACCACCTCATCACTGATGTGTCATACCTTTTCTTCTTTCCTTTTGTATTTTATGTAGAAATTTTGTAAGCTCTATGTACAGGACTTGGTTTTCTAGTTCACTTAACACTACTTGAATCTTTATATGATCCAAAATCTTCCCAAACCAGATTATTTTTTTTTCACTAGTTCTTGGTGGGGCATAAATGGTTCCTTTTGAGGCAGCAAAGGGAGAGAGGGGACAGTGATGTGGGGTGGGTGCTGTACCCCTCCCTGGCATAGGGGTGAAAAATCCCACTCTCCCCAGTGCTGCTTCTTTTCCTGGGAAGGGCTGGAAAACAGCCCCTGCTCCTCCTGGGCTGAAATCCCACCCCCTGGGGCTGTGGAAGGAGCAGAAATAAAAGTTTTTCGAAAGGAAAAGCACCCCTATGTGCTCTGGGTGAGTATCAGCTCCAGGGGCTTGCTGTGTGGTGAGCTTGGAGCAGCACACTTGGGGCTCAGGTGGAGGTGGGGTCCTGTGAGGCAGGACTGTGCTGCAGAAAAGGGGTGGTGCTCCATGCAGGTGGCTTTTGGGGACTGCCTGGAGCTGTTGCTCTCATGTTTGGGACAGCCCTCCTTGTCCCCTTCTGCTGGGTGCACCAACACCTTGAGATGCAGACCCCAAATTGCCTTAGAGATGCTGAAAAAGGAAAAGACAGAGCCAAACCTTGTTCCCCAAAGTCTGGAATGCTCTGGGAAAGGCACCAGAATGAAGCAGGGGTGACAGTGGAAGTGCTACTCATCAGTGACAGTGCAGGGGACATCTGCCCTCCGGCACAGGCCTGTGGAGAGCCCCTCCCAGGCCTTCCTGGGTCACACAGCCAGAGGTTTTCTGATAGCACTGAGGTTTCTGGAAGGCTTGCTGCCTGCTGGAAAATGAGTGAGCCCTGGAAGCCCTTAGGCACACAGCTTTGGGCACAGCAGGTTTTACTGGTGCCAGCTGTGCCCTTGCCTCTGCCTGCAGAGCCATGTGCTTAAGCCCAAGGATGGGTTTTGTAGAGCTTAACCAAGAGCAAGTGATGGTGATGCTGTACTCGGGGTGAGGTGAGGCCACAGAGGTACCAGAAATGAGCATGGGGTCTTTTCCATGACCCCGGGTGTCCCTCTGCAACACCCAGTCAGTCCCTTTGCCACCCAAATTTCCCACCCAGTTTATAAGCAGAAGGAGCTCCTGTCCCTTCTCCTGTGGCCACCAGCCAGTGGCTCCCACCCCTGGGCTGGCTGTGGCCATAAACCCCTAATCTCTGCTGTATCTCCCATCATAAACATCTCAGCTCAAGGTCTGGCACGGCTGTGCCCTGACCTCCAAAAGATAAAGCCATCTTAGGCTGAACATAGTACTATACATTCAATTTTTGTAGAGCCCTCTTATCTCCCAAAACTCAGAGCAATCCTGCCTTTTTATCACCAGGACGAGAGCCATCCTTTCTACTTACCGTTAGGAATTGCTGCTGCTTGATTAAGTGGAGGGGATGATGTATTTGCCTGAACATTAAACTTTAACTGACCTCTTCTTCTCTGTAGGTATTGTGCTTTTTCCCTTCGGGAGGCCCCGGGCAGCGCTGGCTCCAGCCTGGCTGGGTCCCCGGGGATGCAGGGTGATGGGGCAGGAGTGACCTGGGGGCACGGTGTGAGGTGTGTGCTTCGTGCTTCTGGAAGAAAACTGCAGCCCTGCAGCATCTGCTGGCCCTCAGCAGGGCATGGAGTGCAGGACTGGGCAGCTTGGAGTATCCCTGGAGCACCCATCCCCACTGCCTCATGCCACAGGGAAGGAGGGACCTGCTGGTGACTGTCCTTAGCAGCCTTTCCCTTTCTTAGCCCTCCCCATCAAATGCTGTGCTCTAGAACCAATTCAGCAATCAACCACCATTTTTCCTAATCCCCTTTAAAAAATAATGGAGTTACCCCCTGTTCTGAGCAACCTTCCAACCTGCAGCTTCTTTGCATGAAAACACCCCGGAGCTCTCGGCCAGTAATTCCTGCATGGAGGCAAAACATTTGGAGAGGCAGATCTGGGACCCCGGGAGCAGCAGGGCTCTGTGCTGGCTGCTGGCAGAGCCCAGCACTGCCTTCCTGCCCAGGATGCTGCAGGGAAAAATCCCCAAACCCAAGAAAAGCCAGGAAGCTTTTGGAAAAGAAAAGGCCATGAGGACAGCTGGGGATTTACAGGCCAGCACTCCAGGTTGGATGTGGGCGCCTTCTCCAGTGTGCTGCCATCACGAGAAGGTTTAAGGACCTGATTTTATGGATGCCTAAATAAATCCATGGAGCTAATATATCACAATACAGGGTATATTTATCTGCTTTGCAGGAGTGGGATAGAATTAGACGGCGGTGTCTCTCTCAAGGCCAGCCCCGCTGTAATTCATGCCCCGAGGCGACCAGCCAAGGGGAGGAGGAGGAGGAGGAATTCTGCAGGCAGCAGTATTGATGGGCTACTCCCAGAAGCTTTGTTTTAATTAATTTTCAGAGTGCTCCTTGCACTGAAGGATCAGGCAGCTCCTTCAAAGCCTCCTTCCACCCACTGCTGCCCGTGCTCTTGTGCAGGGTCTGGGGCAGCGGTGTGAGCCCCAGGGTTTTGGTTAAAAAGCGTAGAAGCTGTTGCTGTTTTTAAACAGAGGGGCTTCCCCCTGGCCAAGAGGCCTCTTTGATGGCCACAGCGTGGGCAGGTGTATTTGTCACAGCTTTTCTCTTCCCCTTTTTATTGACTTTCTGCTTGTTCCTGCTGCCAAGGGTCAGACGGGGAGTTGGCTGGACTTTGCCAAAAGTTCACTCAAACCATCTGGTTCCATCAGGTGCTGAGCAGTGCCCGGCCCCTGGGACACGAGGGGTTTGAACAGCGGGTTTGCAGCCCAGCTGGGTGTGTGGTGGTGGGGCTGGAACGGGGCTGTGCCAGCTCCAAAGCTTTCCCTGAGTAAGCAGGTCTGTGAACCTGAACTGCATTTGCCCTGCGAGCAGCAAGGTGACAGCAGCAGCCACAGCTCAGCGCCGAGCTCAGGGCGTCCTGGCTGACATGAAGGGACCTGTCCCCATCCAGGACACCATGGCAAGTGACACGGAGCCCTCCAACACCATCAAACTGCTGCACCTGCTTTTCCTCTCCACCTCCTGGGGAATGCAGCTCTGGGTGACCTTCGTGGCCGGTAGGTTGGGCTGCGTTGTGCTCTCTGCCCAGGGGGGTGGCACAGGGGAGGGGGCTTTGCCCCAGGACTCACCTGCTCTCCCCCTCGCAGGGTTTGTGATGAGCAGGCACCTCCCTCGCCACACCTTTGGCTCCATTCAGCGTGAGCTCTTCCCCTACTACTTCCACATCGGCTGCACCTGTGCCTTCCTCAACCTGACGCTGTTTGCCATGTCCCACCGCAGCGAGCGGCTCGGCGAGGAGCACACGAGCCAGGTAACCTCCCCTTCCAAACGTGAGCTGCCCACGGCCCAAAGCCCTTCCTCTGCTCCAGCGGCCAGCTCGAAAACCACGGAGACCCACGCAGGGCTCCGGCTGGAAGAAGCCCACAAGCACCCAAATTGCGGGGAGCCAGGGGGCTGGGGGGGAGGGAGATTTAACCCACCACACGTGTGAGATGCTCAGGGTGGGCTTTTCTCCCCCGCAGATCATCATCTTCTTCGTCTGCATCATCGCTTCGGTGCTGAACGCGCAGTGCTTCGGGCCGGCCACCTCCGCCAGCGCGGCCGAGCTGCAGCGGGTGGAGCGCGGCCACGGGCTGGGGCAGGAGCTGGGGCAGGAGCTGGGGCAGGAGCTGGGGCAGGAGCTGGGGCCGGCGGCCAGCGAGCCCCGCAGGCAGCTCCGAGCCTCCAACCCCGGCTACAGGCAGCTGGCCCGGCGCTTCGCCCTCTGCCACGCTCTGTCCTCGCTGTGCAACCTCCTCTGCCTGGCGTGCAACGCGCTGAGCCTGTGGCACCTGGCGGCACAGCTCCCTGCCCTCTGAGCAGGACCCTGCCAGGTGCTGGCTGGCCAGAGCCCACCCCCGGCTGCCTTGCTGTAAGGCAACCCCGAGCTCTGGCCATCCAACTGCACCATCCTCAGGTGGAGATGCTCTTGATGTGTTTGTGTGGAAATTTAGGAATAGTGAGACGGAAATTTTCTCTAGAGCTGCCTGCAGCCAGCCTCCATGATCAAAGCAGGGGTGTTTTATGGCTGAACAGCCTTCTAACACCCCGTACATTAGCTGTGTCTAAAGCTGCAGTGTGTTCCTGCAGTCACAGGGACACTGCAGAACAGAAAGAAATGAGAGATTGAGAATTACTTCTAATTAAAAGCCAAACGCAAATATAGAAGTGCAGAAGACCCTGGATGTTGGCTGTACCAGTTAACGTGATGGATCAGGGTGTTGTGTTGGGTATTTCACAAGGTGAGAAAAAATGTTGTCTCATTCATTAGGCAGAAGTCAGTCTGCTTAAAATAGCCATGTTTATTCCAGGTTCTGTAGGACACTCAGGAAGGTATCAAAAGGGTCAGTCAAACACTGCTCCAAACAAAGAGCACTGCTGTACCCAGGCCAGCAGCACAGCCAACAGGAACCTGACTGCATCCACCCCACTGCAACAGGCAGGGATCGCCCCAGGCCACCACTGTTAAACCCCAGCAGCGACAGCCCACCTCCGAGGAAATCTGTGATTCTTCTCAGGTAAGGAGGTACATTCCCAGCTGCTGTTACTGCAACCCCAGCCAGTGTTTGGCACTGCTTCAGGTTTATTTCAAAACCACATGCAGCCTATCATAGAGGAGACCTTCTGCAAGCCAGCTGGGTTCCCTTTTAAACAAATTATCCCCTCATGTCAGCCCTTCCTTCTCCTGTGCTGCTCCCCTGGAAGCTTCCCTGTGTGCCAAGATTATTTTCCTCCCCTGAAGAGTGCAAGGTATTTTTGTTCAAGCAGAAATCTGCATCCTGGAGCTGGGCTAACCAACAGCAGCCTCCTGCACAGGATTCCTTGTTTCATTCTTGCTCATTACAGTCGATGCACTTTCTTGCCAGAGAAGTATTTCTCAGAGAAAGGAGAACGCTTGGCAAGTACCAAAACTGTCGGGGTCCCGGCCTTTACAAAATACCTGCAAAGATTAAAAGGAGTGCTTGGCTTCCTTGTAGCTGGCTCAGTGTCCTGCAAAGCAAGTGACTCCTGCCCAGCTCCACAAAGACTGACCTCCCAAAGGCTAGTGACGAGCTTTCGTGCTGATTAGCAGAGCCTCTTGGAGCCAGGGCTAAGCACATCTGAGGAGGAGTGTTTTATGAATCAACTTGTCTCCCAACAGCTTCTTTTAATTAAGGCAGCTGTTATTCTCCCTCTGGAAGGAGGGTTCTTGTGCAACTGCCCTTACAGCCTGAAATCTGAGGGCTTATGGACACTGCTGAGTTTTATGGAGTGGAGGAGATCCCGCTCCCACTGTGACAGACCGAGCCCCGTGCGCTGTGCAGCAGCTCCAGACAGCTATGAGATGGTGCAACTCAACAGCACAGGCTGCACAGGAATTTTCTGGCTTTACAACCAGCAAATTCTTCTCTCTCAGTAACAGTACAACTCTTTAAAGGCAGTTTCAGAGCAGCACAGAGCTGCGTGCTGTGCCAGGGGCTGCTCACGCAGCAGCGTGAACAGCGAGAGCATTGTTAACCTTCAACACGCTCTTGAGCGGCTGCTGCCTGTTTTTCTTTTTGTTTTTCTTTTTTAAAGTAGTACTGTGTAGATGGGATCTGGAATAGCCCTTCTGTGCTGCTCAGCTGTGCCCAGCTCCCTTTCCCATCTCCATCCAGTCCTGGAAAGTTGTTCATTTTTTGGGGGGAAAATGTAAGTCGCTAAAGCCAGACACAAAATCCACGCAGCTTTATACCTTCAAGAGGCAGGACTATTAAGTCAGAGAAGAGTTAGGACTATTTAAGAACAAACTGGACTTAAAGCTCATACTTTGTGCCTTTTTTCCCCTGCACATGGACAGGTACAGCCTCACCTTTCATGCTGCAGCACTTGTAGCAATGTGTGTTCTGGGTTCACCTCATACATTTCTTCTCTTTCTTCATCTTCAAAATAGAGCTGGAAAAAAAATTGGGGGGGTGTTATTAAGTGCCTGGGGTACATGAAGAAAAGCACTAAGCTGCTGAAAGCCCAGTACAGCACACCATTATCAGCTAGGGCTTTGTCAAACCTCTGCAGCTTGACCTGACTGTTGGATGCAAAATTCAGCAAGGCAGAAATTGTTTTGTGTGAATTCCAAGTTTTCCCTGTATAAACCAGTTTAGGTTCTCCTGGCAGTGACAGCAGGAAGGTAAAATACACTGGCTGTTCCCATGCTTTACAGGCAATCAATCCAAATCTAAGGGCTGCTTTTTAACAGGTGAAATGCAGCAATGTTAGGAGATAAACTGAGCAGGTTTTGAGGTATTTGAACAAAACAGAGTTGATTTAAGAGATTAAAATCCAGCAATGGTGCCTTAGACTGTAAATACACACAGGATTTAACCTGGAAAAGTACACAGCCACTGTCCTTCTGGACCTGTCTGCTCACTGTACGCAGGGTTGTGCTGCTGCCTGGCACAGATGACACTGAAGTGGAAAATGAAAAATAAACATTCATATCCTTCTATGTACAACTTCAGAAACACTCTGAAAACCTGCTGCAGCCACAACCAACTCACAGCCCACCTTTGCTAAAGTGTTAATAGAGATATATTATCTTGATCTGATTATGTGCTTAAGTAACTCCACTTTAAAAAGAAATTATTTTTAAAATAATATTTCCTTATTTGTATTGAGCAACTCCATGATGCAATTAAAAAACCAGGCCACCTATCAGCTTGATGGTTTAAATCTCAGTTACTGTTACAAAGATGGAATCTAAGCAGTATCTATAAATACTTGCTGTCAAATACAGTCTAAGTAGAAGACATCTTCCGTTTCCATAAGTCAATTCTGTCAGCACACATGGGCAATGTCTGAGTTTATAAGTCCTTGTTCCACATCTGTGCATGGTAAACAGATGCCAACACTTCCCATACCCTCAGAGCTGTGCACACTCTCACTCCAGAAATAAAAACCCCACAACAACCCTGAAATTGAAGGAAAGTCAAACTTCTCACCTCAAGATTGTTGGGAAGGTATTTTTTCTCTAAATCCCAAGGAGGTAACTCAGCAAACATCACCATTAAATGATCAATAAACCTAAAAGCCAAAATACACTTGGTCAGCTTAGACAAAGTGCTCAGCTTCAATAACTTGTATACTTGCACTTGAATGATGGCAAAAATACATTAGCAAATTAAACAACAGACTTGAAAGCAAGTTTAGATCACCAACAGCTCTTTCCCTTCAAAATCATCACTTTCCCAATGAATCCCAGGCCCTGCTGTAACTCAGGTTACTGGTTTCAAATTTGAGCACTGCAACAACAAATTATTTTTAACTTTACGTTTTCACACTGAAAAAGATGTCAAGATAAAGCACCCTGCATTTTGTCTAAAATTGATTTTCCTTCAACACAGTTCCATGCTTCACCAGATCAGAGTGATGAGAAAATGTCTGTGTGTGAAAGGCTTCTTTACTTTGCTACTTCAGGAGTGTTGGAGTCCAGTGTGTTCCAAAAATCCATTTCCACTTCCTTTAGTCACAAAAAGGGACAGTGAACACTACCATGAAAGTACTACAACTTTACTAATCTGCTGGCACTGTAATTTTAAGTCCTGAAATTATTAATAGATCTGAGGAATATGTCTTCCAACAAAGAAAAAGTCACAAATTCCAAGTCTGTTTAACACTACAAGATTTTAAGTTGAAGTTGACTTAAAGGAGCGTGGAATTCCGAGCTTGCCAGTCACTGAAAGGTCTGCAGCACTTCAGTCAGATCTGCTGAAAGCCCTGAGGAGAACTTTGGGGTCACTGCTGGTTATTTGAGGCCCCCCTTTGGAAGCTTTTCATAATTTTTAAGTTTAACCTCTTTTTCTGAGATGCCGTGTTTGGAGGGCTTTGAGACAGCACCTTAACGAGCCCACACGTGTGGATGGGTCACAGGTATCCCTGGCCATTAATTAATTACTGCTCTGAGCTTGCTCTGCAGGCCCCTTCTGTCACCCTGGCTAAATGGCTTTGTCTGCACTATAAATTTATGTAAATCACAGAATAATTCAGGCTGGAGAGGACCTCAGGAGGTCATCTAGTGCAGCCTCCTGCTCAAAAGCAGGGTCAGCTGTGTGATTAGAAATCTGGAACTGCTCCACCAGCATGGCAGTGTTTCACTTGCTGCCTGTTCTCATTTGCTCAAACACCTCCTCCATGCAGGAGTGCTGCTGGCAGTGCATTCACCTGGAGTTCTCATGGAAAGCCACAGTGAAATCTGTCTGCTCGTGCTCAGGGTACAGGAAGAGGACAGGCCAGTTCAGGCTGCCCTCAGCATCCAAGTGCACCTTTGCTCCTGTGGCACTGTCAGAGTGGAACCCATCTAAGGATATCTCAGCCAGGCCATCTGACACTTCCTCTTCTTCATCTGAAGGCTCAAGAGCCAGCTTGATATTTCTTTCCTGGAGGGGAGGGAGGGAGGAAAAAGACCAAAAACCAACTAAAAATCAAACAGTTATGGTGAGGAGAATAAGAACAAAAAATTAGCAGTCAGTAAAAGGTCAAATTATGTTGTTAATGAGTCAGCTCCTAAACATGCCATCCAAAGCTTTCCCACAGTATCAGACTCAGGTGACTGGATTTCCCAGTAAAATCCAGAACCTCAGCCAGATATCCAAATTCTTCATGAAAAGGATGAAGAGAAGTGGGAATCCAGAGGAGCCCACACATGGAGAGAAAACATGTGGAAAGGGATGCATCTAAAATCTTTGGGACCTAGCAGGGTGCAACTGCACACACCAGCCCCTGAGAACATCTACTCTTCCAGAGAACTGAAGAAAGCTCACTCTTTTCCTTGGAAAAACAACAGCAGAAGAGATCTGACTGTATGTAAGAGCCCAAAACATTTTAATGCCATTTCAACATTCACTGAGGAAGGAGAGGATCCAGGACTGACTCCCTCCTCTACCCCATTGAACAGTTATCTTCTATTCCTCCACAAAATTGATGCCTGTGGGCAGCAAAGAAAGCCAGGTTCACTGGGCTGATGTGATGCTACAGCCCAGCAGCCAGAGCACTCACAGAGCTCAGCCCACCTCCTAACACTGGGTCTGTATTTTGCATTAGCTGTTACCTGAAATGCAGAAAGCTGGGAGGTGGGGCTAGAGCCATGCAGACTTGGACAATCATGGCTCTAACTCAATTTTTTTTGTTCTAGCCCTCAAAAGCCAATGGATGAGAACCAACTTCTAGATAAAAATGGGAAAGCTCTTAAAAAAACCGCAAACCACACAAAACTAGCCCCTCTCAGTGACTCACCTTTATTGCTGCAAGCAGAATTTCCTTCTGACACTGCTCTTTCCTCTCCATCACCTTTGCTTTCCTGGCATCCCGCTCCTGAATTCGCTAGAGGTAAGAAAAGGATGCACTGTGGTCACACGGGTGGAGAAATCAGTTTGGGTGCCCAGGAAGGTCCCTCCAGCCCCTTCCCCTGCACATCTCAACACACAACACATGGAACCACCACTCAGTCCTGCCTGGGGACACCATACCACACAGAAACCTCGATGGTGAGCCCTCCCTCCAAGGATCCCAAAGAGACAAGCACTGCAGATGAGGCTGCCCTCATATTTACCTTCAATTTGTCAGCTTTAGCTCTCATTTCCACAAACTTTTTCTCTTTTGGGTCAATTTGCAAGCCTTCCTCACACCATTCTATTGCTTCCAGGAAATTCTTTAGCTCCATGTGACAGAGAGCTCCTGAAAGGATTAATATTGTAAGTTTCCAGTGTTGGAGTCAGTGTACAACTACTGCGAAAGTGGTGATTATAAAGACAGCATCAGATCTGGTGTTTCTGCACTAAATTTTTTGTCATGTTCAACCAGAAACTTCCAGCAGGTCCATTGAGAAGAAAATTTAAAATATTTCATCAGCTCTTTTATCATTTAGTCACATAAATCAGCAGAATTATGCTAAAAGTGTCCGTTGCAAACAAAATTTTATCATTGTAACTAACATTTCAGTATTTGTCTTGTTAGGAAAAATAAAAGGGGGTTTTCTATGGAGCGGGAAAAAAGAACAGACCCTAAAAAAATCATTGTGCAAAACAGGAAAAGTTATGTTGTGCTCTACAGAAACAGGCCTAGTGCCTCTGATAGATACAGGAGGTGAAGAACAAAAGGATATTTCAATTGAAAATGCAAAGCAAAAGGCAAAGCTCTGTTTTGGGGAGAAACAGCAATATCAAGTGAAGAGATCTCTTCCAGTAACTGCTCTCCCTTTCTGAAATTAATCTGGAAACAGAGTATGATGCCCACTCACAGTAACTGAAGCTTTATAAACACAATTATTACACACCTAGAAACATGCAAGGAAACAAGGCAACAAGTAATGACAGCCTGTTTCAGGGCTGGTAACAATTACAGAACAATCAGTGAAGTTAACATCAGCCAAGTGCTCGCAAAGGATGCTGCAGCAACACCAGCCTTAACTCTCACCTCTTACGATGGCTTTGAGATGGGTGGGCTTCAGCTTTTTGGCTTGGATGGCGTCATTTAGAGCAGAACGGTAATTACCTGTAAAGCAAGTCAAAGTGCTCAGAACCTTCCACTTGTATTTAAAATCCAGCCAGGTACGGAGGTGACAAAAGAAATTTATGCAGAGACCCTGGAATTCACTCTTTCTACAATCACAGCGAGCTGAGAGGAGGGTAACAAAAGAGCAAACTAAGAACAAGAAGTGAAAGAACAAGGATCAATCATGCAGATGAGAGGTAAATAACATGGTGAGAGCAGACCCCCTCCCTGCTGCAACACACAGCAGCATTAAAAGGCCCAGAACATCTTCCCCGCTGCATGGACACTGCTGTTTGGATGGTGGTAGCTGTAAGAGAGTCACAGAATTATTAAAGCTGGTAAACACCTCCAAGATCATCCAGTAATGGTTTTAAATTAAATGAGGGTAGACTTACACTGGACGTAAGGAAGAAATTTTTTACAATGAGAGTGGTGAGGTACTGGCAGAAGTTGTCCAGAGAGGGGGCAGGAGCCCCATCCCTGGAAACATTCAAGGCCAGGTTGGACAGGGCTCTGAACAAACTTGTTTAGTTGAAGATGTCACTGCTCCTTGCAGAGGGGTTGGACCAGATGTCCTTTAAAGGCCCCTTCCAACCCAAACTCGCCTATGGTTCCAAAAACCACTGGTTTTGCTCTGTCCTGGAGCCAAGGCTCGAGCAGCAGGCAGCAGCTGGAAGGAACAGAGAACAAACCCCGCACGCAGCCGTGTGCTGAGGTGAGCCAGGTCTTCAGGGCTCAAGGACTCTCTTTCTCACCGATAAACTGCTCACCCTGCCGTATCACAAAACCAAAACAAACAAAAAGGAAACCCCAAACGGGGAGGAAAAGCAGCTCTGGAGCGCGGAGGCGCCGTGCCAGGCGGTCGGAGGCTCCTTACCCAGGTGGAAATGTGCAGCCCCTCGGTTCGTGAGCAGCACCGCGTCCAGCTCCGCGTCCCCGCAGCGCCTCCGCAGCCCCTCCGAGTAGGCGGCCACCGCTCTGCCGTAGTCCTTCTCCTTGAAGTACTCGTTCCCTTCGTTCTTGTACATCAGGGCCAGCTCTGCGGGGACGCAGCGGGGTCAGGGGGACCGGGGCCAGCCCGGTTCCCGGCGGGGCGGCCCCGCCCGGTGCGCACCTGCGGGGCTCCGCTCCTCGTCGAACAGCAGCGACTGCAGGCAGGCGAGCTCGGGCTGCCGAGCCGCATCGATCTCGGCCGGGCAGCGCTTCATGAACATGGGGATGGCCTCCAGCTCCTGCGGACGGACACACGGACACGCACAGCGGCCTCGGCTCGGCCCGCCCGGCCCCGCGCCCGGCCCCGCCGCCTCACCTGCTCCCAGGTGTCGGGGTGCAGCGCTCCCCGGTACCGCGGCGGCTCCGGGGCTCCGGACACGCCGTCCTGCTCGGCCTCCGCCCTGCTCCCGCTGCTGCTGCTGCTGCCCGGCCCCGCCCGAGACCGCCCCCGCCGCCTCAGGCCCGGCCCCGCTCCTTCCCATGGGCCCCGGCGTCGGCATCCGACCGGCATCGGCATCCCACCGGCACCGGCATCAGAACAGTCCCGGCATCCCACCGGCACTGGCCTCCCATCGGCACCGGCACCGGCATCAGACCAGTCCCAGCATCCCACCGGCACCGACATCCCACCTCAATCCCAGCCCTGCTCCTTCCGATGGGCCCCGGCATCAGCCCCGGCCCCATTCTCTTCAACCCATCGCCCCCCGCTCCCCCCCAACGCGGATATTAGGAAAAACTTCTTCGTCAGAAGGGTTGTCAGGCACTGGAACAGCCTGCTCAGGGAAGTGATGGAGTCACCACCCCTGGAGAGATTGAAAAGGCAGTGGATATGGCACACGGGTTAGTGGTGGCCTTGGCAGCACAGGTTAATGCTTGGACTCAATGACCTTAAACGCCTTTTCCAATCCAAACGATTCTGTGATTTTATTACAGTGGCACCGTTGTTGCTCATGATCTCTTGATCCCAGAGCGAGGAGCTGTGGCACAGGGTGAGGTGACCCCCTCCAAGGAGCTCCCTGTCCTGTCAGAAGCTGTTCCTCACCAGAGCCCCAGGGCTTGCCATGGCACACGTTCATGGGACCTGGGTGCTCCCAAAGAGATGCAAACAGATGAAAGTCACCTCCCTTTGTCTCTCTCTCAGAATCCTCCATGCTGAGAACGTGGCAGCAAGGGGAGCCCTCCTGTCCCCGTGCAGCCTTGGCTGTCCTGTGCTCCTGACAGAGGCCATGGCCAGTCTGTCCCTGCCAGTGCTCCCACAGCCACACGAGGTGCTGGGAAAAGCAATTTCCAGGGACCTGTACCCGGAGGGAGGAATGTCCCCAGCCCTGTGGGGGAATGTAGGCTGATCCCAGCTCAACCTCAGCACCTGGAGCACCTGCGGGACACTGTGGCTGGCTCTGACGTGAGCTGGATTTGCCTCTGCTCACCCAGAGCCATCGCCAGGGCTGCTCAAACTCACAGCAGCAAAGATGACAGATTCAGAGAGGAGACGTTTAAGGGACTTGCACTTTACTCAGCAGCTCTATGACCCCTTCTTTGGTGAGGAACAAAACCTCGCCGGCGTTCTGATTCCAAACCTCAAAGACTGGGGGGTCCTCGCAGACCCTCTTCCCAGCCACAACCACGTAGGGATATCCCAGCTTTTTGGCATCCTTCAGCCTTTTACCGATGGTCAGCTGGGTCCGGTCATCCAGCACCGAGTCGCCAGCGAGGTGGGGCACCACTTCGGCCAGGTCATCGTACACCTGCTCCAGCAGCACCGCTCCCTCCTCCTCCTCCTCCTTGCTGCCCCTCTTGGGGGGGATGAAGCAGAGCTGATAGGGAGCGATGAGGCTCGGCCAGCGGATGCTGTCCTCAGTGGAGAGCACCTCGATGGAGGCCGCCAGGATGCGAGAGACGCCCAGGCCGTAGCAGCCCATTTCTGCCAGCTGGGGTTTGTTGTCGGCGGAGGAGAAGACGGCGTTGGCGACGGAGGAGTACTTGGTGCCCAGGTAAAACGTGTGCCCCACCTCGATCCCTTTGGTCTCGGTGAATTTCTCCCCGCATGTGGGGCACGAGATTTGCTCCCCGTTTAGCGTCTCCACGTTGGCAGCAAAATGTCCCTGAGGGCACAGCACCAGCCTGTCCTCGCCGATATCCGCCGGGAGCTGGAACTCGTGGGACGTGGTGCCGCCGATGTTGCCTGTGGCCGCCTGCACCTTGACGAAGGGCAGCCCCAGGCGGGTGAAGAGGCTGCAGTAGGCATCACACACCCGCTCGTAGGTGCGCCGAGCCTCCTCCTCGGAGGCGTCGAATGAGTACATGTCCTTCATGTAGAACTCCCGGCTGCGCAGCAAACCGAAGCGGGGCTTGGGCTCGTCCCGGAACTTCCTGGTCACCTGGTAGAGGAGCAGCGGGAGCTGTCTGTAGGACAGGCCGCTCTGCGAGGCCACCAGCGCCGTCACCACCTCCTCGTGCGTGGGGCCCAGGCAGTAGCCGTGGTTGTGCCGATCCACCAGCCGGAAGAGCTCCGGCCCCATCTGGTCCCAGCGGCCGCTGGCGCGCCACAGCTCCGCCGAGCACAGGCTGGGCAGGTTCAGCTTCTGCCCGCCCACGGCCTGCATCTCCTCGTCCATCGCCTTGATCAGCTTCTCCATGGCGCGGACGGCGGGCGGCAGGTAGCAGTAGCAGCCGGGGCTGCTGGGATGGATGAGCCCCCCTTGCAGCATCAGCCGCTGGCTGCGGCAGGTGGGCTCCCCGGGCCGGCCCTCGGGCCCTCCCTGGCCGCCCACGGGCAGGGCCAGCGGCTGGAAGAGCTGCGAGAGCAGCAGGCGCCTGGCCCTGCCCGGGGTGCCGCCGTGCCGGGCCCTGATCCCGTGCTGCCGGGCGCCCAGCGCCGGGAGACCGCACCTCCTCAGCAAAGCCTCCATGGTGGGGACGGACACGGGACACGGCCCTGCGGAGGGACAGAGCAGGGGTCAGCGCTGACCGCACGGCACGGAGCCGGTGCCACCCTGACACCTACACGTGCGCACTGAGCTCACACGTACCCGCACACCTGGGGCACACATGGACACACCTGGGGCACACATGGACACTCTGCAGGATGTACAGACAGCCCCGCACGGACACGTGAACGCTACACAGGCACACCTGCACACCCGGGCACACCTGTACACACGGGCACACCTGTACACACGGGCACACCTGCACACATGGGCACACCTGTACACCCGGGCACACCTGTACACACGGGCACACCTGAGCGCGCGTACACACACCTGAGCGCGCACACACACACCTGAGCGCGCGCACACACACACCTGAGCGCGCGCACACACACACACCTGAGCGCGCGCGCACACACACACCTGAGCGCACACGTGCACACGCACACTCGCGCGCACTTACGCGCACTTACACCCGCGGGGGCGCGCGCCCGGCCCCGCCGGCGCGGCCAATGGAGGAGCCCCTCCCTGTCACGTGGGCGGACACACGCGCACGTGGGCGGCGCGCGCCGCTCTCTATGGTTCCGGCGGGCGCGGCGGGCCCCCCCTGCCGGCCGGGAGGAGCGGCCGCAGCGGGCGGCACCCGGACGGGGACAGGGCTCCCGCAGGCGCCACCGGGATTCGGGCGTCCCTTCCTAATTAACAAGCGCTTGGGAAACTGAGGAGGTCCTGGTTGCTGGGAGAGGCTGCTACTGTGGAAGTTGCTGCCGTCCCACCGGCTCAGAGGGACAGTGACCACTTGTCCGTCCTGCTTTTGGAAGAACTGACCTTCATCACCTCAAACAGCGCCTTTGCCAGCTTCATCCTTCCCCGCTGGTCATGGCTTTGGACAGCTGGGTCATGTCCAGAGTGTGGTTATGGCAGGCAGCTCCCAGCTCCACAGGCGCTGACTGGGAATTATTTTCCTTAATCCACGGCTCCATCTCTGCCTCGGTGTTTCTTCATCCTCACCTGCCCAAAGCGGCGTCTGCAGGAGGCCCCACAGGGTCTCAGTGGAGCCCAGGTCAATGACCTGCTCAAAGCACTCGATGACAAATGTTTTCTGTTTGTCCCCGAGGAGCTGCAGCTTGGGAATGGCATCATCTAGGTCAAACTCCACAGCTTGGCCCAGGAGTTTCATCCACCACAAATAGTTCTTGCACAATGTCCACCCTCATGTAACAGTAAATAATAGTAAATAGAGCCAGGATGGGACAAAATGGGTCTTTGAAAGCAAAGAGCGTATCTGCTTCCCCTTCCAGGCTCAGTCTTGGGGCAGCATGTCCCAAGTGCTCAGGGGCAGAACCACTTGGAGGGTGCCTGAAGGAGGGCTGAGAGATCAAAAGCCACCCTCTTAGCTCATTCCAGCTTTCTCCAATCCAGTCTAGCAGACAGACATTGCCTCCACCCAGTGACAACCTCCACACTGCACTTTTCAGCCTCCTCCCTCAGCTCAGAGGGAGTTTTTCATCTCTGGAGCACGTAGTAAAGTACTGCACTGGAGGAGGAGACAGCACGTCTATGAAGACTTAAATAATCCTCCTTAAATAAAGGGAAATTAGAATGAATCCTTGTTTTTAAAATGGGATTTGAAAAAATCTTTACAATTCTTCTATGAAGTCCTCATGTGCACTCCTTTACAGCAGGCTGGAAATTAGCAAAAACAAGGAATTAAAGAGCACATCTTTGATGCTCCAGGTTATCTAGAAGCATTAAAGTCATTAAACAGTTGAGCCAGTTGTGCGAGGTGACTCAACATCCTTTGTGCCCAGAGGGATCTGTGGGAGTCCCTCAGCAGCTGGGTGCTAGAGCTGGGATCTGGCCCAGGTTTCCTGGCTGACAGGAGCCAGCACCCTCCCAGCCCAGCCTTCACTGGTTTTGTCAGGCAATTACTCCTCCCTACGTGTTTGGCACCACAGTAAGACAGGCACTGCCAATGCTGTTTGGGAGAGGTGCTGTGGCTGTCTCAGAGGCCGGAGGATCAGGATGCATCCCTGTGGGAAGGGAATTTGCTCACACCTTGGACACCCAGCTGCTGCTGTGCGTCCCTGGGGATCTCCAGAGCCACACTGGAAATGCCTTTATCCATCTCCTGCTTGCCCAGGAATTGTGAGATTTTCACCAGACAGTTCAGGACGGGAGGGTTGTCTCCATTTCTATTGTTGGAGCCAGAGAAGTGAAACATTTCCATTGGTGACTTATTACCTGCTGTGCTGATCAAAGGGACAAAACCAGCTTGGATTGATTCGCTGGGGCAGCGTTTTAACCAGGTGGGTTTAAGGCTACACAGAAGATGTGGTCTGTGGGGAAAGCTGATCTCTTATTAAATCAGCAGACAGGACTGAATGCGGGGCTCAGCTCAGGGGTTATGTGCCTGAAAGCCTGTCTGGGCTCCTTATTTTTTCCAGCTGTGCTGGGGGAACCTAATAAAGGTACTGCTGTCCCTGCAGCCTTTCACCAAACTGCTCCCCCGCTGCTTTGCTGGGGCTGATTTATGGCAGCGGGGCCAAACGTGTGGCCTGAGAGCGGCGTGCCCTGCACATGGTGAGACTGAGGGGCTCAGCTCCTGTCTGGGGCCTCCCTCTTTGCCCTGAGGGATTTCCGGGAGAAAAACCGCAGAGGATGGGGAGAAGATCAATGAAAGGCAGGCAATAGCAGCTGTCTTGAATCAGTCCCTGGCACAGCACCAGAGAGATCAAGGGGTCAGTGTGAGAGTAGCCACTGGGCTGGTGGAAAATGGTTCCTCCCTTTCCAGCAGCATCCCCAGGTAGCATCAGCCCAGGGTTAGGGAAATCAGGGCAGGTGAGAGGCCAAGTCATTCAGCGGTCAAACCTCTCTCTGTCCTGCAGAGGATCTGCAGTTTGGGCTTGGGGTTGGCACATCCCATCCACCCCTGGATGTGCTCCTACAGCTTGTAGGGTCTGTGACCCCACAGTGCTGGCTCACACCCTTGGCTCGCTGATTTGATCCCCTCCAGTAAATATTACTGTAATTGCTGGACAATGTTTTTATGCCCAGTGGAGTGATGGTTACTCCATCAAAGGTCCTGCCTTTGATTTGCTCCTTGGGGAGTTGCTGGGGAATATAAAATTACTGCACACCCCCTGCAGCCTGGCAGCTCCCCAAGGTGCAGGTGCTCCCTCTTGGGTAACCCTTGGGTGCTTTTAGACAGCTCCTCCTGAGCAGACAATGCTTTTTTTTTTCCCCTGCCAGGACCCTGCTGTTTTCCTGCCTGCACAGGGGAGGGGACATTCCCTGGGGAATGGAGATGCTGGGTGCCACGGTGATGGTTGCCATGGCAAGGCCTGCCACCAGCCCCGCGGTCCCTGGGGACCAGAGCTGTCAGCATGTGGCTGCAGGCAGTCCTGGGGACATGGGCAGCCAGGTGAGAGCTGGATGTGTGGGGGGAGCTGGACTTACCCATGTAGCTCTTCTCACCGCCCAGACTGTGCCCGCTGGGAAGCAGCTCCTCACACGTTGGAGGACAAAACGTTGGGAGGTTTTGTACAGGACAGTCCAGGACAGGCAGCTCAAGTTGGGAGCAGCCTGGCTGGAATGTGCTGAGCACCCAGCACGAAGCACACACTGCCCACAGGCAGGTGAGCCTGACAAGAGCTCAGCAATGACCACATTACCTCTGCCTGCATCCTCAGGCTTTTGCCCTTTTCAAGGGATGCTTGGACAACCCTTCCCATTAGTTTTGCTCTGTTTCATCTGCAAGCAAGCAGATGTACTTCATGGATGAGAGCAGCTGGGTCTGAGCCCTTTTAGGTGCCAGGAGCTCCTTGTATCCTCCAAAAAGTCATGCTCTGCTGCTTAAAAGCCAGTTTTTCCTCTAGCAGCATCAGCAGCACATTGCAGAGCCAGTGCAGGTAGGAGCCCTTCCCTCAGTACCCATTCCTGGAGCCGTATTCATCTTGGCAGCTTCCCCACGGAGAACCAGAACAAAGCCTAAAGGGCTCAAAGCAGACAGGGAAAGCTTTAGTCTGAAATAGTCCACCTTGGCTAGGGATGAACAGCAGGAATCCACATGGCTTCTCTCCTTTATCCAGCTGAGTGAGGAACAGGCAGCTTGAAAGAGGTCAAGACATCTTCGTAATTGGTGGGGAACTTTCAGATTACACTTGAGTGGGGAGGTTGTGACACTGCTGCCCTTCCCTGCAGCTGGCAGTAGGTGACTGGTGAGTGTGCTCAGACCTGCAGGGATAATCAACCCTTTACAGCCTGCTGTGGCCAGAGATGCTCCTGGAGGAGACTGGCTGGGCTCTCAGTGGGTGCTGTGTCCTCCTCCCTTCCCTGCAGGGTGGGCTCACATGGATAAGATGTGCCACTATTTTATCACTTGCTGAGGTGTGGCTCTGGTGCTGGCACAATCAGCCTGGTCCTCAGGGGGTTTCTCAGACTGGGGGAACCTCAGGAGCAGCCACGAGCCAGCAATTCACATGGCAGTGGCTGATGGGACCCAGGGAGGCCCAGGAGCAAAGGAGAAGAGAGAGAAACTGCTGGAATTGTATCTTCTCTGGGATAGGGCCCACAGGAAGCATGACAGAAAGGATTCCCTGTCCTCTCTTCCTGGCTGAACACATAGACCTAAAGGAGTTGGGCAATGACACTGCAATTGAACAGTAATTAACTATTTGCAGCTGGGACTTTAGAGAAATTACATTCATGAGAAGAGGATGACAGATCCTGCACACCCTCCCAAGGAGGGTGTGACAGCACACACAGCCCACTCAGGGTTAAACACATCCTTCCAAGCTTTGCTACTACTTAGAGGAGTTGCACGTACATTTTATGGGTGGTGTTACCACACATGAGTAGCCCCAGACCCACCACAACTCCACAGAGAACTGAGTCTGAAAAAGTGCTACCATAGCAAAGATGAGCAGGGAATGAAAACCTGGAGGCAATAGAGAAAGTCAGATGAGCAGGAAATGCCAGCAGCTGGCCACAAAAATGAACTGGGAACACATTGGCACACTTACAGTTAAGTTTGTCAGGTCTTGTGCAAGTGTTTAGACCAGACAGGAATAATTAAATCTAGGTGTAATTACATGTTAGTTGTGGCTGATTAAGTGTGCTAATTAATCTGCAATTATCATTTGGTGGGGAGAAGATAATGGAACACAGGTAGAGCTGCAGCGATTTGAGGAAATCCTGGCTATTGTTCTGGAGGAGATCTCTGAAGGGAAATGCCTGAGCAGTGATGTGGGTGAGGGAGGGTACAGAAATGCTGCTGGGCAACAAAGAAGGGTTGTGAAATGCAGCCTAAGCCAAGGCCAGCACAGAGTGAGATTAAAACAAGGAAGGGCTTTGGAACCTGAACTGCCACTTCAGCAGGGCTGAGGCACTTGGCAGCCTGGATTTCTCCCTGGGAAAAAAGCAGTGTAGAGCCTGGGAGAAGGTGTACCAGCTGTGATCAGGGAGGGGCAGGAACACCTCCCTCTGAGCCTACAGAGCTGCCAGGAAGGTATTTATCAAGGAGACAGAAGAGATGGGTGTGAAACTCCTCAGGCTGAAGAGCGCACGGAGTCTTCACTCTCCCTTTTGGCTGCTCACTCAAGGCAGGGATTAGATTTATTAGCATGAAATGAGAAGAATGAAGTAACTATCTAGTGTCAATGGCTAGCACCTAAATGCAAAATGGGGGTTTGTCCTCCTTGGACAAAATGTCACAGGGAAAGAATGAAGTGTGTGTGTGTGTAAAAAATCAGGGCAATTGGCGTCATGAAGCTGTGTGGAGCTAGTGGGGCATCACTGAAGGGTTAAAGGCTCTGCTATGAGGTGTTTCTTTTATTGCAGGTGTGTCTTGGGGGAAAGGTAAGTGAAGGCTCACAGACTTCAAAGACATTCCTACAAACATCACCTCCCACACCACCTCCCTCACAATGCCTTGGGTCTCTCACCCAGACTTTTCTCAATAATCGCCAGTCATGTGGAACGACACAAGAAGCATGAGAGAGAAATGACAAACAGCTCTTTGAAAAGCAAGCAATCACTCATTAAAAGACACCCCTTGGAACAGTACGCCGGCCAGAGCTTTATTTTCAACAGCCCGTACAACCAAAAACCAAGAGCAACAGCAATGATGTGTGTGACTGATACAGTGCAGTACCCAATCACGGCATACAAAGTTTGCCAATAAATTAAGGAGTGAAAAAACACAGTGCATACCTAAAGATCATCAGTACATAAGTGAAACACAGGCTAAGTAGAAGTATTTGCATATCCTCTAGCTGTTTTAACATTGCCCTTTCAAAGCTAACCAAACCATTCTTGCTCTGTGCAGACTATCATAAAAGCACTGGGCTAAATCGTAGCTTCACCCCAGGGACAATTCCCAAGAGGGGCAGGAAGGCAGGTCACACCCTGAGAATCAACACTTGCCTTCCTGTGTACCCCTGGTGCAGCCAGGAGGTGTGGCAGCCACTCCTGGATCACTGACACAGCTCCACGGCTCGGGCAGCACTGAGGACACTCTGCACTGGCTGTGTCTCCCCGTGGAATGCTGCCCCTGTGCAGGATTTGAGGGGGTACCTTACTTGCACACAGTGTGCATCACTGAGTTACAGCCCAAGCTTATTCCTGCTACTGCTTTATCATTGGTTTCATCTGGACCTTAAACATCCATCTATCAATAAATAAAATCATTGGTTTAGCACACATAATAAAATTACACCTCCCACTGGTAACTGTTTGAGAAGTTCTCCCTGTTACCCCCTACACAAGCCTCAAGGAAATTACTTTCTTTTCTGTCAGGCTCAGTAAGGTTTCAAGTAACAATTTTCAGTACTGCTTGGACAAGACACAGGCTTGGTTTGGAACCCTGATTCTGGTGACAGGGCCAAAACATTTCCACACTTCTACACCCAACTGTATCAAGTCCACGACTGTGCCATTTTCACCTGCGAGCAGCAGAAGAGGGAACTAACAGTGCTTGCTGTTATTTCCTCTCCAGGTGACTGAAACAGTCCTTTTACAAAGCCTATCAACCTAAACCAGCTAAAATGAAAAGCAAAAATGTCACTCAAGTCACAAACAAAGCCTGTGTGTATCAAGATTCACATCCAGAGTTCTTATCCACAGCCACTTGTTCTAACAAACCTCCTATGAGGGCAGCCTTGGCTTCCTTCTCCTACAGGCCAGGACAGAACAGTCTGAGATAAGCCATATCTTCCTCCAACTGAGTACTTATAAGGCACTAAAATTAAGCCACAACCAAAAAACACAAACCCAAAAGAAACCCAAATAAACTGACCCACATAGAAATTAAAATTTGGCTATATAAAATAGCAGCAATGTTTGTTTGTTTTTTTCTTTCAGTGGTCTACAAAGCCAGAACATTGATACTTTGGGGCAAAAAAACCAATGCACTGTCGGCCAACTACAAAACACCTAAAAACCTACATCCATTCGCACTTCATAATCAAAATCAGTACAAATCTGATAGGCACAAGTAAAAAGCATCTTCTTCACACCTCAATGCTCAGTTTTCCAGCAGAAGCCACGCCTGGGGAGCTCAGCTGCCCTGCAGGACAGCGTGAGCAACCCAGCACCACCATCACACAGCTGGAGGATGATGGAGTGTGGATGAGCCACTGCAGAGCTGCTCTACAGGATACTGACTGGAGGCAAATGTTTTTAACAACATGATTAATTAGACAATGTGTTCAGCTTTGGCACCTATTTCTGAGCCCTCCCTCCTGTTTTCAGAAGTCATGTTAAATATAGCTGTGCTACACAGCTGGTGTAACTCCAGTGTCTTCATCCATTCCCATTATTTTTCTTCTGCTTGGAAATAGGTGAACTCACCTATGTCACTACATTAGATACAAAGGCTAGCACTTCAGATTTCTTAAAAACAATCACTCTGAGTCTGGAAAACCGGTTTTAAAACATACAAAGAAATACTAAACATAAATGTGTAAAGCAGGAATTCATACCTTTAAACATCAATAAGAATGAGCTTATTTGGAGAGCAATAAAGCTTTTTTTTTTTTTTTAAAGGATATACTGACTAGCTATAGGTAAATTCCTCTTTCCCTGATTGCTTGGTGAGCTCAGCCAGGCTCAGTGCCTTGCAGCTTTGCAGATTTTGTCATACACTTCTGGAAAGGCATCCTTGCAATTCATCTCCTCCCTCAGCTTGTGGTACAACGAGCCATCAAACATATCCCAGAACTCCTCACGGGTCATGTAACAATCTGCATACAGCATCTGGAAACTGGAGAGAAGGGAAAAGGAAGAGACAGATTCAGTATTAATTGAGCCACAAGTTTTGATATAGAATATTAAAAGAAAATTCAGTGCAAGCTATGAATAGCAAATACTTAACAAAACAAAAACATCAACAATGCTTTTTAAAAACAAACAAATACAGTAGCTCACATAGATTACATTTTACAGTTATGTTTTATGGATTTAATATTTTTTCTGCCTATTTTCTTAGGATCCATGTAGGCACAGTCACAGAATCTCATATTTGCCTACATTACAATACCCACTCAAGACAGATGTAACAATACATCCTTTGACTTTTTCATTTCTCTGGACATTGAGAATAGAACTAGGAAGGCAAGACACCAAATGAGACCAGGCCAAGAAGATAAATTCATAGTGTGAACAAAGCATGGTATAACAAAGGTCCATTTACAAATTAAATCCTTCTTCAGCTGTGGACTCTTCCTCACTTCCATACTGTGCTCTCTAAGCTGCAGCTACCCTCAGACTACAGCAGCAAAACACAACCTAACACAGAAGCTCTATTGTTTTGTGTGCTTATGAAACTGGAAGATTAAGCATTTATCCACTGTTCATTTCCCAGTGACAGGTAGAAAACAGACCAAACTTCGTCAGTAAAGAGCTTTAAATTAAAAGCTTAATTTCAAGTTAATGAAAAAAAAAAAAAAGCTTAAAATTAACTTTGGGTTGCTTTGTTCTCTGGCAAATCACTTCTTGCAGCTCAAAGTCATTTGCAGTCCCCAAATCATCTCGAAGCAGCCTTGCCATTACTGCTCAGCCACATGGGACATGATCACTGTTAGCCTGAGAAGTAGGTCAAAATAGAAACGGGGATAAATTATACTGATGGTGTAAAAATACCGTGTAGTTGCTTTTTGTTCCTGAGAAACCAGCCTGTGGCTGCTTCTCCACTGACACCGCTCCAGCAAATTAGGCTGGCTCGAGTCCGTGACAGATGGTGGGCACATGCCTCACGCCCACTGTGGTCCTGTGTAATGAGAACCCAGGCAGGGAAAAGGAAGCTCTGGAGC
The DNA here is from genome assembly GCF_049639895.1 of Pseudopodoces humilis. Classification (NCBI taxonomy): domain Eukaryota; kingdom Metazoa; phylum Chordata; class Aves; order Passeriformes; family Paridae; genus Pseudopodoces; species Pseudopodoces humilis. Next base: position 27,208,821 of record NC_142209.1, read on the forward strand.
ACAAGTTTTGAGGGAGGAAAGAATGCCAGCAGCACACAGGGACTGACTGCAGGGACAGCCAAGGCTGCCCCCCTGGGCAAGGACATCCTGGTGCAAGGACAGGGCAGAGATGCTCCATGATGCTGCAAGGACAGCAGTCCCAAGGGCAGGCAGGGAAGCTGTCCAAACTTTTGGGATTCCTGAATGATGTATTCCAAGGATGTATTTTGTAGCAGCAGACTCTACTTCCTGCAGCAGCCTGGAGCTGAAAGGCGATCTGAAGTCACCCAGCTCCCAGTACACCACAAGAACTTCAGCCAGTGTGTCCTTTTGTTTGGCTGGTTTTGCAATCAAATAATAAAATGAAACCATATTTAAAACTCACCAAAATTAGAAATCTAAATTAAAATTAAATTTAAATTATTTTCAATTATTGTGCTTGTTATATTAATGCAATATTAAATATTAAAGTTCTGTGGGATAAATAACTGTGATTAAACCACACAGGTGTGAATTATATGACTTTATCAGTATTCTGAGGATGGGGTCCTTACCCATGCACACTTCTTACAAACTTTTCCATTTGTCTCATTGAAGCCCTGGCTTCAAATTGTTTGCTTTTGGGCTCCCCATAAGCTCCTATATCCACGTAGAGTTCGGCTTCATTTCCTTTGGGATGGACCATACCAGGATTGTTGGGCAATATGAAAGGACATAACCAAATAGGGTATACCTGCAGGGGCAGGAAAACACTTTATCACTTATTTTTTAAGACAATCATCCTTTAAACTCTTTAATAAATGTAGCAAAAGGAAGAGTTAAGGGAACTTCCTCCCAATTTCAGACTGAAACCCTTGCTTTCAGCTCTTCCTTCCCAACTGTGCTGGTAGTGTTTTCAGCTGGATTTTCTAATGACCATAACATAAATAGATTGAAAATGTCCCCCTGGAATTACATCTGCTGCCCTTAAATATTTGCAATTAAAAAGGAAAAAAAAAACCAACAAACCAAAAACCCACAAACAAACCACCCCCGATCTCAAAGCAACAACTGAATAAACATTCTGAGCAAAAAGAAAAGGAAGTGTTTTCTTTTCCAGGTCAGTCCAAAATTGAAATTCTACACTAACTAAAATAAATTCAGAAATAAAAGCAAGAAAGGGAATTGAAGCTCCACAGTTGGTGTTTAGAGAGACCATCAATCATTTAGGTGAAGATCAGTTTAAATTTTAGTAAGTGATAAAATCTTTCAGAAGTGTTGGCTTCTACCAAAGCTTGAATCTTTTATTTAAGATTTTTTTTATCTCTTTTTTCAGAAAGCTGTGTTTATTTCTGCTGCAGCCTTGCATCATGGACTCACAAAGCACAGCACTCTCTAGGACACAATAATGACCTTTTGCACAAGCAGGGTATTACGTCTGAAGATCAAAAATCACAGTTCTTATCACAAACAACCCAAGATTTGCTGCATTCTAAGGAGAATTCTTACATTAAGGTCAACGTGGAAGGTCTGGATTGATTTTTCAAGGCTCTTCATTGGCACCAGCATGTCCTGCACAACGTGGTGCTGCTCGTACAGCTTCCGAATGGCTTCTCCTTGGGTGAGCTTTAACAGGGAGATTTTTGGGGGGACCATCCAGCCAAACAGGTAACGGAACACGGGGTTATTGCCAAAAGGAATGATATCCTTCAAAGAGGAAAGAAAAAGAGTTTGACTGAAGAATGTGCAAGCAGACCAAAGGAACACTTCAGAGTCCTCAGGGTAATATTAAGGCAGATTTTCAATAAATTTAATTGCTGATACTTTGCTGAAGTACTCAAATACAAATTAATGGGGCCTGGACTGCACTTGGCTATGGAGCCTTGCCCCAAGCCTCCTCTGGTTACCACTGATTTTCACTTGTGTGAATCACAACATACCCAAACTCATAATTTCAAAGCATAAAGTTCAGAGAGCAACGAGCTATTATCTTGCAACAGCCAAGGGAGGAGTGCACAAGGAGCTAACCTTACAGAAGTTTTGCACGAGTAATCAAATTTCTCAGTAGCATTTTAAAGCTGTAAAATTTCAATTACCGCCTGCACAGCCAACTCCTGTTTACCTTCTGCAGGAGCTGAAAGGATCTGGTACCTCACTCCAGAGATTCAGAATGTAGTAACAGGAATAATTTATAATGTCAAATAAAATTTTGTTTAAATACACACAACAATAAACACAATTATGAAATTTTAAGTAATGACCTGACTGCATAATTATTTTAGGTGGGACAGTTTTTCAATCAGAATTTCACATTTATGTTTTTTCCACCATCTGAATTTGAAAATCACTCAGTAGGTATGAAAATTTAATGCTGAAATACACACTTTAGGTCTAAATTCAGAAAAGCACTAAACCAAAAATTAGGAATTTCTGATACAATGCCTTATATGTGAAGAACTGTCTTTGGATTTGCTGTACCCAAGTGCAGGACTTGTAAATTTGCCATAAACTTTGCTGGTTTTTTTTCTGCCATGAAAGACAGAAGCTGCTGCCAAGGGGAAGAAGGTACATTGTACCTACACAGTGAAAGGGCAGAGTACCTTCCTGCAGATATATCTGAATTTTAGAACTGGTCTTACTTGGAGCTCCCAGAAGATACTGCGAGTATGTCTGTGGTAATAATGTCTGGAAGGAATGTATTCTACTCCAGTCCTGTCAGCTTTCAAATACTTCTCCACATGCTTAAAGAACCACGGCTTGTAGTAGTTGCCAATTCTGTTTATCTACAAGAAAACATGCATCCATTAGATAACAGTTACACCTTGCTAGACAACAGAGTATATCCCAAAATTCCTTTCCTGGGAGGAATCTGTGTTATACCCTCTGGAAAAGACAGTCACAAGACATCTAGGGAGCCTTCACACCACCACCTGCAAGGTTCCTTCTTACCTTTCTTGCCAGTAAGGTTTAAGTAAGGCTTGCCACTGATAAGCTATTTAAGAGCCCACAAATGTGACAGAACTGAATTCCTAAAATGCCAATCTGTAAACCCACCATTAATCTGAAATCTCACGTGGCAAAGAGGAAACATCCAGGTGGAGGGTTGCATGAACACTTTGCATGACCCTCCTGTGCATGTCCCTGATGTGTTTTTATTAATATTAACAGAATTAAAAGCTTGCTGGAAGAGAGTTACTCTGAATAGCTGCAGTTCAAAGCAGCATGGTTCAGTCTATGATAAAAGATCCTTCTCTTCCTCCTCAGGTACTGCAGTGAAGAGGCTGTAGACTGAATTATTTGCTAGAACAATGAAATCAATGGGTCATTTCAATGAAAGAGATATAGAGAACAGACTCTGTTATAGTAGGAAAGGGCTATACTTTTAAAATATTCTGATGGACTGATCCAAATTTTAATCCTATGTTAAGAGCTTGTTCCAATTTTATAATGGTTTTATCCTAGTACCGCTTCAGTTAGACTTTGGGAGTATTTTTTCATTGTAAATAACTTCCCTTTAGTTACCTTGCTTTGCTCAGGTTCATCAGTCAAGACTCCTGTCATGATGACTGCTTCATCCAAGGAATACATAAGTCCTTCCACAAAACTATTCTCCTTTTTCTTAGACTCTTCAGTGAACTTCTCACAAATCTTCTGCAGTCCTCTTACTGGCTCGTAATGTATTTTGACATATTTCTTGGCAGGAATCATTTTTATTTCTGCTGCAACCAGGAAACCCAGAGTACCACAAGACCAAGGCACTGCATAAAATAGGTCTGAGTTTTCAGTCTGCAAAAAGTATGTCATACTAAATCATATATCCACACCAATAACTGTCAATGACATTGTAAATGATAGCAAAGTAACATTTTGTCTTACTGGTGAACATCTCACAAGGCTTCCATCAGCAAGAACAAGTTCATAGGCTACACAGGTGTGCTGAAAAAGTCCATAGATATGGGATGAAGACTCAATGCCAGTTCCCATGATCAGGCCACCTTATCAAGAGAGCACACAACAAATCAAATGAAACACACTCCAAACTGTGGGTGATTTATGAGAGCAAACCCCAACTTTTAAAAGCTCTTTTAAGACTATTTAAAAAAACCAAAAAATGCCTGTAACATAAACGCCACAAAGAACATAACGTTCAACAGAGTATCTCTAGAACCTTTAAAACAATGCAATGTTTTACTGCATAAAAAACCCTAATGAAAGGGCAGCAAAATCAGTGCATCTCTCGCCATCAGTGACCCTTACCTACTGTGAGATCATCAAGCTCTGGCACCACAGGAATAGTCCAGCCCATGGGATTCAGGTGTGCAGTCAGCTGGCCCATGGACACCAAAGGCTCCACACGAACAACCTGAAAAGCAAATAAAAGAGAAACCCACCCCCAAGTTCTCAACAAACATAAATTAAGAGTTCAGCATTAATGATGACAAAATATGGCTAACCGGATACACTTCCATCTGTTATCAGAACTCAGAGACTCACTTTCCTAAGAGAGCTACTAAAAATAGTGGGAACTGTTTAGTGATTCCTCCTCTGCCTCAACATCTTGTTGCTCAGTGCCCAAACCCATAAATCAATCTGGTCTTTTAGACTTCAGCACATAAAAGCCAAGCAATTCCATATGCTGGGTTTTTCAGATAGAACGATCCAAGCACACATTGCAAACCCTTGAAATTTGATAAGTCTGCTACAAAATTTTGTTCTTTGTGGAATCTAAGCCCTTCAGCTCTGAGTATTGTAAAGAAAACTGTAAAATCCACTATAGTGAATGCTTTGTGGTGGAATTTGTTACCTGTCTTTCACTGTCTACTTCCAGAACATCCATTAAATTGATCATGATGTTCTTGTGAATCTTCTTGTACTTCCCAACACGGAGGGACACGGTCAGCCAGCCGGGCCGGCCCGTGCACATGTATCTCTTGCTGCCTTCCTTCTTCCATTCCCGGACCTGCAAGAGCCAACAGCTGTCAGAGCAGAGATGATTTGGAAGTCTCTTTGCAGACCTCTGAACTTCTAAATAAGGTACAACCAGAGTGGTTTGGTTATGTAGAGGACACATTTCTATTGTCCTGTAGCTTCCTTTGGGGGAAGGATTTGGAAAGCTAACAAGACACTAACAGAGAGTTAAAAATTCCCTCCTCTGAAGAAGGTGTTATCACTCTTATAATTTTAGTTTTAATCCAAAACACACAAAAAGTGGCCTGAACCTGCAAATGACCAGGCAAAGAGAGAAAACCTGGTCTAGTGGAAGATGTCCTTGCCCATGGCAGGGTGGGATTGGAATGAGATGATTTTTAAGGTCCCTTCCAACCCAAAGCCTCCTAGGATTCTACAAAAAGTTAAGAAGGAAAACGTGTGAGCCATACATATGAGCCACAAATTCTGCAAAGCCACAGTGGTTAACAACACCAGAGAACAAACAATTGCGTTTTCTTCAAAGCTGAGCTGCTACTACAGCTGGTAAAAACCCCCAATCAACAAACCAAACCCCTCTGAGAATAACGCCATGCACATTAATATCCATCTGTATCTGTGATGTGAGAGACAAGGCAGGAAACAGCAGCGGACGTGACAGAATTACCACAAACACCAGAGAGCACAGAATCACTACAGACATCTGCATTTCTGGGTGGAGGAAAAGTTAAATCTCCCCATGAAGCATCTCCCGGAGCCGGCGGTGCCGAGCAGCGGGATGCGAGTGGAACGGGAACACGCTGGGGCCGATCAGAGACTGATGTTTCCATGCTGCACACACGTGTGTCCCTCACAGCGCATCCCTGAGGACCCCGCAGTGCCAGCACAGCCGCAGGGAGGGAGTTCCGCAGGAGTTTCAGCGGGACAAGAACCCTGCAGGGGGCTGAAAGCCCCGCTGGCGTTTATTCCTTTGCTTTTCCCCGCTCCGGCCGGACTTTGCCCCGGGTGCGGAATGACGGCGGGGGAGGACGGGATGACAGAGAGCGGGACAAGGACACGCTGTCCCCTCGCAAAGCCCCGGGATCCCCGGGGGTCCCGCGGTCCGGTCAAGCCTCACCTGCTCCTGGATGTGCCGGACGCGCTGGGCGTGCTGCCGCGGGGCGCTGTGGAGGCGCCACACGGCCCAGGCGCGCAGCTGGTAGTAGATGTCGAAGAGGATGGAGAGCGGCAGGAGGAAGAAGCAGACGAAGACCCAGCGGTGGTGCACCAGCACGGCCTCCAGCCCGCGGTGCCGCACCCAGAGCAGCAGGAGCAGCAGCCCCGCGCCCACCGACCACAGCGCCGACATGACACCCACTGCCCGCTCGCGCTCCATCACGGCCGCGCTCCCTTATGGGACCCCGCCATGCCGCGCCCGCCGCTCGCGCGCTCGCCGCCCGGGCCACGCCCCTCCGCCCCCATTGGCCGAGGCGTGAGGCGAGGGGAGAGCGACGGCCAATCGGAGAGCTCCGCGGAGATCGGACCAGGCGCTGAGGGCGTCGATTGGCTGCGCGCGGCCGGCCCCGCGCTCCCCCTCATCGCCGCGGCCACCGGGCCCCCCCGGGGCGGGGGTGTCACCGCCTGGGGACGGGGGGGACTCGGCTCAGACCCCCGGGCAGGGCCGGGAATGGGGACTGGGACAGGGTCAGACCCCCGGGCAGGGCTGGCAATGGGGACCGGGACAGGGTAAGACCCTCGGGCAGGGCTGGCAATGGGGACCGGGACAGGGTCAGACCCTCGGGCAGGGCTGGGCACTGGTCCTGAGGGAGGCAGAATGGGATGCGGGGCAGAGGACAAGGGCTGAGGCAGAGGGGACCCCTGAGTCAGGGCAGGGGGCAGGCCCTTGGTGCTGTGCTGGCCAGTGTCTCCCAGGCAAGGGGTACACCCTGGTGCTTTTGGGTTGGGGTCTGGAGCAAAACACCTCTGCATCCCTCACCTCTGCATCTCTCTGGTGTTGTAGGCACCGGCGAACCCAGCAGTGAAGGTGTCTCTGACAGAAAGTCCCAAGTGCACCTCCCTCCAAAACACAGCTTGCCCTCTAAAACCCTGGCAGAAAATTCCTATCCATGATGAAACCAAGTGACAGGAGGTAAAGTGTCTGTGAGAAAGATGAGGCGTTGTTTTTTGAAGTTAAAATCCCTCAAAGGATGCACTGCTGGAGAGGACAGTGACAGAGGGCTGATGGCAGCCCCAGGAGGTCCTGGCACAGCCAGGGCTGTCAGGAGCCCTGGAATGGCAGAGAATTTGCCATGACACCACTGGGGTCAGAGAGGAACATGGAATCAAGGTGTTCCGTGAGAGCCATGGTGATGTAACACAAGTGTCAGGTGGTGACTCCTCCTCTTTGCCACCAGGACAAATTGCTGACCTTGTCCTTCAGATGATTGATACCTGGAGAGGGAAACTTCAGACAGGGAGGGATCAAGGTTCAGAGCTCGGCTGTGGCAGGCCAGACACACCTTTCGCTGTCTTGGACAAATGGAAGGCTTTGTTTTCAACCCCTCTTGATGATTTAGTGGAACCATTCACAGAATGGTTTGGGTTGGAAGGACCTTAAAGATCACCTAGTCCCAAGCCTTTGGCCATGGGCAGAGCCACCTTCCATTAGAACAGTTTGCTCAGGTGCCCATGCAACCTGGCCTGGAACAATTCCAGGGATGGAAATTTTAGCACACTGCTCCTGTGGGTTTTGTCCCACTGCTTTTATTGAAGGACTAGACTGAGACTTCACAGCTTTCATATTTGGAAAGGGTCTCCTAATTTCCAGACTAAATTTATTTATAGCCAAATTATATTTGTTGCGCTTGTGCCTAGTTTGCTCACTAGATCTTCTTACATCTGAGCTGATTGATGCTATCTGCTTTTATTTATCAGTTCATCTGCTGATAGAAATTATTAATGCAAAAGAAGGTTCCCATGCCATAAGAGAGGTTATTTTAACCTCTCTGAAGGATCTAAATAATTATTCCTGATCTGAATGTGATCAAGCACTGGGCTTATTGAATAACAGCATCATTTATTCATAAGGGGATATTTATGCCTTCAGTGTAAATACTATTTTGGAATTGTTTTTTATGAAGAACCATTAGAAGTGCTTATAATGTTTTTCATGTTTTGCTCCTGTTTTTATAAGGTCCATGGCAACAAGAGGGGGTAGGTGAGCTCAAAGATTGTGATGTGAAACTATTTTAAAGGAGAGGAGTGAACCACTGTTCACTCAAAATGGTCAAATTGTTCATGTAGCTACTGATGCCAGGCATAGAAAACACAGGAACGAGAAGGGGATGAGGGAAGGGGAGATAGATATTAGAACTGCTGCTGGTTTTCCATTCTAGTTATTCTAGTTATTTGAGCAAAACATCATCCAACGATCTATGTAGGCTTAGGAAAACATCATCTTCAAATCTGGCTGGAAGATCTAAGGTTCCCTTGGTAGCTTTGTGATACTAAAATCCTTGGTTTCTTCAATTAAATTAACATTTTAAGTGTGTTTAAGCTGTTAGTGCTTCTTAAAAAAGCAATCTTTTTCCCTTCCTCTCCTCCCTCCCTCCCTCTCCTGCCATCCCATCCACCCACTCACGCTGTTCTGGGCATGCTGTGCAGTACAAGTGCTTCTGCTGTCACTCAGTAAAACAGGTTGGAGAACTGATCTGACTGAAGAATTAAACATTTTCTTTTAAAACCAGTTTTTTTAAAATTTTCTGCCTGGATCAGCTTCCTGGTGGAGCTCACCCCACGCACGCTTGTGCTGGGAGCAGAGCAGGGGCCTGGCACTGACCGTGCCTGAGCTCCCCATCCTCCTGGGGAGAGCTCATCCCAGACAGTCCTGCCAGCCCTGCACAGGACTCTGTTCCTTACCCAGCAGGGCTTGCTGGTACCCTTGCAAAGGTTTTTGGATAAAAGATGCAGCTGTTTGTCCGAGGAGACAAGGAAAAGGCACACAGAGTGATGGAATCATAGAATTGTTTAGGCTGGAAAAGCTGTCTAAGATCATCAATCCCCCTGTTCCCCCAGCACTGCCAAGGCCACCACCGCAAGTGCCACATCCTCATAGCTTTTAAACCCCCCTAGGGATGATAATTCCACCACTGGCCAACCTGTTCCAGTGTTTTATTACCCTTTATGTGAAGAAATTGTTCCTGATATGCAATCCAAACCTCCCCGGCACAGCTTGAGGCTGCTTCCCTTGTTCCTTGGGAGAAGACCCCGACCCCCACCTGGCTCCAACCTCATTTCAGGGAGTTGTAGAGTCTGAGAAAGTCCCCCCTGAGACTCCTTTTCTCCAGGCTGAGCCCCCCCAATCCCTCAACCTCAGACATGTGCTCCAGACCTTTTCCCTGCTCTGCTGCCCTTCTCTGAACACACCTCAGCCCCTCAATGTCTTCCTTGTCATGAGAGGCCCAGAAATGCACACAGGATTCGAGGTGTGGCTTCATCAGCACCCAGCTGACAATCACTGCCCTCATCCTGCTGGCCACACTGCATGGTCATAACATACAGAGCATATGAGCTGCACACAAAAGCAGGCTGAAGAGTTCTGTCTCCATAAGAATAATACCAAGAGGCCTTCAGTGGCACCAAATGACGGCATTGAAAAGCATTAAAAAGCCCATTTTTTTCTTGCAAACTCTCACAGCCCTGGTACTGACTGCCACAGAGCTGCTGCTGAGCAGTACCAGGATGTTGAAAGGACAGGCATTTAATAGGAATAGTTACAAAAACTAATAAAGAATTTTGGGAAGACTGCAAGCCTGCTTAAATTTGTTAAAAAAACCAACCCAGATGATGGTTACTCGGGGCTAAGAGTCACCTCCCTTTGGTTTTCCTGCTCACTGGTTTGGAGCAAAGCTGGTGCTGCTTGAAACAGGAGCGTTTCTGAGGGTTGGAGGGAGGTGGTGCTCAAACTGCTTGTGAGAAGCTCCCTCTGCTGAGAAATCCTAAGTATGTTCGGTCACCCTGAAGGAAAAACCTGTAGGGGAATGTAGTGTCTCTGTTTACCTGATGTTGCTCAGTTGACCAGCTTGCAGATGGGTTTTTTGAAAGGTATTTGTTGATGGGATATCTATATAGGACCTGTTTCTCAGGTTTCACAAATGTTTCATGGGAGGGAGTAGAAGTGTGTGGTGGCCTGCAGAGGAGGGCAGAGGGTTTGGGAAAATGCATTTTTAGTTACTTTAGAAACTTCCAGATAGTTCTCAGGGGAAATGAAACACCAGCTGAAGGCTTAGGCAAGGTTAGATTGGTGTGGCTATTTTAGGTGTAGGTGGACCTAACGTGGAAAGACTTGCTTGACATCCACGGTGGGGAAAGCTCTCCATGTGGACTGGTCCATGCTGTCCAGCACGCTGAGTTCTTGGGGCGACTTTACTCTTTTTTCCTTGCCTTCCTCTGTCCTCTCCAGGCTGCAGTCACCCTGTTCACACTGGGAAGGGCTTCACCAAGAGCAGGAATAACTGGTGCTGCAGGGATCAAGGGTACCTGGGCTGTATCCCACGTGCTCTGATACCAATCGTGTCACAAGGCCCCACTCCTCTGATGATGAGCTATTGTAGGTGGCTGGTGGGACCCATCACCACCTTGGGGGGAAGCAGATGCAGGGTGTGAGGTGAAATCAGGAATTCTGACCATGGCAGAGAGTGTCCTATCCTTCAGTGGCTGTGTTCTGCATCAGGAGGCAAGGTCAGCTGCTGGTCAGCACGTTCACAGAGCCACTAAAAAAACCCCCAGTGCTGCAGAACGTACGAGAGCTTTCGTGTATTCTCTGTGATGTGCATTAAATCCAGCTTTACAACTGCCTCTGAAAGGATACCCTGTCTGGGATTTATAAAAAGAATCACTTGTCAAAACAGAGAGCCAGACTGGGAAAGGAATTTAGCCCTCCCTTCATTGTCACCAGGGTTGTGTCCTCTGCGGCAGAAACACAGTGGCTGTGGTACAGTAGCAGATGTGGAGAGCTGGTTACTGAGGAACTTGGGGTTCCAGCACTCAAACTACAGGCTGAGGGAGGCCACACTCCTCTGGGTGAGCAGTGGGAGACAGTGAGCTCATGGCAGCCATCAGTTGGCTTTACAGCCCTGAGAGTGAGGAGGAGAAGTGGGTGAAGAAAGTGTGATGCTCCCCTGTCTCTTTCTATCAGTGAAATCCTGGGGACACTGACTGTGCTGGGCATCAGAAATGAGCTGCAGTCACTGAAAGGCAGTAAATGCATTATCTCAGACTCATGACAAAATGGACACAAGTTCCAGTGGCTTCCACAATGCTCAGGGTGAGATTGGTCATGAAGGCAGTTGTGGACCACAGCTGGTGGGGAGCAGCTGCAGGGTACCCTCTCCCATCACTTGCCTCTGGAATCCTCTTGCTTGGAGTGACAAATGCTGTGGGAACATGCAGGAATCATTTAGTGATGGTGAAGACTTGTCAATGTCACCAGAGGAGAACACTACGAGTTGTTTCTCGGTACAGGCCAAATTTTTCCTCCCGTTTTCAGCTCCCAGCAAACCTGCCTGTGTGTTTAACCTCCCAGTACCAGATGTACTTGCAGGCCCTTTTCCTCCAAATAAAGCTAAGACTTGCACTGCCTTGGCTGTGGCCATTCTCTCTGTCTGGTGCTGTCACTCTGTCACCTGCCTGCTTTCATTTACTTCAACGTTTCAAAAATTTCATGGGCCCACTCCCAGATGATGTAAACTGATAAAACTCCAGGCCATGCTCCAAAAACATCAGTGTAACTGTAGGATCTGGCCCTTTGGGTTTACTTACTGATGCCAAAGAAAAACAGAAAAGCTGGGAGCAAAGCAAAAAAAAGGAAAAGAAAGGCTGGAAAAAAAAAAGAGTTTAAGATGTTGGTTACATAAGTGTTGTATAGCTGTTAAAGTCACCTAGAATATCCTTTTAATAAACTGCAGCCAGATAAGTTAATAATTAAGGGTGACAAAAATATACCATTGTTCCAATAATAAGGAACTGTATTGGTCTTATTGAAGATAAATGGAGGCGTATTTAACGTGGTTCAGTGCTATGCTGATAGACTACAAATGTCCTTTTTTCACTAGAAAACTCAGTATAAAATCAGGTCGAAAGCTGATTGCCAGTATTTGTTCCCTCCAAGTTGCTCGGCTCCTTTCAACAGCAGATGTGCCTTGGAAGCGACTCCCACGTGTATGGAACTGAGCAGAAGGAAGCTGGAGGCTTTGAGAAGAGGTTCCTGCCCCTTTCTGTGGAGAAGAACAAGATGTGCTCCCATGTGTGGCTCATCTCATGGAGATACAGAACAGTTTTCAGGCTGAGGACTTGATAAATTGACTGGTCCTCAGCTCTGCAAATCAGTGGCTGGAGAAGGTGTTTGCACAGAAGGTGGTGAGGGTGTGATTGCCCAGTTTCCTTTAATACAGGAAATTTCTGTAGAATCCAGTTTGGCAGACTTGGTGGGAGCCATACCTCGTAAAATGAGGCAATTTCAGTACCTCCTGAAACAACCAAACCCCGATTTTTTCATACTTCCAGTAAGCATCAAAATATGATTGCTGCAGCATCCTGACCATGGGGAAGAGTGGCCTTTAAATAGCCACCCACAGAAACCCTGTGACTCACAAACAAATCTGAGAATGGGTTAAATGCGCTGATCCTGCCCCCAGCTCATGTTAAACTCCAGGTGCCCCTCATGTGCTGAGCTGCAGACCCACACAACTGCTTTCTGTCTCCTCCTGCCCTCTCCATCCTTGGCAGGGCCCATTTTTTTACAGGATGTTTAAGGAAAACATTGAGAAATCAGCCAGCAATAAACCACTGTCATCCCAGAGCGGTTAATTACCATTATCTATGGTATCAAACTAGAGCCTGTAATAAACTCTGAACTTTTATTGCACAGAGTTGTCTGCTTACATCAGTCTAATGCAGGATATAGGGCTGGGATGAATTTTCCCTCATGCTGGAACTGGCAGAAGGAATCAGGGCAGGAGAGTTTCATCCCTCTGTGAGACAACCAGTTATCTGCCAACAAGAGCTGACACTTCTCTGGCGCAGGAGGAGCGCCGGGGAAGTGAAACCACACCTTTTCAAATAAGATGAGTAGCCAAAGAAAAGGACAGGATACATTTTGGGGAGCAAGATTAACTCTCTGGATCCTGAGTGGCTTCCCAGGGAGGTCGAGCAGGGAAGCCTGTGTTCTGCCTCTGGGATGGCAGGTCTGTGTCTCAGGGAAGCTGCTCATGGGTCTGAGGGAATTCTGTGAGGTCCTGTCGCAGTCTGAGGTGCTGATGTAAGTCATCTGCATATGATAGATGGAGACCTTTCTTTGCAGTCTGAAGGTAACTAATTTAGGCAATGTCTTCCAGCTGTTTCTTCACATGCATCTTTGCACATCACAATCACATTCACATCCCCCTCTTTCTTCCAAGTCAGTACAGTCAGCTTTTCTCAGACAGATTGAGGGAAGAGACGGGAGCAACCTGCTCTTACACCTCTATAGGAAAAATCTCCTGCTAGTGCTGTTTCTTTCAGGCAGAAATCAGTGGAACATCAGGAGTGGGGTCTCCTCAGAGCCTCATACCACAGAGCTAACCAGAGTGCGAGGCAAATTCCCCACTGAGGGAGCTGTGGCGCTGGAGATGAGTGGTGATATCCTCTGACTCTTTTAATGCCATTACAGAGAAGCTGCAGCCTGTTATTTCCCAAATTCACCTCTTGTAATTTCTTGCAGAGCTTCAAAATTGTCTTCAGTAACCTAGAAACCCGTGTAAGGAGATGTGAAAGTTCTGGGTTAAAGTGAGGCAAGGTGTGCAGGCAGAAATCACAGAGCTCCTACTGGGTCAACAGCTGATGTTGCAGATGAGCTTTGAAGAAAGCAGACAGGCTTTTGGGCACAGCAAGGCACCAAAGGTATCCCAGGTGAGTATTTCACTGAATTAGAAGGGAACTTCTTACAGATATCTTGTACAGACTCTTTATAACAGTGTGCATGCAAGTGTGCCTATGCTACATCAAATGTCCCAGGAATGCTGCTCTCCTGGAGCCTTAAGTATTTTAGATTTGTAAGGAAGTTAGGCCTGTAGTTAAGTTACTGTTGTGCTGTAGTAAATCCTATATAAATCCTTTGCTATATTGTTTGACTTAGCTGATAACATAAGTTAAATAAGGTTTAAGTCCTGTTAAGTTTAAATGCTCTTTATTGAAGAACTGTTGTGCCTTTAGGATGTATTCCTTTTTACCCTTACCTTCTCCTATCCTTTTGTCTCCCCCTCCCCAGCCCATCCTTCACACAGATAATGTTGGGTTTATATCAGCTTGGATTGATTGACACTGGATTCCTTGTTTGCTTTTTTTTCTCTCTGTGCTTTAACCATCTAGTAAATAATAGAGTGAACCTTGCCAACAAACTTCATTGTGCTGTCGCTTTTATATTAAATCTGTTTTTGCTGATACCTTTGCTAGTGATTCTTTCAGAAACCTTGAAACCCTCCTCCTCCCAGCCATTCCTTGTGTCTCCCCCCAGGCTGTCATGCTTCCAACAAAACCTTTGCAAGGTTTGCTGGCAGCATCATAACCCTCAGCCACCTCCCAGCACAGCACACTGATGAGAACAAGTGCCTGTGGGCAGCCCGATGCCAAGGCAGGCAGTGGGATAATGCAGGGGCACTGGAAAAGGAGAACAGCTGTGGAACATCTGGGACAGGTGTGTGCTGGACACCGAGGGCTTCACACATGGTGGCAACCAGAAGAGCTAGATGGCTGCTCCACCCTTCTCCTCTAAAATTTATAATTATTGCTGCTTTGAGCTTCTCTTTTGCATTTTTGTGCTGAAAAATAAACAAAGCCCGAGCCGTTCCCTGCTCCTTGGAGAGCTCTGTAATAGCTCCATGGATCTGTAATAGCTGCATGCAGCAGAGGCATGAGGAGGCACTGGGGCTCAGGGATGTCAGCATAGCTGCAGTTCATCTCACACCTAATGCTGAGTTCACTGGGAAGCAAATTCAGCCAGTCTTTTGTTTAATCAAAATTCCTGCTGCTTCTTTGAACATCAGCATTTGGAATCAAGGATACACAGGAGCTTCAAGCTGAGCTATCCAATGTGTGGAGTAAAGCAAGCTGCTGCTGTGTTTCAGCAGCCAGAGCATGTCTCCTGTAGCTCTCTCTGCTCAGGTGTGATAGATGTGGCTGACATCAAGCTTGACTGAGGAGCCTACAGGGCTGGGAATCAATGTTTCCTCTCTGCAGCAGAGTTGCAGCAGCTGTGGCACGTAAAACACGCTGCATGGTGGGTTACCCACCTGTAACACAACCGTGGTGCCTCTTCTTGGAGAAACAAAGAGGCTCAGACATGGGGCTTCCCTGAGGCAAAAATCTCCAGGAGCTCAGGAAAAGTTTTGTCTGACTAAAGACTGAGATGAGATGTCAGGATTTAACTCTTTTCTTCCCCCACCCCTTGTTAGGCAGATTTCAAATTCTTTGTAGATTTTGTTGGAAAGCTCCTAGGAAGCTCCTTCTGTCCTTACCTGCAACATAGAAATTTCCCTTAGAGGAAACCCAAAGCTTTATCATACCCATTTCTCTACCCAGCAGCCCCAAGGGGAGCTGGCACCTCAGCCAGGTGCTCCTGTATGAACAAAACTCCCCAATGAGGAGCTGAAGGAATTTGAGATCATTGCTTGTCCATAAAGCCCTCTGTGGATGATGCTATCAGCACTTTCCAAGTCCCTTTCCAAAACTTTCCACCACAGTTGTGTTCCTCAGTGTGGTGCAGATTTACAGGCTGCTGGTTGGGCCATCATTACAGTTGAGTAAGAAAATATTTAAGCTTTAAAACACTCAGAGGTTTTGGGTTCAGGGGCTTGCTAGATGATGGACATAGCTAGTGGAGGAACCCCATCAGAAACTGATATTAAACAACTTTACACACATTTTCTTCTTCTATTATACTCCAAACTCAGTGAAGTAATTTGAACTAAATAATAAGATATATTACAAAGTACATATTATGGTGCAAAAAGGCATTCAGTAAAGTCTTGGGTCAAAAACAAGCTGGTCTGCAGAAGGAGTACTTCTAGGTGAACTAGCCAAAAAAACCACACTCCCTTTGTGACCAGGGTGCTGATTTCCTTTCACATCCAAATGCTTGGCTTTTCCTGATGGAGACCACAAAGGAGTGCTCCCAAGCCCTGCAGCTGCCCATGCAGCAGGACTGTCACAGAGAGATTCATGTCCAGCTGCGGGTTCAACCCCAAAGGACACCGGAGAATGTTGCATCCAGTGAAGGTGTAGGACAAATATTTTCAAAGCCTGGGTTTGCTGACTGGGTTAAGTAGGAGCGCCTGAGCCAGTATATCAACTAGCATGACTAATTAGGCATTTTAAGGAGATGCAAATTAAGGCAAAGATAAACAGCAGGAGGTTTCTCCTTTGCTTTACACGTGCTGGATGCAGGAACTCTCTCCCATCTGCACATCCTCATGGCTATGTGCTGCAGCTCCTTATCAGCCTGGCAGGCTGCACCCACTCCTGCCGTGCCCAGTGGCCCATGCTAAGGGAAACACGAGGTGTGCCAGCCCCTGGGATTGGCTTCTCCATGGATATGGACAACATGGACACCTTATGCCTGCAGAGATGTGACCCCTGAAGCCACACCAGTGCCTCTTTACTGACTCTTTCACACCCCTGTGACCAGAGGTGCTTGCTGGGAGCAGCTGAGCATGGGATGAGTGTCCTGTGTGCCAAATCACTGATGGACACCTGTGGCCTGGCCCAGGTCCCACAAATAACATTTCTGACAGGGACTCTGTGCTCTGGACTTGGTGCATCCAAATTCATTCTTGACTTGGCGCTCTTGGTATCACCCATCCTGTCGTGACTGGGCATGCATCTGCACACAGACACCCTTAATGAAAAAGCTGGCTTATTTATCTTGATTATACAGTGAAATGCACTGTTTTACATGTGATTTGCTGCAGCAGCAAAACTAGGTGAACAGTGAATCAAAAAGCAGCACTTTTTTGGTGCCAGCAGCATTGCTCAGGCTCAGCATCCCTACCTGGGGGAGGCAATTACTGGAACAATCTCTTTCCCTGTTCCTCCTTTGTTCTTGTTCTTGCAGGGGCTGTAACTGTCTTTTATATCTCCTTGTTTTCTCCACTGCAGTTTCACCGTAGATGGGATGTTTTACATATTTTCCACAGATATTCTGTCTTTATTCTGGAGAAGCCCTTTCCCTGTGACCTGTGTTGCAGCACCTTGTCCACCATCAGGAAAGTTCTCAGAGAGGGAAAACACATTTTGGCCAAGGTGCTGCTAAGCAGACAGAGGTGCTGGTAGCACTCAGCACTTCCAGCCTCTACCTTGTGGTGGATTATTTATCATGGGTTTGTGGCTGCCTGTAGGCCAGACCCCTGGACAAGGTAGAAGGTTGTGGATGGTTATGGGGCTGAAAAAGCAGTGTGCTGGCACAAAGCCATCTCATTCTGCAGCCCTGTGCTGGGAATAGCATGGAGCCGTGCACTAACACCACCTTGAAGTGCTTCAGATGCTGTTTAACAATTAAATTTCAGTTAATACAATATCTGAGCAGGTAAGGAGCAGAAAAATATGTCTCATTGTTCTTCAACAGAGTGACTGCTGATTCACAGTGCCCCCAGATCACTGGGTGCTGGCCCTGGGGACTTCTGCCCCATGTTCCTCTTGGACAAGGACCCAACCTGCTGCAGGGCCACTCCTGTGTGAGCCAGCCCTCTGTGTGCCTCAGTTTGCCATTTGTAAAACTCCACAGTGGCTGCGGGTAAATGGGACTGCACACCCACATGCTCTCAGCTGGGCTGAGTGGCTTCTAATCATGCATGAAGCAGACATGAATTCCACAGAGGGGCTTTGCACCAGCCCCTGCAGCATGTGCAGGTAAAGCTCGAGCTGCTTTTGAGCTGGTGAGATGAGGAACTCCGAGAAGTGCAAGAACAGCAGCCCAGGGTATCCACAGAAATGGCTCTGCCCGTCAGTGATGCTCAGCTGCAGCCCAGGAGCAGCATGGTGGATGTGTGGATGTGTGGATGTGTGAGATGCACATAGCACGGCAGCTCTTGATCAAATCTCCCTCCAGCTGCGTGATGAGGAATTGTGCCTGAATCCAGGTGCTGTCACACCGACCATCCTGAAATTCAGATCACAGCACCCTCAGCTTGTTTAATATCCAGGTGTCCTGAGTGCTGCAGGGTAATAGTTTTAAACTAAAAAGGGGTTGACTTAGATTAGGTATAAAGAAAACAAGTTTTTTTACAGTGAACTTGATGAAACACTGGCACGGAGAGATGGTGAATGCCCCATTCCCAGAAACATTTAAGGCCAGGTGAGACGGGGCTTTGAGCAGCCTGATCTAGTTGAAGATATCCCTGCTGCTTGCAGGGGTTTTGGACTACACGACCTTTAAAAGGTCCTTCCAAACCCAAACCGTTCTAATTCCACGAACGAGGAAAAGGGACAATATTAGCGTTTGACATAGAAGTGAGGAGAGCTGAAGCGATCACAGAGGAAGGCTGGGACAGAGACCCTCCTGTGCTGCAGCCTGGGTGTCCCACACACAGGACAGCAGTGCTGTCCCCAGGGCAGGGAGGGTGAACAAGGGACCCTTCCCGGCCTCTGCATCCCGAACTCCCGAACGGGACGGAACGGGAGCGGGCTGCGGGGAGCCGGGAGGGAGCTCCGGTCCTGCCCGCCCCGAGCCGCCGCCGCCCCCCGCCCGCCCCCGGCCCCGCCCGCCCCGCGGGCCGCGCTCGGCGGAGCCTCCCGGAGCCTCCCGGAGCGGGGCTGCCGGCGGCGGTGAGTACGCGCTGGGACCGGGGCTGCGGGGGGACACGGGCACCCCCCGGCTGAGCGCCGTGCCGGGCGGGACAGGGGCCCCGCGGGTGCCCTCCGGTAGAGGGGACGTGGGGCTCAGCATCTCCCCGAAGCCCGGCGGAGGGGACACGTGTGCTGCTCTCCGCCGAACGCGCCTGCCGCGGGCAGAGCGCAGCTGTGGGATGCTCTTCCGAGGCATCGCTGGTACTTTGCTCTGAACGGGGACCAAACCCTCGCTGATAACTATCGCAACAAAAGAGCGAATTTGGATAAAGGCAGGAAGGGATCTCCCTAAAGACATGCTCACGCTTTGGTGCATCTCTGCCCGGCGTTCTTCTTCCGTATTAAAGGTCTCCAGCCCCGCATGGAAGTGCGATCTGTAAGTGCCGTGGAGGGACGGGTGTGGAGGTGGATTTTTTGCTTGATGGCGGTGGGAGAGGTTCAAAACTCTTTTCTTTTCTCGTGTTGCTTGAAAAGAGCGTTTTTCTGAGTAATGCTTAGTAGACCCTATGAATCACCATCTGCATAACTTTATATGGGGGCTGCTATTCTCAGCATCTCACTGGAACTATGTAAACTATCAACATTCGTATCTGTTTGTACATGCAACGTGCAAATCTATTACCTGGAAAACTACTTCGGGGCAGGTCAAAGAAGGAGACAGGGCAGAACAAAATGTCAGGGCGGCTCAGAGAGTGGAGAAGAGCGTTTGAGAGCCGACAATTGCTATGGCTCCGTGAAAACTTGTGCTAGGGATGCTCACGGGGAGGGAAGGCTGCTGTGCAGATGCTGAGTGCCCCGGGAGCGGAGCCGGGAGAGGCTCCGGGAGCCTCGGGTCCCGCCCCAGCCTCGCACCTCTGTCCCTGCCCCTGCTCCTTCAGATTCTTCTTGCAGCGGCTGGTGCGCTGAGCAAACAGCGTGGGTCTTTCAGAGAGGCTCAGGAGAGCTGTGGCAGCCCGAGACAAGGGGCAAGGGTGCGGTGGCAGTGTCACCCAGCGGTGGCAGTGTCACCCACCAGTGGCAGTGTCACCCAGCGGTGGCAGTGTCACCCAGCAGTGGCAGTGTCACTCAGCGGTGGCAGTGTCACTCAGTGGTGGCAGTGTCACCCAGCGGTGGCAGTGTCACTCAGCGGTGGCAGTGTCACTCAGCGGTGGCAGTGTCACCCAGCTGTGGCAGTGTCACCCGGCGGTGGCAGTGTCACTGAGCTGTGGCAGTGTCACCTGGTGGTGGCAGTGTCACTGAGCTGTGGCAGTGTCACGGAGCTGCCCCCGCACAGGAACACGTGCGGGGAGGCTGGGGGAGCTTTCAGCGGAGCTCCCTGCGCTACACTGGATTTGTCAAGAGAGAGAAGAGTTTATTCTCTCGAGCTGTCAATCCATCACCTCCCGGAGGCTTCTCCACCAGAGGCTTCTCCACCTTCCCTCCACCTCCCCCTTGTTGCCAGCTCTCCCAGATGTGCTCAGTGCTGGAGGCTGCAAAATTCCCCGTTCCCAGGCAGGGGGAATCACAGCATCTCCTAAATCTCACCAGGGTATTCAGAGCATCTCCCAAACCTCACCAGTCTGACCCCAGAATGCGGAGAGTGTTTGTTACAGGAGGTGAACATTTCAGCTCCTGGGGCAGGTTCAGTCCAGTGTTTCAGTTTGGAGTGACCTGACATTTCCATGCAGTTGGATCAAGAGCTTTGCTGTAGGGTTTTTTTTGGGTGAATATTTTTTCTTTAAACAATATGCTGAAATTTCTGCATGAAAATGCATTGCTGTCCAAAGGGGCTGCATTCACAGGTCAGTGGGGTCCTCATTCTCCTGAGCATCTCCTGCTGCAAGGCAACCTGAGTCCAGATCTTCTGTTGTGTCCTGCTCATGTTCAGTGATGGTTTGGGGATTCTGATCCCTGATAGTATCTAATACCATCTCCAAAAATCTCTTCCTTACCTCAGCTCAGCCAAGCCCCTGCCACTCAGGAGGGAGCATCCAAAGAAGCCCCCATTATGGAGGGAAGCCTTTTCTCAGCCCAGGAAGGTGACTGCCTTCCCAGCAGGTGGCCACAGCTGATGACCACCAGTCACAGCCAGCCCAGATGGCTTGTGACCCTGGGACAAAAGCTGGAGTGAGCTGTTGGGGCTTCCACTCCTGCAGCTTTCCTAAATCTCACTTCTCATCAGATTCCTTCATTAAATGTTGATTAGATCAGATAGTGTTTCTTTCACTACAAGGTAATTTGGCTTTCCATTTAGTGGGCCCATCTGATAAATAACAGCTTGAAATAACATAATTCTACCCGACCTTGATGACACCGAGTCCATGCTGGACTTGTGCTCCCTGCCTAGCTCTGGCTCTGCCCTTCCAGATCTCAGGGTACATTTTAAGACCCCTCTGTAGGAGATGAGCCCTGCCTGGAGGAATGGAGACCAAAGCCACCACATTATTGTCCTGTTACTGACACACAGGCAAAGCAATAAAGGCAGAGGTGACAGCTGAGTGTGGGTCATCCATCTGTCCACCACCTCTGCTTGAGCTCCTCCTCTGCCCTGGCCATCCCTCATGTGCAGGCTCTCTGCTGGCACTGCCACCATGACAAACTTTTGCAGCAGAGTCACCCAGGACTGAATCTGTTCAGAGGTCTTGGTGCTTAATTCCCACATGGTCCAGAGCTTTTTGTCCATTGAGAAGTGCGAGCTGAACCTGCATCTTCTTGCTGGGCAATGAGCAGGGCTGGAGGGGACGTGGTGGGACCTCTCTGCCTCCCTGGTTAGTTGGGAGCTGGGGGTGCACAAGCTGAGGGAGCAGATGCCTGCTGTTTGCTGGAGAAAGCAATGGGGACTGAGATCACCCTCCTCCTCCCCGAGTTTTCCAGCACTAGGGAAACTCTCTGCATGTGACATTTAGCTGAAAAGGGCCACCCAGCAGGAACATGTGGCACTACCTCACCTGTTTGGTTGTCAAACCAACCCCAAATGACCCTGACAGGGAGGGTGAAGGTGGTGATAACACCTGAAGGATTGATCTTGACAGGAACTTGAGGAGGAGCTGACCTGAAGTTCGTGTGCCGAACTTCATGTGGATGAAGGTTGAGCAGATTTTTCCAACGTCATCAGTTCTGGAGGAGTAAACAGGCACACTAAAAATTCAGAAGTGATGACATCTTAAATTTATGTCCCTGTCTCCGACCTCTTCCATAAGCCATGCTTTGAAAACCCAGGAAACCCAGCTGGCATTCCTCCAAGCCTGGGAGGAGGTCTGGAATAAACCCCAAAGAGAAGAGCTAGGAGAGCTCCCACAGCTGGGGTGTCCATCCTGCCCTTGTGCTCTTGTGTTGTTCCTTGAAAATTAAGATGTTTTTACGAGGCTGTTGGAAAGTTTATAGGTCCAACCTGGGGCTGACTTTGCTTTTCCCAAAGGCTTCCCATCTGAGATGGTGGAAATGCCCCTTCTGATGGAAAATAATGGTGGCTAAAGGGGCTGCAAGACCCGGATGACTCCTCGCTCAGTCATTTTCTCCTCTGGCAGGTCTTCCTTGAGCTTCTTCTGCTCAAACCTGCCACCTTTCTTGTCTTACAGGACCTGGGCTCTCTCATGCCTTGTCTCACTCTTCTCCCCTCCTAAAACCTCCTCCTGAAGGATGGCAGCCGCCTCTTTCCGCTACGGCCTGACCATCACGGGGGCCGTGCTGCTGGTGACGGGGACGCTGTGCTTTGCCTGGTGGAGTGATGGGGAGGTGGGCTCCGGCGGCGGGGCTCGCCTCCTGCCTCCCCGGGAAGCCGAGGCCGTCCCCAGCTCCTCCTCCTCCAGCGCCCTGCTCCGCTCCGTCAGCTTCTTCTGCTGCGGCATTGGCGGCATCCTCCTCATCTTCGGCCTCCTCTGGTCCGTCAAGGCCAACGCCAGGGTGGTGTCCCGGCGCTACCAGTACCATTTCCCCAGGGACCTGCAGTACTTCACGGCGGAGCCTCCGGAGAAGTGGAACTGCAGGTGGGAGCCTGGTCCCTGCCGGTGTCTGTGTGGGCAGGATGGGTCTGGCTGTCCCAGCAGCTACCTTGCTGGCTGGTGAACTCACAGGAGCAGCAGCTCTGCTCTGTGCTCTCCTCCTCCTGCTCCTGCTCATTAATGTCAACCCTCCCTGCCCACGCTGGCCGTGCCTGTGGCTGGCTCGGCTGCATCCAGCTCTGCTTGCCCTGCAGGGCCATTACGTGCCAAGGGACACATCTCCTTAGCAGGGCTACCAAGCAGAAGAATACATTGGTTTTCTGGCAGAAGGTTTGGATTTGGGGGTGGGGAAGGGTCACTCAGAGCTCCAGTCCTGGTCTCCCACGTCTGCAGTGCTCTGTAAGGATGAGGGTGCTTGTAACATCTTTAATGGGAGCAAAATATTTTTTATAAGGGAGTTGAATGGGGAAAAAAAAAAGGAAAATAATCCTTGGAATAGCATCAAGATAGGAATGTAGGCAGAAGGTCCTTTATGAAGCCCATTTCAGGGTATAGAAAGACTCCTTGCCCTGCCCTGAACACCACTGATGCTTTTCAGGTTCCCTGAATCTTCCAGTGTGAGCCCAAGATTTACTCCCACTTCTTCATTTAAAAGTTTTTGGATCAAAAGGTTTTTTTATTCTGGAGACTGCTGTGGAAGCAGAGCCAGCCAGCCCTTCCCAGTGCTGCTTTATGGGGTCATAGCAAAGATCTTGGCTCTGGCATAAATCGGGCTCTGGGGAAAAACAGCACTAAAAGAAACTCTTAAGAACATGAAACCATAAAAACACAGTTGGAGTGGGAGACACGTTTCTGGTTCTCCAGGGATTTCAGTGCCCATCTGGATATCTGTGAGCTTGTGGGCTGGTCTGGGTATCTGGGGGGAGGTTCCTTATCCCAGGAAGGGACTTTGCTGTGTCCCTGTGGGGACTGTCCCTTTCCCTGAGCATCCAGCTCCCCTGCTGGATGGGGTGCAGCACCCTGGCAGTGCTGGTGCTGCAGCAGCTCCTCCAGCCCCAGAAAAGCATCCTGTGCTGGGATAAACCCCGCTTTCCGCATTTCCAAGGTAGTGTTCCTGTGCGAGCTGAGGCTGTTTGGCAAATCCCTGGCACAGAAGCCCGGGGCGGTCTGCCTGGGACAGAGATCTGCCAAGTTCAGGATGGAGGCATCCCTGTGGAGCACATGGCTTTTCCTTTGGACCAGCTGTGCCCTCCCATGCCTGCTGCCTCCCCAGCACACTGGGCTGGGTTTCACCTGCAGTGATGAGCTGCTTTCACAGCATCTCCAGCTTTGGGACTGCACCATTCTGTAGGGTGCCAAGCTGGGCCATGTGCAGGGCAGAGGTTGTCAGAGGTTTTTCCTGTACACAAGCTGTGTTTGCTCAGGAAAACTCTGCTGGAAGTGGCATCAGGCTTGGCCAGTGCAGGGAGGGCTCTGGCTGGCATGGGAGTGGGGTGTGACCACGGTGACCTGGTGTGCCTGGGGCTTGTCCAGCTCTTGTGCCAAACTGCTCCCTCAGCTGTCAGCAGCCTCTGTTCTTCAGGGGGTGAATTAAGGGTTAGGCATGATGATGATGATGATGCTCTTCTGCCCATGGGACCCTCTTGCAAAACCTCATGGTTGCCAGGAAGCAGCTGACATGGTCACCCCTGCACACATGACACATGGCACTTCAGCAAAACCTGTCCATGTGCTGTCCCCGGTGCATGCCTTAGGCAGCTCAGGGATGCTCCAGACAGTGGGGTTGATGGGATGTTGGGTTGCTCGAGTTGATGGGGCACTGGGATGCTCCAGCTGGGCACTGGGATGCTCCAGCTGGGTGCTGGGATATTGACGGTGTGCGCTGCTGGGTTTCTTCCTCTTCCCTGCAGCAACTGGGACGCCAGTGCCATCCCCACTTATGAAGAAGCCCTGACCTGCAGACCTGCCCACGGTGCCCCGGCCTATGTGCAGCCTCCGGGGAGGAAGGAGGAGCTCACGCCGCCCCTGTACCGCTACCTGGAGGAGGACGAGAGCTGGCAGGGCGGCCGCCGGCGCAGCTCCTCGGACAGCGCCCTGTTCCGCCCCAGCCCGTCCTGGCTGGACGCGCCCGAGGAGCCGCAGGCAACGCCTCCCCCCAGCTATGAGAACATCAGCGTCAGAGGGGTCTGAGCTGCGGCAGCCCGGAACGGGACTCTGCGGGTGGCTGCCCAGTCCCTCAGCTTTAAACTGAGCCTCTTCTTTGTGGGGGTGAGAAGAGGGTGGGCGAGGAGTGGCAAGGGTCAGCCCGGCTTTCCTGGCTGTCCGAGGGGTGGATCCGGCGCTGCTGGGATCGTGGGTCCTGCAGGTGATGTGTTCAGAGCGCCGGGTGTAACTGGCATGTTTGGAAGCTTTCGTATTTTTAATAAAACCACTGCTGGTTTCAGAGGCTTTGCATTCCCTGCTCTGGCCCACCCTGGGGAGCTCCTGTCAGGCCCACTCAGTAATAAATCCGTGGCAAATCTGGCCAGAGAAAGCCCAGCTCTGTCTGCACCTTCCACTTCTCTGCCTTTGCAATGCCCCTTCCAGCCCTGTCTCCACGGAGTGCCTTCCACCCTGCTTCCCTAAGTACTGACTCCCCATGCCTCGCTTCATTTGGTGTCAGGGATGCTCAGTGGGTCGTGCCTGTGGTCAGAGCATCCAAGTGCACTTGGCATTTCAGGCAGCCTCCTGGAAAAGCCATGCTGGGTGGCACAGCCCCCTCCCTCCCTGTCCTCCACGGCTGGGTGTGCAGCCTTGCCCAGAGGAAAGGCCAGCTGTGGCAGGGGCTGCTGCCAGGTCCTGCACTCCACCAAAATAAAGGGCTGCCCTGGGTCCCCTGTGGCCCTGCAGGGCTGCAGAGTGGCTGAGGAGCCGCAGCCACGTCTAACATACTGTTTATAATATAATTATTTGTCATAAACCTGGTGTATCCAGGGAATAAAATGAGGGAATAAATCAAGGGAATAAAACAAACACTGTCTGGCTGTTGGACGTGTGGTGGGAAGGAGACACCTTTTAACATCCCAGCTCCAACTTCAGTGAACACAGGGAAGAGGGACACTCTGTCTTCACTTCTGCTGGGTGGACCAACCTCACTCCATCCTTTTCTGGCTTTAGTTCCTCCTTCACAGCCCACTTGCTGCCCAGTGAGGCAGCCTTAGCATTCAGCCAGAGCAAGGCAGGGTCTGTTCCAAACCCACTGGTCTCCAAAAAGATCCTGGATCACTCCCTCTTTTCCTGTTGCAGTCCCACAGCCCCTGAGAACATGCTGGGCTCTGGTGTCCCCCTTACCTGGTGCTGTGCTAGCTCTGATTTATGACTGAGTCCAGTCCCAGTGCCCAGGGCTGGGAAAATCCCAAGAGCACCAGCTGATCTCCGTGTCCCCATCCCCTCAGCCCTGCTCCCCTCTCCCTCCGTGTCCCTTCCCCAGGCTGTGGTCTGGCTGAGTGTGCCTGCAGGGAAGGTTACCCGGACACGTGCAGGGTGGCTCCACTGGAGTGTGAACGGCAGGGCAGTGTTTGCATTCATTACAAACCCATTAAAAACTGGCTGGCTCAGCCCTGGGCAGGATCAGCTCAACGTGCAGCTGATCCTCAGCTCCTGGCAGCCTCTGGGGAGAGAAACCACTCCTTGCCTTACGCTGTGCTCGGCAGGCAGTGCTGCAGGTGAACGGCCTTCCCGAAATCTCTTCTCCCACCTCTTCCACCCGGAGCCCATGGCGGAGGAGAAGAATTTCCGCTACGCTTTCATCATCTTGGGTTTCTTCCTGGTGATGGTGGGGATGTTCATCATGAGCGTGGAAAAGCCTCAGTACTACATCACCTTCTGCGTCCTGGGTGTCCTGCTCGTAGCCGTGGGCATCACATGGAGCATGTGCCAGTGCTACCCAAAGGTAGGATCCTTCCCGCTGCTGCGCACGCTGCGGGGCTTGAGGGGAGGGAGCTTGAGCTCAGCTTTGGCTGCTCTGGATGTGCAGCCTCAGTTTCCCCAGGGGAAGCCAGCTGCAGCAATCTTGAGGGGGAATTGATTTGGGAGGTTTGTGCCCTGCTGATACCTACAGGGTGTGCCCTGTCTCCTTCACCCCCTGCACACCCCCTGAGCCTGGGACTTTGTTTTTGGGCAGCAAGGAGTAATCCCAAGGAAGTAAACTTGTGTTCATCTCTCCCATTCAGCCCCTTCCTTGGGGTCTGGGGCTTGGCAGGCTCCCAGGACCTCCCAGAAGGGACTGTCGTGGCCATGGAGGCCGGAGGGTCCCGGCCCCCTGAGCCCAGCCCTCCCCTGCCAGTCTCCTTGGCGGAGGGCACTGCTGGAGCGCAGCCACGCGTCCCTGCCCTGGGAAACTGGCCTGGCAGAAAAGGGACTTGTCCAAGGAGAGGGCATCTGTAGGACTGATCTGAACACTGCTGGATGGCCTGTCAACAACCTGGCTGCCCTCCAAAGTGTGGGGGAGCCACCTCAGGACCCAGGACCAGCTGGGACCTCTGAAAGCAGCTGTGCTCTCTGGGGTTGGGGTGAAGCAGAAACCAGCTACCCTCAAAGCTGAGCTCAGCCCCAGCTTGGAGGGAGATGTGGCTTTGCCACTGTGCTCGAGGCTCAAGGATGGTGTGGTCCCTGACCACTGACCTCCTGTGTGGGCCTTGGGACTCCCTCTGGGCTTGGGCACATGTGTGACTCCATGGGGGGAAAGGCACTTAGAACAGGGCTGTGCTGGATTCATTCATTCCTTATTGGTTTCCCTCAAAAAAGCCATTTCCGAGGAAAACATCTAAATAGGGTGGGAAAAGACCCTAAACCCAGCTGAAGGGACACTCTGGCCCTTTTCCCACTAGGAGGGCCGAGGGACCCTGTGATGCCCAGCACAGCCCCTGGGCTCTGCCTCTCTTTTCCCCCCAGATTACGTTCATCCCTGCAGACCTCGGGGTCGAGCGGTTCCTGGACTACAAACCCATGGTGCTGCCACAGAAGGACACTGGGTGGGTCCCACAACAGGGTAATGTGTGTGCCCTGAGGCTGGGGACTGCTGCACCTCCTGCAGCACAAAATGCCAAGCAGGGATCAGGCTGGGAGAGACAAGGGCTGCCTGAGCCCCCCCAGGGCTGAGCCTGCATGATGCCGGGGCATGCAGAGCATCCAGTGATGTTCCTGCAGGCATCCCCTGCCTCTGCTGCTGGGGTGGGCTTTGGTGGCCTCTAGAGCCTCTTCCTCAGGTGTGCAGGGCTGCTCAGCACCCTTGTTGTCCCTTTCCCTGCAGCTTGATTACCCCCTGCCCCAACCAAGATGCCACCAGCACCTACGAGAAGAGCCTGCCATCCTACGAGCAGATCCAGAGGCAGGCGGTCAGCTCGGCTCCACTCCCACCCACGGCACAGCCCAGACCCCGCAGCTGCTCCCAGTCAGCCGTGCAGGCCAAAGCTGAGATCCACCGGGAGCTGGGGGGTGCTGGAGACCCCCTCCAAGACCTGGCACCTCGCCTGGAAATAGCAGCAGGCAGCTGGTATGTGATGTCTGCGGGGTTGGGGTGGCACTGGTGGGGTGTGGGGTGAACATGGGGGGATCAGACACCCAATATTGAGGGTGGGGGACAATGCAGAGGGGTTTTGCTGTTCTCACGGCTCTGAGCCTCCACTGAAGGTCAGGTGGTGTCTCAACCCACGAGGAGTCTCTGAATTGAATTATTTCCCAGGAGGAAATTTAGATGGTTGCAATTTGCATTTTGATGTTTGCGTTTCTGCATTTTGCTTTTATTTCATTTTATCAATATAAACAGCACCACTCACAAGAATAACCCCAAATTCCTGGTCAGACTTTGCTAGAAATGAGATGCCTGGCACGTGACCCTCAAACCAGATGCCACATGTGATGCCCAAGCATTGGTTTGGGAGGTCCCAAAGGGCTCTGCAGGTGATGGGGGTGCAGTGCTTTCCCATCCCAGCTGTAGATTCAGGAAATGCAAGGACAGCCACTACTTCACCCCATGGGCAGCAGGAACCTGGTGGGCAGGTGTCCCCAAAACGGCAGGCACCGAGGGCTGGGACAGGGACGTCCCAGGGCGCTCCAGCCACCCAGCAAGGGTTCTGCTGATGCTGGGATGCTGCTCGAGCAGCAGCCAGGGGCTCCAGGAGGAACTGCAGCTCTTGCCCAGCCGCGTTTGGTGTAACCCTGTCCCCGCAGCCCCGCCCGGCCAGCCGCGGGCGATGCCCCGCTGGCATCCCTGCTGGAGGAGATGGACACACCATCGCTGGAGGGCTCCGTGCCCGGCAGCCCCACGCCACAGAGCCGGACCCTGCCCTCCGCCTCCCGCTGCGGCCGCACCCCGAGCAGCTCCCCGGAGGGGGGACAGCACCCCCGATCCCACTGGAAAGGTCCTGGGGAGGAGGATGACCTCTTCTACGGTCTCCAGGAGGAGCCAGATGCTCTGCTGAACGCCAGTGATAACCTTTTTGAGCCTGAAAACTGATTTCCTGGAGAGAATGGCCACTTGGCATGGACTCACCTCATGGAGGGGACACACAGGTCACAGCCTGGAGGAAAGGGCTGTCCCTAAAAGTGCAGTGGCCCCAGGCTCCTGCCTGCCCCTGTGCCATGCTGCACCCCTTGTGCACACCCAGCCACACAGGAGGCTGTCATTTCCCCCAAACCCAAAGGGGATACACCAAGAATTCAACAGAACATGGGACAAGGCCCCCTCACCAAAGCCATTTGGGTGGGCACAGAGAAGCTGGGTTGGGCAGGATCTGGGCTAAATACTGTGCTTGGGAAGGGGAAGGATTGGCTGTGCTGTTTGGAACAGGATCAGGTTTGGGTAGGTAAAACATGCTCAATACAAGTGGGTTTTACCAGGCAGGGGTATCCTCAAAGTCTTTTTCCCACTTACCCAAGCTCTGTTGAAATTAAATTTCGGCCCTGAGTCTTCTGCAGCAGGCAGCCTTCATATCTCCAGGTTGGGAGAGGGGTGATGGAGGTGACAGATCGTGCTGTCCCCTCTCTCCTGCACAAGGACCAGCTTCCAGCACTCTTGGGGGCACAGGAAAGGGGACAAAACTGAGCCAAAATCCTGGTGATGCCACTTGAGGTGGTGGCTTTGCACACTGCTGGGCCAGTGTCAACAGCTGCAGGTGGGCTTGCATGCTGGCACCCACCACCCCCAAACTTCCTGTCAATAATAATTGTTCCAAACCACGTGGATATGCCTCAGCCTGGTTTGTCACCACAACAGGGACAACACAGGGGGCTCTCCACAGCCTGTCTCCAGCACACAGGGGAGCCACAACTTTTGGCTGCTGTGGGGATCTGTGGGGCTGAGCCTCCCCAGGGCAGCTGGGTTTGGATCAAAGCACCAGCAGATCCAACAGCATGGGGATGCTGAGAGTCTCCCGCTCTGTTTTGGGGAAGCTGGGCTGGATCTGCCTGTGCCTGGCATGGTCCCAGGAGGCTTGGGAGCACATGTCTGCTGGCAGAGGAGCACTTCAGCAAATTCCATGGAAGCACAGAACTGAAGGGAGTTTAAAAATCCTGCAGTTCCAACCCCAGAAGTGCAAAAGTGGGGGAGAGCTGTCCTCCAGCACCCAAGGGGAAGGGAGCACGAGAGCCCTGGAGGGATGTTCCCGTGTTCCTTTGTCACCCAGGGAGTGCTGGTACAGTGCAGGGTGTGCAAGAAAAAGCTGTATCTGAGGTGTCACACCCTTTGACACTCCTGCTGCTGTTCCCTTCGCTCACCTCGGTGTCACCAAAGCAGCCAGGGAGAAGGGCAGGGAGCACCTACGCACTCGGGCTGTTTATGGCCAACAGGAGGGTGGGGAGGGAAGGCTCCAGTGTTGGCTAAACATTGCCACAGGATTGCCAGACGCTCTCCAGGAGGAAGCATTACCAGATGGATTGCATGTTCTCAGCTCCTGCCTGTCCTTCCCAGGGTGGGGGAGCGAGGTGGCTCTGGGAATGCCGTTCGGATGGGGCCGTGTCTCACTGGCTTTCAGAGGGTGTCTGGGGTGGGATGTCACTCTGTGTCACTGCTCCTGTGCAGTGTGGGAATCTGTTAGAGACACACTGCTTTTACTTGTAGAACCACAGAATGTTTGGGCTGGGCAAGGACCTTAAAGGTCATATTGCTCTAAGCCCCCTGCCATGGGCAGGGACACCTCCCACTAAAGCAGGTTGCTCCAAGGCCCTTCAACCTGGCCTTGAATATTTCCAATGATGTCCACAGTTTCCCTGGGAAAACTGTGACAGGGCTTCACAGTCCAGTGTCCCTCCCTGCTCTCCTGTAGTCTCTGTACTGGAAGGAGCAACAAGGTCTCTCTGGAGCCTTCTCCAGGCTGAACACTGTCAGAATTTCCTCACAGAAGAGGTTCCTACCTCGAGGCTTGGCACTCACTTTCATTTTTGGCAAAAGGAATCTGTTTTTCAAAGCGTTTCTCCAGGCAGAGGCAGGGGAAGGGGCTGACACGGGGACCTTCTCCCCCACGCAAGCCTTCACACAGCTGGATGTGCATCCCCCATCCCTGGCACAGCATCCTGGAGCCGGAGGACTCGGCTCCTGCGCCGGCCGAGGTTAAACATTGTGGGAATCGCTACATTCCTGCATGGAATTAAGCGTCTCCAGCAGCCCCAGGTCTGGCTCAGCTTGTGCAGGGTGGGCACCACCCACGCGTGTCACCGTGCGGGACCCGCGGCTGCAGCCGATGGATGGGAAGGGGCTGGCAGTGCCGGGACCCACGCGTGTCACCGTGCGGGACCCGCGGCTGCAGCCGATGGATGGGAAGGGGCTGGCAGTGCCGGGACCCACGCGTGTCACCGTGCGGGACCCGCGGCTGCAGCCGGGGCCGGGCCGGGCCGGGCCGAGCCCTCAGGCCCGCGGGCCGCAGAGCTCCTCGCGCACCAGTGGTGTAGTGGTATCATGCAAGATTCCCATTCTTGCGACCCGGGTTCGATTCCCGGCTGGTGCAGGACAAGGCGCCTCTGAGCTGTGGAGCATATAAAGTATGCCTACACACCCCGAGGTTCTCCCAAAAGCCAGGGGGAAGTTCCCTTTTACCGACGGGATGCTCGACCCAGTCCTGTGCCCGCACCGCCCGGAGCCCCATCTCTCCCCACGCAGGGACGGCAGCAGGGATTTAAGAACCCTTCCCCTTGTTGAGGTCTTCTCTGATGACTCCTCTGCTCTCCCATTCCTCCCCCCTCAACAGGAGCTCCCCCTTCACACAGACACACACGCTGGAAGCTCCGCAGGGAGCCGGGACCGGAACACAGCACTTTTGTACAAGGTGCAAAATTTAAGTTATTTCTGAATAATTTCTCAATTAAAACAAAACAAAATAAAACAAAACCTTTCTTCAGATATCCATTCCTGGAGTGTGAGAGCTGGGCCTGATCCCTTTCCGGGTGCTGGGGTCAGATGTTCGTGCCAAGACTTTCATGGGTTCCTCAGCACGTGGAACTGTGGGGACATCCGCCACCCCCTCCCTCCTCTTTGGGCTGCTTCCATCCTTCCCTGGGACACAGATTGTCCCCTGGGCTAAAACGAAGGGGAAGAGTGCAGGGAGAGGGAGACTGTCCCCCTTGAGATGGGTCCCCCAGCGCTCAAGCTGTCTCAGAAGCCTCCTGAGGCCCCAATGGGGCGTTGTGGGACTTAGCGGCACTGAGGAAGCTGAGCCAAAAATCAGGAGTGAGACTTGTCCCCATGATCAGTGTCCTGAAAGCCGACCCCTTCCCATGTCAGCTCTGCAGCAGAGTGGGTGACAAGCATGCTCTGGTGTCCCTGCAATTTCCAGAACCAGAGCCCAGGCACCCACTCGAGGTCTTATTAAAAAGATCAACATTTCCCATTCACATCCATATTAAACACACACATATATAAACCATATAAACCATCCACATCCTTATAAAACAGCTATATAAAGCATTAATGTCCCCGTAAACCATACACATAATTATAAAACGTGTTCATCCATTTAAAACATATACGTGCATACAAACCATACACATAACGTGTACACCCATGTAAAACATTCATACAAATCATGCACATCCACACGAAATGCACACATCTCTATAAAACACGTGCATCCATATAGAAATATAATCTCTGAGCAGCTTACAAATAACCAGTCAAAACACAAACATATTCCTATTTCCCTGAGAAGCCGGCAGCGAGGACGGGGTTTGCAGAAGGTCACTGGGAATGTGGGGCAGTGTGGCATCCCGATGCTGCGGGAGGGCAGAGGTGGGAAGCGGCTTGGAGACCCGCGGGAAAGCGCCGATATCATCCCCCAAAAAGGGCATTTGCGATGTGTGCCGCCTCTGTAAAAAATGCCCAAACAGGATTAGAGGATTTCACGGGAATTTATTCGTGGAGTGAGGCAGTAGGAGGCACATTAAAGCTTTCAGCCCTTTCTGAAAACAGTCCTTGAGCTGCTGCGCTTTGCTCGCCAGAGCCCCCAGCGATCCGCCGGGACTCGGGGTGAGCGGTGGCCCCATTTGCCCTCTCCCTGCGGCCCCAGCACGCCGCGCCCCCTCCCTCGGCCCCGTTAATGCTTAACCCGCCCGGCTGCACCGACGGGGCCGGCGGCCGTGGCGTGATCCCCGCCCCGCCGCGCTGAGCCCCGGCCGCACGGGCAGAGCCGCGGCCGCCGCTGCGCGCCGGGATCTGCGCGGGTGCGCGCCGGGATCTGCTCGGGTGCGCTCCGGGATCTGCTCGGGTGCGCTCCGGGATCTGCTCGGGTGCGCGCCGGGATCTGCCCGGGTGCGCTCCGAGATCTGCTCGGGTGCGCTCCGGGATCTGTTCGGGTGCGCGCCGGGATCTCCGCGGGTGCGCTCCGGGACCTCAGAGCCGCGGGTGCGCTCCGGGATCCTCGCGGCTCCGCTCCAGCTGCCCGGCCCCGCTCCTGCCCTTCGACTGCACTGCTGCCCCTCGGCCCCGCGGGTGCTCTCCGGCCCCTCCGCGGTCGCGCAGGGGGTCCCCGCCGGTGCCGTCCCCTGCCCCGAGGGTCGCGGGGTCTCCCGGCGCTGCCCGTCGGGGGGCGGGTGCGGGATGTCCCCGCGGGCGCTGGAGCTGGCGCTGGTGCTGGCGGAGTTGGTTCTGGCCCTGGGGGCGGCCGAGGAGGGGGAAGCCGCCGTCGGGGTGGCCCCTCCGGGACCCGCTGCTTTCCATCGCGCCGCCAAGGTGAGGAGCGTGGGGCGGGGGGACAGGCGCGCTCCGGTGTGTGTGTGTCCCCCGGAGCCAGCCCGGTGCTCGTGTCCCCGCAGGCGTCGTGGCGGCTGCCCGGGCGCTACGTGGTGATGCTGCGGGCGGGCAGCGAGGCCGAGCTGCGGGGCACGGCCCGGGGGCTGCAGGCCCGGGCGGCTCGGCGGGGACACCGGGCCGAGCTGCTGCACGTTTTCCACCTCCTCCCAGCCTTCCTGGTGAGGATGAGCAGCGACGTCTTGGACACGGTACGTGGAGAGGACAGGGTCGTGGCAGGGGACGGCAGCTGCGGTGGGCGCTGCTGGGAGCGGCAGCCCCGGCCTTGGGGGGAAACGGGAGCTTTGTGTCCTCCCCGCAGGCACTGAAGCTGCCGCAAGTGAAGTACATCGAGGAGGATGCCTACGTCTTCGGCCAGAGCATTCCCTGGAACCTGGGCAGGATCGTACCGCCGCAGCCCAGCTCAGGCTCCTACAGCCCTCCCAGTAAGCGCTGGAGTGTGCGAGGGGGGCGACTCTGAGGAAGAGTCAGGTCCCCTCTCCTTAACGTGAGGGATGGGAATATTCTTCTGCCCCATGGTGCTGCGGGTCTGGAGCTGCAGTTTGGGAGCAACCCAGGCGGTCCGAGCTGACCGTGATGGTGGTTGCCTTTCTCCCCTGCTGCATCCCTGGCAGATAAAGGTGACCTGGTCGAGATTTACCTGCTGGACACCAGCGTGCAGAGCACCCACAGGGAGATCGAGGGCAGGGTGACTGTGACTGGCTTCGAGAGCATCCCCGATGAGGATGGCACCCACTTCCACAGGCAGGCGAGTCCTGAGGTGCCACATGCTGCGTCCTGGCCAGAGCACCCCCCTGCATCCGCCAAATCCTGGCCAGGCTTGTGAGGCTTTCCAGGACAAGGGAGACACTTGGCTGGAGCAAGATACTGGGCAGGATGGGAAACAGGAGCTGTGGTGCTGAGGGATATTGGGACCCTCAAGGTGGTCTATTTGGAGATAGGGCTGAGTGGGGCAGGGTTTCTTTCTAG
Source organism: Pseudopodoces humilis (assembly GCF_049639895.1). NCBI lineage: Eukaryota > Metazoa > Chordata > Aves > Passeriformes > Paridae > Pseudopodoces > Pseudopodoces humilis. The sequence goes on from NC_142209.1 coordinate 27,243,723, forward strand.
GAAACTATTCTAGGGTAGCACGGGTGTGTGTCAGGTAAGAGGGAATCAGGGTGGGAAGGGGTGGGGACGATGTTGTGGGATTGCAAACTTGCTTTGATGCCATGGGCTGAGGCATGAAACTGCGGTGCCTGTGCCAGGCCAGCAAGTGTGACAGCCACGGGACACACGTGGCCGGGGTGCTGAGCGGGCGCGACGCCGGCGTGGCCACGGCAGCCAACATCCGCAGCCTCCGGGTGCTGAACTGCCAGGGGAAGGGCACCGTCAGCGGGACCCTCATGGGTGAGTGACCCCCTGCCCCGGAGAGGAACAGGATCCCTCGCGGAGCTCCCTGCCATAGTGATTTGTCCCTCCCAGCCCTGGAGTTCGTCAGGACGGCTCTGGAGGCTGAGCCGTACGCGCCGCTGGTGCTGCTGCCGCTGGCCGGCGGCCACAGCCCCGCACTGAACGCGGGCTGCCGGCGGCCCGCACGGGCCGGAGCGCTGATGGTGGCGGCCGCCGGCAACTACAAGGACGATGCCTGCCTCTACTCGCCTGCATCCGAGCCGGAGGTACGGGCTGTGGGGGACCCCTGAGGTGCCACCTCATCCCCTCCAGCTCCGGGTCGGCGGCGTGGGCTGGGGCTGAGCGTGCCATTCCTCCAGCGCTCCCCTGTCGCCGTCAGGTCATCACGGTCGGTGCCACCGACAGCGAGGACCAGCCCGCCTCCATCGGCACCCTGGGCACCAACTTTGGCCGCTGCGTGGACCTGTTCGCCCCGGGGGACGACATCATCGGCGCCTCCAGCGACTGCAGCACGTGTTTCACAGCGCGGAGCGGAACTTCGCAGGCGGCCGCACACGTGGCAGGCGAGCTGCGCTTTGAGGGGCAGGGAGGGCTGGCCCTCCTCTTGCTGCTACTGGCACAGGGCTTCAGGAATGCCTGAGCCGGGGGCGTTTTTGCGTTCCAGGACGCGCGGGTTTGGTTTGTGTCGTTGGGGCGCTGCAGCCCGCAGAGCGCTCCCGCATCCCGCGTGTGAGCGATGGGCAGCAGAGATGGCTCCTCCCTTGTCCCTGGAGTTGAGCTGCCCACGGGAGCGCTGTGTAGGTGTGCCGTGTCCCCTCTGGTTCTCACTGCGGCCCCCCGGGCTCTGCAGGCATCGCTGCCGTGCTGCTGAGCGCCGAGCCCCGGCTGAGCCTGGCCGAGCTCCGGCAGCGCCTCCTGCGCTTCTCCGCCAAGGGCGCGATGGGCACGGAGCGGGTCCCGGAGGAGCAGCGCCTCCAGACACCCAACAGCGTGGCTGCCCTGCCCACCCGGCTGGGGACAGGTGAGGAGCTCGCTGCAGGGCCGGGCTGGGCGCTCGGTGTGGCCGCAGGGAATGTCCCCTGAGCTGTGCCGGGCACGGCTGAGCCTGCGTGGATGGGCCGGGATGGGGCCTGGTCGGTGCCGTGAGCGCTGGGTGTCACTGCGGGTGACAATGTGGGTGTCACTGCGGGTGACGATGTGGGTGACAGTGTGGGTGTCACTGTGGGTGTCACTGCGGGTGTCACTGCGGGGACAATGTGGGTATCACTGGGTATCACTGGGTGTCACTGTGGGTGTCACTGCGGGTGTCACTGTGGGTGACAATGTGGGTAACAATGTGGGTGTCACTGGGTGTCCCTGGGTGTCACTGGGTGTCCCCGCCCGTGTCCCCGCCGCTGTCGCCCCGGCCCCGTTGCAGAGGAGCAGCTGCTCTGCCGCTCGGTGTGGTCGGCCCGCTCGGGGCCGGCCCGGCACGCCACGGCCGTGGCTCGCTGCTCCAGCGCCGAGGAGATGCTCAGCTGCTCCAGCTTCTCCCGCAGCGGCAGCCGGCTCGGGGAGCACATGGAGGTGAGCAGAACGTGGAGGTGCTGCCCCGGGAGGGCCCGCTGGCCTCGGAGGGGTGTCCCCATCCCGTGCCGCCCCATCCGCAGGACAAGGACGGGCAGAAGCGGTGCGTGGCCCACGGCGCTTCCCGAGGCCGGGGGGTTTATGCCATCGCCAGGTGCTGTACGTGGCCCAGGGCTGAATGCCAGATCAGCGCCAGCTCCCGGGAGGCCGAGTGCTCCCCAGGACACCACGTGCTGACAGGTAACACCCAACACGCCGGGTTACACACCTTCGAGCCTGGTGGACGTGGGTGTCTCTTCCAGAAAAACTCGGATTTGGGGGTAAAATGGTGGGTGTGTTTGCTGGGGTGGCAGGGACGGGGTTCGTGTGTTGTGTGCACGGAGGGGAGAAGGTTCAGGGCTCTCTCAGGACATCCTTGGCACCCCTGTGTGCACTGGGATGCTGCCGTGGCTGCCCTGTGCCAATATCCCCTCTCCCCCGGGCAGGCTGCAGTTTCCACTCGCCATCCGTGGGGCTGGGGGCCGCTGGCAGGCCCGTGGTGGGGCTGGGGAGGGGGCCCTGCCGCTGTGCCAGCAGGGCAGAGGCGGTGGCACACGCCTTGTGCTGCCCCACTGCCAGCCTCGAGTGCCGGCTGAAGGAGCGCATGGCCCCGGAAAACGAGGACAAGGTAGGGATGGGCCCTGCTCCCTGTGCCGTGCTGTTGTCTTTGTCTCTGCCTGCCCTCACTGCTGTCCCCCCCTGCAATGGGACACCCCACCCAGCTGGGTGACAGCAGTCACATCACCCTGAAGTGTGGGGACATCAGGGACGGGCAGGCCCCCGGCCCTGTGCTGACCCATGGATGATGAGCTCTCCTCCCTGTTAGGTGACGGTGTCCTGTGACGATGGCTGGACGCTGACAGGCTGTAACGCCATTCCCCAGAGCTCCATGGGAGCCTATGCCGTGGACAATTCCTGCCTGGCACCCTCTGTCCCTGGCAGCAGCTCGGCTGTGGCCATCGCCATTTGCTGCCGGAGCCGGCAGTAGGGACAGGCTGAGCTGGAGGCTCCTGTGGCACAGCGGGGATGGAGGCTTGGCTGGAATGGTGTGACCCTGTCCCTTTCCAGGGCTTCCAGAACAATCCATGCTCTGACATGCAGCTGAGGACCTCCACGCTTGGGCTGCCGTGCTGGTGGGGGATGAACGTCCCTCTGCCTCACACACAGTGGGGTCAGGATCCAGGACCAGCATCCAGAGCGGCCCTGCAAGAGCTCTCCAAGCATCCCCCATGCAGCTGGAGCCCTGTCCCAGCACCAGAGCCATCCCAGAACCCTCTCCCTGCTCTGCACCGAGTTTTCCTATAAACACCCTGACAGAACAAGCCATGGTGTTGTCACCCAACACAAAATCCACTACCTTTTTAAAGAAAAAAGGATTGTTAGGCTCACTCCTTCCTTTCCTGGTTAGCTGCTCATTAGTTGTCAGCTAATGCTGCTTAGCACCTAGAAAATCTTAGTTTAGCCATTTTTGGGCAGTTTTATAATTGCCTAATCATATTCCTAGGAGACTTCTTTACTTCTGAGTCAAGTGCAAGGGCTGTAGTTTAAACGGCCTGCTTGGTTAATTAGATTTTTTATCTGCATTGCTATAGTCAGCTACTGCTTCATTAGTGCTTTTTTTGTTAAGTCAAAGTTAATGATCTGCTGGTGTTATGTGTCAACAGTTTCAGGTCTTCCCAAGACACATAGAACTGTAGGAGGCTGCAATTCCTTAAAAAAAAAAATAGGATGAAGGAAAAGCTTTCACAGCACCTTAGTTTTTACATTTGTACCTTAAATATTTATTTGGAGTTTTATAAATGAACATTTTATAAATGTCTTTTTAAAATAAAACTTGCAGACCTGTGCTCTTGTGGTCCATGCTCTGGCTTCATAGACATCCCCCTGGGGAACTGGTCTGGAAGAGGGAAGGGGGATCCAGCAGGGATTCTGCTCACCCCAAGAGCAGCCCCAGGCCCCCAGTGGGATTTGGGATCTGAGGTGCTCCTGGATGACAGCTGGCATCATTGGAAGCTGGCACAGCCAGCACAGGGCCCTTGCCCACAGCTGGGTTGTGCTCTGTGGACTGTGTTATCCACACAAACACAAGACCAAAAGTTTGTTTTAACAACAGAGGTGCAGGGCAAGAGCTTCCAGTTACGGAAACAAACATCACCCAGCTTTGGGAATGTGCCCTTGAACTTGCATTGTTCCTTCACTTGGGAAGGGCTGGAGCCCCAGGAAGGAGACGAAGCTTGGCTCAGAGAGATGCCAACAGCAGGGAAAGGCTGAGAAGCACTGAGATGCACCAGAAGCCACCAAAGCTGGGTCTCATTTTTCTCTCAGTGTTTAGCAGCCTCCTGGTACTGTGATATATAATTTTTGTGGTGTTATCTGAGGATAGATGAAAAAAGATGCAGTTTGATACCATAAGCTCCAGGTTAACCTGTCAGACTTGGCTGGGTTGAGTGTTTTTCCTAATACAAAAGCCCCCTGCAGTTCTGTTACTCTGGCTTTAATTGGCAAGAGAAGACAAACCCAGCACAAAACATCACTTTGAAAGGTTGAAACTAATTCCAACTTGTTAAATAAAGCTGGCAAAAGCCCAACCCTAATCTAAACATGTAATTATATAACATGGACATAATTACAGCCCATAATTTGATCAGCTGGAACCTGAATTTTGCACAAAGAGGCAGAAAAGAAAAAAGGATGTCAGCCTGAGAGCTCCTGGACAGCTCTGACACTGAGGGTGATTTTTCAGCAGACTCCTTGGGCCGTCACCTCTGAAAACACACATCAGGATTTCAGCTCTGCTGCCTTCCCTGGGAAAGGGGAGGATCCAGCACAAGGTGTGAGCATGTTCCACGCCTGATAAGCCAGACAGAGCTTCCCCAGCTCAATTCAAGCCTTCATAATCCTGGTGGAAGGAAACAATATTAAAAGATTAGCCCTTACTTTGTGCCTTGTACGTGGGTAGGCAGAAAAGCTTCTCACATTCAGGAGAGCAGGGCTGATCCCAAGGATGCTCATCCCAGTGCTGGCAGCAATTTGCAATGCCCAGTCCGTGCTCCCAGGACCACCAGTGGAGAGCAGAGGCTGGATCAGGCTGGAAAAGTCAAAGTCCTTGTCCTTAGAGCAGGTGACAAAGGCAGAGAGGGGATGGCAGCTCTGGCTGTAGCTCCTGGTTCCCAAATAAGTGAGTAATGGAACAGCAGCCCCGTGTGCACCTCTCTGCCCCTTGTCCCCGCGGGAGGCAGGACGAATTCACGCGCAGCTCGCCCACAAATCTGGGATCTGACACACAAAATCCGCTCTAATCCGCCACTGTGAGCGTGGCCAGGGTAAATCACTCTGCTGAGGCCAGGAGAGGCTGCACAGAGCTACAGGTGTGACAGTGCCCCAGCACATGCCATGGCATGAGGACAAACAGCAGCTCCAGGGCCACTCAGCTGCTTCCACTGACTCTGGGCAGGAGCCAGAATAGCAATCAGGGCACCCCTGGGGAGCTCAGCATCTGCAGGGCTGGCCCAAGGAGGTTCAGGATAAGAGGATCAACAAGACAAGAGCGTAGCAGCGTGTGCACAGTCTAAAGATTACACTAGTTTTCTGTGAAAGGAATAACTTTATTCCATTGACCAGGAATCCCAAGACTGTTCATCAAGACTGCCTATTTTTCCAGTGCCAAATGTCTACTCAATAATTGGACAATATCTCCCCGAGTGCTCACAGGCAGGCTGTGGCTGCTCCTCACTGAACATTTTGTAAGCTGTATAAAAACATTTTCATCCAAAAAGATTGGCAGTAAAAATTACAACATATAAATGCATCACAATTTACACAAAAACTAGTTGTCTTTTTTTTGTTGTTTTTTTTTTTGTTGAACTCTATTTTCCAAAAAATAATCTTCAGCAGGTTCAAATGACAGCAGCTGGAAACAAAAATAAGTGACCAAGTATCATCTTATTGCAAATTATAACCACTGACTTTGTACAAGCGTGAGCAGAACGGTGAAAAAGTTTGTATTGGTTTCAAGTATACACAGTGGTGATGAGCCATCCTGATGCAATTCCCACCAATCCTTCCCTGGGCCTGCGGCTATCGAGGATGTTGTTTCCATAGGAAATAACAGGAACCTGAAGTGACAAGTGGTGCCAACCCATAGGAACATGACCAGCTTCTCCCACCACATCACCGCTGTGTACTGACTCCTTGGGAAGATTCAGGAGCCATTCCCAAAGCATTTGGGGGGTGGGGGAAGGAAGGAAAGGGGGTGTCCGTAAGAAATGATTGGTTGGAAATTAATTTAAAACGCGTCACATTTCAAATGTCCCGGCACATCATCAGAAACATTTATAAAATGCTAACTCTGCCGCGTGTCTGTGAAGATGTTGTCTGGAAAAGGAAAGGGAGAGGTTCACTAGGGTGCCCCCCTGCCCCTGCACTCCGTGATGCCGGCTCTCCTACCCCACAATAAGTTATGAAGCCGTTCAGCTGACATCACATCCCGTGGTTACTTCCAACAGTGAAATGACTGGTTACTTCCAATATTAGTGCACAACAGTGAAAAGCTGTCTGCTGCTCCGTGTTTTGGCAGCAGCGTGTGAAAAGAAACAAAAAAAGGCACTTTTTGGCTGGTTGTGCCTTTAACTTGGCAAATTTGTCTATTCTGGAGGTACCCAGGCACTCCTTAAGATGTCCCCCGTTTCTGTGCATGTTTGTTTATATCATTTTTTTAAAGTAAGGCAGAATCCATAAATAAAGGCAAAAAGCAGTGCAGAAAATGTGACGAACACAAAATGTACAAAAGATGAAGTTAGTTGGCACAAAAGAAGCTTGAATCCAGAGCCAGAAATCACTGAACTGCACTTGACATAGAAAATAAAACTGTGCTCAAATCATCCCAACTGGTTTCCAGTTATTTGTGAGCAAATTAAAAGAGCTGTGATATTTTAAATGTTGCCTGGTCAAGTGAAAATACAAACAAAGCCAATTCTTTCTTTCCCCGTGTTAAAATTGCTATAAAATCTGCACAACAGTGTTCCCAGCTCACTCAAGGAATTATTCATCATATACAACCAATACCAACTTTCTCAGTAATTTCAAAGCATAAGCAAGTGATTGCAGATCCATGACTGAGACTACATTTTATTCAATATGTCTCCAAAGGTTAAAAAAATTCAATGAGTAAAACTGCAACAGAATTCCTTCTTAAAGTGCTTTTTTCTTTTAAACTACTCATTAACTTTTTTTTTTTTTTTTTAATTCATCAACATCCTTGAATAATAAATGCTTGCATACCCAGAGAACAAAGCTTTTCTTGTACTGCCCTTCCCAGTTGTCTGAAGGGTTTTTGGAAGGGTACTGGGAAAGATGACTCATTCCAGAGCTCCTTAACCAAATCATTCTGTAAGGAATCACTCTTCTTACAGAGCAATCCTGCTGATCTTTCTCATCAGGAGCTTTACAAATTAGCAGGGAGACATATTAAATACAGAAGTCCTTATGTAAACCCATTCTTCAACTAATATTTTACAATGAAATGTAACTCATCACACATCTTTACAGAAATTTGAATATTCCTATTCAATATTATCAGAAAGATTAAAAATTTGCCCTCCATACATAAGGGCAGTCTGTTTCTTTTTTTTTTTCCTGTATAAAAACCAAAAGAATTTTTTTTTTTTTTTGCAGCATCACAGAAAAGCAACAGTTTTACATTCACTCATTTAATGTTCACATAAAAATTCAACCACTAGCGTTTGTGTATTTGATAAAATCTTCTTGACAAACTTGGTTTCGGTGTTTTGGACTGTCACAAGCTACTGCAGGTGAAGATGCAGTTTTCTAGACCATTTGTTGATCTGAAGCCTTTGTGGCTAAAAAAATGCTTTTATCTTTCAGGGAAACAACCTCTTCCAGCATCTCCTCTGGTCCTGTAAAGCCACTGCTCCCCCAGACTTCCCATGGCATAAGCAACACGACTCCAGTTCCAGCAGGTACCAGGCATTGAGTGTTTGAGTTGGTTCCTGTGTTGACAGGGATTTCCTCTAAGGGTCAACATCATCAAGGTCACTTTTAGGCTCCCCAATCATCATAGGAGACTCTGAGCCCTTTCAAACACACAAGGGATGGGGAGAGAAGGACACGGTCACTTTTGTAAGATGCACAGTTATTGCGTGGATGGTTCTGACCCAAGCCCCAGGGACCAGCTGCCCCACAGAGCCCACAGCAGAGGGTAAATCTGCCCTTATTTTACCTGCTGCAGGTGCCTCTCTCCGTTCTCATTGGCAGGGCTGCTTTCTGACCCATTGCTGCTTCCAGACTGATCCTTCTCATTCAGCAGGGCTGTGGCATAGGCCAGAGTGTCCTGAGTTTGAAACAGTCCAAGAGAGTGTCAGGGGTCATAATGATCCCTTCATTTCACAATTATTATTTTTAAAATTTTTATTGTTTTATTGTTATTGTTTTTAAACAATAATAGCTGCTGCAGTGAGACAGCCGAGTCACCACAGGTAATTGTGAGTATTCACTAATATCACTCAAGGGTTCATTTTTTTCAGGAACAACCACAGGGTCTGAGCTTCTAAAGGAAAAACAGCCTGAAGTGCACTGAAATATCACAGGATCATTAAGGTTGGAAAAGACCTTTTAAGATCATCAAGTCCAACTGCCAAACCAGCACTACCACCATGTTCATCACTAAACCATGGCCTCACATTTTTTTTTAACACTTCCAGGGATGGTAACTAAAGCTGCCAAACCCAGATGCTTTCAAGAAAAGAAGTAAGCAAGGTTAACATCCTCTGCCAGGACTGACACATACCTGTGCTGAAATAGTGCGCTGGAAGGTTTTTGCAGTGGATGTTTCATTGGACACGTTACTCTGGGGAGCCCAGTAATGTTCAGACATCTGTGTAAAAAGCCAAGAAAGCCATCAATTTGCCATTTGATTTTCACTTGTGTAAAGCCTCAACCACTTGTGACGGTGGGTGAACTAAGTCTGGAACAAGCTTCCTGAATTCTCTAGCAGTGAGCTGGAGATCTGGGGCACAGACACTTTAAATGCAGCCACAAAGTTTATTGTCCCTCAGCTGAAACCAACTTCTGCTGAGCTCCAAGTTTGCAAAGTGTCCTTGGATATTTATGAAAGATATGTTGGCCAAACTATGCTGAGTTTAGAGGGAAGAACAAACACTACACGTGTGGGAGGAAAAGCTGTATCAGTTAACAGCTGTGCTTTGTGCAAAGCTGTGATGATTCTGTAAGGAATCCAATCATTTAAACATTCTCCTGCATCAACACACAGGCAATGGAAAACTGCTTTCTTTAAAAAAAAAAAAAACCTGAAGCCTTCCAATACGAATACAGTGGCACTGAAAGCTTCCCTCATAGCAAAGAATAATCACTGCAACCATTCACACTTGGTTTTATTCACTGTAAATGCATTTATGCCTGGAACACGTGGAGGGCTACTGAAGTTCTGGCATTGCATCAGATTTAGTTGCATCGAAGTGTTGCATCCTTGTGAAAAATGAAGTAGCTTGTATTTTGTCTTTAGAGCCATCTCAGTGAGCCATGCAGAGGATGGAGATTATCTATCCATGATAGGTGTTGTAAACAAGTGACAATTTCCCTTTTACAGCCAAATTACCTTTTTCTGTAGCCACTGCACAGCCCAACTCCAGTGGTGTGAATTCTCCTTGAAGTAATCTTTTGCAGTAGGGCACCTTGGGAATTGAAATGATATTCATTAGTCAGGAACCAGGCATTCTGGCCAACACAAAAACAAAATACAAAGACTCCTCTCTCTTTGCACTGCTGCCCTCTGTGTGCATTGTTATCACTGCAAACTGACTTTAACTCTACAGCCCTGCTGTTAATTGAATTAGCAAGAGCAATAATGCCCAGTAAAATTTACTCAAAGCAATCTACTCCACAGGTTCACATATTTCAGAATTATGCTTTATCAGGACATATGCCAAGCTCTAAACAAAGAGAATTTAGGAATCATAATATTTCAAAAATCTGGAACAGTGTCCCTGTGTTTATCTGGTGTTAATGTCAGACTCCTGCTCTGCAGATTGGCCTTTTTCTTTATAAATAGCAATTACCACTTGTTACCTGAGCAATCCCTTCAGGTACCAACCAGTAAAAATTTCACTTCACACTGGCATGTGTGCTACCAAGACCTTGCACCAGCAACAAAGGATAAAACTGATCAAAAAGAGGAGTAGCAGGTTTTATAATAGTCACAGATGGATCTAAGGCAGGGATGAGGTTAAACTCTGAAACCTTCATTACTCACTTCTGAGCCAGAGTTACCAGGAACTTGACACACTGGTAGCAACGGCTGCTGTCCACGTGGTTGCTGTGGTGCATCAAGGCTGTGGGGAGAAACACATGGATTAGAAACCACAACCTAGATTTCCATGTACCAGCCAGTCTGGAAACAAAGACGAAGCTAAAATTTTAAGTTAGGGAATAAATTTTGTTTCTACAGATGTTAGCATAAGTATTTGTGTTAAATACAAATGCTGTAAGTGCTGGCAGTCTTGAGTACTTCCACAACTCTACTGGATTAAAAATAGAACTGCTGCATTTTCACTTTGATCTTTCAAATGCAGTACCTGAATTTTAAACAGCCCTAATGCAGTTATTCTTCCCCTATAATCCATTCTATGTTAGATAATCACTATGGTTACATTTGTCTGAAGGAAAAAAAAAAAACTGTCTGAAACCCCCATAAATGAACCAGATCACCAGCTTCCACCTGGATCAAAGTTTGCAAAGCCAGAGGAATGTTTAAAGCTTCCTCACATAAACAAGCATAGCAGAATTCAACAGCCATGAAACTGTTCCATGGGAGACTCGGGCAAAACCCCAGGCCATTCCTACCAAGATGTTTCTGTACAATGAATTCCCACCTCTTTAGCAAAATTCTTTGACTGAGGAGAAGCAAAAATATTTCCATGGAGCTGCCCCAATCAGATTTGCTACTCAAAAGTTGCTCTGTCCATAGCAGTCAGCAAAGAATGCTGTAGTGAAACCTCCAAAGCTGGGAAAAATTGTTTGGGAACTGCAAATTGCCAGTTTTAATACTGTTGAAGCAGAGCAGATGATTAAAATTACAGCACTGCTGTACTACAAATTATGCACAAGCATCCTATTAAGGACCACCAAAACCTATTATTTGCTGATTTCCCTTTCCTGGATTAAAACTAGTCAATGTGAGGGATGCTGTTCAATGCTGTTGTGAGGAAACTTCAAGGTAAAACTACAACTTTCACTCCCAAACCTCAGGGCAGTTCTCAAAACCTTCAACATAAAAATCCAATTGAACACTTGCACTTCTCCTCTGCAGAGGAAAAAAGGTAATGTATTGCCCAAGTTACAGCACAGAATTGGTCCAAGTGGGACCAATTTATCCAGAAATTAAAATAATCACTTAGCTATTCTCTTACATTGCTGCATATTTCCTTCTCTGCCATCAGCCATACATGGAGACTACTAAACAGGGGAGAGCACTGATGAGAGAAACAAAGAACAAAGCTAAATATTCCTTCTCACTAAATCAGGATCCAAACTAACTGAAGGTGAAAGCCACAGACTGAAGCAGCTCCTCACCCAAACAGCCATGAAAGAGCTGCTCTAACCCATCAGAGGGGCTCTCTGTGTTACCCCACATTTCATTTACACACCAAAGCTGCTCCTCCTGACGCACATGAAATAAGCTCTCTTTACTTCTGGATTTTTCTGTTGCTTTTGAATGCTTCAGTAACCTCACTTCAGTGAAGTTTTGTATGTAATGGAAACACAACACTCTGTATGAGCAGCAACAGGTGGGAGCCACTTGTCCCACTGCAAGGCTCTACTGCAGTTAGCAGGGCAAGCATCCTGCTGTGCTGAACCATTTTCTTTTATGGTAATTGGGATGCTGACAAAACAAAAAGTCTGGCAGTTTCTTGAGAAATGTAAGAAATAAAAAATAATTTTAAGGTTACAGGATTCAAACAGTTCCTCTATTATGGTAATCAAAGGCACTTTTCTTCCCCCTCCCCCATTACACATACACCCTGATCTGCCCCTTATTTAAATAAGTTAGCTCTTTTTCCCAGTTCAATTCCTTTCTAGTTTGCTGTCACTATAACATTTCAATGCTTAATTTGGATTTTCTTAGAGCACTTTTGGAGTGATAGTGGCCAAATGAAATGTGTCAAGTTTTTTTCCCTAAGATGTAGAACAGTTTAGGAGGATTAGGAACCAGGAGATGGAGTGAACCACTAGCACCATCAGGGTCAGTAGGAGACAGGAGTGTTCACCCACTGGCTTACTTGCCTATTAATCCATTTTCAGTTTCAAAGGCAAACTTGATGCGCTCCACTTGTAATGGGTCTTCAATAACCTGTTAGGAAAGAAAAATATCAACTTAGGTAAGTTGTGTGTGATGATGCATCTATTCTATGGAATGGTTTTACCCACCCCCACATGCAGAACAAGAAAGACTGTGAAGTTTCACATGTCACTGGATTATCAAGAGAGAAATTCAGGAATTAATAAAACTTCAAGATGAAGGATTAAAATGTGTGGATGTTGAAATTACCAATGCAGTCCCGACCTTTTTTGTTACACATCAATACAAAATCTATACTGTACAAGTCTTTACCCTTCACCTACCAGGATCTCATGGAGTAACTGGAATATGTTTTTCAGTTCATGAGGTGGAGCAGTTTCCAGCTGAGTCTGCGTGTAAGAAACAAAGTTACTTAGCAAAATACGCTGATGAAGCAAAGAATTTCTAGACAGCTTTACAGATTTTTGAAAATGAATTAATTTAAACAGTAAAGGCCTAAGAAAACCTAAACCCCACACCCTCTCCAAATCCAACAAAACTGTACTGATTGTTCTGAGGGTGCTGTTACAACGCACAAGACACAGGATGACCAAAGCCCGTGAGAAACACTTTATGGGACAGGTGTGTCCTGGTTTTGTGTGTACCTTGATGAAGTGCAGCACAGTGAAGGAGAAGTGCTCATTGCAGAAGCAGCAGTACACCACCATCTCGATGAGCACCGACAGCGACCCCGTGAGCTCCCGCAGCGCGTGCATCACCTGCGGGCAGAGCACACCCGTCACACACAGCACACGGCTGCCTTCCCAAAAATAACTCTGTAACACAATGTTTGTCCTTCCCAGGAAGGATGCAGCCCTTTTTCCCCAGAGCTTGCATGGCCTAGGAGGCTGAACCCCTGCTCTCACAGCATTCCTTCAGCTCCTGATGGCCACCTCCAAGAGCCTGGTCAAGCATCGTCCATTAAGTCAGATCAACTCAAGTTAGCACCTGCATTTGACATGGTAAAAAGCTGCATAAGCCCCTGCAAAAACCCAAAGTTTAGGGATATACTAGAATATGAAGAGGCCAAGAAACTAAAAGTGCCTTCTTGTTTAGGCTCAAAATAGCCACTGCTTTTGGATAATCAGTGTTTTTCATGAAAGGATATGTCAAAGGAATACATCAGGTAAGTTTTTAGGTTCAAGCAGGGCAGAATTTAGAACAGATACCTCCATTAAGTAGGGTTTTCCCTCAGACAGGAATAGCAAGGCTTCCACTTCTTCATGGAGCGCCAGAAGTGGCCCTGAAGTGGTGATGCTGAGAGGTGGACGCTGCTTAAAGAGACCAGGAGCTATAACAGCAAATACAAAAACAATCCACTCATAGATTAGTTTGTTCTAACACACCTTGAAGACACTGCTGCTCATTTGGCACCATGAAATCTCTCATGACACTCATCTCAACTAGTTTATAGCTCGTGTGCTACCACTCCAAGTAACAAATCTCTTGCACACTGAAGCGTCACTTGTTTTAGTCACAGCAGACAAAAGAACTGCAGGAAGGTCAAAGCAAAATGTCCACAGACTATCAACTTTGAGCTTTAGTTTTGCTACCAATCACTCTTGCACATTTATCATATCCAAAATATTTATAATTCTCCTGTTATCTTCTGATTTTTGACTGCTTTCAACCTCAGAGAGAAATTAAGCTATTCTTTTAAATGACAACATCAAATTCTTTCTTCAGGAAACTGAAGATTTTAACTTATTCCTTTATTATCTTTATTTGGATATTTTTGCCTCTTGTAAGAAGTAACTAGGAGAGTGTTTAATTGTTTGTTATTCAGTAGCTTAGTCTAAATACCCCCCTTTAGAATAGCAAAAGACAGGACAAGTCTAAACAAAATACAGCCTATGAGTCTGTTCAGCCAACAACACAGCTCAATTCGCTCACATGAGGAAAGACCTTTTAGGCATATGGGGAAGTGAAGAAGGTACAAAACTGTTAGTATCAAGATTTCCATCCCCCCAAAATACTGTTTGCCACAGCCTCTCAATACATTTACAGGAAAATCAGAAGTAATCAAACTTGCATTAATAATTTCTGCCTTAAATTCAAAATGACTGTATTTTCCTCACTAAAATTAAGTTACTCCCAGCCAATGTAGCTGAAATGCCAGGTCACCAAAGGACAAAAACACAATTCTTACCAACATTTCTTTGTGAGGAGACGTCAGAGTGCAAGACAAGTAGTGCTACAGTGTTGTGAAGATATCCAAACTCACGTGCCTGTGCTGAACTCCACCTGCGGTTCTGCTGAGCCAAAGACAGATTTAATTAACTTTCATTTATTTAATCCACTTGGTTAAGCCAAAATAATATTCTTACAGTCCACCACCATGGTCTAATACTTTGGAGTGAGTAAAAATTTTATTATTATCAGAAAGATCCTGCTCACTTCTGCCACATGCTAATTACACATAGGTGGGCTCACACTTGCACGAGGTTAATAGAATAATTGAAGGATTTGTCTATTCTACCACAAGAAAAGTATTTATTAATAATTTAAACATTATCAAAGACGTGGGGATGGCCAAAGTACAGCACAACACAACTGTACCTGATTGCTCTGCCGGTTGGGGCCAAGGAGAAAGTTGACCATGTGCCTCAGGGCAGAGTGTCTGAGGAGAAGGCTGCTGGCCCTTATTCCCTGCTGTGAAGACAAAACCAACAAATTACCTTCCTGTCCAGGTGAAGAATTAGTGCTCAAGAGAACAGATGTAAAATGCACAAGCTGAAACCTGCACTTTCCACCCTAAAACCCCCATAATATCCCAACACAGATCAATAAGATAAACTGCTGAAGAGATGTCTTTACAGCACATTACACAAACCAGAGCAGAATCAGCAGATGCACAATAAATGTCTTACAAGAAAAAAAGGCAAAAAGAGTAGAGAATTAGAAATATTTCTATATTCTGCTAATATTCTGCTCCCTGTGAAATAAAAATCCTGAATGCTTGATTTATATCTATATCTGTATCTATCTATATATATTTTTAATTTTTTTAACCCCATATAACCCTTCAAAACAGACAACCAAAATTCAGACACTGGAAATGACATCTTTCATTGGTATGCTTTGCTGGTACATTTTTGTGTGATTTTATCCTAATCCATTATTCAAAGCCATTTATTTAAAAAACAACACATACCTGATTACTCCCAATAAAAGTTCTGAGTTTCACTGTGCTGCAAACCCTTCTATGAATAAGGATCACTATCTGCTTTATCACTGCCTTTTAAAATTTAAATAGCCACGAGAAAACAATGTTTTCTTACCTTCTGTACAAAGTTATTGAATAGCAAAAAGTACTGAGCACAGTTTTTACAGTTTTCAGGTACATCTTTATCCAGCAGAGCAAGTAGCACCTCCAGTAACTGATGTAGAGTTTTTAACTGTGAAAACAAAAAAAAAATTTGAACGTAAAGAGCTGTCTACTGCTTAAAAACCCAAAGTGTTTCAAATCCCTCCTGGGCAGGAAGAGATGAGCATTAACCTATTCTAGAAATGAAGAGCTACAACCAGAAGATGTTTGGAGAGGGGGTGACACTCACTGACCTTCTCCTGATAAAGCAAGGCACTGTCGAGGGTTTTTTCAAGGATAGTGGCCACAGCAACTCGCACCTCCCTCACGCTGCATTCCAGGAGGAAAGTCCTGGAAGAGAAAAGATGAAGCTGCAAAAAGAACTGGATTCAACATGTACACACAGCTGCTATGATTCCATGTGGGGTTTAGTATTTATTATTTTAATAGTCCAGATACATTTTGTATTGTACCTCTGTGAGTAAGCTTTAACATTCACACACTCCTGCTTGTAGTGAGGCCTATAATATCCCTATTACTCCATTCATAGCTCTCATAGGATGCTGTTTTTCAATGCAAATATAAAGATACCATTTTCTTTACACTGACACTTCTTTCAGCATGTCAGATCTCCAATAATTTGTTTTCAAAGCACCTATTAGCTGATCCTTAGCTTGGCAAGAAGAAAATGTTCCAGTCTATCTGTGATCTTTGTCAGGTAAGTATTTAACTTACCTTATCCCAAACATTTTCACCATGTTCTCCTTTCCCACCACTTGTAGGGCTGACCACACAAACTTAAAACACATTCCAAGTCCCTTCACTGAATTCATCACCTGCATCCTCCTCCATGCACACTGCGCTATCTAATTTGATTTTCAACATTCTCAGAAAGCTGCACAGAGAAAATACTAGAAATAAAACTCCAAGTCATTATCTAAAGTGTCTGTTTAAATAATGTGCACAGTCAACTCTTTGGGAATACATCAGTATAGTCCAGATGATGTTAAGAGAAAGCTTTATCCACACATGAGACACAAAACACCCCAGACAGAATTACCAGGACTTACTTTACAAGCTCCCGGCCCTCTGGCCCAACGAAATACTCAACCAACCACTGACAAGCATCAATGCTTTTGGAGAGCAGTGCATCTATGGTGGCAATCCATTCTTCTGTATCAGCCCTTCAACAAAACAGGGACAACTATCAGTAATCCAGGAGGAAAAAACACCTCTCAAAACTAAACCGTGTTTCTTGTTTGCTTTACCTGAGTTTCTTCTTGGTTCGGAGATAAGTTTGGAAGAGGAATTGGACTGCCAGCTGTAAGCTCACCTTTGCCATGCAGGGATAATAGGGATGCTTTACCTTAGTCTGAAAGAAATATCAAATTTACTCCAGAGCAGAAGGATGCCTGCTGCACACATGCTGTCTCTTAAACACATCAATGTGTTCTATCCAAGTTATTTGCTTCACTTGGAAAAAACAAACCACATCATTTTTCTGTGCTAAGTCACTCTCCAGTGCTGACTGTGCTACTATATAAATATGCTAAAACAGGAGCAAACTTGCTGTAAGGCCAACTAGATCTGTGGATTTTAAACATTTAATAAATTCTGTTTGTTTATGATTCCATTTAGAAAAACTTAATTAAGAAAATATTACCAATTAAAACTCTACTAGCTCTGAGGCAACTAACACCAACTTTTGGACCTTCCATATGGAGAGGGATTTCTGTCCCTCTAGAGCTCAGTTTGCATCATTATAAAAGGTATGGTTTATTAAATAAATTTTACTGGGGCAAAATGTTTCTCCCAGTACTAGAAAAAGAGGCTGGAGTTTGCTTTGAGACAGATGGTATCATCGACATCAAAAATTACTGGAGACAAGGAATAGCTCATGTGGAAAAGCAAAATCATGTCAGCTCTTCCAGTTTTCTTGGTTTGACCCAAATAGCTTTTGTGGCCATTTTTCCCAACATACTTTGAACACTCCAAGATTAAAATCCAGATACTTACAGCATTCAGGGAAGCTAATGACAGAACAAAACTGAAGTAGTCACTACTGTATACATCTCTGTTCTTCATAAATTTCAAGTTTTCATCTCTCACCATCTATAAAAGAAGGCAAAAAAAAGTTAAAAATGTTGTCAAAATACATTTCTCTAACAACAACATCTTTTATGTACGTGTGTGGTGTTTAAAAGTCAGTGTCAAACTTACTCTGTTTCCTTCTGAATCACAACTTCAGCAGAAGGAAAAATACATACAGGAGAAGATTTGGTATAAAACCAGTGATTTTCTTTCAAAGATATTACAAAACAACAGATGAGGGACTTAATCATTTGGCCATTAAGGGAGAAAAGGAAGAAATTGCAGGTAAGTTCTATTTTTCACTTGTTTTTAATGAAGAAGCTAAGAGAACACCTCTCAAACCAGAAAGGCTTGCCTACAAATTTAGATGCAGACAGCAAGGAGACCTGGTGTAATTACAAGCTGTAGCCACAATAAGGTATTTAAATGCCAAGCCCTTCTTTTTTCAAATGAGATTTTGCTGAAAGACTCTCAATAAATTGGAGCCAAGTTCTGTTCATTGTAATAATATAATCCCAGATACAAGAATGCCCAAAGTGACTGTTAATGCCCTGAAACAGCCCATGGGGAGGGCCAGAGAGAGCCTGCAGAGTTTATTCTCCCTGTGTGTGTGATGCAAGCTTTCTTCGCTGCTCCTCCTCTTTCTACATTCTTGTGAACTCAAGAACCTGGGGATCACTGTAATTTGCCATCATCTCCATTACTCCTCAAGTGTACTTCAAATGAAGCACCTTCTCTGCTGTTGTTTCTCCTTGCCTGCATGCTGACTGCTGCCAGATCTCATGTTTGATTCATCTGCCTGCAGTTTCTTCAAAGCAAAGAATTGATGGGCCAATTTTGTGAGAAGGTACAGCAAAACTTACACTAACATATCACTAAACAGCTGTTTAGTAACTTTATGTCAGAATCCAGAACTCCGTTCTAGTTTTACTACGTGGGAATTACTTCAAGGTAACCTTTAAAACTTACTGTGTTTCTTTCACTACTGCTCAGATTTTACAGAGGCAGAATTTAGTTGCCACTTTCAGGGTGCTCTACCTGATAAATCCTCACAGGCATTTTCTCTACAAAGAGTCCCTTTTTTTCTCCTTTTCGAACCAGCTTCGTCAAGATGGAGAGACGGTCACTGTTGGGCCTGTGAGGTCGAGGTGATGATTGGGGTGAAATTTCTGGTGAAGAGGGAGCAGATCTGAAATATAAACAAGCTGAAGGTGAATAAAGAAATCCTACAGCAAATCTACAGTTTAGATATAAAATACCAGTGCAACCAGGGTGATCTTAAGGCGATTTTGATGACAGCAGGCTGTCAGTCAGCTGGAACTTGTTGCAACAGCAGTAGCAAACAAGCAGCTTAAAAACCAACCCCAATCAACAGAAGGGTGAATACATTGCTTTGCTGGACAGGAAATATACAATTTTTAGCTGTGGAGAGAATTCTAGGTATCAGTATGAGAGAAACCTTTATGGATACAAGAGGAACTCACAAGGAGAGGTCCTCAGCTTCCTGCCTCACGACACTGACTCGGCTTTTCTTTGGTAGGACAGGAGAGTTCTGGTCGGACACTCTCTGGTAGAACAGCATGTAGGCATTCCAGTAGCGCCGGCGCACGTCGGGGTAGGGGTTTGCTGTGGGGAAAAAAGGCAGTCCATGAAGGCCCTTGAAGGGTTAGTACCTTTCCCATTCCCATATGGAAGCAAAACTGGGGGTACAAGTAATGTGAATGGCAGTGGTGTAAGCCTATCAGATCAAAACATCAATCTGTGCCATTGGTTAAAACTGTCTGAATTATGAAACAGGTGAATATTGGAAAGGTACTTGGAATAAAATCCTTAAAGGATTGAAAAGTTCAACACTATGATGCCACACAGTGTTCTATGAAGTCATCCTCACTAGCCTAAAATAAGGGGTGTTTTATGTTTGGTTGGGTTTTTTTTAAACTATATTAACAAGGTGCCATTTTGCTTTTCAGTCTCTGCTATTAAGTCTACAAAGTGCTGGATAACAGTGAATATGGCTCAACTGATATTAGGCCATACACAAGCTGTTCTGTCCTTCAGTAAAGGGAAGGCTTTAGGGAAACAATGCTTCAGAAGGATTATTAGCCCAAGTAACTCAAAGTGCCTATAATGGACTAAGCTCTACTGCTACTGAAATCAGTATGAAATATGAAGCTACTGTAAAATCAGTCTTCTGCTTACATTGATCGTAGACTTTAGGTCTATACTCTCCACCAAAACATTCATATTCCAGGGTTTCATCAGTCAAATCAAATTCTTCAACAACGGTGTCATTAAATTTGTACCACTTTCCTTTTCCACATCCTCTGTGATCAAAACACAACAGAAACACAACAGAAACAAAGTTACTTGATTGTCTCAATAAAAAACAAACCACCTTGAATGGCCCAGAAGCCACGAGCCTGAACTCGTATTTGTTTTAACAGTAAGAAGAAAGCTTAGTTCAATCGATGTCAAAGTAGCATTTTAAAAAGTAACCTTGATTAAAACTATGAGAAGCACATCCCTTGCAACTCTGTATCATAGGAAGCCCTCAAACTGCAATACAAGGTGCATAAGAATTAATGGGAATTTTACTCTATGATGTCCCATATCCCTGTGTCATTGCCTCATGACAGGTGTTGAGAAAGGGAAATGTGTTTCCAGTAGAGCCCTGGATGGCTCCATGCACTTTCCCTGAAGAAGAAGCCTTTAGACAGCTCTCAAACCTCCCCCACGAACCTTCTTGCCCGTTACCTCCTGTCCTTGATGAAGGAGTAGTAGTGCCCTGCATGAGCCTGGCCACTGTGGACAATCACACCAACCAGCTCGTAGTTTTCTGTTGGGGCCACTTTCTTCCTCGGGGAGCCTCCTCCTCCCTGGTCTGTGCTCCTGCCGTTTTCCCCCACTTCTGAGGACGAGTCCTGACGAGCCATCCCCGACACAGTGTAAGGTTCCATGTTCAGCATCCAGGGAAACTGTTTGAAGAGATATTTTGGATTAATTAAGACATTGCAGTGCGTACACTCTTTGTGTAATTTTATGAGAATGGTATCAATACTTCCCACATTGGGAACACCAAAGGAAAATATGGAACTTCAACTTCTTATGCTTATTCCACAGATGTTAGATAATAAACTCACTTTAAGGAGGTATTTTGCCTTGCTTTCTGAAAGGACCCTGAGAATGCTGCAAACTAGGAAAGCTCTAAGGAAAACCACTTATTTTCTGTAGCACTACCATGTTATAAGTGTACCACATACTCAAAATCCCTGCATCAAAACGTGGGGAAAAGAAGGAAAAATGAATAGGAAGAATGAGAGTCCACTACACAGAGTAGCTGGGGAAGGCACCATAAAGAAAAGTTTTCTTACCCTTATTTGTTCATCGTATTTAATAGAACGGCCGCTCTCCCAGTCAAAGCCAAATCTCATCAGGTGAATCACCAGCAGGCTCGGTAAGACCTTAATGCAGGTACGCTTCACTGTAGTTCTCTTGAAAAGAAACAAGAATATCACCTCTATCTGATACCCCAGGCAATCTGCAGCATCCTTCTAGAGATTCACAGGGCAAATCCAGCCATGGGAAGCAGGGTGTTCATAGGATGACTGGGATACATCTCAGCATCTTACACAAAACTTTACCATCCTGCCATCCCTCTGAATTTTTAGTTTACAACATGAGTTACAGGCATTGAACTTTTTGTCTTCAATGCAGCGAGAGTGAGCAGCATCTGAGCATGGTTCCCATGACCATGTAATGCTTAGAAAACATCAAACTGCACATGAATCTTCTTTCACAAAAATTAAGGATCAATACCTTTTCTTCACACTTTTCACAGTAGTAGGCATTGCTTCCTTCCAGAACCTCTCCTCTAACAAACTGATCCAGTGATATTTCCAAGCTTTGACATGAAGTCACACCAAGGTTGAGAGCCATGAAGGCTTCCTCGCGCTCATACCTAAATTCAAGAAGAAAAACATATTAGGACTTACCCAACTGGCAGGAACAAAACATATGTTTCAGAAAGAATACTGCATTTGCCCTGCAGCTATCAAATCTGTGATGCTCACAGGGGCTTTTATCTACTTTCTAGTGCTTTGTCCTACATATTTTAATATTCTGGGAGCACATAACTTGGTAACTGATGCACTAAATGTGACATTACCTGTGAGGACAGTCCTTGCAGATCTTCTGATCAGAGAAGATTCCTTGAAAAGTATTCTTAAATATTTGGTCTCTTCCTATTTTCTGTTGGAGATGTAAAGTCAGACATCAGTTGGATATATTGCAGGGTGGAGGACCAAGAAATCAGTAGGAATTTTAAACTCCTGAATACTGTGCAGATTATAAAATAAGCCAAATGGCTCTCTGCCTTCTTTTCTAATAATCAAAGCAAAAAGAGAAAAAAGGTACCAAGGATATGCATATGAACCAGAAAAGAAATTGCTGAGGTTTTTACCTTGAGGTATTCATCCATTTGATCTATAAGACTGGTGAAGAATTCATAAGCATCCTGTTGCTCTCTAACATAAAGTTCCTTATTCCACATCTTGAAAATCTATATGAAATATAAATATATTTATATGTTAAAGTTGATTGTTTCATACATATATCGCTAAGAAAAGTAATTTTTATATAAATTGGTTATTTCAACATGTTTTGATTTTTTGAATTAGAACTTCATAAATCCTGCAATTAGAAAAGGCTGAATAAATGATTACTTTTTAAGCAGAAAAACTATAGATTCTAAACAAAAAGATGCAATACCTTCCAAAAGTTCTCAGGTACATAATACTGTAGCTTGCTTTCCATCAAATGACCAAAAAGAGACTGAACTTGATAGAACACGTTGTCATCAGGATTGTCTGTATCATCATCAATGGAAAGCAAGGCCTGGAAGGAAATAAATGACCTTATTAAATTGGTTTTTGGAAAAATCATTACTGTAAGATGTAATGGCACACAGCACTACAACTTAAAATTCCTGTATTTATTGTGCATATTCATACATACACAGTTGTCTTTTTATTTTACAATTTATTTACAAATGGTGCTAGGATGAAGTGGTTCAAGTGAAAGTAATTCCAAAAAGAGGACTTCACTGGATGCTGAACTAATTACCTCTGGGAGACCAGGCTGCATATAGAGCTGCTGGAAAACAGCATTCATGTAACAAGTAGCACCACCATTCTTCAGTCCCACAAATCCAGAAATGGAGCGACTGTCCACTGGCGGAAGGTACTAGAATGACAAATACATTTTTTGTCTCAATAACTTAAAAAAAGCACGAGGCTCCAACAACATTCTATAGCTTTTATAACCACCTTTATATTGTGAAGTCACAGAATGGTTTGAGTTGGAGAGGACCTTAATCCAGCTCCACCCCCTGTCATGGGCAAGGACAGCTTCCACTATCCCAGGTTGTTCCAAGCTCTGTCCAGTCCAACCTTGGACACTTCCAAGGATGGGGCAGACACAGCTTCTCTGGGTAACCTGTGCCAGGCCCTCAACCCCCTCACAGGGAAGTGTTTCTTCCTAATATGTCACCTAAAACTACTTACTTTCAGTTTAAAATTACTCCTCCTCATATATGAGCTGTTAATAACAATTTAATGGGGAGCCAGGGATATAAATTCTGAAAAACTGCAAGACGACTGTATGCAATCATTTAAATATTTAACACATTGTACAACACTGTTGAAAATGACCTAAAATGTTACAATAAATAAAATTTGTGACATTTAGTAAATACTTCTTCCTTACTCAGATAATAACACACTGAAGTATCTGCTTCTGAGGAAGATCAAATATATCCGCATTTACCCTTAGCTGCATTGTGCCATTTTAAATTGAAGACCATGGAAATCTCATGAATGAATCAACAAAGTAAACCATCCACAGCACTCCAAGCCACGCTAAAACAAATAAAAAAAGGCTTCTTGCTTACATCAAACTCCTTGGTGAGTGCAGGGTCACACTGGTGGTGCATAGAAAGCAGCTCCTTTGTAATAAGCTGGAGATTGGAGGGTGAGCTATCAGCCAGCATTACCAGCACTTCATAAGCAGCTAATCTGCTGTCTGCTGTACTGCACCTGGAAAGAAAACCACACCTCAGATCTACTGGCTAGATGACTCAATTATTTCTAATTCCAGAAAGCTGTATTACTCAGAACAAGCAACAATGTTCTAAAGAACACTTGGAGTGATTAAACACTCCTGAGGGACTGCAGAGTGCTATTTTTTATTTTTTTTTCTTTCTTGGAGTAGGAGAATGGGGAAGAATCCAGTGAGAAGAGTGGCAAGAGGAATACTCCTTTAAACAAGCCTTCTTCACTGACATGGATACACTTACTAACGTTCAGGAGCAAGGAAAAGGAGGAGCTTTAAAAGAAGACAGAATTGGTTGCATGTCTGAGGACAAACAGACAGATACTCTCCACCATATTACACTGATGGAGACAAAATGACTTTTTTACAGGGAGGGAAGCTTGGGAAGAGCTAGACTAGACAACACCTTCCCAACTCAGCTCTTTTCAGTGGTCGTTCAACACAGCAGCCCTTTCTTCTGAAGTCCAAAGAAAAGGCTTTATTTACTTTAGGTAAACAAAAGAGCAAGCTTGGGATGAACTGCATTGGAGCAAAGCTGGAGCAAAACACTGAAGTGAATTAAGTCTCATTCATTTCAGGGCTGTTAAATGCCACTGGAACCTTCTTTTGGGTTTGTGGAAAGGCAGTGAGGATATGCATGATCTAACACCAACTACTCAGTGCAACACAAACAATCCAGCTGCATTAGGTCAGAACTCCACATGAGCAAATTTACCCCTTCAGACACCGTATGGCCATAACAGCTGTGACAGGGAGGAGAAACCCCACTCTTTTTTCTCCAGTTGATCTATTCTAGGCTGTATCACCTTTCTCAGGTGCAAGGTGCTTGGTGTTAGATTTTTAAAAAATAGGTAGGGAGAAGGGAAAAAGAAAGTAGTGGTACTTTTGAGATTCTCCTTTACAAGGAGCTTGGGAATTTAATTTCCTCCTCATGCTCCAATTTAGCCAACTCCCCAAGCAGTAATGAGCTAAAGGAATATTCTTTAGACTAATGACATCAGCACTTGGTTGTGCTTGAAGTTCATCATTATCTAACAAAGCCCAGACTTTGAAGTACAGAAACACAAGGATATTGGATCACACAAAAACATATAAAATGCTATTTGGGCATTTGTGTAGGAAGTGTAGAAAATGGAGAAATGCTTCACCACTGGTATTAAATCCTACTGTCTGTAAGACTTAATACTGACATTTGCATTCATGACATTCAAGACAAAACTCAACATTAAAAAAAAAAAAAAAGAAAAAGAATTTTTACTTTGGATGGAAGTCTTGCTGGCTGATTGCAGCACTGCCTGCTGGGGAATGGCTGTTCAAAATAATCCTGGATGCTCGGAACAGGAAATCATCCAACAATGGCTTAATCAAAGATGAACCTGAAACACAGCAATCCACATCTACTGTTAAATACTCACATTATCACTGCAAATGCCAAAAAGGTGTTTCATGAAAACAAAATCACTTCATAGCATCACAACAACAAATGTTTTAACAAATATTAAAGGTACTGCCAAAATCAGTCCTTATAGCTCGGTATCACTTCTCCTGATGTCTTCACATGACTGTTTAGTCATGTGTCAATGCAGAACTCACACCAGTCTGGTCAATTTAAAGATGAATACTCACCAACCATTTCCTTCTCTGCCCCACAGAGTGAAAGGAGAGTCTTGATGAGCCTCAAGTGTCCTGCTAACAGGATGTTATCAGCCTCACTAGTCTCACACTCCGCCGTGCGGTTGGGTTCGAAATTGTCCAGCCAAGTGATCTCATCCTCTAACATGGCAGCTGGGCTTATCTTCAGCTGCTCCATTTCTGATGCTGCAAGGAAAAAAAAAAAAAAAAAAAAAGGAAGTCAGTAAAAATTAGCAGCTTTGGAAATGTAGAATATAAATACAGAGAATTTTAAACAGTTTGGTAATGGTCCAGTTCTGCCCCCATGTGTATGGAGTAAACCTTCCACCAAGGAACTGAGTCCACTTTCCAGAAGGAATGAGCTGCCCTGCAGCTACCCAATGCCAAGAACAGACCATGCCAGGCACTAGCACAGGACACTGGCAGGACACTCTGAGTTCAAGGTGTAGCAACCCCTTCCTGCAGCCAATTGTACATCTTTTCTACAGGAGGAAGATAAGCTTGGATGCTGCCATCAGAATGACTGAATCAGGTGTCTGCACATACTTACACGTCAGGTCATCCAGTAATTGGCATCTCAGGTCAAAATATTCTGTACACTGGGACAAAAGTCTGAAAGAGATATACACAGAGGAAAGGTAAAATTAAAATCATAAGCTTTTCTCTAACCAGTTGTCTTTAAAGTCTGTGTGCTCTGTCCATCTAACCCAAAGCAGCATAATTACCTCGGTGTGCTTCTGCATACTACATTCCTTCCCAACAGCTGCTTCTGAATGTTAGGAATCATATTTAATCCTCATTTCTTCCCTCACCTCATAGCAATTCTAGTTAGTTATCACTGGACAATAAAACAACAACACGCCTTAACTTCTCACTTACTCCTTTAGAAATTGCAGGATATCTACTTCCAACACTTGCCAAGTGCTAATCTCTTTTTCCTCAGAGCTCCCACAGTGCTGCTCATTTCCAAATGTGTCAGATTTGCTCCCTCAATAAACACACATGTGACTTACCTCTGGTTGATTCCTCTCATGATGCTGGTTGGTGACCAAAGAGGCAGCTGGGCCCCAAGAACAACGCTCAGGAGGAACTGGTTTGGCTTTTGAACATCTGGGTGAGCTGATGTGTCTGTCTGGCTAAGGGTGTACAACTGGTCACAGGCAACGCGACGAATCTGGAACAGTGACATTGACATTGTCAAGCACCAGCAGCTACTCAAAGGTTGCAGAAATCCCCACACTCCTGTTATGTTAGAAATCTAACAGGAAAAATGGACAATGCAATGGTGCAAACCAGCTCTGCACTCACCAGCCAGGGTTTTTAGAAATTTAACAAACCCTGTTCATCCCTGAGTGAAAACCTCTGACAAACACAAATTATAAATACAGATAAAGGGGAAAGATGCAATGACTTCATGCAAAATAGATGAAACATGATGAAATGAAGTAAGCATAAAAGTCAATAGATTTTAGAATATCCATGATAATCTTAACTCAAAAGGAATGAATTTTAGGAGGGTTCTGACACTTGGAATAAATGTTCAGAAGTATTTATTAAATTTTACCCAAAGTTACTTGAAACTTTCCCTGAAGTACCAATTTTACAGAATTTGTGTCACCAAAATGAGACTATTTTCTTTAGACTAGTCACAGCACAGTCCTGTGCATCTCATGGATGAAACAAGCCTAGAAATTGTAATACTACAGCATTTTCTATCAACCCCTCACCAGATACTGGAATTACTAACAATTATACAAAGTTTATCTATTCAAATACTAATCAGTGGGAATACCTACAATGAACAATTTTATGTTCAGACCATATGAAATTATCAAAACATACACATTTCAGGAGAATTTAGAAAGTTTTCAGAGGAAGACCCTCACCTCAGCACTTGGTGATCCAAGCAGAATATCAATGATGAAATCAGCAACACAAGGCAAATTGTAAAAAGATCCTGGAACAGAAAAGTACCAGGTTATCTTATTAAAAATAATATTTTAAAGTAAGTCAGTTACAGTCTTGCATTAAAATACCACAGGACCTAGAGGACATCAATACAGAAAAGCAGTAAAGGCTATTTCTTGATCTCCTTCCCTCACCAGGGGGTGCCACCATGATATAACAGCATTTTCCTTGCCTTCCTGCACCACCAGTATTTACACTTCCTGTACACAAAGACTCAAGTACTAAACAGGAGCTATGCAAACAGCAGCACTTACAAAATTACAGACTTCAAAGACAGTGCAAATATTTATATTCTGGCAGTAAGTCAGCTTTCCCAAAACATTTCCAACCAAGGCATAGCACTACATGCCTTATTTCAGCTCTGGAAAAAAAAAATCTAATGTGTTTTTAGCTTGAGCTGTCTCAGCTAACAAAGCTACAAATTTCTCATTATTTTGTTTTTAAGTTTACTATATCCAAAAGCCTCCTCCCACCTGGCTTATACTCCAAGTAGTGAATAATCCAATTTTTTCCATACCTAGCTGCTGACTACGTAGCTGAAGGCAGGTTACTAAGAGAGACAAGGCTTCCCCAGCAATGAGAGCATCTTTGGTGGACACAGACTGCTGCCTCACACAGATCCCAGCGTGCAGCGCCGTGGGCTCCCCTTCGCTTCCCGAGCTGCAATTACTTCCTGCATTAAAAAAAAAAAAAAAAAAAAAAAGAACAAGTGCTGTAATTTATTAAATTTTACTCAGATGTTTTTTCAGCTTTTTGTTAGTTCTCTGCAATTGAAAAACTTCTCTGAATGCCTGATGAATGTACATGAATTTGCTCAGATTTTTTGTAATTTAATTATATAATGTCCCAAGCTGGAGGAGATCCAAGAGGATGAGCATCCAATGAATTCAGTTTCAAGCTCCTAAAGTGTTCAGTTAAGATTAAACCAAATGCTTTTAGATTGGTTTAGGGACACATTTAACCCACCTGAGCTGCTAAGTCTGTTTCTAATCCCAGCAGGGAAGAGAGTGTTGCTCTCTTTGATGGGCTGACTGCTTCCCACGAGGTCCAGGCGTCCTGCAGCAGCAGCCCACGAGAGGCGCATGAAACAAGCCACTGTGGAGGTGAAATCGTTCACCTCCATGGTCTGGAGGAACAAGAAACAGCAGTTACTTCTGTGATATTCAACAATCTTTGTTAATCACAGGGATCAGAGGAATGTATCTTCTGGATTTACATTTACATTTTTAAAAAAATTACATTTGTTTTCCCCTCTCTTCTCTACACAGGTTCAAGGATTCAAGAGTCTTTGCTCCCAATGAGAGATTGGTATTGCTATCTTAGGATAAGCAATTAATTTTTTAATTCTACACTAGGATACATACCCTTGTCACCTATCTGGAGGCAGACATGGTGATTCCAATCGTTCAATCCATTTGGGAAGCACTGCCCAACAACCTAACACAGCACACTTGTCACATAGACTATGAAGCTTCTTTCAACTGGACTCAATAGGTTTTCAAACAACATTTTTTAAGGTAATGAAAATAAAATATTTCCTTTTTCTCCACAGTACCATCAAGCAAATTTAATTTTTAATGAGCTATTTGGAAAAAGCTTGTCCAAGTCTTTTTAATTTAAAGTATCATGGATTCTAAAGCCACAAGTTCATGCAGGAACATTCTCCTTTCAATACACAGGAAATTAACAAGAATAAGATCTTAAGAGTTAAGTGTGACTGAGGATAAACCACAAGTAAGATTTCTGTGTACATCTATTTCTTGTAAGCACTTTTGGGATACTGCTTCCCTTTGTAGTGCCAAAATAATTTATGAGAATATGTAAAAATTCAGATCAAGACGGGAAGAAACACTGATGGTCAAGATTTTCAGAGGCTTTTAAATGGAGCCAAGGCAAAAGCCTGTATGAAAGACAGATTGATTAAAAATCTCAGAGCTGTCGTTGGAGATGACACTGCTACATCAAAACCATCAAACACTTCCTTACCTGTATGGCAACTCTTGCAGCTGGGATGATTTCTTCTACCCTGATGGAGGATCTGTCAGACACAGAGAGCTGGCGGTAGGAGGACTTCTCAGGAGTTCCACAGATGGACATCTGCCTGCTCGCCTGCCGGCTCACGTTGCGGAAGGGCCGCGAGGACAGAGCTTCCACCCCATCCTTAATGAAATCCTCATCCAGCAGCGTGGGCATTGTCTGGCCAACCAGCAAGAATCTAATTCACAGAGTAAAGACATCAGGCTTGGATTTGAATGCTCACAGAGCGAATGAAACGGAACTCAAAGTACCAGTTAATCTTAAATATTAAAAGCTAAAAGCCAAGGTAGCAGCACTTTCTCTAAGGAGAAGCAATTATGTACCTTGCAAGCTGCAGGCAGATGGAATAGACTCCTTGTCTTGTTTCATAGTCCACCTCTGATGGGATGGAATCTCTCTGCATCACATTCACCACCAAACTTAAAAACAAATCGATAAGACAGACTCCATTTGGAAATGTTTCACATTAGGAGAGCTGCAGTTAATTTGTCTCTATCTTTCCTTCCACCTATTCACTCAGCTGAGCCCCAGTTCAAACTCACTTCTTTGGAGGCCAACATTCTCATTTTCCCCTTTTATATCTACAGATGGAAGCTTTCTCCTCCTGATGGAAAATGCTTCAGGATCTCTTGGGCAGAGGTGTGTCATGGATATAATTACTATGAGCAAAGTATACTTGATAAATCTCATACAATCAATATTATCAGGTCTTCCAAACCACTCAAAACTGTGCCTCAACTCTTATCTGAAGAGTGTGAATTTTCAAGACCATAAGTACAAATTTAATTTGGTTCCCACTGCATGACCTATACTTTGACTGCTTAAAATGTCCACTGGTGTCTACACAGCAGAGTGCAATGTACACACTTGCAAATTTGAATTAAAACACTTAAATGTCAGGAAACTATCCAAATATCAACTACTTTAGTACAAGCTACATTTCACAAGCTTATTTGTGCCTAACTTGATTTTGAGGTTTAACAACATGTACTCTGTTAAATATGAAAGCTACTGGCAGTGGTAAAACAGCCTTGGGTGGATTTTTTTCTCTGAAAAAGAAGCTGACAGGTGTATTAGTGTGCTGCAGTGTGGAAATAGGAAACCACACACAACTGCTAACTAAATGAAGTGCTACAAATTGAGTCAAGGTTTTGAAACCTAACCTCAAACCTCCTGCTCTGAGGAAGTTTTCACAGAAAGACTTGGCACAGTTTCTTGCCATTTCATCATCTGCAGTTGGCATCAGCTTGGAGCTCAGCACCTACAAAAAATAAATAAATAAGCAGATGTAAACTACCACCCCTCTCAGCGTTCTTCACCTGCTGAAGTGTGAAAGTGTAACAGCAAAAAAATCCACTACAAATGAAGCAATTAATATTACACTTACACAAAACTGTAGCCAGTAAAAGAAATCCCATATATTCAATAAATCTCAAATATTTAGGACAACTGTGGCAACTACAGATGTTTATTCTGAACCAAAGGGCATTTTGCTCTCACTGCAGTTTACATTTAAGGGAACAGATGAAGTACATGGAGTGTCATCTTCTGGTTCACTTGGTGCTTCTTAGGAGCCCAAATTCTTCTGGTTCTGGATTTTCAGTTCACAGTATCCCATAAAGCACCCTACAGATGGCTTACTTATTGATTCACACCTTCTGAAATATAATTGCACTACTATTATTCTGGTGTTTCTTTGTAAAAGATGGCTCAGGTAATTCTAGAGGCCTTATGAATATCACCACTCTATCATCCCTCCTGTTTTAAATCAGCACTGAACTTCAGAGTGCAAATGCACTCAGAAACATGGCCAGAAGGAAGTCTGTGGTCTCTGTGGGTCAGTTCTCATTTATGTTTATAATCTGTTTCACTTCACATAAAAAAATCCCCAAAACCTAAAAAGCAAACCCACCAAAAAACCCCTGCAAAACCCCCAAAACCATCAACCAAACAAACCCTGGCCCCTCCTAAAATCCCAGAATTCCCTTGAAAATTCTCCTTGGCATGTACAGCCAACAGTGCTGCAAACAAAATACATCCCTTCCAGGTTCATAGATCAGAAGAATGTTTTACAGAATTCTAGGCATGAAATCTTATCACCCCCTGGACATCTGCAACATTCAGTTTTGATCTCTTTCACATGTTCTGCAAATTTCCTCTGCACATTTTTTTTCAGAAAGCTGCTAGGACTGGTTTCCATCTTTTCACCAGATCATCAGCTGAGGGGATAAAAGAGCACATATTCCTTTTCCTGAGAGAAACCATCTTCCAATTGGCTTGACTGGCACTGAGGAAAAAGTCCACTCATATAATCTACACATCTAATCCAATTTATTACTTCTCATCCCTTGCCAGAAAAGCAAGCAATTTATTACTTGCCTTTATTATTTTCTCTGGCACAGAAGCAGCTGTCCCATCCTACTGCAATATAACCTGTCAGTTCAACAAGACACCCTAAACCATTTGCTTTGAGTTGTAGAACTTGTTAACAAATTCTGAAGACACAATCAAGTATCTTTCACTCCAGCTGCACAGGAAAGGGGGAATCCTAAGGCAGGAGTGTGATGACAGTGTAGGAAGATGAAGAGCTAACATTAGACTGTGGAAACCTAAAGGGAAGCAACCACGAGAAAATTCCTACACTCATCTTGGCACACACCATGAAGGGAAGAGAATAATTTTGTCTAATGTTCTGGAAGCAGTTGGCAATTGGTCCTCCAGCCTCAACTTGTTCAAATCACATTTGTCATGGGTTCTTATAAGTAGTGGGACCTGCAAGTAGAACTAAAGTGTCCAGCTTTCAGTGTGCTGGTTACTGTGTCCTACCAACAACTCCAGATGAACTCTTGTAATCCTTAAAATCCATTCACTGAACTCTAGGAAAGAATCTTCACAGGATCCATTCCAGCATTTTGGCTAAAGAGTTCAGCAGAATGCTTGGGGGTAGGTGTTCCACTTTACCTGTGCAGCCAAAACAGGCCAGAGGCCTCTTGGTAAAAGCCCTGCATGTTTGGATAGTGAAAATTCTTCCCAGCTGAATGCTTTGTAAAAACACTCATCTTTAGACAGAAAATGGGAGACTTACACAGCACAAAGTTTCTGACAAATTTAATCAAGCAAAACCAATCCAACTTAAAATAGCTCCCATTAATTCTTAAGGGCCAACTTTTTTCATATATATTTTTTCATAGATACACACACTGAAAATTGCATATTCAGAGATCTAGAGATTCCAGCAGGAATTTTATCTAAACAGTAAGAATTTGATTGTTTCATTGCTCCTCTCCACTTACTTCAGAACACTTCTTCCACCTTGCAAATCACACAAAGAGGGGCTGTTTTCTCAGTAAAGTCTCTGAAAGGGAACTTTCTGTCCCTTTCATTCTGTGTAAAATTTACTACATGCATAAAAGCAGACTTTGTCACAATATTTGCCTTTTTCATAATGACCCCATCACAGTGGACTCCTGCCCAAAAAGCCTAGAAATATTTAACTCTTACTGCTTAGAAACACAGAAAGAAGCAAATTTGCTTTCTTACCTCTAAATTGTAGAGCACTCTGAATGTGGACATGCCTGGAGCAAAAGATCTGAAAAGACTTTCTAGTATTGAACTGGCACTGGGCTGATGTTGGTGTTTTGAAGACAAGGATGGGGATTTTGAGGACTGAGAACTGGATTCTGAAAGCAGTGTTTTCTAGGAGGAAAAAGCCACAGAAGAAATATTTTGAGACTCCTGTGTTTTGCTGTAATTGGGAATATAATTCTTACAACCCCTGTAATAACCCTCTCACTTTTGGCTGCTTGAAATAAGTCAATAATGAACATTGACTTTACAGGAATATTATTTGGCTGTAGTTTCAAACCCTCTGTGTATAATAATCTGACAGGGAATTTAAGGAACCTGGTAGTAAAATCCTCTTTGTGTAGCTCACCCTGATCAATTATTTAATCCATACCTTCCTTCCCAGGGAATCAAGCTGATCAAGAGCCTCCTGAATAGCTGGGTCAGTGGGAATCAGGAGCAGAAGTTTCCTCACTCGCAGTGTTATCCTGAAAAGAAATCAGAAGTTACATGCATGAATCAAGGGCTCAGCCACACTGGCCTGGTGGATGCCTGCACACAGTGGAGTGAGTATTCAAACTGGGTCCTGTGAGCAATTCTTTAATATTTAGTAACCATTTAATCTGCTTACCTTGGCTCCTCCAGGTTGGCAAGCTGGTAAAGCATATCAAACACATTACAAACGAGAGCCATGACCACTCCAGGGAGGGATTTCTCCTGAGAATTAAGCAGAAATACAAAGGTCTTTTTCTCCCTTTTCTGTTACATGTAAATTTGACAGAGGTCTTCACTGAAGCAAATGGCCCAGATGCCAACCTGACCCACAGAAATCCCAGCTACTTTCTAGGCTGAGACAACATTTAAATTTTTACACTATTCCATTTTTCTTTTAACAGCCAATTTTTGAAGTCAGCTGTTATGACAAGCAAAATACAAAGCAGACCAGGAGTGATCTGAACATGCCAATCGATGCTTCTTCTTTTATTTTCATACTGTATCTTTATTAGTAGTGAAATTATGGAAATCTCTACCCTCAACAAATACACAGTCTCATAATTAAACCAGGTGAGTCCTATTTGTTTAAAAGACCCTGGAGAGATGAATAAACACCAAGCAGGCTACCATAGGTGACAGAGTACAAATTATAGAAGTCCAACCTGCATGCATAAGGCAGTTGTGTATTCAGATGATTTGTTTCAATTGCAGTTTGAAAGCAAAACCAGATCACTAAAGATTAGAAGATCATACTGGAGCTCCTACTCTCTCCCCATCTATCCCTCCTTCAGGAAACATCTGAGGGAAGGCTTCAGGTCATATTTTACCATATACTTTACCTGTTCCATTGCATAGGATGAACTAAATACACTGCTGCTGTTGCTGGAGCTGGTTGAGGAATCTGCAGAGCTCCCTGATGGAGTCCCACTTCCTGATGTTTTTACTGTAAGGATTTGTTCATCGGAGAAGCCCAGCTGGTGAAGTAGTTTCTGATCTTTGTTTACTGTTAGCTGCAAGAAAATATTTATTGTTTAGTTCTGGAAAAGACTCAATTTCATAAAGAATGGGAATTCTTTCTAGTTAACATACCAGGCTGTCATTGGCAAATATCTGTATATTTTCCACAGGTGAATTCAACATCTTTGCTATCTTCCACCTGACACTTCCTACAGTTTCATTGCTATGAGCCTGTGAAATTAAACAACACTGGTTCAGTAAGTCTGCTCGAGCAGTAAATGCCAAGAAAAATTAAAAATCTTCCAAAAGAGTCTTTCTGCATAGGGTGACAAAAGTATTGTTCCTAAGAGTGACAAGATAGGACAGCACAGTAATGCTCCAACACCCACAGTGAGCGAAAAACTTTATTTTTCCCTATCTTGGAATTTAATTGTTGAAATACATTTGGTCCACAGACACTTCCATATACATATTTTTAACATTTTTAAGAAGACTTTTGAAGTTAACTGGAGTCTTTATAACCATTTTACTCTATTCAGTCCAGGCATAAAACCCACCAAGAGTGGCTCTATAACCAACAGTCCATGGCACACACAAGCTGGGCACACCTTACCTCTATGGTGAAGGTATCTTTGGTAGACTCGTATGTAACATTAAGGGTTAAAAGATGTCCATGGAAAGAGGCACCATGAGGTAGAATAGTTCGGGGAACAGAGTAAAGGTCCTACAGGAAGAGAAGGGTGACAGTAAATATCACTCTTGAAAACCAAGACATTTCTGTGATGGTGGCTAACTAGGGCTGAATGTTTAAATAACTTTTAGTGTTTTTAATAAAATTGGAAGTTGTGTTCTTAGCCTTGCCTGGTAGGAAATTACACATCTTACCTCTATTGTTATCACATAACGCTCTGCCAACAGCAGCAGTCTCTCAATTATTACAAGTTTAGTTGACCTAAAGATAAACATTGAAAACAAGAATAACTTGTCTTGCAGATTAATTTCCAACGCCCACGGGGAACTACCATGAATTGTCTGGTTTTGAAGGTACCTCCTTAAACTTGGAGTTAATTCAGCAGAAATGAACTAAGAAAACAGGCCATGAGGCTCATGATGTACTGCTTGAGATATTGCCAGCTTCAGAGGAAGATTAATGTTTCTAAAGGTCCCACCCTATGCTCCTACATTTAAGTTACACATATTCAGGTATGACTAAATGAAGCTTGAGGTTGAAAAAACAACCTTTTCTCTCCTAATTTAAGAAGAACCACAGCTAAATCCCACTGCCTCAGAAATATTACATGATTAATAGGCTGGTAATAACCTGTGGGGGTTTTTGTTTTGTTTTGGTTGGTTGGTTTTGGTTTTTGGGGGGCTGGAGGTAGGGTGGGGTTTTTTTTGTTTTTTATTCATTGTTTTGGGGTTTCTTAATGTCTCTTTGGTTTTGGTTTTATTTGTCTCCTTTCTTTTTTTAAACACAGAGGTTTTTCAAAACCTCTGGAACTCCTTTTGCATAGCAATTGGAACATTCAGCTGAGGAACCATCAGAATGTACAACTACCAATTACCGAGAATTTTAATTAGCACTCAAAATCTTGTGGGAAGCAGCTGGGAGCAAATGTCTGCTGTCATATTTATTCCTTTAGAAGCTGGCCTACCTGTAAGGAGACTGAACTGATGTTGCCACTGTAGGCATGGCAGTTGCTGTAAGCATTTTTGTAGCTCTTGTGACAGCGTGTGTTAATGTTGGACCGCCGAGTGCAGAGCTGGCTGCCTGCAACACAGAGCAGAGAAAGGGACAGTCAGGATGTCCTGGAAAGCTCAGAGGACAAAAAATATTTGTGGAAAGAATTTTTTTCTTTAAATGGAATTATCATAGACAAGTATTCTTATTCTAAGATACAGACCCAAAAGGATGTAGGCATGAGAATAATTAAAATTTGTTCTTTACCTCTAATCGTGTGTAGCAATCAGCAATGAATTTCTTGTGCAGTGATACTGAATCCTAAAGATAAAATGGATAAATTAATTAGAACGTACACTAAAATCATGGGAATTACTCCAAAACTGACAGAACCCAACAAATCACATCACTGAACATGCAGAGTATCAAGGCTTTATGAATGTCAAAGCACATTTATGTACAAATATATGCCTACCTTTTTCAATCTGGGAGTTAGATTAATATAGCTGTAATTAATTATCAGTTGAATAGCTTCATTGGCAATTTCTTCATCTGGGGACTCCATTGCTATCTTCCAGATGAAATCCATTCCTATTAATTCCAGTTTTTCTACACTCTACACAAGAAAGAACAACAGTAAAACATGACTGGATTTCTTACACAATAGTGAGTTGAACCACAGGGACAAAACTGGAAAAGCACCTTTTCATTAAAACTTGAAAATGTTCTTTTCCAACATGTTGCCAAACTTTGGCACAGTGCAAAGTTAAACCAACTGCTGCACATTTGTGTGTTTATATAAGAAAAAAAAATTGTTTACTGGCAGATAAACAAATTCCAAAGAACAATCTCAGTCAAGCCAACTGAAAAATTAAAAAATTTAAAAGCATGGAGAAATTTAATCTAGAATGGAATTTGTTTCAAAAAAGTCAACATGGTAACTAACCACACAATAAACCATCACAAAACCTGCTATGATACTTGGCAAATAATTCTGCATTTGAAATAAGTTCTCTGTGATAAAGATCTACAATGTCTATAATAAACTACTTAACATATAACCATTAATTTAACAAAACCACTGAAGGATCAGAGTTAAAAATTATAGTCGGTTAGAGTTTAAATATGATAAGTCTAACTCCCATGCAAAGAAGAAGAATAAAAAAATCATTTAAAAAAAGACTTTCCCTGCTTGGGAGAAGAAAAAAATGCACACTAGAATTCACAGTTATTTAAAAAAAAGAGTTCAGCTGTTCCTCTTGCAAAGCAAGCTACAAACCAGCTTCCAGATATCAATTGCTGAATTTTAACTGTTGAAATTGTCAAAGTTTTAGCTTCAGAATGTAACAACGTTAATGCTACAAGGACAATCTGGTCATTAATACAAACATGACCATGTCAGACAGCTGCTACACAATCCCTGTCTCACCTCCTCCTATCCCTAAGAGGACACAGGACCCAAACTTGCCAGAACACACTCACCAGTTGAGTTCCCTGCCTCTTCAGCCGATGGTCACACAGGTTCACATTTTCAAAGAATGTTTTAAATAAACCAAAACCTGAAAGTGAAAAAAGAGGGGCAGGTTTTTTATGCTGGTCCGGCTTAGTTTCTTTGTTTAAAAAGTAAATTTATCAAATACAAGAGATGAACTTTTCCCTCTAAAACTAATAAAGCTTAAAATGATAGACTCCTTTACTACATTGATTTAAAGAACTGGTTAGATGTTTGATTTGAAGGCCTAGGAAGCAAATTTCTGGTATATATTTCAACCCCAAATCTGTTCACCAAATCCATTTTCTTACCATTCATAGTAATTTCATAAGATTCCAGTTTAAGAATTTTCTCTTTGAAGAGCTGTTGCTGCACATCACTCTCCAGATCATGCTGTCCTTTTGTAAACCACTCAAAGCACATCTGTGAATGAAAGGCAGATAATGGGGTAATAATTTTTACCCTACTTGTCACTTCAAATATTTTAGTTTTATACAGCAAAATATATCAGATACCACTCATCTGTAACTCATCTTGCAGAAGGTTTTATCTACAGCAAGAGGTTCAAAATCTCATCTCCTGTAACCTCACATGTTATAGAGGCTGCATTGCAGATTTAGGGTACTTCATAGTCATCTTTCACCCAAATAATGCTGAATGTCTCTTGTGTCTGCACCAACTTCCATGTACCCCTTTTCAAACCAGCATCTCCAGCTAGTCTTCCAGCCAATGTCCCTCTTCCAGTCAAATTTAATGTTAAAAGAGTATCCTGGCCATAAGTGAATTCCTAACAGTGGCTGCTCTTGCCTACACAAAGCATAAAATCCATGACTAGTTTGTTACTCACACTTCACATGTCTCAACAAACACACATGCTGCTCATGACCCATTAAAATTCCTTCTGCAACCACAGAAACCAACTTTTCAAGTTTTTCTTACCTCTCGATCCAACTCACAAACATCTTGGCCAGTTACAAGGCATTCCCAGATCTCCCTGGCACGATTCCAGCCCAAATAAAGGGTGGCTTCTTGCAGAAAAAATGCCAAAAATTTTAGATGTGCCTCCAAATACTGAGAAAGAGGAAACAAAAACTCAAGCTTAAGACTTTTCTTTCTGAAACAAGAACTCAGAGCATTCTATTTACTTATTTTATTTTTTTTTTTGGAAAGCTGTCAAACAACAGTGCATTTTGGAAAGCCTGGAAACAGAAACTGTTTGTGAGATTTATTTCTATTTTAAACATACTTTGTGGCTACCTTTCTAGAAACAAACACTGAAGTCCCCATGGATTTGCTCTTACTTTGCTGGTGGTGATATTATTTGACACTAAGTCAAAACTAGTGTGGAAAAAATAATTATCAAAGCCTTACCAACAAACTGCTATTTGTGTGTGTGGCTTCTACGTGCTAATTAGCAAATCTGTTGCAGGTATTTAGAGCTTCACAAAACATTCAAGGGTATCATCTCTACCAGGAACTGAAGCTGGTGAAGAAGCTGCAACAACAGATCCTAGGTTGGGGAGATCTACTCTTCACCAGGTAAAGATTTTGCTAAGGAACTTGTACAATTTTGTGTAATGTTTACACAGCTTTCTTCTATATAATAACAAAGGTACAACAAGCCTTCATAGATAAGTAGTAGAACTATAGAGAAAAACTAGAATAATTATTCAGCAGTGAATATCAAAAATGAAACGAGGTAAAGAAATCTGGTACCTCCCGGTAAGTGTATCGGCCATCCACCAGAGTCGCTCCCACCAGCCCTCCTGGGCCTGCCACAGATGCAGCCAAACGGTGACAGGATATCAAGCTTCCTGTCACCAACTTCACTATTTCAAAGTTTTTCTTTAAATCTTGAATAATGCTCTTGGCAATAAAAGAAAAGAGAGAAAAGATGTTTTTAAAATAATAGTTAAACAAGGATGTGCATAAGCAATTTGCTCTTTTAAAGACACGTATCAGAAGGAGTCATGTTCTCCCACCCAGAGTCAGCTGTTCCACTTCCAAACACCCAACCCCCCAATGTTGGTATTTTCAGCATGTGCTGAAGATTGCAAAGTCCCACATCTCCACACTGCCACTCTACAGCACACATGACTGCTGGTAGTTTAGTCTGTTTTCCAAGAGTCAATGTCAATTCAATTACAAAGCAGTTAGTCTAAACATTAGCCATTGTTCCTTTTTTAACACAAACATTCCTGTTAATTATTCTACAAAAAGCTGAGAATAAAATAAATTAGTCCTGACACAGCAAACAGATTTATACATACACACATGCTCACAAAGGGACAGCACAGCACCTCTATTCCAACAGCTTGTTTACACTACATCACTAAACAACTTTTAATATTGTTTATTAGCTAATTTATTTTTTTTTCTAAATTCAACCTTCCATGCATGGCAGAGCTACACAGACACAAGAAAAGCTTCAAAAATCTTGTCAGCAAATAGCCTTACCTTGTCTTGTTTTTGGTAAGTTTGCTTAATAAATGAACGCGTGATTTCGTGGAGCTGACGCAGGGCTGGCACCACCCACACAAACTGAGGATTATTGTGCTGGGACGACTGGTAGCAGGAAAGGTAAAAACAATTACCCATGTGGTACATGCTCAACAACAGAGTAACTTCCCTCTCAGACTCCTGGAAACCTAATGATATCTGCTAACCCTGCTGTTTCAAAACAACAGCTACCACCTCTGCTGGCGTCAGTTACTTGTTCCTGCTCCCTTTTCAAACACACTCAGTGTGCCCTTCTTCACTTTCTACAAGAAGTCCTTTGATACACACATATGCCATTTTGCTATCCCTATTTTTAAGCCCAAATACCAGCTCCTTGCTAGAGAACATGCAAATTAAGTAGCCAAAAAGAACTCAGTTACACCAGGGAGAGATGACAACCACCACCTTCCTCAATTATGGGAGATGAAGCAGGTCTAAAAGGGCATAAAAGGGCAAATCCAGTCAAATTATGTTACTTACTGCTAAAGCAAGAGCAACAGAAGAAATAATTTAAAATACTGTTGAGGCTTAAGAGACAAGAAATTTCTGATTGGTGCTGCAAGCAGCTCCCTGATAGGAAGCAAAGGATACTTAAGCTGCATTTTGAAAGAGATCCTACAAAGAATAACCCTCCTACCTCATTTTTAGAACTGCTCATCACTTTTCTGGGAGGCTTCATTTTCTGTAAAGTTTGACCACACAGACCAGTACTGAGGTTGTTTGTTCAGAGAAGTGATGTCTGGTTTAAATACTGACAACACCCAAATACCACCTACACACTCAGAGAGGCTGAAGGAACCTGCCCATAACAGAGAGCTCTCCACTGAAAACTCCCTCACAAATTTGAGAAAGCTGCCTTAACATTACATTCCCTCCCAGTTTATGTCTTCATTTCCCTAATGAAGGGAAATAAGAACACCATGTATTTTAGAAGTTTGCTGTATTATGCTTACCCCAAACCCTTTTAGTTTACAATTACAGCTTTTGTTAGTGTTTCCCACTGCAGCACCTCTGTAAAAGCCTTTGCCAGAATATAATTAAAATGAGTGAGGTTAGGAAAGCATAAGAGAAGATAAAAAAACAAAACCCAAAAAACTACAACTTTCACAGACATTGAGAGCCCAAGATTTGAAATCCATATTCATGAACACACACAAAGAAGTGCGTGTTCATGTCTGAAGAAGTGTGTTCAGTATCAAGAATCAACATACTATACCTCCTAAACATCTAAAATCCTCTAGATATGTTGCAACACAGACAAAACCTGCTTTATCATGAAAGAAATGAACAAAAAAATACAAGCCTTTTTCTTTATTTACAGCATACTTCAGGCTGAAAAAAAAAGAAGACAGGAGCATTCCTGCAGGCCTCAAGAAAAGCTGCCTGCTATGTGAACAGTGCAGGAGAGAATATATGCAGTCTTTTAAGCCATGCACATCTCTGCTGCTGCCAGGAAACAGTACAGGCAGTTTTGGGAATGGCTTCTTTGTGTTACAGGAAAAGAGTTAAGTATTTTACTAAAATACAAAACTACTACAATTGAAATATTGATTTGCATTTTGAGACTTAATGGTCATGCCAGAACACATGCTTTACTCAAAAAAAAACTAATCTAGGCTTTCACATGAAATGGACAGTTAAAATACTGACATACCTTTACAGTGGTTCCATTTGCAAATTCTAACCTTGGGCCCATCCTGGTAGTTTCCCATAAACTGATCACTCCTTGTGCTGAAAATTTGCTTAAAACAAAGGCAAGAGACTTACTATGAGTCTCATGATCAACAAAGTGGCTCACACAAAGCCTACCCCTCTCGAGGACTCCCCAAGGTAAGAACTTACAGATGGGACACACAATTTGTGCATCTTGAAAGAAAAGGGCAACATCGAGGCTAGATAAGATTTCATTTTGGAAAAGATAAAATAATAAACCAACCCTCTTAATATCCTCTATGCATTTGATGATGTAGCTCCTTTTGATTGCCTCTTTCACTGCATAAGCATCACTGAGGATTGTCAGGTGTTCCTCCAAGGCCTGCTGGATAAGACTACACGGTAACGTTGGAAGATGAGCCAGCTCCCAAAGAACCTCCAGAACCTGGAGGAAGAAGGGCAAGGATAGTCAGCACCTAGGAAGGACAGAGGCTAGCAACTCTCCATTTAATAAATCAAAAAATCCAAAGGAAAAGCATCCACTTGCCTTGCCAGTGGTTGTTTCCACTCGTGCTTCTCGGCCAATGCGCCCAATGAGGCTCAGCAGCTTCTGCCTCACTCGGTCACTCTCTGTCTCCCAGCTCTGGACAGCAAAGAGATCAGTGTTAGAGCACCTCTGTCAGGCTGTTACACCTCAAGTGGACACAAAAATGTAATCCACAATTGCTCTACTGCAGGAAAATCAAAATACAAATAAGTATGTTTCCACCATAAGTATTTCCTTATTTCTGTTGTTGGGAGTTAAAGCATTAATTTGCTAAATTATTTTTCAAATACTATTAGGGATTAAATATCATAACAAAATCTCACTGTAAGTCCCTTAGGACTGGCTACCTATATGTACTTAAAATCCAAGTCAATTAGGAATACAGTAGCAGATTAGGCTTTTGGGTTAACGTAGAAGTTAGCAGTAGAAGTGTTTTTTTTAATAGCAAATTTCACATTTATAAAGAAAATATAAATGTGTTCAAGGCATTTGCCTTTCAGAAGGCTGGATGCACAAGCACATACCTTCCTAAGGAATGTAAATTCATGTGAAGACTTACCTTTTGGATTAGAACAAATAAATGATTGAGCTGATCAGAACTAAACTTCACAGCAGCTGCAGCAATAATGGTATGTATGTTCTCAATCACAGTGGAGGATTGTCCTGACTGAAAAGGAGGAAAACACAAGGTAGGTCTTTAACCAAAACAAACCAGAGAAAAACCTTAATGTAAGTATTATCCTACTATTCATACTAATGAGTGAGAATAGCAGCTTTTGACATGGTAGAAACACAAGTTCAGAGTAAATTGTCTGCACTCCTCATTTCCCTGAGAAGTCTTTGGAAGTAACTCTAAAGCAGGAAACTACAAGTCTGCCATCATTACAGCAGCTTCAAGCTGCTGCAGTGGCAGCAGTACAAACATCACCTTTTCTATTGCTTGGTGAGGTTCACGTGTGAGGTGTTGAATATTTGAAACTCTCCCAGGCTTTACTCAAAAATGAGCAATACGAAATCTCCTCCCACATGGATGTGAGCACCATGGTAACAACAGCCAGAGAGGGGGAGGAAGTATTGCTTTTTATTAAAGAATAAAAGTGAGAGCGCTAGAATCACATTTCAACTCTGCTAAGCATTAAAGACTTGCTACCATGCCACACAAACTGCAAAGCTGACCATGTTCAGTGAGTTCAGTCTAAAATATCAATATTTGCACAGAGAGTAAACCATTTCCTGCAGTGCAAGA
The DNA here is from genome assembly GCF_049639895.1 of Pseudopodoces humilis. NCBI lineage: Eukaryota > Metazoa > Chordata > Aves > Passeriformes > Paridae > Pseudopodoces > Pseudopodoces humilis. The sequence goes on from NC_142209.1 coordinate 27,287,259, forward strand.
TTAGTTTCTTGTCAAAGTTTCCATGTGTCATTTGCATAAACACTCAAACCACCTTCCCCACAGAGTAAAAAGCTGAATATCCTTAAAGTGAAGGCCAAAAGATGACTTGTCAGTCAATTATAAGACTGAACAGGAAGGTAAATGGGAATCCATACAGTTGGAGCCTGCTCTCTTAAAAGTCACGTTCTGACTTTAAATCCATACCTCCAACCACAAACATTAATATCCTAGTTTGGTCTAGACAAATATTCTCGTCACCTGTTTCAGGCTGACAAATTTTTATGCCAAGCCAAATACTTTTACAGTTCCTTAATGCTTGTTGCAAAGAACTGAACTTCATCACAGGATTTAACAGCTGTGATACAAGAAATTGCCAGAACAATTGATTTTACATGGTAAAGGAAAAAGTAGAAGGAACTCTTTGCATTAATTATACTGTTAAAATCTCAACACCTCCACATTGCAATAGAGATGTACAGATTATTTTTAAAAATCCCTTCATTGGAATGTTTACTTTTGTAAGACAGTCTAAAAGCACCTGCCTAGTCTTGACTGCTTACCTGAATTCTCCAAATTTTAGTGAGCTCATCTAAAGATAATTTACTGCCCAGCAGTTCAATAATTCCCTTTATACGATCACAGTATTGTGCTTGGTCTATATTACCTGTGAAACAAAGAAAGACAACTCAATGAACATATTTCAAACAGTATTAGAGACATTAAATTAATATAAAAGAACTAATTACTTTAAGAGAGAACAAAGCTATCTTAATTTGGAAACTCTTTCTTTACTGTTACAGACAAGTATCAGTACAAAGAAAAAGAACAAGGCTGTTTCCATTTTGTTTTGCTTCATACATGTGATAGCACACCTACAGAATGTTATTACTTGGGGAGAAAAACACCTCTTTTCTCTCTGTTTTAGAGGCTAACAATATACAAACTGAGAGTAAAAAACCCCAGGTACAGCAGAAGACATCTGCACAGATGTCAAACAGAGGACTAGGTGATAGCTACAGAATTTGCAGGATTTTACTTTATTTTGGAGACAACAAAAAACGTGAACTATTTGGTTAATAGTGCTCATTAAAATGTATTGAAAGGGAAAGATGAGATTTTTAAATTTAAGTCATTCAAAGCATGTGCCAAAAGGCTTTGTGAGAGTTCTTACCTTCCAGAGCAATCGACAGGACTGAATTCTCCACGAGCCAATTTAGCAGTCGGTCTGTGTCTATTGCATTCTTCACTGACTTGGACACAGTGCTGTCTTCTATTAATTTTGTTACCTAAAAAGTGCAAAATGTAAGATTTTAACAAAAAATTCCCACCTGCATCATGCACACACACACACACACACAAACACAGAGTGAAATCTATTAAAAAAGGCTCATGATGAAGCTTAAGTGTGAATCCTGAAATATTTTGTGTACAGAAGGTGTTTGGAATTTTTTGGGTTGGTTGTTTTTCGTGGGGTGCTTGTTTTTTAATTTTTTTGTGTTTTAATAAGCCACTTAAAGGCAAATTCCTAACCAGAAACACCACGTCATCAGTCTCTGATGCAGCACAATCTTGTTCTCAGTCTGACACAGAAAAGCTGGCCCGTGCTGCCAAGTATTTTTCTACAGATATGCCAGAAATAGGTTATCTCAGGCTTCTGCTTGTTCCACTCAAATCAGTGTCCTACTTTTTATCCAATACTGAACTGATACAGGCTCCTCACTCCAGGGAGAAAGAGCACATTTCTGCTAAAATCTTCAAAAGCTGCACTTTTATAAATTCACCACGGATACACAGCATTTATGATTAAGAACCAAACAGCAATGAGGTTTAACAACTCAATATTCTCTTAAATGGAGAAGGAAAGAAGCAGAAAAGATGGATTCTGAAACACTACGGTATCCACATACAGCTGTACTAAAAAATACAATATAAAATACTGCAATTAGGTAGTGCAATGACCTGATGTGAGTGGGCTAAGACATCAATATAGGTTTAAGTCCTATTTGGGTTTTTTTCTGCTTCCTCTCAGTGAAAGGAGAAAAATGGGATATACCACAGGATGCTCAGGATTATCCCAGAGTGAATATTCAATGAATAGCATTGACCACTGCTTATAAATCAATCTAAAATTGCATTTCTTAGAACAGTGTACTTTTCAAACTGTGTGTAACTGGGAGGCCTTGCAGTGGCTACTAATACTAAGAACAACTCCTGTTATATTAACTTGTTTTGGTGTTTATTTTGAACTGAGCTTTTGTTAAGGCAACGTAACTTGCAAGGAAATTCTGCACCATCTCTTTTTTTAAGGCTGTGGTTTCAGTGGCTTATTAACAACCCATCCTACCTAAACACATGCTCTTGTGCACACACAGACAGGCAAAAAGCCAACATACTTCTTTGAGGGAATTCATTTTTGCACTGAAGTGGGGGGATTTCAACATGCGCAGCAGAATGTCCAGCCGCAAGTCATCGACCGCCGTGACCAGGTCAGGTTGGAAGCGCATACACAGCAGTTTGATCCCAGACAAGAGCTCAGGGATACTCACCAGCCTCTGTTTGAAACAAAACAACAACAAAAAAGGGACAAACAGAGGCATTGGTATTTTTGCTATTCTGCTACAGATGTCAGTGACTCACAAAGAGTAGGTTTAGTGACCAAACAGACTCTTTAATCAAAACACAGTACCTGGTACATCTGAAAGTATTATTTGTACAGTAGGTATTTTAAGATAATCAAACCTTTGGTTAAAGCTTCAGATTCTTCTCTTTTGGTTCAACAACCTATGAATACTTTCTTGTTTAAAACTAACAATTTTTAACTACGTAAAAAGTCAATGCAATATAACAGAACCGAATGCCAAATTCAGGGTAATGCAAGAAGTAGCCACAAGTTACACAGACACTTTACTACTGAATTCTCAGGAGCAAACAGCTAATGCAACAGTAATATGAATTTAACAGACTGCAAGACAGCAAATATCTTTGAGTCAGAGAGTGAGCATTCAGCATGCTGCACAAAGGGACCAACCGTACCAAAAATTTGATAGCAACAGTGGCAAAATATTTTAAAAAGGGTCATAAACCATATATTTACTGAAAAGCGTATTAAATAGAATTGGGTACATGCATTTTCATTATGTCATTCAGTCAGAATTCAGAACAGGCTGCATTCTTGCCAGGGAGATGAAAGCTATTGTTCTAGTTTACATTGACAGCATTTCCAAGACAAGCAGGAAGTTCTTCCTAAATATTTCATATGTAAAACATTACCTTGTCTTTCAAGTCCTTCTCTTCTACATTCTGTACATATTTAATCATTTTGTGAATGACTGGATCCAGCATGGGCTAAAGAATGTGAAAAAGGCATGACAATCATTTCAATGTTTCCTGAAATCAACTGAATTACTTGAAAGACGTGACTGCAGCAAAAGGAAATACTTAGCTGAAAGCTCACAATTACCTTAGAGATAAAGCAACACCTACAACAAAGATAAAACTATCCTGGTAGCTATGTCCAGGAAAATATAAAAGCAATTAGAGTAAGAACCCATTTCAGACCACTGTAATGCAGGTTTGCAAAAAGACTGATTGCCCTCTAAAAACACATCAGTTCTTAGGTGCATGTGCCTCTCTTACTCCCAGGGGCTTCTAAACTACGTTCTCTTCAAATAAAGTCTTTCAGTCACTTAAGTCAACAGTTTTTGGTGGTGAGGGCAGGAGTGAAGCCTGGAGTATGTTTGCACATACAAAGAGGTCCTGGTGAATTTTTTTTCCACGATTTTTGCAGTGTAAACTCTCATATCCATGTGCTTGATCTCAGCCAGAAAGTTAAACTAAAAGCAAGATCCAACCTTCAGGCTGGATTCTTTTCCCACATGGTTTCTACTGCTCAAGCTTACTAATGGCAGCAGTAAAGCTTCTCACTGCTGCAGATGTAGATGCATGACTACAGATGATTGCTTGGAAAATGAATCTGAACATTGTCTGAGCCCTTTATTCATCACCTCAGGATGCTCAAAATGGTTCTTGCACTTTCTGCAATGTGAGGTTTGAAGGCTTTTCAAATTAGTCACCAGTTTCACACCAACACAGTTTGAAATTAATTTTCAGTCCTCTTACAAGTCATAACAAAGACATTTTACCTGTACTACAGAAGAGTTAAGATATTCTGCACAAACTCCAAATGGCTGAACTAATGCAGAGATTGCCTGAAAGAAAGACAGCAAGTATTTAGGTGCATATTTAAGAAATATTTTCATGGTTAGCAATCTATAGCTTAAAAGACAAATGAAGGTGAACGAGTATTATTTATATCATATATCTCCAGTCATTTGCTATGATTGTTTTTGGTGTGCAAGTCCTTTACAACAACACATGGTTTAAGAAAGATTTACTCTATGGCACACAGTAGAGTATGTTATATATTATATATGGCATACAGTATGTGTTACATTTTTTGTCTGAAATAAAAAAATGCCTTCCCAGTTTTTACTAATCTTGGTCCTTCCATCACTCTGTTCAGTGTTCTCTGACAGATCCTGTTTCAGTCACAGAAATAAACAGACGGAAAGGAACATATCACATTTTGCTTGCTCTCTACAGCAATCAGAAGTGTGAATGCAAAATTTAAGGTTAAAGCCATATGGCAAATTTCTTTCCCAAAGCAATACGTGGGAGAAAGCTTTTGTAAATGTGTCATATACATGTCAAGATCTCTTCAATGCATGATTTTAAAATGGCATCTATTGTCAAGAAATTAAATGTAGAAAAACATTTGTTTGCCAATAAATAATATCAAAATCAGTTTCTTTTCACACTGATCAAGAACTGTGGACCTGAGTGTACAGCAGTGCAGTCCAAGGCCCAAATTAAGTGACGCTGACCCAGATTTTCTTCCTAAGCAAGCAGTTATTAATCATTAAACAAAGTCAAGTCAAAGTTTCTGTTACAGAACTGGCATGTAAATCAAGGTTTTCCTTATTCTTCTGTCAAGCTCACATATGTACCTATCTCTATATAAAGCAGAAAATACCAATATCCCAAGAAAAGGAGCTGAATTCCCTCCAAGTGGCACGTCACTGAAAGCAGAGTGATTTTATACTGGGGGACAAGGTTCCCAATGACACAGTTTTCCTTTAGCCTCCTCATGCTCCAAAGCTTGAAAGAATTAGAAGTCTCCAGAATATAGGTTAGGAAGCTAAAACTAACCAAGTTAGTCTTCACCAAAAATAGTTTAGCTCTGTTGAACCAGTCAGTTTTTAAGACACTTCTTGAAAAGTTGTTTAGGATTAGACACTGTCTGTCTTCCTAAGGATTTTTTTCCTTAAGCAGTGATTTCTGTAATAAATGACAGAAGTCAATTCACTTGCAGCTAAATGCAGCTATGGGTGCAGTAAACAGAAAACCAGGGACATACTGGTGAACATACAATCAAACAACTTTGATTGATGTCTAACCAGAAGGCTGAATGCTAGCAGAAAGGTACACTAATTTCTCCTCTTTTCTGTGAAGTCTTAATTGCTCTTCAGTCAGGATTCTTATGTACAACCTCATTTGACCTCCAGTCTGACAGCACTTCCTCAGGGCTCTGTGGGACTGCTGCTCTGGTACCAAAGAAAAGGTAAAAGCACTGCCAAAAGGGACATTGCTGGTTCTACATGAAGGGTAAAACGGAAAGGGAGAAGTCTCATGACAGAAGATGGACTTACCCCAAGCTCAATATCTTCAGAATTGAGTTTGGACTGAATTGCTGAAAATCCACCCAACTCTGCAAACTGAAATAAAATAATCAGTATTACACAGTGCACTACAGTATTTTATTTTTTAAATAAGAGAGGATAGAAAACACTCCACTGACAGTTCCTGACATGTCAAGTGTCCTTTACCATGGAACATCCCATCCAAAAAAAGCTTCGTATTTTCATGGGAATTCAGGGAATGTCATGCAATTATACATGGTAGCAGGGTTTAAGCATCAAGCTAGAAACTCTGTCTTGAGTAAAACATGGACACAGGGAAGAAAGGTAGACCACATACAGCAACAGCTCACTGGACTGGCACTTTTGCTTGGGGAACCTTTGATGGCAGCCTCAGCTGGGCTCTCAGATTCCTCGAGTTATAGATACCATGTTAGGGTAAAGGTGCTCAGGGGAGAAGGCAGCAACTCAACAAGTTATATTTTATAAGGCAGGATTAAAATCTCAAACTATCTTTTTTGTGTTTGTCAGAAAAGTGAGGAGTGAAAAAACAAGTCAGGGCAAGGTGAGGATGGGGGAGAAGAAATTATCTCTGAAGACCAATGAATTCAAGTGAGAAACAACAACTCTGGTTTATATTTACCTACCCTGTTTACCAGATCCACCAGCCACCCGTGAGGCTCCTTGAACAATAAGAACAGGAAGAAATTAGCAGTTGCAACATCAATGCTAAACATTTGTCTACTGAAACAGACATTTGGACAGACACGTTCAGCCCATTAAGCCACATCTCAAATGGATGCACTATTACACAAATAAAACAATGTTTGTGACAGCTCCTGTGTTAAGTGTAGCCAGAGCTCTGGTTGGTTTTCATGAGCATCATCCTGTTTTGGACTCTGCCTGACATCACTGTCCATGTGCTGTGGCAACAGATCACAATGTGGCTGCTGACTCACAAGCAACTGTATTTATAGCACTGTGGAACATTACTTTCCCAAAGCAGCAGATGCAGAATTTTCTTTCTATGGCCACAAACTTGTTTCCTGAAGGAGAAATCAAATCCACTGATGCTGTTTTGGACCCACCCATCTGGAACAACTGTGACAAGAGAGTGCAAACCTCAAAAACTGCCTCCTTGCCAGTGTGTTTGAGTTGAAGGTATTTTATCCTTGACTGTCAGAAAAGCCTGAATTCTCTACTAGAACTGAACACTTGGAGTTATCCTGGTCATTTCACACTCAACAACCAAACAGATGTCAGTCCTTAGATACACAGATCCACCCGTTGTATGCTTCATGTCCCAAGTAACACACAGATTGTTGTGCTACTTTACCCATGAAAATACACCCATTTCTAAATGTAGCCTCTAACAGAGAACTGGAACAATGTGAGAGCACAAATTAATGTCTACAGACCAACATGCACTCCACATCTATTTGCAATAATTCTTGGTGACATACTTAAACTTTGTGTTACAAATACCTACTAAACAAGCAATCTTATCTGAAACAAAGACATCCACCCTAAAATTAGTTTTTGGGGCATGGCCATGCTTACCTTCTGAAAAGTGGATATGGGTGAGACAGCATGCATGTTCCCCTCCCCAAAGACTTCTGCCCAGTTTCTCTGGCACACCTTCATTCGATTCTTGAAATGATATTCATTGTCGGGATTAAATGCCTTGAAAGAAAAGCCCATGGCAATGAGCAGGTGCCTTATGTCAGCTTCAAAACTTATCTTGACAATATTTGACCTTTTCAGCTAAGCATTCTCCTGGCTGACAGTTAAAGATCTAGCAAAAAATAAAGCTGAATGCAAGCCCCCTGCTTCTGCCTCTCAGTTCTCACCATATAAAGCATTTTGAAGCCTTTATTCTGTAGAGACAATGTCCAATAACCATGTCAGCCAGAGGTCCATAAAACAGAGAACTGAACTCAAACTATCAGTTTTAAAAAATAAACAGTAAATTGACAAAAATGTGATTTTTTTTTTTTTTAACTGATAATTTTCAGAAGTTTTGAACAGCATCCACTCCTCTGAATTGCAGACTGGATGTAAAACATCTGCAGCAATCAATAGCTGCAGGTTTTAAGACAATGAACTACAACTTAAACAGTTGGAAAAAGGATCAGCTGCATAAATACAAAATGCCAACCAAATACCCAGATGTTAGAAACTGCATCAGAGTCAAATACCATTGTGAGCACACCAAGCAGGCCCACGGGGATGGGATCTTGTTTTACTCTTTCTGCAACCAGGTCCACCAGCAGCATGAGCATGTTGTAGATTCCTTCATGGATTTCAGTTCCCCACTTGTGAACAGCACTGGATGTCAACAGCTAGCAAGGGGAAAAAAAAGGTAATTTTTTAAAAAGTTTGAGCACAATCACAAACAAGAACAAATTTATCAACTCCTGAGACTGTTTTCAGAATAAATGTTTTCTTGGAATGCACTCTTCACTGTCTGGTGTGTTTTTCAGATGCTCTTTCTGCACTAATGGCTTAAGAGTTAATTCAATTTGTAATTTTGTGGAAGAACACCTTAAATCACAGTTTATGGCAGAAAATAAAATCTATCAAAGTGTTTCCATTTGCATGTACTAGTAGAGACCGTAACCTTTGCAAAGAACAACTAATATGAAACTAATCTGTTTGCAGATTGAACACACAACTATTAAATCTTGAAACAGGCAGCCATAAAGCTGCACTGATTAAGCTGAGGTAACCATTTACCAATTCCCACTTTTTGAGCAGCTTCTATTGGAAAACAAAGCACATGTACCAGAAGAGAGAGGTATTTAATGCTGCTTCCACCTACTGAAACATGTTCTTTAAATCTGGTTTCATGGCTGTTTATAAAGGACACTTGGCTGCTATCTGCAAATTTAACTTAATTTCTGCTGTGCCTGAACAGAAGCAGATAAAAAAACTTAACAGTTTAAATACAATCACTTTTTGTACCATTAATAGAGTTTATTGTAAATATTTCAGCAAATTGTAATTCAGCACATCCTGAACTTAGAAATCTAATGATTATCCTTCTGGAGGAACAATCTATATTTTTTATTTCATATGCAAAAAATACCAAGTGATATAAAACTATTGTATGTAAGATTAGTACTCTGAAAACTAAATGGAAAAAAATTATTTTTCCCTTAAATTTCTGCCTTCCTTAAATGGAATTATATTCTCAGTATTTTGACACTAGGGCAGAGTAACTCTTTAAAGGGTATTTATGTGTTTTTATACATATGGTCTAAAAACTGGGCAGGAAATTTAGGCAGTACTTAAAGTGGATGGAATTGTGGGAAGTCAATTACTTTGAGGAGCTCGACAGAGAAAATTCACCACAGCCCAGAGAAACACAGGGCACTGAGAACTGAGGTGGAAGATATAATTCTAAATGGATTGTGAACAGAATTTAGCAACCCTCTGAAGAAATAACAGAAAGAATAGTTAATGGAAATCTGACCATGAACTTGCCACCAGTGGCCATATCCAAGGGTCTTTAAACCTCTTTTTGGGCTCTAGTAATTACTACAGGGCTCTTAATTTAAGAGAAAAAAAACCCAAAAAGCTAAGTGCTAAAGCTGGTCAGAGTTACAAAACTGGGACCTTGTACAATTTAAATTCAAATTCCAATGATTTTAATCTAGGAAAATAATTTGAGTGTGATTTTATTCTAAGAACCCATGCAGTACTTGCCTGAAGTCTGTATTACAAAACACTATTCCCACCATGAACAACACAAAGAAACATTGAACTGACCTATTGTACCTACTTACCTTTTTAAATGCTTCAGGCATACATCTGTCCATAAACCTCTTGCAATTCTCATCAGAATCAGAAACACCTTTACAGAAAAGAGAGTGCTTTTTAACAGTATTTTAAAAAATTACTTTTTAAGATGACCTCAGGGATCTTGTTGCAAATTTAGAGGGAACACCAAACCAGCAGTAGTAAATGTGCTACTGTTCCTTCATAACTAGCATGCTTTTTAAACCACAAAAAGCATGACTTGAAAGAACTTGCCTTTCAGAACTAAGAATTAATTTCCCAATACCTTTTACAGCTTCTCCAAGCATTATTAGCACCATAAGTAACTTGTAACACAGTTTACGATTCATACGTTACTGATGCTTCACAGCCTCCCTCCAAAACCAAATTAAAGCACAGCCCTTTAACACAGATTGGAAACAGAGAAGCAAACCAGAACCACTTAACAACTTCTATTCTTCCAAGAGATTACAACATTCCTTTAGTCTGCCATCAAGCATGACTGAAAAACTATCTTGTACTCTCATTATACACCAGTTGTTGGGTGTGGTGCCTCCATAACACTCTTAACCCCAGCCAAAGTACTGAATAAGAAAAGTAAAATTCAGTTCTAATGCAATATAAGCATTTAACCAGGGAAAAACAACCACTTATACAAGCATGGTACAGCAGAGACTGAGATGACAGCTTGCTTTTATGAATGGAAAATAGCCAGCACAAGAAAAAAATGAGTCAGTAATTTAGCTCTGAAAAGATGTAATTCCCACAATTATTAGAACATAAAGAAACATGTGCGCCGCTTTTTGAAAAAAACTTAAGTAAATAAATTACTTTAGAGAGAAAGAAAAGAGATCAATGTTGTTTTCACAGCATTGGGTAGAACAGCTCACTGTTAACCACTTCACCAGAGATGTGGCTGTTGTGCAGGGTGCAAGTAAACAGCAACAAGATTAAAGTGAAAGAACACAACTGCACAATATTCTATCTGTGACACCCTCTGAACAGATAATCTGTGTAATTGTGAAAGGGAACTTACCCAGTCTTGCCAGGTAGGTGGATGCAATTAGGCACTTGCCTAGAGACTCCTCACGCTTGTAGGGTATGGACCAGTGATCTGTCAAAACTCTGCTCTCCAGTTCATACAAGTTGGTTGTTGGAAACTCAATCCCTTCACCAGAGCAATTCCCATTTTCATCATTTTTCTATGGGTGAAAAAAACAAAAACTCCAAGTGAAACAGTTTCCTAGGCACATTAAAGGGTTTAGAAAAGGCAGCTGTGCTTATAACAAGCATGTCAAATTCTCAACCCTGAGGCTCCTTGTGTTTTTCAAAGCAGAATTTAATATTTCAATTTGAAGGGATTACATACCTGGATGTATTTCATGTAAGTGATAACTACTATGTTTACATAACTAATTGCTAACTAATTGCCTATTTAAGCAGCAAATCTTGTTCCATAGCATATCAGATCCTAGAGCCAGGTGATAAGTACTTCCAGTCCCTGGGAGACTGTAGAGTATGAATTTTGATCTCCATAGATCTGCACATTAATCCTCTGCTCAACAACTCCTGTAGAATATGGGAATAATTTACTCTAAGGGAAGCCCGTTTCACCCCATCACATTAGAAATACAGGATACTGTTTCAGTACATCAAGGTTTTCTTTTACTAACTAATAATCTAAAGAAAAAATCTGCATCAAATACAGTTGTCCAACAAGGTAATGTAATTATCCCTCTCCTGAAGTAATAATGAGTTACTGGCAAGTACTCTGGAAGGTAAGAGGGAAAAGGCAAGCAGGTGACTGCAGCTAAGCTTTACAGGTTTCCTTGCTAGTGGCACTAAAGAGCAGCTATTTCTGTGCACAGGACACAGAATCACCCCCAGCTCCTCGCCAAATGCCATATGAGGTAACTGCCTCAGCAGCGCCAAAGAAAGAGTAGACAAGTTATTCATTTATTTTCTTTTGTTTATTTTTTAACCTCCCATAGATGCCAGGTACCCAATGTGTCAAAGAGTTCACATGGACTACCTTTCCCTGCCTCCACAACAGCAGGCAAAGCCAGCAGGAGAAAGGACAGAATGTCTGGATCAGGCCTGGCAGCGAGCAGGAGCCACTGTCGGAGACAGTGGAAAACAAGAACAGTGATGGTAACAAGATCCCACTGAGAAAGAAGCCAGGGACATGGAGGGAGGAAGGACAAGCAGGAAACACATCAGAAAGTAAAAACCAGACACTGTCAGGAAAGTGAATGGAACAACTAGAAAGGAATAGACCAAAAGAAAGAACTGAACTCTGGAGGAGATGGTATATCAAGAATGAAATCAATGTATGCACAAAGTGCTTCCAGCTTTCTCACTGCATTTGCTATTTGTAGGATTAGACCTGTTTTAAAAAAGCAAATGTGTCATTCACCTTCATAATAGTTCAAAACTATTAAGCCAAGGGAAAAGCAATTATACAGAGCTTAACCTTTAAAGTTCACGGACAGCACGCAGGCTGGAGTTACTAACGCTCTGGAGAGCAGCAGGACAATTTATAGGAACAGAACACTGCTTAGAAAAAAACACATACTGGTGCTTGGGAAATAAACTGCCACCCTTCTCCAACCCCTACTAAACACTCAGTCCTCAGTTTGTCTTTATGGGAAGCTGCATTTTAGCAGACCTGAATATCAGCTTCTGAAACTGTGGTCACCTGATCCAGCACTGTGCACGGAAACCTCAATGTAATTCCCATCTAGCAAATCATACCCTGTTTAAATACTTCAGGTTTTGGAGAAGGGATGCTTGAAGGTCTACATGAAAAGACACTGAAATTATTTAGAAGTATTTTTTAGGAATTAAACTGTTAATTATACAGCTTCTGTAAAGAACACCCATGCAGAAAACAAAACCATTTCCTACAGAAAATAAGTGTGCAGTTATAAAGAAAGTGCTCACAGTAACAGAGCAGGAATGAACTTTTAGAGTAATAAAGGCAGGCTGAGTATAACATAAAGACCCAATTACTGGGTGTTCAAGGACTACAGTTCAGCCCCAAATTGTAGCCAAGGAAAGCAACATTTCAACAAATGTTACAGAAGCAGAGCAACAGTTGTTTCACCCCTGGAGGAAAGTATCCACATTAAATAAACTCAGTGACAGCACCTGGTATCTCAAGAGGTGCAGAACAGCAATGCAGACCATCAACTGTAGCTGAAAAATTCCACTTCTTGTTGTGCTTTCCCATCTGCATCCAAGCAAGGCTGCTCATTAGTTACTGTTTCCACACAAGTGATTGCCAGGGTCCATGAGAATGGAAAGTGAAATAATACTTGTCCTTCACTGTACATTCAGCTCCCACATTATCATAAATTATGCTTAGAACATCTATTGTCAGATTAACTCTACAAACAGTGCAGTGAAAAGATGGTTTTACACAAAAAATGAGTGTGGTATTGGGAATATTGCTCTAATAATAATGGGAACTATTTGCATTGAAGGAGCATGCTTTTGGCACTTTCCAGGAATTAGAGGCAGTGAGGCTTCTTGCTTGACAGTGCTCTGCTAGTAAAACCATGTGCAGAAAGTATCAAGTTCATTTATTAATTTTAGAACACAGCACATCCACAAAGCTTCACAGCTACTGTGAAACTTGTGACAGTCTTAAACACACACCCAGGCAGTTTAAAACCCAAATTCCCCTCCAAACCATTAATAAATTTAACACTCTGTATTTCTGGGAGATTACAGCTATGTTCACATTATATTAGTGTAGACTGAGCTGGGTTTCTTAAAACAAATCTACTACAAGAAACAGTCTCTTTATACTGCTGCTCTTTCATAATTAGTGTCTCTCTGCACATGAAAAAGCCCAAACTGTTCACCACCCAATTTTTAAATAAATTTGGGCACTGCTCTTTAAAGTGAGGGATTTATTACCAGCAGCTGCTGCAGCAAGGTGAAACATCAGCTCAGTTCTTGCATCATCTTATGTTGGCTGGAGAGCTACACTCTACTGACAAAACTCCATGGAGGAAATAAAATATTTTGAAGAAAAATTATCATATATGTGAAAGTAAATAGGATACAAGGCCATGTCAGCCTCCCAAAAAGTGGCTTTCAGAATCTTGGCTTTGGGGAATTACATGGGGTCTTGGGGTTTGTTGGTTGTTTATATATATGTGTATATATGTACATATATATATATATATATAAAGTTATCTCCCTCCCCTCAAATTGGTGACTTCAGAATAGTGTCTGCCAGTTGATGATGATCTGTACCAGGACTCTGCAATTCTGGATGAACAGACTTAGCACTGCACTGGCCCCAAACATGATAAGGATTTGTAGGGATGTTCTTCTTTAGAATAGCAAAAAGCAAAAAATAAAACCCAACCCTAGTAACCAATTGGGTTACTAACCCTAGTAACCAATGGATCATCTAAAGATAAACTGTCTAAAAGGCTCCTACAATCCCTCTTTTCTGCAGTAGGAAGTCATGGTGATAAATCTATGACTATTTCTGCAGCTGAAATTCTGAGACCAACAAACTTGCTGACAAACCTTTAATATAGTTTTCCATGCCTTATGATATATCTCATATTGCACAAAAGCCCTGAAGATCCCCTCATTCTAACAGTCTTGGCTCTTCTGGCTTATTTTCAAGGTGTGAAAATGCAGTTGTGGCTAAACACACACACAGGCTCCCAGGAGAAATACCCTCACAGGAACAGGCTCAAACACTGATTTCAAGATTCCCTCTCGGGGGACCTGGAACCTCCCAGATTTGCTTGCAAGGCTGAATAAACAAAAATTGTTCAACATCTGATCCATAAAGCATTGCTTAAATCTGTAGCATAAAACTTTCTATTGAAGAGTAGCACAGAACAAAGATTAGTGCAAAAAGTGAAATATGAATTAACTTTAATTGCCAAAAGGTCACTGTTTAAAGCTTCAAAATGTATTCATGCAGTATTCAGCTAATTAACTCATCAAACACTGTTTAACTAAAGCCACTGACAGTTCTCATTCCAGTCACTTTACGTACAATAACAAGGAGTTTAAGACTTGTTTTGATTCTAATTGACAGCCTTAGTAATGAAATTACAGTCAAATAATAATTTAGATTCGTTAATTTGATTTTGATAGGAGGCTACCAACAGAATCTATTATCACCATAGCTAAGTCACATTATGTGCTCTTGAATCCAGTATAACTTGGAAAACAAAACCACAAACTCACGTTTCTTTCAACAAGCAACAGGATCAGACTTTCTAAGACACCAGCAGACCAAGCAGTTACCTCCACCTCCTGCCTCTCTAATAAGTGATTTTCACGAAACAACCATCATTTTATAGCCAAGAAAACAGATTTTTAAAGTTTCATTGCATTACTACAAAAAAACAACCACAAAACCTTGTTATTATGTACCTACAAACAGGACAAAGTTTAACTGCCCTGAAAAGCAGTAATGAAAACAAAGCATAAAACCCGAACTAGCAGAGAAAAATTTTAGGTTCGCTTTTCAGTTTTCACAGACATAGTCAACATAAAGAAATCAATTTCTCAATGCTACAGCTTTTCCGGCTGCCAAGTGTCAGCAGGGATTCTCCCCTGTGCCACAGCACTGCTGTACCACTCACAAGTGTTTGCAGAGCACTGCAACGCTCAGGTGGAGGCAAGGTGAGAGAAATACATCAAATACCCATAAAAACACAGCATTTCTCTGCTCTGATGTACTGTGCCCATCAATTTGTGAGAGAAGCTATGAATCTTGAAGTCATGACCTGACAGTCCCTCCACCTGCCAGACAATTGATTAAACCAGCTTTTACTTTCACACCAGGATGTCAAACCCTTTTTTTCTTTTAATTAAGTCCTAAAAGGGGGATATTCTGTTACCTAGAACTGAAACACAAAGGTAAGAATTCAAAGCCATTCTAATAACTCAAAGCTACCACCTTGCACTTAACTAAGAACAAGGTATTGAATGTTTAAAAACAATGCTCACATTTTCATACCTGGAACCTATTTGCTCTTTATAAACTGATATTCCAGACAATTAAAGCAAGCTTGGTCTCCTCTTGTGACTATGTCAGTACTGCTAAGACTCAAAAAATGGTGTCATGTATGGGATACATGACACATTAAACATAATATATACACATATATAAAACATATACATTTTTTATATAGATATATAAAATATATACATATAGATAAAACATTATGTTTCTTATCTGGCAATAAGAAAACCCACTGTGATTTCCTGCATGTACTGACAAACAGATATTTACTTGTAAAGTATTGTCATAGTTTTTAACTGTTTTAAGTCCTAAAGAGATATAGAATTTCATCCACAGGTGAAATTTTAAGTCCAGTAACAGAATCATTTTTGCTAATGTTCTGATAAGAGAACATAAGTTTGTTGTGAGATACACAGATGTTTTGCTTTGTTCTTTCTTCAGATAAAAGAAGCTCTTAAAATTTCTACTATGGACTACCTTACACAAACAAATGCAGTCTTGTCACAAGAAAAAATGCTAGTATTTTGTCATGCTAATATAAAAGAATTATTCCAATCTAGTACTAAAGGAAAATAAATCCTCCTTTACAGACTCCACCTGACGCTGATCTGGACCCTTATCCCATCATAGAGATGCCCTAAGAAAAAACAAATTTATTTAGTGAACGTTCTCAAAAACGTTTTAGACACTGACCTTAACTGAGAGTTGCACAAGGACACCATCAAGGATGCATGCTTACACTAAACCCTTAGTAGCTGTAAAGGATTACAACAAATTATAACCACAAAAACCCTATGGCTCCACCTTCCCTCTGACCCCCATCTCTCACAACCAAAAATTGTGTAAGATGGGAATTAAGAACACAACATGAATTTGAAAAATAAAAATAAATTCAGCAGAGCTAAGAATTGACTCAAGAGTTTCTGAAAAGATGGGTTGTACTCTCTCCCTGATTTCCAGGGTGATGGTGTGTTGTTACCAGGCAATACTCCCTTGATGTACTTGTCTACTTGTTCAAAGATAAACATAGTCCTGAGCATCACAGCAAAACAAAACAACTGAGGCTCTGTAAAAATAGCACTTGAATTAACACCTCCATTTGAAAATATAAACATACATAAAAAAAACTCCTTCAAAAATTCAAGGAGCCTCTTTGCCCTTTTATACTGCTATTACCACAGTATTGAGTGAAATCTGAGGCAGAGATTCACTACAGCCACTTTTGGGAACATGTTTTTAAGTCTGATGAGTTGTAGGTGAGGGAGAGGTTGTGGAAAGCACTGTTAGGAATGCCATTCATAAGGAACCAAGAAAACACTTATCTTCCGTGTGTTTTCACTATTGCCTGTGGATATATTTAAAAACTTCTCTATTAGTGTAACTACAAACAGCCAGACACGGAGTCAACACCACTATTCCTCCCAAGCCTCGAGTTTTCATAAGCACAAAACCCCATACTTGTTCCTAAATAACCCAGAACAACTTGGTGTGATATCAGATAAACATTGTGCTTTAAAACAATAAAACCATGAATCACAAGCATTTAACATTTCAATACTTAAAATTAAATCAATACTTGTATCTCCCTTTGCCAAAACACCAGGAATTAATAGAGAAGTGCTGCAGAACTACTACATAAAGTATTTACTGTAACATTTTAGTGACCAAAGGTCAGGCTCTGGAAAGGAAAATTAATTCAATAATGCTGCTAAACACTCATCTATACTTCTACTGATGTATAGTGAGACAGAAACCAGAACTCACAAAGCAGCTGATTTTAACAGTGTATAATTACAAAATTGTGACTAACTAACATGAAAAAATGTTTAACTGCCTTTCAAGGTCATTTTGCTGGGCATCAGAAAAGCCAGAACTGTTGTAAAGTAGTGGCAGGAAGATCAAGTGGCAAGAAACACTGGGAACATTGGCTTTTAAAATTAATTTTTAATTTGGCCCCTGAAACATATATGCTAAAGGCTATTCCTACAGCAGCACAAATACGTGTTTTTTTCAAAATAAAAGCTTACAAAAGAAACGGGCACTTCCTCTTTGCCCTCCTCATACAAAGAGCTACTGTTCCTTAATCCAAAAGCAATCCAAATGATTTGCTGGAATTAACTTCTAACACTGGCTAATTTGTTTTTATTCTCATTCTTCCTCAGTATTTCACTTCCTTATTAAACAGCTGCCACAGAATAGCACTGTAAACTGGGAAGATGACCAAAAAATGCTTCCAGAGGACATTATACCAGAGACACTTCCTGCCCAGCTGAGAACTTGGCTGTACAGAGCTGTCTCCCACCTTCACTGACCCTGCAGGCATCACCTTCACCAATGAACCAGTAATAAGAGAGTGCTCCTCTCAATCCAGCAATTACTCTAACGATCACATTACATGATAATGACTTTGTGAGTTACTCAAAACAAAGCTTACATTTAAAATTAACCAGTTGCACCTCTCAGTATCACCCCTACTTCCCTAACTTCATGTAGCATCTCTATTAGTCTGTGCTATATCAAGAATGAAACCCAGAGTGTTTTCTTACAAATGCTTTCAAGGAAGTGTTGTTAATGGAATCAGAATATAGAAAGAGGTTCCACACCAGGGCCACTTATTTTTGAAAACAGTGATGCTGAAAACCAGGAGTGCTAAAATACTAATTCCACTTGACATTCTAATGGCATCCAGCCAGGGACTCGATGCCAGAATCCACCACAGAGCTTTATTTGATTGCTTAATTGTTTTACAAGGCCAATTCGTAGACAAGCCACACTGTAAAACTTCCACATGAGAATGCAAGAAATACTCACTTTTGCAAAGCTCAAGACTACTTACAAGAGAGGAGACTGACTTTAAATGTGCAGAATTGTAGCGTGAAATCCATCTCCTTTGCTTGAAGGCTAAATACCTTCTTTGTCTTTAAATAAATACAGCTCCTTCCATTCAAAGATCAAAGAACTTCACAAGCCTAACGTCCATGGTTCTCCTAATAAAGCACACCCCATTATCCTCATTTTACACATTAAAAGCTAAACCAGAGGTTAAGTTACACACCCACCGTGACACAGCACATCTGTGGCAGAACTGCTTTCAGTCCTGAGCTTTAATAATGAGGAGAGGTAGGGTTTGAACACCACAGTTCTGCAGCATGACTAGTGAGAATGTTCCTGGCACTGGCACTCACTACAGTTGCTGGCCTGTTTTTTTCACAAAATCTCTTCTCTTGCAGTCAAACAGCACCTCAAAAGCAATCTTGGACAAGTTTTATTATAAACCTTACCTAGTAAAATCTGGCATGTATGAGCTTTTGATCCAGTTCAACTAAAAAAACATAAAATCAAAAGAGCACATGCTGTAGGGGACAGGAATAGCCAGGGGGTAATATAATCTGTTCATCACAATTTAGCCAAAAGGTCATAGTAATGGCTCTCAGAAGCTGTTTTAAAAGCAAATTAAGATTGTTTTAGTAAAGGTTATACAAACCATTGATATATGTTTAATATCTTTACCTGCCCCACCCAACAATTTCAAGTTATTTGGTCACAATCCCCACATTCGTGTAGCCTCCTCCACCCCATTCCTCTGAGACTCATTAAAGCCAGCAATTGTGGCACTTGTGGCAATTCATGGACACACTGACAGACGTTGTCATCACACTCATTTATAGTCTTGCCTTAAATTATAAGGATTTAGCAGCAGATCATAAAGCAGCTTATCTGTCAGTCAGATGAAGAGATGAGCATAGCATCCTTCACCCGCCTCCCAAGCTCAGAATCACACCGTGACAGTCTGCACGCTGCCTGAGGAATAAACACAGAAACCCCGCATCCTGCCAAAATGCAAGATTTACTTCTGTCAGCAGACATAAACATAGAAGCTATGTCAAACACACAAAGCTACCTCTTGGAAAAGCAGGTGACCTCAGTCTATCAGTGTGGTTTGGTGCTACAAAGGGCAAAACTTCCAAACAGCTGTAAACCTCAAGCTGAACTTCCTGCGCTTTCAGGAAGACTGCACAAATGAACTGAAGCCCCCTTTGCATTTCCAAGTTTGTCTGGCCTTTTTCTTTTGATGAGTTAAGTGTGGTCATGATACCAGCATCAATGCCAAAGGTACACCACACCTATTAACCTAAAACTGAGGCAATTGGGAAACACCAGCCTGCTGAAATGGAAGTTTTAACCTCATGAAATTGAAATTTATGCACATCTCCACCTCAAGCCTCATACAGAAAGCAAGCACAGGGAATATATAGGGCCAGCTCACAGCAGCTATCTTGCTTCTGAGCCAGTTACTCTAAATTCAGGCTTCTTAAACACTTGCAGACAGCCCTGAAGCCCAGCAGTCTGGACCACTGAAAGAGGATTCACTCTGATTTTTAAAATCTTATCTACAGAAAACATGTTTTAACTAGTATGATATGTATCTGGTTGCTGTGCTTCTCTCAAAGAAAACCACTATACAAGCCTTTCTTTGATCCACATGAATGCTGAACAGATTCTAACATTATGTAATAGAGACCAAATAAGCATATGCAAACATAATGGATTCATTACTGATTAGGGAAAATGTAAAGTGTTTAATCATTCATAGACCTATTCTTATATGCATGCTAAAGTGTGCTCAGCCAAAAAAAACATGTCAATTCAAAGTACAGACCTGTTATACGCATCTTGAAGAATGACTGAAGCATCCTTTTTATTTTTAAATTATAACATCTAATCCTAACTTTTGTTCATGAAGCATTAGACTGGAACATTTTACTCGGGGGAAAATTTCTAAGAATTGCTCTCCTGTGATTTATCTCCTCTTTATCTCCTGTTGCTGATATATAAAATCCAAAAATCTAACACACCACTTCCTCCCCACTGAAGAAAACTGGTATTATGAAGAGAAGGAGGAATACACACTCAAAGAGCTGTTAGAGAGATGATACTGAGAGGAAGAAAACCAGAAATAACATCTGAATTACCACAAGACAGCAGGGGGTACAATATGTTTCACCATAATGTGTATGACTACAATGAATAATATAGCTGCTTCTGCATTGGCTTTCTGTACAGCTTCATATGCCATAAACTTCTGCTAAATGGAAAACTACTGATTAACCTGATTAATTACTGATTAACCACTTGAAGAATAGCTGTAGCTTATTAAATGTTATGTTAGATCACAGCTGACGAATTTAAAAAGCCAAGAACTGACCATATATCACTTTCCCCCTTTCATAAAATGTATGTCAAAAGGTGTTAAATTGTACTGCAGTGTTAGACAAATATGCACAGGCAACAATTCCAATCTCAGGACTTTTACAGATGTAACTCCTTTATTACAAAAATACTGTTTTGCACACACGTGCAAGAGTTGACAGATGCTCATATGCAAATGAATCCAATTACTAAGTTGAGGCATGAATTTATATAAATTTTTATGTAGCAAGACACCTCCATCCTTCTGAAATGCCTGCTCTGTGCAGTGATTTACCTACATTGAAATGTTTTGACTTCTCTCCTGTGGCTTAAAAAGAACACAAGTCAGAGCAAACAAGAACGTGAGTGGCAAAGGAAACTATTCTAAAGCGTAAGTAAATTTGATGAGAAATACCGGATGAAATAATGGAGGGTGGGAGAATCCTCTGAGAGTTGTCAAAGTGCCATTTGTAATGGGAACAAGAGCAGGGAAAAAATTGCTTCTCTGAAGTTTACACTGACAGCTTCTCTTGAAATGTCACACTGACAAGCCAGACTGTCCCAGCTATAACTACATCCAACCCAAATGCCAACAAAAACTCTCATTCACTCTCAATCCTTCACAGGAAAGGCTGGAAACCAGTTCCCTGGCGCTTCGGTCAGGGCAGTTAAAGAGCGGCTCCGTCTCTGCGTGGCATACATGCCATCCCCGGATCACCTTACCCCACAAGCACACATCAGCAGCTTAGAGGAGCTCAGGATCTAACCCAGTTAATTCAGTGAGCAGGATCACCTATCTTTATTCCGCAGGGCTGGACGTCAATACGCCGAGGCTACGGATACGGATGATCCGTGCAAGTGTAGTTACGCACCAGATACGCCCATGGATTCTTCACAAATGTATTTATAGACACACACACACATGCATGCACAGAAAGGGAGCACTTTTCTGGCACAGAAAACCCTCAGGATACTCTTCATTGGAGCCTGAGAGGCTACACGAGGTTCCCTGGTTTTATTCATGAGCTTAAGCATCTGCTTTTGACCACTTCTTGAGACAGAGACTGCGCAAGGTGGCCCTTTGGTATCACACAGGGGGGCTTTCAGCTGTTCTCATCCCCACGAGTCCCATAGCCTGGACACTACTAATTAGCTCTTTTCTAACGAGCACTCTGTGAAGTTCTGGGAAAAAGACCAGGAGGAGGAGAAGGCTTTACAGGAAAGCAGTGCAAGACTGTTCCGACAGCAAGGAGAGTACCATGAGTGTATCTGCTGGCTGAAGAGTTCAGAGTTCTGGAAGAGGATGGAAGAGAGAGAAAGGCAAACAAGGAGGAAGGAGAGAACCTGGGAAAGGCTGACATTCTCCAGCACTCCTGTCTACTTCAGTTTTGTTTTAGATCACAGCCCTAAGTTATGAGTTAAAGCTCTGTTCCGAAAAACATTTGCCCTCACTGCGTTCCTACTTCAAAACTTACGCTCAGATTATCCAAATAAAACTGTACGTAAAGTCATACCCACACTGCGCTTTCTTTAACATTGTGCAAACAGTTAAAAAAAAATAGACAGCCCTTAGTCACCGGGATTATGCAAGAAGGCACAAGAGGGGGAGCGAAAAGCAGAGCCCTACGGTAGCCACACATTCCTGGAATGCCAAGGAAAACCCTGGGTGCGCTTCACCTTGCAGCGATCGCAGGGAACGGGCTCGGGAGCGCGCGGGGCGGGCGGCGGGCGGGCGATGCGGGGGGATGAGGAGCCCCCGGCCCGGAGACTGACGGCGGGGGGTCCCCGAGCACCTCCCGCCGGCCCCATGTCCGGGCCGACCCCCGCCCGCCGGGCCCCGGCAGCGGGGAGGCTCCCACCGCCCCGGGACCCCGCGCCCGCAGCTCACCTCGGTCTCCACCACTTCGTGGTAAGCGGGCGGCGGGTCGAAGCCGCCCCCGCCTCCTCCGCCGTCCCCGTCGCCGCCGCGGGGGCCCTGCCCGCCGGCGGGGGGGCCGTGCCCGCCCGGCGGGCCCTGCCCGCTCTCCATGGGCTCGTAGCCGCCGTAGTGGAGGCCGGGCCGCTCGTTGGTGAGCAGCGCCACGGCCTCGTTGATGTCGTTCTTGGCCAGGCGCAGGGCCTTGCGGATGGCGGCCGCGTCCGAGAAGCCCATGCACAGCAGCGTGGTCATGTGCTGCTCCTCCTCGCTCTCCATGGCCGCGCCGGGGAGCGGGGCAGGAGGAGGAGGAGGAGGAGGAGGAGGAGGAGGAGGAGGAGGAGGAAGAAGAAGAGGCCGGGGCCGGGGGGGAACCCCCGCGGACCGAGAGGCGCCGGGCTCAGGCGCTGCCCGCCCCGCGCGCCGCCATGTTGCCGGGAGCGCCGCTCCCCTCCCGCCGCCGCCGCCGCGGCGGCCGCCCCGCCCCGCCCCTCCGAGCGCGCCCCCGCCCTGGCCCCGCCCCTCCCTGCCCCGCCCCCCGCGCGCACCCCGGGCCCTGCCCCAGCCCCGCCCCCGGCCCGGCCCGGAAGCGGCGGCGAAGCCCCGGCCGGGGAGCGCCCGCCGGGCCCGCGTCACGTGACGGGGGGGGGGGATGAATGGACCGGCGTGGGAAGGGGGCGTGGCCCGGGGGCACGTGAGGGCGGGCGGCGTTGTGAGGGGAGCGGGCACCCGCACCGGGATGGGAACGGGAACGGGGACAGGAACGGAGATGGGGACCGGAATGACGATGTGCAGCAGGATCTGGACCGGGGATGAGGACTGGGACGAGGATTTGGACCTGGATTAGGATCCGGGATGCGGATAGGGATCGGGACCGCGATCAGGACGGGGACCGGCGGCGGGACCTGGCGGTGTCTCACGTCCTGCCGGGGATGGGCAGCCCGGGACAGGCCTCCTGGCGCTGCCGGTAGTGCCGCCGCTCATGACGGCTGTTCTCCGTGGGCAGGTGCCGGTGGGGCACGGCCGGCGGAGCACGGCGGGCCCGGCGGGCGGCAGAGCGCAGCCCGTGGGGATCTGAGGGCCGGAGCGAGCGGCGGGGCTGGCGGGGACAGCTGCGCCCTTGGCTGAGGGAATGGGGTCGGTTCTATGGCCAAGCCAACTCCCGGAGCCTGCAGCGGCTGCTCCTGCCCCTGGAGTGGCGGCTGGGAGTGCAGTGGGAGTGCTGGGAGGATGCTTTGGCTCCGGGGAGCACATCGTGGAGTTAGGGATTGCATCCTTTCAGGATATAATATTAGGAAAGTCAGCCCTGTGAATGTGGTGAAGCCCTGGCACAGGGTGCCCAGAGAAGCTGTGGCTGCCCCTGGATCCCTGGAAGTGTCCAGGGCCAGGTTGGATGGGGGTTGGAGCAACCTGGGACAGTGGAAGGTGTCCCTGCTCATGGCAGGGGTTGGGTCTAGGTGATCTTTAAGGTACCTTCTAACCCAAATCATTCTGTGTATACACAATGAAGCAGAGTACAATCAGAAAAAAAACCAAATTCTAGAGCCCAAAGCAGAGAGAAAGTTGTATGTGTTCTTTAAACACACTTGGTGAACTCTTATGGTGCACAGAAGTCAGCAGATCTGGATCTCCTGGCACTCTCCCAGGCAAAATTTATTACCTCATTGTAACAATGTATTTTCTGTGTCCAGAGAAGTGGAGGAAGGAGGAAACAGATAAAAGATTTGTCAAGATCAGTACTGGTATCTACATATAAACATTTGGGTTTGGAGGCTCATGTTTTGAGGCAAACTATTTTGTGTTAACAGTGACTGACCCTGGGGTTAAGGAATCCAGAAACCCCTGTCTGATGTCTCAGATACAAATCACATTCAGCATAAAAGAAACTTTCAATTGTAGGGGGCACAAGCAGTATTTAGGTCTCTAACATGAACTTTCAGAGTGTGGTGTTAGTCTTTGAAAGAGACAAACTGATGGATCAGTCTATTGGACTGGCAGATTCTGGATTAATTTTTAGATTGCAGTATGGCATCAGTGATCTTATTTTCCTTATTTACTTTCCTCAAAAGTAATCACAGCTCCTTCTTCTTGCTCAGTCCTCTCTGATTTTCTCTAAGCTGACATTCAGTGGAATGGAGATAATGTGCATATGACTCTGATTTTCACCTTCTGGATCTTAGGAAGGTCTTTTATTCAGGCTGATCTCCAGCTATAAAAGAAATTGTTATGGCTCAGTCTTGGCAGGTTTCAGAAAGACTCCAGCACTTCAAATGCATCAGTTAATATGCAGATATTGACTCACTGCTTATTCATGTGACTAACATTTAAATGACACTTTCTCATTTTTAAAGAGTATTATAAATGATGGTTTAATTCTCATAGCCTGATGAAGTCAGTTGGCATAATTTCCCCCTACTAATGCAAAAAAAAGTTGGTAGGAAAAAGTAAGAAATTTATTAGATGCCATTATTCCTTTTAGAATTATTTCAAAGAAGTGCTCCTGTAAATTTGTGCTGAGCTAATTAATGAAAACTACATAAGTGATGGAGGAACTAATTGCAATCCCAAGTGACAAAGGAAGAAGAGGATGCATTGCCATTAAATTACTCATGCTCTGTTGTCCAGCTGTCCTGAAAGAAGTTTGAGGGGAATTTGGATTTACCAGGAGGTGAGAATAACACTTGGACACAGCAGCTCAACATAACTGACAGTGAGGGGTGCTGGTCCTCAAAGCATTTTTTACAGACCTCATTGACAGCACCTCTCCTGAGACTGCTTGAAGGACAAGATGACACATTGCAGCTTAGTGAAGGAATGGGCACATCCTTTTCTAGACGTTATTCAGCCTGGAAGTCACAGTCTGCAAATGTTCTTCATGCATTGCCATGTCTAGAAAAGTTGCAGGGAGAAGCAGAGAAAACTCGTCTGAGAACAACGAGAGGGAACAATGAGTGATTCTCTGTGGGGCACCAGGAGCTGCAAGGAGAAAAGGGAAGGAAATAAACTGAAGCAGGGGGAACAAATATCCCCAAGATCTGCTTTTAGATAACTTGGAGTTTGTGCCTGTGTAGTTGCCACTTAGCTGTTACACATGGTCGCAAGTTATTTGATTGCCTTACCATGTGGAAGGTAATTGCTTTCTACTGACTGCATCATATTGTGTATCCTGAGGCATGTCTGACATGAGAAACCTCTGTGTTACAGAAGAAGACTTTTTTGAAGAGAAACCACTGCTTTTGTAAGTGGTCATGCTGTGACATCAAACCTGGCCTTTTGGGTTGATCATGGTGTGGCCAGGTAGAATAAAAAGAGAGTGTGATGGGGAATTGCAATGACTTCTGCAGCAATGTTCCAGTACATGTGTTTGAATAATTTGTGTTTTTAATGAGAATGCTTTTATACTTTTCTCCATAAACTTCTTTTAAAGCCAGTCCTGTGTTTACAGCTCTTTAGCTATTTACATGGTGAATGCAGTGCTTCCCCTCAAAGAGAAACAACTCTATTGTTCTGGTGAAACATGTACTCACAGACAAACTAAGAAGTGACTCTGCCTTATTGAACTTGGAGGTTTTCTTGTAGTTTATAGCTGTTGGGAAATTCCAGCCAAAATCCCATGTACTCAGAAAATACCAATGCCACCCTGATTTTGTTTCTCTCTTTGTTGTACTGTCCTAGCTATGATTGTTACATAAATACTCAGAGATTATTATAGAAAGGACTTAAAGTTCATTATGTTGCCACCAAATCTTCAATTTCATGTGTGTTTTACTCAGCATAAAAGAGTACCTTTCTCATATTTTGTTAGAGGTACCATAGGAATATATTACCAAGGGAAGCTTAGCATGAGGTAAAACTTGCTGTTTATAAATAATGGCTAAATATGGGAAATCAGGACAAAATTTAATGGCAGGATTCTAACACTCTACAATACATAAGCAGAGAAGGAGTTGTATGAAAACTGGGGCTACAGTAGCTAGAAAATATTCCTTTGCAGTTGTTGCATGAGTGAGGAATGTGTGTGAGCCTGGATGAATCCAACCTCCCTTGTTTGGAAGAGAAGAACATTATTTTTCTGACTGATGTTAATGATTTGGGATGCTGACTAATATAGTTGGATCTCAGGATTTTAAGAAGGGGCTTCTGTCCCGTCTGCCAGATGAACAGAAACACTCTCCACAGGCTGCAGGGTAAATGCTTTTATGTAGTCTTGAATTAGATTAACCAAAGAGATGGCAGAGCAATTGATGTCTTGCAGGAAATCTCATCACCCACTGGAGGAAAGAAGGTAACTTGCTAGGGAGAAATATCATGTCCCCGTATCCCTAAAGATACCAAACACTGACAAGAGGAACATTTATAAGCAATGTTTACAGAGGTCTCGCTAATCTTATATTTTGGATGGGCAAGGCACTTGCTGTTTAGTGTAGCTGCCAGTTGGGGCAAAGGATATCTTTACTATCTGAAAAAAGAGTATCTGGGATATTGCAGAACCAAGTATTTGTATAGTATTGCAAAGAATTAATTTAGGTTTTCTGAATGATTTTTATCTTTCCTTCCTTCCTTCCTTGTATTTCTTGTCCCACCCAATCTCTTCCAGTTTCCTGTTTCTAGTTTATTTGTAGCTCAACATAATAGGTGGATTTTAAGGAGGCGCCTTGAGAACTACATAGAGAAAATCCCCCTGAGTTATTGAAAATCACATTTCTTATATGTACATATTGATGAATTGTATTTGGTTGCCTTTAGCGGAGGGGTTCAGAATGTTTGAATGTGTAAAGAAAAACTTCATAACTCCTCTCCAAGGTACAATTGCAATGGAGAAATAAGAAAGTAGATGCTTTTGGTGCCTCAGGTAGCTGTGCAGCCTCACTCAGAACAGATTTTAGAAAGCACAGGAAGTATGTGAGTCTGTTCACAAGCACCAGCTGACAGATTCCTGCAGTACACTTCTAGACTTCGTCTATGGTAGGAATTTTTGCTGCCTTCACAGCTTTTGTCCATTGAGAAAGGAGATTTGAGCTGGGGCAGCCGCCAAGGCTTTGCCTGCTGTCAGCAATGATTTGTGAAGAGGCAGCTTCCCGTGGTTTCAAGCTGGGACTCATGCACACTGGTTATCATAATTACAATATTTAGCTCAAACACAGTGCTTTTAAGATGGGTATCTAACAAGCCTTTTGGGTGGTGGAGGGATACCATTAGCTCCTCGACATGTATTAACTTTTGCAACAGCTACAAACTATCATGGGGCTGAAAGGGAAAGAAGGTGTTCAGATCTTGTGGTGTTGCTGTGCCTCCTCCAGCAAGTCTGTCCCTGTTGTTATTCCAGCATCCAAAGGGAACAGGAGCTGAACCATGACCATTTTTCTGCAGCAGAATCTGGGTACCCGCTGGCCTCCTGAATATAAAAATGAAGTTTCATACTGTTTCCCTTGAATGGAAACAGCATGACGTGAGCGTGGAAAGAGTGGAACAGTATGTTATGGGAATCAGGAGTGAAAGGAGAGAACAGCTAACTCCAGGGGTTGAGCAGATCTGCCCCCTCTGCTTCACTGTGTGGGTTTGTTTTCAGTTCAGACCATTCTGTGGGTCTTGCAACACATCTCCGCAGCTCTGGGCTGGGAAATGAAACAACTGCGAGGAGGTTGTTCCTTCTTCCTGAAACAAGCTTCACAGCCTGTGGGAAATGAAAGCTAAGGCTGAACTTTAAAACAAGCTGAAAGCACTCAGATGCAGAAGTGCAGAGTGAAGCCATTCAATAGAGTCAGATTTGGAACAGAGCCCTGAAAAAAACCTGCAGTTATGACTAATCCATTTTTAATGTGTGTGGTTGTAGGTAAAATCACTTCTTTAAAAGATCATTTCTCTCCCTGTATTGGTTACAGTTCTTTACTGTCATTTTAGATAAATGATGTGTTGACATGTGAGTTCAGTTACAGATAGACTGCAAAGACAGAATTATTTCTGATGCTAGAGAGGCTCTGGCTGAGCTGCTGGTGGAGGGGAGAAATGATACAAACAGGATATTCAGTGTCAGGCTGCAGCAGCACCCCCAGAGACCGACTCAGGGGCAGGCACTGGAATGCTCACTCTCTCCTGCAGCCAAGCTAGCTGAGGAAACTTGATGTAATAGTTGACTGTAGAGCCCAGTTTGTGCAGGGACGAGCTCAGGCAGTGACATTTTAGAAGTGAAACAGCCTGAAATGGAAACTTCTTGTTGCACTGAAGAAGTCTGTGAGGCACCACACAGTTTTACAGGGTAGCCTTTGGGTGCTTTTGTTTTGTGCTGGAGTTGTCCCAGCCTCACTTGCTGGTGCCCTTGCAGGGATCCCTCAATGCTGTCACAGAGCCAGCGATGCTAACACACATGTGACATTGTGAATGTCCTGCCTGTTGTGATACCAGCCCAACACTTACAGGCTTTTCAGTCTTATAATCAGTAAAGCTGTGAATACGAGCATGAAATCACTGCGAGCACACGTTAACTTTGATGGGGAACAGCATGGAGACTGTTGAGGCAGGCAGAAAACAGCACAGCAAATCCAGCTCTGATGGGATATACTCAAAAACTCCCTCAGTCTGGCTAAGGGTGTGTGGTGTGCTGACAGAGCCTGTAGTGACAAGCAGTGCTCTGAGGGTGAAGGCTGCTCTCTGTGGTGTGTGTATCTGATATCCAGGAACAAAAGCAGCTGGCGTTTCCCTGGTGTACACTGAAACGTGGTGCAATGTGATAGAACAGGGAACTCCTTGCTGGCTTCTTGCCCTCTGCAGATTCCTTCTGAATTAGGTGCTGACCTTTAGAGAAAGACATGCTTCTTCAGTTTCTCATAGTTTAAATTCTGCATTGAAGCTTGAGAAACAAGTCTGTGAAGCTGCAGGATTTTTTAAAGGCCTAATTAGTGAAACATAGGACAGGTTGGAAGGGGTCTAAGGGAGACAATCACCAAATGGAAACCATTTTTCGTATCTGCTGCCTTTTAACTTCTGTTTTACTCCATTCCACAACAGTATGAGCCTGTGTGGTGCTGGGCTTAAATCAGCACCAAAAAAATGGTTGATATTAAAGACTGGTCCCTCACCCTCTCCTGCTGTTAAAGGACACCTCTGCCTCTTGATCAAAATACCACCTTGCTTGCCCTCAGTGATTTTGAGACCTAAAGTTGTGCTCCTGCTGCCAAGGTTTTGTACTAGAGCACTGCAGCTGCTTGGCACCAACAAGAGTTTGGAGGTGAGAGAGGTGAAAACCATTATCCTGACAAAAAATCTGGAGGTATTTAGGCAGAGGGGCTGTGATGGAAGAACCTCTTTCCCTTTTGGAATGTTTTTAACATTACCGTTGCTTCGGCTGTGCTTTCACAGCATTTCTCCATTTCTCATTCAGGCAGATTCTGACATTTCATGCGGATTATGAAGTGCTGGCCGAAGGGCAGCTGGAGCTGGGGCTCAGCTCTGGGTGGGAGGCAGAGCTGTCCCGTGCCAGCGAGAGGCTTCAGTGCACTGCTTCGGGATCTGCAGGTGGGACATGCATGAAGCATGTGAATATTTTTGGTTCCATCACAGGGCTGAATTTTTCAGAAGCACGAAGAGATTCTTCAAGGCTGTGAGATCCTAAAGCTTTGGATTTCTCCTGCCTCATCTGCCTGCTGGCACACACAGCCGTGTTGTCCCATTTAGAAGGCATTTGATCTGTCAGTGACTCATTCCCAGGCTCGCTATCTGCACCAGCAAGGTGCTTCAGGGCTGAGTCGCACCCATGTATCAGCCCTGTTACTGTACCCTGTTATCAGCTACTCTTTTCACTCCTGGGGTGCTCCCGGCCTTTGATCTGTTCCCGAAGTGCAGCAACAGCTTTTCTTGTTTTTTAATGCTTCATTACACTGTGCAGGGCCATCAGCCCTCCCCAAATGCTGCAATCTCTGCTGCCTGCACGCTGCTCTCACAAGTACATCCAGGCTTTTGCTTGAAAGCATGAAGTAAAACTATTCCCCTCAGCCTTCCAATAATCATGGTGGAAATCAGTTTGCTTCAAGATGGCAATTTCCATCAGACACTACATGGTGGTATAATTATATGGTTAATTATTCCCTTGCTTCTCCCTGCTGCATTTAGCTGCTGCTTTTAAAAATCTATGGAGCACAGGCTGTTTACTTCATCCTTACAGCACCTGGTGCTGTGGGCTCTGACCAGCCTGTAAATCCTAATGTTACTGAGCAGTCCTGAATCCCATCTTCCAGCAGAAGTCCCTTTTTGCTGGCCAGGCTGGATCTAGTTTAATTCTAGGCTAATTCTGTCAAAGTTAGAGACCCCAGTGGAAAGAAAGGTGCTTTGTGTACTGCAGGGCTGAATGAGCTTTGTGTTTCACATTTGTGGTTTTTTTTTAGTGTGGCAAATGGGCAAAGGTAGAGACACACAATAATTTTAAAATGTATTTGGTTAAAACCAGCTAAATTCATAGTAATGCTGGAAGAAACCAATAGCAGCACCTGAGCCGGTTCTGCTGGAGATGTTGCTTATCAGATGACCTAGCAAGGACTTGCTGGTTTGTAGGATTTGGGGCAGAAACTCCAGCATAACAAGCACATTCCTCAGAGAGCCTTCTGAGCAGCCAGCTCCTGCTGATGTGGTTGCAGATCAGTGATCCAACTCGTTTTGTCCCTGCACTCAGGGGTGGATCTTGGCTGTGCTGTGGGGTGGAGGACAGACAGACAGACAGAAGTGTTTGCTGCACTAGGTCATGCACAGGGAAGGCTGTGGCTGTGTGTTTGTCTGCTGATGGGGTCCAGCCAAGTGGCACAGCCCTGATCTGCAGCACGTCCCAGTTGCTGGGAGTTCTGACCACAGTGTGCTGCTCCTGGTGTGATTTAACAGTGAGGAATTGCTCTCCTTCCACTGGCCAGGTTGGGCTTGTTTTGTTTATGCCTTGAGACCTCTCCTCTTCCCCACTCTGTGATCTGTGCCAAACTGTTTGGCAAGTTAAAAGCTCTGCCTGCTGTGTGGGCAGGAGAAGGGCCACAGCATGGTGTGAAAACTGTGTGAGATGTGGTCCAGGCTTGTGGGGAGGATGAGGCGAGGACCTGAGGTGCCATTTGTGTGCTCAGCTCATGACTTGCCCAGCCTGTTTCATAGACTTGTAACTACTGATCCATGACTGTGTTTCAGGCCTGGCCTACAGTCACTAATTGTCAGTGTCCTGGGGCTTCTCCCAGGTTTTAATTGTCCCTATTAGTATGAAGGATGTGGGAAGAAAGGACAGGCTGGAGAAAGGTGGCAGTGTTTTCGGTGCTGCCATTGTCATCTCGGGGCTGCCATTAAAGCTGCTTATTGGCATTTGCCTTCCTGTGAAATGTGTAGGTGAGCTATTTATAAATGCTCAGAGATTCTAAATCTCTAGCTTGTGCTCTGATCTAAGAGCAATTCTCACCAGGAGGGGAGAATCTGTCCAGTACTGCAAAGGAGGTTCAGTGACAGAGCTGGAAATAATCCACCACTTGTGAGCCTCAGCACTGCCTGTAGGATGGGGTGGACTTCTGGGGGTAGATGAGGAAATGGAGAAGCAGCATGTTGCTTCCCCACCTGCTCTATCTGTTCCAGTGTGATCTCCCATCTTCAGGGCAGAGAGAAGCACTTTTCCTGCTGCACAGCCCCCTCTCCTGTTCTCTGCTCCTTCTACACAGCAAATGCACTCAGCTTTCTCCTGGGCTGCGTCCAATCTTAGCCTTCACTTGCTACTACTTTTCCTTCCTGGAGCAGATTCAGCCTGGTGTGCAGGAGGGAGTGGCTCTTTTCCTGGAGCAGTCCAGTCACAGGCACGCAGCAGTTAGCATCTGTACGTCTCAAAAATTCTTCTGAAAGTAGATACAGCCATTTGTTTCCATTATTCCTCTTCTGCTGCAAATGACCTCACCTCTTAAAACATGCAGTTTCCTGAAGAGCAAGATTAATGTAGCAGGATTGTTAGTGCATCTGACTGTCTTTTACCTTTCCACATGAAGGCTTGCTGTTGACCAGTAACAAGAGAAGCTTCTCAGCCTGTCCTTAGTAGGAACATGATTCTTCTTCCTGACTCACAGGTTTTGCTTGTGATGTTGTCTTTTCTTGCCTTCATAAACTTGTTTGGAAATATCTTGCATTCAGCTTAAGGATGCTGATTAATATTATTTCCAGAAAAAAAATTGCTTTCATACCTGTTAGGAACTTTCCCTGTTAACACCAGTTTGATGTAGAAGTTTAATAAACCCAGGAGCTGGAATTTGATGATCCTTGTGGGTCCCTTCCAACTCAGAACATTCTGTGATTCTGTGATTTTATGTAGTTGAGGGAAATTATCTACCTTTGAGGCCTGCACCTCAATATCCAAAAGGCTCAGGTAGGATCACACAGACAGGGATGCATCCCAACAGCCTAATTGCTGTAAGAAGTTTACCATGATGTGGCTGTAGTCAGGAAATGAGATTCTCTCCTTGAGAGCTCCTGGCTTGCTGGATCTGCAGGACACACTGCCCTCCCTTGGCCATGGATGGGCTGTGGCTCTGGGATGAGTAGCCTGCCTTTCCTGGGCATCCCTGAGGCCAAGGGAAGATTGCTGGAACCTGGTATGTGCTGTGATTTATAAACTTGGTCAGAGGTGCAGATTTTGTAGGTGATTCCAACAATCCCTCCAGGAGTTCATGCAAAGATTTTTGTGAAGCCTCAGCACTGTGTGAAATCAACTGTGAGAAAAATAGCTTAGGAGTGATTTTATCATTGTATGCAAGAAAGTGATGTAAGAAACTATAGAAATCTGCTAGGCTGATTCTTGAGAATGCAATGGAAGACTTTCATCTGGTTATGCTTGTAAATGAAAGTTTTATGTAAACGTTGGAAAATCATAATTATGACATAAACTTTTCAGAGAGGTTGTGCTTCCAGATGCAATGGAGATGTGGGAGCAATCTGGGACCAAAGGCTTGTTTGAAAGAGGTGTCTCTGACTTTACCCTTCTTGATGTTATGCTCTCTCAGAGCCTGTGTCTGGTGCTGTGATTCAGTGTCAGACTGAGCTCTGCACTGCTCCATAGAGGCATTCTAACAATTGGGATGTAATGGTCCCACATTTTTCCATTCCTGCTACATGTTGTTCTTTTTCCTGCCCTTGTGTGGGTTATGTTGTCCTGGCAGAGTCTGATATTGTATTCAACCTTTTTCATGGCCTGGAGAACTTCATTAACATCCTCTATCTCTTTTTTAAATTACTGAAATTTCAAGTTACAGCAAGATGGAGGTGAGGGGGAGGAAAAATTAGCTGTTTTTCAGTTTGATTGTGTTCTTATGTTTTGTCTCTTATCAAAATAATTACTGTCAGCAAGAAAACTCTCTGTGACTTGGAAGTGAGTGTTCTCACAGCACACACCCTTGGAGGAGTAGGAGCTGGAAACAGGCAGTACTTGGGTCAGAGTGTCTCAGAACAGCCACTGTCCTGAGGCTGCACAGATTGATGGATGTCTCTATATTCACATGGAGTCACAGGGCTAGTTAAAAAAAACCCAAAAAAACCCCCTGTGATCCCAAATATCTCATCTCTCTTAACTGCTTTGCTCATGGGGTCAGGTCCCCTCACAAATGTGGGCTGCAAATCACCCTGTGTGCCTGTAGCTCTGGGAAGCTCACAGGAATTTTGCCCACAGTGTGTCAAACTCTAGGCAAAGTCAAAATTTTAACATTTACACAGACAATGGGAGAGTTGGGATTTTGGTGCTGCTGGGGAGTTTATACACATCTCCCAGAAACTGCTTGGATCCATGAGCTGCTGGAGGAGGCCTGGGCAGGCAGAGGGAGGACTCAGGGAACTCTCCCTTGGAAGCAGAGGGGAAGAGCAGGGCAGAGTTACCCACATGGGAAAGCTTTGTGTGCTCGAACAGGGGGAGCAGACTCACTCTCAGTTTGCTTTTGAAAAAATCCCTACGTGTCTCTGTTTAGAAACCAACTCTCCTGGGGCACAGGACACCTGCTCAGCACTCTGCCAGGCTGGTACTCTTTCTTATGTTTTTTAAAGGAGAAAAAAATCACTTCTGATCTACAGCACCACACAGCAGAGAGTGCCTGTCCTTGAAGAGCATTCCCAGCCCCAGATGTGAAGAAGCTTGACTGCACACAGTGTTCAGAGCAAGGGGTGTTCAAATGATGTCTCAGTTTGCTTGCCTTTGTCAATGTCTTCTCAAAAAGTATATATTCTTTGTGCTTAATTCTTTCAGATGGGCCTGAGGTGCCTAATTTTGTTTTCTGGCAATTTTGAGGGGCCAGTAGGTGCAGAGAGACATTGGGTTAACATGGAACTGGTTACCTGAGCCACTCCAGTTGTCCTGTGACAGCTAAAACACAGAATCAGGTGAGAACAGCCATGCTGGCTAACAGGGATCGTCTGGCACTTGCCTCCTTGGTGCTGGGGAACATGGGGCAGTCAGACTGGCAACACCCTTGGCACGTGGGTTTGGTGAACAGGAGAGACACCCCATGCCCTTTTCTGGAGTCTGCCTTTTCCTACAGGTTTTCTCAAGCCAGGACCTACACCAAAAATCAGATTATGATGGGAGGAGTTGAAGTGCCAGGAAGCAAAAGTGCCATGAAAAAATTTCAGCACAGGTTTGCCATCATGGGAAGAAATGCCTTCTCTCTCACGAGACTCCCTGCCTCTGCTCCTCCATCCCTCTTTTTTGGGCAGTGTCTGTGTGATCTCGGTGTTCTGTAAGTTTTGTGACATCTTTGGGAGTCTGCCATGCATAGAATGCTCACCTGTACTAGTGGTGGTGTCCTCAATCCCATTCTGGTGAGGACTCAGCTGTGTGAAAGTGGGAAGTTCCTTCCTCCATGTCCAGCCTTGGTGCTTCCCACAGCCTTGCACAGGGAAAGGCACTCTCCAAGCCTGGGATCATTCCCAATCTCCACTTGGTATCTTTCTAGTGATTTACAGCTTCTGAAGTCTGGCCTTTGAACCAGAATTTTCTTTAAACTGTAATGCAAAGGGAAAGCTGCAAAAAACATTCAGAGAGGTGTTGGTTTTGTTCATTTTTTTTTTTGTTTGTTGTTTAGTTGTTTTGTTTGGTTGTTGTTATTGTTTTTCCCCCTTTTTCCAGTGCAGCCAGGTAGGATTTGAAGACAGCCTGGGATCGCTGCTGGCAGAGGGCACTCCTGTGGCAGCCTCCCTGCTGTGGGATGGGGCTTGTGCCTCTCCGGCTGTCGGTGCCAGCCTGGACAAGCCCCGGGTAACCTCGGCCAAGTCCAGACAATTTCATTTGCACTTCTCACGCCTCAGCTTGACCGAACCCATACCCTGACCTTATAGCTGTGGGCAAGATCAAAATGACTTCGCAGCGGTTGTTTATTCACTTCCATGAGTCACTCACGTAATTAGGAGATAAGGGAAGGTGCATTCCCCGGCCACCGCGGCTGCTGAGCCTGCTGCCGCCAGAGGACACTCTTGGATAGCCTATGGATCCTTCCCAGCACGGCAGGAGCCTTCCCTCTCAGGCTGGTCCCCACTTCACCATCCCTCCCTCCCAACCCCAGCCTCCCTCTGTCCGCCACCCTCCGTCTGCTGAGCGCGCTGTCCTTGGCACTCCTCGCTCTGGCTCTGCTTCCTCTGGAGCTGCTCCCTCAAGCCCGATTATCCATTTTCCTCGGGCACTTTTATCGCCCAAGGTCACCGTGTTGCAGCGTCTGGTGCTTTGCTCTGTCTCTGTCCCCAGGGGCAGGTAGCCAAGACACCA
This sequence comes from Pseudopodoces humilis, assembly GCF_049639895.1. Classification (NCBI taxonomy): domain Eukaryota; kingdom Metazoa; phylum Chordata; class Aves; order Passeriformes; family Paridae; genus Pseudopodoces; species Pseudopodoces humilis. The sequence goes on from NC_142209.1 coordinate 27,323,588, forward strand.
ATTTGCTGGGAGTATTAAGGACCTGCTTGGAGCTGCAGCACTTGGCATGCTTGGGACCAAGAGACATAACCCAGACACTCGGAGTAGAGATCTGGGCCTGTTTAGGAGATTAAGTTCAGTCTGTGTTCAGATCACTCTAGCTCTCCATGTTAAAAAAAAGAGAGTCCTATAATTCTATTCCCTGTAATAAGCGTGAAGTGTAAGGTTCATTGCTTTTGAAGTTACTGCCTTGATGATTTATGCAAGAAGACTGACATGTCCTTACTTGCTTGAAATAAATAATAATAATAAAAAAGGTGTCAGGTTGCTTTTTTAGATGGAAAGAGGCATTCCTTAAGGAGCCTGAGCAGATGAGTATGTGAGTGTTGTGGTTCTCTTCCTTCCGAGGAAAGCAAGTCGGGTAATTTTTGTGTTGTAGTGCCTCCTCTCAGAGAAGGTCAGCTGGGGAGGGCAGCATCCATCTCTGCTGGGAAGAGGTTTCTCTCAGTATCCCACCCCAGGAAGAGCAGTTTGTCTGTGCTGGCTCTCATACAGGCAGCCCTGGGGAGAGGGCAAGACTGTGAGCCTTGTCTGGGGCTGGTCACTCATGGTGGCAAGAATGGATTTTGCTCCTTACAAAGGCAGGGCTTCCTTAGGTCCAAACTGAAATGGACAAAACCACTCTTGAGCCTCTACAATTAAACCTGTGGTTGGCACTTTGCTTGGGACCTGCCTCAGTGCTGGCTGTCCCTGGCTGCAGCTACTCTTGGTCTTTGGAGTCATCTAGCAAAGTGATGGAGAATTGTCCCTGCTCCAGGCAGAACAGAGACATATTGCAGGGCTTCATTTTGAGTGTAAAACTGCTTGGTCTGTGAGAAGTTTTGGGATTATTATAATTTTGGAAAGGATGTTCCTTTTAATCTAGGATCCCTCAGGGCATGAGGTATCTTCTGATTTGCATCCTTGCCTGAAGATCAGGACAGTGTTGTTACCAGCCGCTGTTCTGTCCTCCACTGCTAACACACAGGTTTAGAGGAAACTTAATTCTGCATCTCTGCTCATGCACTTGGCATAATTGCCTTGAATTCAGACTCTAGTCCACCTGAGAGTCTGGTCCATCTTGTACACACAGAGCTTTGTTTTATGTATTGGTATTTCTCTGAACACCTTTGCCAAGTGCTAATATTGCACCAGAAAGTACACACTTGTGCTTTGGTGAGAACCAGTGTGCTGAAGAACTTGCTTGAACCATGCCTTGTGCTTAAACCAACAGGGCTTCAAACACCTCTGGGAAGTCTTTTTAGACGACAGTTTCCTTTCTGTTTGGGAGATGTTCTCTTCAGAAAGTGCCTGCAACTCTTACTGTAGGAGAATTTCATCTCATGTGTGCTTTTATACTTGAAGTGTTTAAAAAAAAGGATGGTGACTTTAGAAATGAAGAATGGCCTGGCAGTCAAGTGATGTTTAAGGATGAATGTGGTGTAGGCAGTGTTCCCTATTCCCCAGTAATATGTCAGGAGGCGGGAGGCAGCAGTCTGTGTTAATTATGCTTATGGTGAGCAGCCAGTGCTTCAGCCAGGACTGACTGCACTGATTATGATTGATTGGAATTCCAGAGAAGGCTCAAACTCAGTGTGTCTTCTCAAAGTATGCTGAGATGATGATAACAATTCATTAAAGTTTTATATTCTTTATGGTGCTTTGTCCCTTGTGACGGTAGAAGCATTTCTGTAATCCAGAGCACATTGGATTATTCCTAGAACATTTCTTTCCTAAAGTGTTTTTACTCAGAAAACTGTTTCAAGTCACTGCGAGCGAAACTTTCCTGCAGAGCCCCAGATTCCATGTGCATGTGGCCACCTGGAAACTGATGGAAAGAAAAGGAAGGTGCTGAGCCTCTAAGAGAAGCCCCCACGCTTCCCTGCATCCCACATTTCTTCCTGAAGTGGCCAAGGTGTTTGGCAGGGCCTCCTGGCTCTCACACAGACACTGAAGGGTCTCTGTGTCACTGAGGTCTAGACCATGTGTTGGAAAGGTAGTTTCCTCCTGTAGCTAAAGAAGAAATAGATATTCTGACATGAGAGCGTCTGGTCTGAGGGTAAACTTCTCTGGAGAGTTTTCCTGGAGTTAGAAACTGTATTGTGGAAGGCAGGCTGATTTTTAAAACAATGCTTTTTGTCTGAATTTACCTTTTGCAAATATCTTTGTAAACTTGTGCAATATGCAGAGGAGGAGAGAGCAGGGCCTCATGGCTGGGATCTGGGGCAGGGGAGCAGGAGGACACCAGGGATCTGCTTTCACAGAGCCAGCAGATGGAAGCCCTTCACTCTGAGCCTCAGTTTCTCCATTTGCAAAGAAGGAGATTTGGTAACAGATCCTGCCTTGCAGGATGATTCCCACAGTGTGGCATCAGCATCTCTGTAACAGGGCCCCAGCAGAGCAGCCCTTGCAGTAAGACATGATTTAAATTATTTAGGGTATTGTCATGTGATCACAACTGATTGAGTTCCTGTGGCTTCACAAGTTGCCATCTGTTATCATCCCCATTATGAATTATGCATTAGCTTAAATCAAGGCTTAAACCAGAGGAGTTCAAACAGAGTCCTCACACAGTGATACCATAAAACTGTCTTTAGGGTGTTAGTACTGGATCCAAAACACTGCAGCCACACGAGAGATCACGCTGGTTTGGTATAAACTCTCTCTGCTGGTTCAGACCATCCTGGAAGACTCCCTTGTTAGTGGTAGGATTTATGCTGGACCAGGTGTCACCTGCTCCCTTTGTGATGCAGGATCACAAAACTGGTCAAAAGTCCATTGCTTGTCTTCTGGCTAAGTGGACAGAAATGACACCACAGTCCCACACCAGAGCCTCAAAGATCTCAGGGTTGAGAGAGGTCAGGATTGAGAGGATTGAGGTGGTCAGGGAGCTGCTGCTGAAGGCACAGTGACCACATGCCAAATTGCTGGATGGCTGGATGTGAGGCTTTGGGAAGCTGTTGGCTTTCGGAAGTGCCCCTCCTGTAAAACCTGTCAGTTTATGCATGTGTGGTGGTGTCAAAGTGGCCATTTGCAGTAAAACCCTTCAAGACCAGCTCAGACATTCATCAGAGTCCTCTGGCCTGGAAGTGTTTTGGCCAGAAGGTGGGTTCTTCCAGAACATTCCTGTTTCTCGAGCTGGTCTGCAGTGCACCATGTAGTCAGTGCTCTTTTCCTGTGAAGGAGAGGTGCCTCAAGCCACCCCAGCTCTTGTGTGGGTACTTCCCTCCTAGGCCAACATGCTGTTGCTCCTCCAAAGCTCTGGAAGCTCCTGCTGGCCAAGCTGTGAAATCTTTCCCTTTTGGTTGTGTAGCTTATATTGGATCAGCATTTAGGGCTTGCTGTCCTTCCAAGGGTGCAATTCCCTGATGTCCCATCCTCTCTCAAGCCACATTTAGAGCCCAGGCTTTCTCTGCCTGTGCTACACCAACACAAGGCAGCCAGCTTGGCAGCCCAGGGTGATGGGGCATGCCTGGGCCATGCTGCATTTATACACGTTTGCTGGGCAGCAGATTGGGTCAGTGACCTTGTTCTGATGCAGAGGCATCAGAGGTTTATCACCATCCATTTGAGATACTATAAAATAAACAGTTCTCTCTGTGGAAACAGGCATCAGACATTCCTGTAGCTAAATCAAGACTTACTTGGTGAGTGTGTGCTGTAGGGAACACAGAAAATTCATGGCATTCCCAGAAGCCAAGTGCTTTCACATAGATTGTGTGGCTGTCCTAGGGAGGACCACTGGGATCTGTGAGCCAAGCAGGATGGATAGGCAGGGAATGAATGTCTCCTGGCATTAGCAGTGGTTACAAGGATAGTTTCTATTTGAATTTTTGGGTCATAAATCTGTTTGTGTCTGCAAGGACACTTCCAGTGGCTCCAGCTTTATCCTAGTGTTGGGAGCTATTTTGCTACAGCTGGAGTGAGCCTGTTCCATCAGCTGGCACCAGGGCTGACTCTGGCTCCTGGTTTCTGCCCTTGGATATCTGAGGGCAAAAACCCTTTGACTTCAGAGGGAATTGCTCACACAATGTCCCTGCTAGAAATAGAACTGTGTCCCTCCTCTTTAAAGCAGGGCCAGCTTCTCTGTCTGCATCTTGATGTGCAAAGCCTTTCCCCTGGGAGAGAGCCAGACTTCTTTTTTCTCCCAGATTCACAAGGGCCCATACCTCTTGCAGTTTTACAGAGGGCTGAAGGGTCTCTTCAACTGAGACAGGAATTCAGAGTATTTCTTAGCCTCTTTTGGAAAGAGGGTGGTGGATAGGAAAGCAATAGTGCCAGTGCCAAGGTTTTTGTAAACTGAGTTGGTCATAGCAGAGATTTTCTCTCACATTTTGTCCCTGTGACTTTGGAGGTGGAGGGAAAGAATGGTGAAGCTCTGGATGCTGGGACCACACTATGGGTCAGGAAAAAAGGAGTAAGAAAGCAAAGGAAAAAGAGTTGGGATTTAGTGTGGACCACCAAGATGGGAGAAAAGTGAGACAAATTTTTGAACTAAGTCTTAAATTGCTCCAAACCACAGGGTGCTGTGCCTGGGGGAGACAGGGAGGGAATGGTTATGCAATTTCACCCTCAATCATGCAAAGGCAAAGTGCTGGACAAAGGGATTGCCTTAGATATATTGCAGTTGGAGCCTAGTAGAGCATTTGATACAGGGTCTTACAAGATCTTGCCCTCCCTCCGAGACTGTTTGGCTTGTTTTGAATAGGAACTCAGTCGTGTGGATTAGTGGAAATGACAAATGATACATGGCTCTGGTCATGCAGATTTTCAACCAATGTGACTGATGAAAGTTTTTGATTCATCCATTTCACTGAGGGCTCCTCCTGTGCATTAGCAAAGCATTAAAGAACATTTTAATGACAGTTTTAGGTGCGATGTTTTTCAAACATTACTGAGTACCTTGTACGTGAAGCATGGCAGAAACCAGGAAGTTTGGTCACTTTGGTGGGAAAGTGATGGAATGTTAGAGAAGGAAAAGTAGTTTTTCTGTATGAGAGAAACATCTGAAAGCAAAATTCTTTAGGAAGGAGGAACCCTCAAAACTTTAGTGTGAGAAACAGCAAAGTGAGCCCTTGGGTGTGTGTGACAGACTGACAGCAAGATAGCTGGAGCCAGGATTTTGGACTGGACTGGGACTGGGGAAAGTGGCATAACTCCATGGAAATTACAGAGACTTGGCAGTTTATCCCTGCTGAAGATACAGCTGGGGTAAAATTTACTGACAAGAAATTACCAATCAACTTGTTTGAAATCAGAGCTGAAAGTATGAGGGACGAGTTAAATAAATCTACTTGCCCCCACATATGAAAGACTGGAGTCTGCTTATTCCAGGCAAGAGGAGAAGGAGAGAGGCTGTGCAGGAGCCTGCCAAAATCTCTGAGGTGTGGGAGGATTATTGAGCAGTGTGGGAAGACTTGGCACACTTGAGAGGAAGTGGAGTATGGCACTAAAGCCCATTCCTTGGGAGCAAGAGCGCTGGCTGGGAGGCAGCCTTGCTGACCAAATCTGTCTTCCTACCTCATCCTGGCATCACAGCCAGTCCATTCCAGGAGATAATTGGGTGGTCAAAAAGTTACTTTTGAAAAGACTTGGTTTTGTATCTTTATTTTGTTCCTGTCTTTGTGATTTCTTTCCCTAGAAACAACTATCAGGTTGTTAAAGGCCGCACTTGTTCAGCAAAGGAGTAAGCAGCTGGGTTTCAAACACTCACTGAGCTGGTCCTTCAGGCAACTCTTTGAGAATTTTGCACCAAAAGAAAAGGAGAGAAGAAAGGAGAAAGTGGAAGGGAGTGTTTATATTGAAATCTTTATTTAGTTCCAACAGCCTAGAGCAAAGCATCAAAACACAGAGTGCCTCATACAAGCCAAGACAGGGAATAGAATTTCCATTTTATTCCAGATGAGAACTAGGTCTTGTTATAAAGGGGGTTGGGTGACAAAGCTAAATGTAATTTAAATTTCTACTCCAATCTATTTTTAATTATTCATGTGTAGATTCTTTTGTAGGGTTAACAAGGAATTTGCCAGGAGCCAGGCCACAAAGGCTTGAGTCCTAGTTTTCCAGCAGACATCCTGAAAATACACTGTCACAGGCAATCAGTGTCCTTGGGGAGGTGGCCTGTTAGCAGGGTGTTTACTAATTGGGATCATTCCACAGCGGATAATTGTTTGTGGCACCCACGCTGATTGGACCCACAGTATCTTCCCATCCTGCAAATGGCCCGTGACAGTTTTGATGAATTTGAAGTTTGGCATCTGAATAAATTCAAGGAAGGAGAGAAGAAATGCTTCCACTGGAATATACACGTAGAAGAGCAGAGTTGTGCCCTGGGTCAGCCCCCAGGAATGGAGACACATGAGCACACAGAGAAAGGCCACTGGTGGGTCTTGTCACACTTCTTATTTTTTCCTCTTGTGTTAATTAAGATACTGGAGGAGGACCAGCCATGCCAAAATAAAATGGGGAGAACTGGTTTATTTTGCACAGGACAGGGGTGTCCTAACCAAGGACTTTTGGACTTATAGGGAAACTGCAGATTTATTGAAATATCTGAATGAGTTCAGATGTGGGTCAGGTCTTGTTGCCAGACAATAGCAAAAGTGATGCAGATATGCCCAGCAAACCAGCAGCTCCTGGGCTGGGAGCAGTATGTGAGGCTTGTTAATACCATTTTGCAGAGAAGATACAGAGATTTTTAAAATTTTGTTTCTGGGGGCTGTCCCAAAAGGTATTTGATATTTTTACTATTTTTGACTGATACATTGGTATGTGCTTTATGGCCAGTTTGAGAATCACAGAACTGCAAGAACATTCCTGTCCAGCCCCCTGCTCAAAACTTCTTTGTCCTTCTGTCCCAAGCATTAATTGAATTTTCACGCATTTGACAGAAATGTGGTTGTCCTGTTTTGTCTGGTTTGTGTCTGTACTGCACCGAGATGAGCAGGAGAAGCAGCAGGTTTAGTTTTTGCAGTTCAGAGCTCAGAGCTGCAGCTGCATTCTGTAAAGTCCATGCCAGTGAAAGTGCACAGCGTTTGCCAGATTTCAGATTGAGGGTGAAGTTTCAGAGCTGGTCTCTGGCCATGGATAATGGTAGATATTCTGGTCTTCCCTGCTCCCAAAATGTCCTCAGTGGTCAATAATTTTTCTTTATGTATTTCAGGGAGACTCTAGGAAACTTAGGACTGGACATATATCAGGTCTAAGAATCACTGCTACAATTCCCATATCCACTGTCTGGACTTTTTGATTGGGAAGTAAAGAATTAAAGAAGCATTACTCTGTAACAAGCTTGGCAAGCCAGGGAAGTTTTTAGTGCTGTTAGGAGAAACTATATCCATGTCCTGGCTGGTAATAGGTTAAAGTAATGGCTAAAGCATGGGAGACAAGGATTCAAAGGTGTCCAAGGGCAACAGAGTTCATATTCCTGTCCAAAACGAAGGTCAGTCATCCTCCTGAGCCAGAAATTGTTCCTGGAGAGAGAGCTCTCCTGCTGCAGCAGTCATGCTCCATTCCACAAGCAAATGAAGTTCCAGATGCAAATTGGCATGGAAAATTATGAGAAGCCATCTAGATCCAAGCTTTGAAAATGGGAGCTCTTCACATAATCTCTCATTTCTTCCAGATCCTCTCTGCCCAGCCCAGCGTGAGAGGTGTCGCATAGAAGGCAGGCTCACTGGGTGTTGTAATGGTGGTCCTTCTCGAAGGAATCATAGTGAGCTGGGTGGTGGTGTGTGACAGAAAATCCCCCTTTCCAATGTTCTTATCCAAGTGAAAACAGTTCTCTGAAGACGTGTCTGGATGCTGCAGAGCATTCTCCACAAACTTGTCATGCTGGGGCCTGTGATTGCACAGGATGAGTCCAACAGTATTTGGTTGGGTTAAATACTGGGAGAGAAACCAGTGCCTTGTCTTTGAGGCAAAGCTGAAGGTGCTTCTCAGGACATCAGAATCGTAACATTGATTGACAGTGCCAGCCCAAGGAGTTGTGTAGGTTCATTATTTATGCAGGTGTGTTGCTCCATTCCATGCAGAATCACCAGTGCAAAGCACAGGCTGCATGGGTGGGTGGGAATGCGCAGGACCTGCAGGAGGAGATCCATTGATCCATCCACAGAAAGGCAGGTAGTGCCCATCAGATACTGACCATTTGACACTCTATTTATGATCTCCCCAGGCAAACCCTTCAATCAAAGAACTGTATTCCCTAAAATAAAACATTCAAGGTTTTCTCAGGACCTTTGTTAGCCTCGTGTTATGTTGTGGTGCAGTGAGAAAACTTGCCCAAGAGCCATACACAGAATGAAAAAGTCCAAACTGGAAGTGTCCAGGTGTGCTTTACAGTTGGCCTTTGTATGCAACAAATGGGGTTAATTAACTGTTTCTAAAAATATGCTAGAGGTTTCCCCAGCAGTGAGAGGCGGGATACTGCTCTGGTCATGCAGCATTCCACCAAAGCCAGCGGGATCAGACAGGAGTGGTGTGGTCCAGCTTTCTGCCTCCTATCAGCAGATTATGACTTAAATGGGATCAAGGACTCAGACTTTGGAGTGGGAGCACTGGTTACATGAGATGATCATTTTTATGGGTCTTAAGAGAGGCAACCCATCTCCTAAAACCCAGCATCCTGCACAATTGCTTAGCTCTGATAATCTTCCGGAGCTTTAGCAGATTCACAGGAAAGGGTGGACCTGGAAGGATTCCTGGAGGCTGTCAAATAAGTATCCAGTGTTTCAATTGCAATGAGCTCCAGTGCATCTTCTGTAAATCTGTTTCAAGTTGTTTTTCTGGGGTCAGTGGAACACAGCATAAATCCCAGCTCGCTCGAGTCCTTCAGGCAGAGAATTTGTGGAATACATATGGAAATACTTTTGCCTGGTGTTCTCTGCTCTGCACCTCTCCCAAACAGAACTTACAATTGTGTTGCAGTATAAAAGGGAAAAACCTCTGAGCCTGGAGTAATGTATACAATTCAATAATACATGAAATTCAAAGCCACACATTAATCACATTCATGTTGAACTTTCAGATTTAAACCCCTGCAGGTTGGCTGCCCTTTGTTCTGCGAAGTGGAAGGGGGCATTCCAGCCTCTCAGTGCAGAGTTCAAAAACTGCCTCGGGTAACAAGTGCAATTGGCTTTTTAGGCCTCATTGTACTCTCCCTTCGGGGCACAGTGAGAAGCTACTGCACAGGCTGGCCCCTTATCAAGCTGTTCAAAGGGAGAAAAGTTCGGATAGTAAAGGTTTGGCAGGTCACTTCGAGGGGCTGCTGGCAGGTTCAAGAGGCCAAGGCAGGAAAAGTGATGATGCTGCAAGTCAGGATCCAGCTGCATTGGCAGGTCTGGGCAGGAAGGGCAAGTTATACAACAGCCTCTCCTTTCCTCCCTCCACCATCCAGTTTCCAAGCCCCTTGTTTTCATTAGTGGCAGCTCATTTGCAGGTTTTTGTGAACAGGATTTCGGGTGGGAGTGCTTGCCTCTGACATGCCCTGGTGTGTGTTGGTTCATTCTGAACTGTTCCTGGTGGTTACCTTTGTCCAGGATCCACTCATCAGAGTGCTGCAGCTTCCTCGCCTCTGGCTGTTCAAACCCCTCCTCTCCCTCCCTCCTTTCAGTCCATTCAAAATGCTGTTGCAGTATGGCTTTATCCCTACCCTTTTCCCAGCAGCCTGGCTTTCCAGGGCTCCACACAGGCAAATTAAGCCACAGGGAGCAAAGGCTATTCTGCTGCCCTTCAGAAGAGAACTGCCACAGGAACCTGCCTGCTTGCTAATGCCTACACTGGCCTTGGTTATAAACAGCAGTGGGTGCTGTGGCTAAAAGGAGAATGAAATTATTTGCAGTAGCTGATTTGCATCAGGGTTATAGTCTGGGCTGACCCAATCAAGCAAGATGTGGCAGTAGTCATGGTTGTGCTGTGGCTGCAGATATATTGGGAGTAGCTTCAGGTGGACAAATCTGGGGGCTGGCAGCAGTCCAGCTGTGGTATTGCAGGGGTTAAGCATGTAGTAAAATCCTCACCAAAAACCTGGTCAATGACAATTAATCTACAATATTTTGGCCACCAGGGAGTTTAAAGTGCATCCACGGAGCTGTAATGACATGTTGTCCAGCTTCCAAATCATAGAATCACGGTTGGGTTGACAGGGACCTTCCAGATGATCTCATTCCAACCTGCTGCCATGGGCAGGGACACCTTCCACTAGCCCAGCTTGCTCAGGGCTTCATCCTGGCCTTGAGCACTTCAGAGATGGGGCATCCACATCCTCTCTGGGCAGTGCCAGTGTCTCACCACCCTCACAGCCAGTAATTCCTTCCTAATATCAAATCAAAACCTGTTCTCTGTCAGTTCAAAGCCCCTCTGTCATTCCAGGCCCTTGTGCAAAGTCCCTCTCCACTTCTCTTGGAACCCCTCTAGGCATTGGAGAGTGCTCTAAGGTCTCCTAGAGCCTTCTCTTCTCCTGTCTGAACGACTCAGCCTGTCTCCACAGGAGAGGTGCTCCAGCCCTTGGGTCCCAGTGCATCAACCAGGAAAGGCCTGAACTTCAGATGTTCTGTCTGAATGGGGGAGACACAACCAGCATCCCAAGAGTGTCTGTAAACATCCCAGAACACAGGATATGGAGCAGACTGTTTAGGAGCAAACACGGGTGACTCGGTGAGACTACCCACCACCAGCCAAATGAGCCTGAACTTTGAAGTTAAATGGTCTGAATTCCAGAGAGTCCAAACATTTTACACACTGAAGTGAAATGCCAAGTTCAAGGCGTATAGGAGGTGCAGTGTTGGATTAAGTGCTCTCCACACAGTGGTGACCTCTTGCTGCTGGGTCATCCAAGGACATTTTCCATGCTAAATTCAAGTTTCTGACGGTGCACACCATTAATAGTCATCAAAGTGGTGGAAGAGTTTGATCCTGCGAGGACCTCTCTGAAACTTAAAGGAGGAGAATAAAGAGGTCTTTTAACAGGGGGTGGAATTCAAATGTTTGTTAAGATTGAGTGGTAAATTCATCACTCTCACCTGCAAAATTGTGGGCTGACAGACTAGGCTGAGCCCAGCTGTGGGCTGAGCCCACCAGCCGACAAAGACAGTGTGGCCTGAAAGATTTTCGTGTAGAATACAAATATTGAGGTGCAACAGAGGACAAAATTTTCCGGTGTAGCCAGTTGAAGAGAGAATGTTTTATGCAGCAACACTGAATTCAAATTGCAGTTATAAAGTATATACTGTTCTTTTAGGGCCACACTGGGGGTTTAATAAAGCAAATGGCAAAGATCCCACTGATAGGGTTTGGCCCACAGCAACTTCAGCTCTGGAAGTTATTCTGTATTATATGTAGAAAGGAGAAAGTTTTCAACCTATCATGCTTTGATGCAAAAAACTTTTCCTTTATATTTCAAAAGAATGATTAGTGTCCTGTAAGCAGCATGCAAAATTTTCCAAAAGGCTGGATTTTTACTGAATAGTACCTTGGAGTTTTAGTGAGAGATCACACAAGCGACTTTCCAAACTTACTCCCTGTGCTTCTGTGCTATCGAAATATATGGAAAAATGTGGAGCAGGCTTTCCAAAGGCATTAAGCACTTCACCCCCATTTTGAGGGCAGTGTTGACTTGAAATCAATATAGAACCAGGTGTCTAATTTAGGCAGTCCCTGGTGTTTCATAGTTGCCATAAGGAGCAGTGGTAGTTAGGACATAGTGAAAGATCTCAGAGAAGTTCTGTTGACTCAAAAAGGAGCAGGACTCAGCTCAGCTTCTGATCCAAAGGGTTTGACACAGGAATAAGCATCTGTCAGCTGCCCAGTAATAACTTGCTGTTGGTGTGTTCTGACCCTGTGACAGTCCACAATAAATGGGAAACAATTAGATTTAGTGTTTTAGTCTGCAACTTGTGAGAAAGCTACCCCATATTTGAAAAAAAGGCTCCCCAGAGACATGAGTGTGCATGTGGACTGAGGGAAGCTGCTGTGGTAGTTTCTTGCGTTCACTCATGATTTCTGAGTCAGAGTTCTGAGATACAGCAATCTCCATCTCCTCTAACTCCTCTTGATTCTTCTGTTTCTTCCTTTCAATCAATTTTTTCCCTTACAGAAAGGAGGGGAGATTTCTGTCATAGGCCAGTAGTGAAATTGTAAGTTTGATGCCCATATACCATTTATTTCTCCTGTTTTCCTAACTGATGAACTGTATCCCATTTTCCTAAGGGAACAAGACCCATGATGGTTTTCTGCTTGGAATAACCCAATCTGAAATCTGCAGCTTCTGTTCATGTCCATAAGGGTTGGATGGATGCTCACTCAACCCCTGGATGCTCCTGTCTTTGAGGAAGGTCATAGCTGGAAGATGCCTTTATGATCAGCCAAATTAACCCAGGTTCTGAAACTGTCACATTTGGTTTAAAGTTTACAATTAGTGGACTGGAAAGAGGGGCTCAGTTCCTATTACACTAGGGAGAAAAATCAGAGAACAAATTCTAAGTTTCAGGGTGTGGGAAATTCCCACAACATCCTAGAGAGGAGAAACCTGTGGTTCTTTGCTTTACAGCAAGACAGAGGTGACACCTTCTAGAAAGCTGAGTAGGCCTTGCTTGGGAGAGGCTCATTTTCCTGACAGAACTCAGAGCAGAAAATTGGTTCTAACATCCCAAATGTTTAAAAATATAGATAGGAATACACTTTGAAGAAGCATGAAGTAAATCTGAGGCAACAGATTATGTCTAAAAGGACTTTTTTCTTAAAAGGCAGTGTCAGATGAAAGACTTGCAGTCTCTCTTCTGTTCATATGCTGGGAAAAAATATTCTGGCCACACTGCAGGCAGCCAGATAGCTCACAAAAAGATTCAGTAACTTAACATGATCTTACTTGTATAGAACTTGCTGTTCTTTGACCTAACTCAATCCAGGAGGGTTTTAAAGTTTTCAAGAAGAAGAAGAAAAGTAAACAGCAGAAGAACATTGATTGAAAAATTATTTAATATAAAAAGTTGCCTAATTCTCCCCATGTTTTGACATGAAAGGTGGATCTGTGGCCAGCTTGTAAAGTGCAATCACTTGGCTACTGGCCCACACACATGGCTAGCAAGTCAACTTCTGCCCTACCTCCTCAGCACGCTCTGATGTGCTGCAGCGTGGCAGGAGGAGGCAGATGGACGTGAGCAGGAACACTGCAGAACTGGCAGAGTCAGCACTTGATTGGATGCCATTTTTACAGCTGTTGGATGTTTGTGTTTGGGAAAGGAAAGCTGATTCGTGAGTTTAAGACAAGGATAATTCCGGTCCTTCCAGTGCCTCAAGAGGGGAGAGACTGGGGGGGAGTCACAGAGTCCTAGAGATTTTGCAACTTGTGTGCACAGTTCTTAAGGTGACAGATTGGGAGAAAGACTCTTTTTCTTGTTAAATCTTTGGAGGGGAAAGCATGGAGGATATTTTAAAAATAGTTTTAGTTTAGGGAAAAGCTTATTTGATCTCGAGTTTCACTGCAATTTTGATCATTCTCTCTGGCATCTGGTGCCCATTTATAAGGTACAAAGTAAGGAATCAGTTAAAAGCATGCACAAGCAAATGTGAAATTTGTGCTAGAACAATGCACTTGGGGATTTTAATACAATAATTGACCCCTTCCTTGTTTGTCTGCCTAACACTCACTTTGTTCTCTCTAGATCTCACAAGATATTGAATTTACTATTTAGAGAAGGGCTGCAGACTAGAGAAAACAGAAAAAATTGCTGAGAAAGCAAAATAAGAGGTTAGTGGAAAAAATCTTGTTTTCTCTGGGCAAATAGTACTTATTCTCTTTGTGATCAACACCAGATACTCTCCAGCAATGGTTTCTTGTTTTTCACTCCCCCCTGAAAGAGTTCTTATAACCAGAACTATTGTTTCAGTGGCTTTACAGATTTGACAAAAAAGCCCCAGAGAGCCCTACAATCCATGTCAGATAACAGTGGATCAGTACTGAAAACCTGCCACCTCACAGCTTCCCAGCTACCAAAGAGATTTACAGAGAGTGCTGGCAGACTCAAGATCTTTTCCTCTTACTCTGCATGCTTGTCATGCTGCAGGCTTTTTTAATGTTCTGCAGGTAGATCTTAAATTAGTAATGGAAAAGGAAGCTGGTGAATATTTTGTGCCTGGCAGGCTGGGAGGGAGAAACACCTCCTGGGTGAATTGTTGTGCTCAAGACAAAACAAATGATCTGTGCTGCAAAAGCCCCTGTGGTGTGGGCACTGTGAAACCTTCATGCTGCCCCTATGGCTGGCAGTGTTTGTTCTTTGGCCCAGAAGATGCAAATTTTTGTGGTACCTGAGAATTTAGGGTGCTGGTCCCATCTCTCAGAGCCAGGACAGAGCTGGTGGTGGGCTTCACTGAGCTGCTCTGAAAGTGGAAACAGGGACAAAAGCCAAAGTTTCAGTGGGGTCTTTTCAGTGGTGTCTTCTTGTCTCCATCCTTTGCTTGTGTCCCACTGCACCAGGGTCTCCCAGCTAGATCCACCTTTTCTAGGCAAGATTACTTCAGTCAAGGAATGCAGTGATTTTGGTACTTCCCATTCTAACTCTTGGACTAGTGTTTTGGTGTCTGGCCTCTGATTTAGTTCCTTGCCTCTCAGGTGCTGAGCAGCTATTTGGATCCTGTATCCAGGCTTTCCTTAGGCTGGCAGAAGAAGTCACCATCATGAGCTCATTCCTGTCTTTAGACATGCAGCCTCTTTCTCTCTCAGCCTGCTGGTTTTACCTGTCCCCAGGAGCAAGTGTTGGGCAGAGGAAGGATTGCACAGCCAGGCCCTGATGCATTTGTCTGGCTGGGGAATCCCAAGTCCTGAGGTCTGATAATTAAGTGTTTCATTAAGCCTGACAGTGTAGTGGAGCCTGGAAAAATATGTGATGTGTGTTAGAGCACTTTCACATGCTGGAGCACAGAGCTCTACTAGAAACTAACACTGGGGGAGAGCTGAGTCTGCTGTGTTGGATTAAACCTTGTTCTGAAAGGTCTAAACCATGTTCTGAAAGGCTCCAGTGCGTCCTGAGTGAGGACAAGGGACAACTGATAGCAGCTTGTCCCAGCACAGGCTGCTCCACCTGCGGCCTCTTCCCCAGGAACTTCCTGTGTGGAAGTGGAATGAGCTGAAAAAAGATCAGAACTGTCCTTGGGGGAGCAGAAGAAGACAAAAGAGGATGCTGAGGAGGGCCAGAAAGTCTCAGGGAACTGGAAGACTGTCAGAAGGGAAAGACATGACTGGAAAGGGTCCCAAAGTCTTAAATGTGGGAGGAGATTTTCTCTGCAGCTTTAGATGAACTGAAAGGCACTTGAGCATGGCTGGTTCCCTGTCAGCTCCTTATCACTGTATCCAGGCATCTCTCCAGAGCCTATCAGCAAAAAGAAGTTTCTCCATGAATCATTTACACTGAGGAATTCTGCCACAGACACCATCTCTGCAAGACACTCTTTGGTCCTGTGCAGCTATACCCTTCCACTTCACATCTCCCCCCAAAATCTCCTTTGTCCTGAGTGAGACACTGCTCATCATGATCGAAACAGCCTCACTCTAGAAAGATCAAAATGAGAATTAAATGGCAAACAGTCCCAGTGAAAGGAATTAAATCTTAGAAATGGAGTCAGGTTGTGCTGGAGTCAGTCACATAAGAATTGAAGTTTCCCAAGTGCCATCTGGGTTTATGGGTTGTACCTGTAGGAGAAAGAAAAGCCTTGTATGATGCTGAGAACTCCCTGTCCAGCTGCCTGTGTGATCTGGATCTGGATAATCATAGGTGATCTGGATAATCATAGTTAGATAAAGGCTAAAGGGTGTTCTGTGGTTGGAAGGAAATACTGTGCAGCTTTTCTTTTACACCAGTGGGAATAACTTCTGGTCTCTGCTTTTCTATTCAGCTTGATGTTTATTGCCCACAAACAATGGAAATAGCTCACATTTAAAGTGCTTGCTCATCTTAAAACCAAGACCCAATCAAAAAGGAACTCTTTGAAAGGAGTTTTCAGCAATAATTTATTTCACTATAATATGAACAAGCTTGAACTGAAACTTTTATGACCTATGACTTGTCAGATTTTTCTTCACAGACCTTACCCTTTAGCACATTTTTCATGATAATACAAACCAATCTGTTTATTATTTTCAATTTAAAAAAGTAAAAAAGTATCGCATCCTCAAGAAAATTGCTTCATTGTTGGGCTGTTTGAGTGGTCAGTGTAATATATCATTGTTTGATCTGGCAGAACCATCTATTTATAAGCTAGTATGTGTCAAACTATTTTTTGGCAAAACTGGGAAGACACCTGGTTTAGTTTAGATTCCTCGCTATGTAATTCCAAACATCGCTCAGTCCTCTTGGATGGAAAACGTGGGCTGGGATCCAGACTTAAGAGTGCTGCTGTCATTCACAAGATGCTCAAGGGCCTCTGCTCTCAAGGTTCACGAGACCATAAATTCTTTTTTAATTTTTCTTTTTCACACAGTTCAGGTCTAGGCATGAACCCAGTGCAGGGCACACAAGAAATGTGAGTGAGGAGCAGTCAGCCCTGTCTGCTGTTTCAGAGTTGCCTGGATTGACCAACAGAGGCAGCAGCAGGGCAGCCACTCAAAGTTTGCTGATGAGATCAGGAGGAGTGGGTCACCTTTGCAGAGCTGTCATAAAGTTTGGGAAGGCAGCACAATCCTGGGCCGATATTGGGAATAGAAATTAGAAATGCAGCAATTCTGCAACCAAGTACATTTAAGGGAACTGGTGATTGATTTGCTGTTGAAAGGCACTGCTCAATAGCAGTGCAATAATGCCTTTACAGAGGTGTCTTTGTAGTTTGTTCTTTCCCTCTTGTTATATATGACATGTTATATATGACATTTTATATAAGACATACTGTAGCAGTACTGTATTTTAGTGCAGTTCCCCTTCTGAGTCAACTAGACAGTGTTGTTAGAAAATATGTAGGCTGTGCCTGTCACTGTTCCATGGCTGTAAAGCTTAAGAGCTTATATTGATGGATTCATATTGATTTCAGCTGTAATTGGTTACAGATCTCGTAAAGGGTGCTGGGATCATCACTGTCAAGTGATGGGTGTGATGAGAGCTGTAGTGCGCAAGACTCTGTGTGTGTTCAGCCCTGACATAAATGTAGTAGTAAAAGATGAGGGAGAAGGCAAGGTGAGAGCCAGGGAAAGAGAGGAGGGGGAGAGAGGAAGAAGGGAGGCACAGATCCCGACCAGGGATTTGACCATGCTCCTGGTCAAAGCCACAGACCTGGTCCTTTCTGTCCAGTAACACCAGAGCATTGAATCAGCACCATGATCAGCCTCCAGCAGGCTTTGTTTTTCCTCTGTGGTGGATCTCCTACCCGAGAAGGAGCCCTTTGCAAGGAGCTGAGCAGTTGTCTAAATAGGCTCCATCCCTCTTGATTATTTTCTCTTCATCCTCCTGGTGTGGGAGATAGGTGGTCTGGAAAACAGAGGCCAAGTGAAACGGTTCATGCCCAGAGCAGCTAAGCAAAACTATGCTTTGAGGCCAACTTATTTTTCATAATTTATCTTGTAATGTAAGCCAATGCAGTAGTTTGAGGCAAATTTATTTTAAGCCTTAAAGGGCAAAGGACTTGTATATTTAACCACAGGCTAAGTCTGACTTAAGTACACTGAAGTCAGCAAGGACTGTTACTTCAGTGGCCTCCCATGTCCTGTTAGGCAAAGTCCCTGTGCTCCTGCAGCCCGTCTTAGACACCCCTCAGTAATGCAACCTGGACAGTGCTCTGGAAAGAAGAATTGGAGCTTGGCTGTGAGTGGATGAGTGGTTATTTGTGACAGCTGAACACTTCTCAATGTAGTGAGTACGCCTGTGTTGCCATTTCTGACGTGTGTTGGGCACTGAGTGAAGAGTTGGTCACTGAACCCCAGCGCTGACCTCAGCCAGCTTGCTGAGGCTCTGAAAGGCTGCCAGGAGAAATGGTAAAAAGGATGTCTGAAGTATTTCCCTCCTTGTTACTTGAGGTTACTCAAGGTTACTGCAGGCTGGATTTAACCAGCTTGCTGAGGTTGTGCTCCACAGCCCAAAGTGTCCTGGAGAGCCGTGGTGCTGCTTTGGGCCTGCTCCTAAAGCAGCAGGGACAGCCTCCTCTGCAGCAGACCACAAGGATAAAACCTGATGAAGTGGGAGAGGTACACTTTAAACCTTCTTTTACACAGGGTTAAACCTTCTTTAATCCTCCTTTAGCCCTTCTGATCCACCTCTTCCAATTTCATACTGGAAGACAGCTTAGGATGAGGGAAGGGGATTCTTCAGCTCTCCTGCTGAAGCTGCCAGGACCAGAAGGAACATTGCTCATGTCACAGAAGGCATTCCCTTGTTTTCCAATGATTTTAAAACTCTATGCATATTTTACTTCATGTGTCTTTAATGCAAAATTCAGGAACTGTTGGGTTACACAGAGTTTGTGTCTTGTCTTCTTGGATTTCGATATCTGTAACTGCAGGTAGCTAAGTGGTTTGCTGGATCAGGCCCTAATATTTCTTCTGCTCAAAATATGAAGTGTCACCTTGCTATTATTAATGGAGCATCTTCTCTGAGAGGGCCATTACTTTTCTTAGTTGTCTACTACCAATTGCAGGCTATTTAAATAAAGTTACATGGATATGCATGGCAAATACATCCATTTAAAACCAGTCAGTAACTGTGCCAGCACAGCCTCTGATGGTTTATGAATCTGAAATGAACCTATAGAAGGTAAAAGAAAATATTATTATCAAGAGCCACTAAAGGGGCTATATTTTCTGCTTTTGTGTTAGAGATTCTTTCCAGTAGCTCTTGCAGAAGCAGTGGGACAGACCATTCCCACTAAATCATTCCTTTGAGTATATATTGGGCTTGAGCTGCTATCCAGTGAGAGAGAGCAGGATGTTGTGAGACTCAAACAATTTCATACTGACTCTGTGTGCAGTGAGAATTCAGTCCTGAGACAGGGGGACACTTTGATTTTTCTTTTTCCTGTGCTAGTAGATCACTGTAGAAGCAGAACTTAACAGCTACTTAAAAAAAAAAAAAACAAACCAAAAACAAAAACCCTAGAAAAATTTTGAACATCCTCTATGACTTTTAAACTCAATATTTAATTTCTTAAAAGTTCTGTGTTCAGAGCCTGGGACTATTGCAGACTTCAATAAATTAGCATTCCTTAATAAATGTGCCTTGAGCTGTTTCTTAGATTGTTGCCATTTTGTCCTTGGTGGACATGGATGTCCTTCCACTTCCTGGAAGGAATGGCTTTTTGTTTCTTGTTTTGCCAGTTTTCAGGTTCCTAAGATCTTTCATTATCTAACCCTTGGAATTTTGAAATACTGTGTCACCTTTATCACTGTAAAGGTTGAAAACTTCCTATTTCTCAGAAAAACTGTGCTGGCACCTACCCAACAGTTAGAGAGGAGAGAGAGCAATAGGGATATTAATTGAAGAGTTTGCAATGGTTTAAATGCCTTTTTTACCTGCAGTGAATTACAGATCTTTGTTCTGCTCCCTTAACAATTCTGGTTTCTCTGCTTCCTGTTGTACCTATCCATCACAATTAATGAGCTCTTTTATATTTATCGTTAATTGCATAAGGGTAAAGAAGATGCAGGCTGTGGGAACATCTGAAGTGTTTTGTCTTCCATGTGAAGTATGGAATCCCAATAGAGGATCCTTCCTGCTCCTGAATGTCTGTTTGCTGAGCCCTGACAATGAACATTATATCCAGTTCTGCACATATCCTAGCAAAAAGTATGGCCTGTTCCAGTGGTGAAGGAATACATTTATTTTATGAGTGTGTTATACAAAACACCACAAGCTAGTAGATTCTGATTTTTATTTGGTGGTAATCTTGATCAATAGCAGCTAAACCATTTACAGAAGAAAAATAAATGGAAAGAAAATTTCACATTTATATTCCAGCTGTGCAAAGGGATCCTGGGTTTTCCCCCATTCTCTCCTCCCAGAGCTTGTCAGCAGTAGGAATTCATAGTAATAAAAGCCAGACTTATTTCCAATGCAGGTGTTTCTGGAGTGATTGCAATCTTTTTGATTAACTGCATCTGCAAGAGATCTCATCATTACAAGCAGAGCAGAACTTATGAAGGAAGGTGCCCCTAAAGTAGCAAGCTGGCGATTAAAAGAATATGATATGCTTTGGCACATGGGATTGGATGGGAATTTTGGAAGTACATAAAGGTAGGTCTGAAGATGTCATTATGCCACCAAAATCTTTGAAGCCTGCAGCAACATAATGGATTGGCAAAGGCAAAGGAGCCTGATGTGATTAGGTAGTGCTGAAATCCAGCTTTTGGAGATTAAGCTGCATTACTAAGATCAGGGGCCCTTATCAAACTCAGTCCCAGCAGATTGCCCTAAGTCAGCAGGGAAATGGCTGCAGAAAAGTGCTGATTTTGTCAAAATAGCATTTCACTGCTTGTGAAGGTTCCTAGGATGACAACCTTGGAGGCTGGGGTCTGGTTTCCTCATGCCAGGCAGCAACATAAGGTTTGGGAACATTACAAACTGAGTGGTCTCACTCTGCATTTGCAACAACAAGATTTAATTGAAAGGGAAATTGATTAACAGTTGCTAATCAAGGCCACATTTTCTTCTAGCCTCTCAGCTGGGGCATGTGAAGTATTTATGAATGGTTGTCATTCCAAGCTGAAGTTTTAGGGAGGGCAGTGTAAATTTGCACGTGTAAAATGCATGTGCTGTAACCTGCCTAGAAGTTTTCATAGCCTTCACAGCCACAGCCTAAGTAGAACTGTCACAAAAGGGTGGGACTGGGAAAGGTGGAGCAGTCTGATGACAGCAGTGTCCCTTCCTGCTCACCCTCGCTGCTGCTGGCAGATCTTTTTCCAGATCTTTCTTGGTTGCCTGGAACTGATATTTCTTCCCCCTGATGCTCATCATTACACTGAGCCCTCTGGTCATAACAGGCTATCATCCCTTACAGAAACCTTTTGAGGTGAGAAGTTACTTCCATACATGCAGATGCAAAAATGGGTGATTATCCAGGACATGTGTCAGGGCTTGAACCTCTGAGTGCCACTCCAAATCCCTGATTTCGAGATCATCCATTCTGCTTTGTGGTGTAAAGTCAGTGACACCTGGATGTGTGGCACAAAGAATTAAACAGTCCTTTCTCATCCAGAGGCATGGCAGTGCTTTGGCTTTCCCATCATTACTTGCAGAGAGACAAATGAAAGGATTCAGTGTCATGCAGCCACAACCCAAAGTCAAAAGGCTGTCTGAGTTGTTACTGGAGGAGATCCAGTTGCAGGAAGAAAAGTTCTTGCCAAATCAGCTAGAAAAGTTGACTGAAGTGTGTTTGAACAGACAGATTGTTCAGCCATCTATGCAACTGGCTCAGTAGAGGAAACTCTTATTCCTGGGGAGTTGGAAGCAACTATGTGGATGTATGTATAAAAAATAATAATTATATATATTGGACAATCTTTCAAGCTGTCACTGATTCTCTCAGTGAGGAGGCTGAATTCCAGGTGTAGAAGGGGGAAGAACTCAAACTTTGAAATTCAGGGTTGGTACCCTCCCACACTAATAATCCCCTACTTTATCATAGGGGTCTGTGTCTCTGGGTAGTGCTGTTGTTGGACACACTCCACCCAGCTGTCCCTATTCTGTCCTGCCTTAAAAAGCCATTCCAGATTTCTTTTGCCTCATCATATATCATCAAATAGGGAAGGCCTTTTGGTGTAGTGAACCTGGTTGCTAAAACCAGGATGGGATTTCATCAACAGCTAAATATCCATCCAGAACCATGGCATGTACTTGCTAGCAAAACATTTTGAATTCCCCATTCTGCATTAATTTGCATTTTGGGGCTTGGCAGCAGCACCAGATTTTGTATTTTTTTTTGGGATAGCACAAGAAGATATTCTGTTCCTTTTGAAGCATTTACCCTTCCCTGCCAACCTTCTCTGCTGGGCACATGGCAGGACACTGCTGCTCTGGCCCTGGCTTTTCTAGTGGGGGCTGAAGGGTTAAACTGAGCCCCAAGCACTTGTTCTTCCAACACACCCTGCACTCCTCACTCCCCAGGATTTATGGTCATCTAATCACTTGTTTAAAAGATTATTGGAAAAATATGTAAATGAAAGTTACTAAGTGTAGCAGAGTGGTGTAAAAGCAGACTTATTAGCAACAGGATGCAAGGCTCTGCACATGCTACGTTTCTGTTGCTGGAAACACCATCAAAGGGCTTTCCAAGACTGCAAGGCCCAGATGGATTTTACATCTTTATGCACCAGCCCTGAGCCAAAGCTGAATTCACAGGTGAAGCTGACACCCCAGCACATGGGGAAGTGTCTGGGTTGTGTGTCTGTCCCTCACCCCAGCTGCAGGTCTGGCTCCTGGGAGAAGGGGGGGGTCTCCTCAGAAAAGTTGGTTTTGAGTAATAATAATAATAATAATAATAATAATAATAATAATAATAATAATAATAATAATAGTAATTTTAAAACACTGGTGCCAGGGACAGCTTTGCTTCTGCACTGGGAATTTAATGAGGCTTTAGCCTTAAGGCTGAAAATACACATCACAACTATTCTTTTTCCAGGCCCACTGGAACTTCTCCCCCTCTAGAAGTTAAACATCTTCTGCCAGCAGCCCATGGGGCAGTGCATTAACCATGCTCTTTTCTTCCTTTGCTGGCAAGGAAGCTGTAGACTTAAATAGCACAACACCAGTGCCACAAACCCCATCTGCTTTCAGCACCCACACGAATCATGGTAAGGGTTTCTCTGGCAGCTGCTGGCAGTGGCCCCCCTGCCTGGGCAGAGGACATGGAGCAGAAAGAGCAGAAACCTGCTTTCCCCAGAGTATCTGCTCTCCTGAGGGAGCAATCCTCCAGCTGTGTAACTGATGGAGAGATCTCACAGACACAATATTCCACACTGAGAACCAAGGACAGGGCTGTGGGTATATCCAAGTTTTTGGGAAGAGGTCCATATGGCAAAATTTGGGAATTATTGTTATTTCAGTGTCAAACAGTTAGGTGTATTTGAAGTACACTCTGCAGAACCCCTCTTATATTCCAAAACAGAGGCTGTCAGCATACCAGACTGGATTCTGTAGCCTAGAGATACAGCCAGAGGCCCCACTAAATTCCCTGTCTGTACTGGTATTTGCTCTACGATTGCCCGAACACCACTGATCCCTTTTGCATGGGGAGCAGAGTGTTTGGGCTGCTGCAGAACTCAGCTCTGCCCTGCTCTGTCTGCTGGAAGGTGCCCCAGCCCTCCAGCAGGCCCCATGCCCAGATCCACGAGTGCTCCAGGGGTCCTGCTGCTCACATTCATCCTCTTGATCGGGAACCAGATGGGTGTGTGCAAGACACCTTAAACCCGGCCCTTGGAAACCTCAGACCGAGAGAGCCCGTGCAAAAATAAGCCCTCAAACAATAACAACAAAAGCAGCATGTGACTAAAAGCTGGAGTGAGGCACTGCCAGCATTTCTCTTGGCAACCCGTCACTCTAAGAATCTGCTCCTTGCCACACTTGTGCAAGGCACATTATTGAACATTTCCTGAGTATTTGCCCAGGATGCTGTAAATGCTGTCCAAATAGCAGGGTCTTGCCTGCTGCTTTGATACATCTGGCTAAATTGCATGGAGCAGCACGCCAGAGGCTGATGGAGTCCCCACAGGACGTGCTCCGTCTGTCAGGCTCTCCAAAGAGCCCGGGTGATGAATGATAGTGCTAACATTAAACAGCCTGCCTGTGATGTTTTTCAAGTGTCCCTCCCCAGCAGCTCGCCTGCTGCCCCGTCTTCCAGGAGATAACCCAGCACAACAGAACATTACCTCATTAAACAAGCTGGCTCTAATTAAAAACAGGCAGGGCATCACCTCCCCTGTGTTAGCCTGAAGGGTCCACTCTGCCATTTAAATTCTTCTTTGGAAGATTAATGTCCACACACGTTGCGAAGAGTGATGTTCTTAGAAGCAGTTGGTTCAGGGCTAATATTGGATGTGATGAAAGTGAGCATCAACAACAAAAATTCCAATCTTGGGGGCTTCAGATGTTGGTGCCACACTCTGAGAGGGTTATGTGTGTGTGTGTGTGTGAGGGATCTCTCCATCCCCAGCTTGGAAGAAACGGAGAGATGTGATTTTGTGCAAATCCCATATTAACACCACCCAGACATATTGTTTAGGCCCAGGATCTCTATCACTGCACTATACCTGTGTAAATATATGTATATAAACATATATATGTATATATCTTCACAGGACACTCACAGCAGAACCTTTGACAAACATTCTGCCACATCAGCTCCTCTGTTCCTCCCATTACTCTGAGTTTCAGGGTAAAGAAAGGCCAGGTAAGAGATGCATTTGGCTGGCCCCTGAAGGGATGGAAAGGAAAAGGGGAAAATGAATCATATCCATGAACTCAGAGCTCACTTTTCATGGCACTCAGGTTTTTCTTCCCTGATGGCTCTCTGGTTTATTTTAAGCCAAAGGTTTTAAGTTCAAAAATGACTTAATTTGGAATAATTTGAAGCAAGCCAGTAGCCTTATTTAAATCACTTACTACTTAGTTTGGCTTTTATTCCTACAGAACATTTGACACAGAGCACTGCTGTGATTTATGCAGAATTCCCATTGCAGGAGTGGCCTGACACATTGGAAGTGCTTCAGAATTTTACTGTCACTGCCTGATTGGAAAATCTAATCCTTGTTTGGATTGTGTTTTCAGTTCATATTGAAGTTGTCAGTGGCAGAGATATGAATACCTATGGATTAACACAGGTCCAGAAGCATCATGTTTAAAGAATAGCCTTTTAAAAGAGTATTTACTGACCTTAAACAGGTGCAATCTGTTTGATTGTCAGTTTTTACAGTTACTCAGATTACAATTATCTGAAGTTACTATGATGTGTATACTTTCCTGTCTTTTATTTTTTTGTCTTTCATTGATAAGATGATCCTTG
The DNA here is from genome assembly GCF_049639895.1 of Pseudopodoces humilis. Lineage (NCBI taxonomy): Eukaryota > Metazoa > Chordata > Aves > Passeriformes > Paridae > Pseudopodoces > Pseudopodoces humilis. Next base: position 27,348,575 of record NC_142209.1, read on the forward strand.
AAGTCACAAAAAAGCTGTCTTAGTAGCTAGAAAACCAGCACAAAAGGTGCATTTTAGGCTGTCAAACATCAGGTAAAAAGTCAAATGCAGCTGCCTCTGGGAGGAAAAGCTCAATAGGGTTGTTGGGGGAACATGGCAGGGGGAAAAAGTGCTTAAATATCTATAGTAAATCTTGAACTTAAACCCTTTGGTTTCAATTAAACCAGAAAGCCACCAGGGAAGAAAAAAATGGTGACTTAACTAGACCTAGTCTGTGACCCGAGAAATGTCTGTCTGAAATGCTGGTGACACAGACATTAGCTTAAGGTCATGGTGCCACCTGCACTTTGGCAGCATTTAGTGAAGATTGCTGTACAAAAACCATGTACTTGGTCAAGGTGGGGACACATTGCAGCTTAATTAGCTGGTGTCTTGTGTAAAACAGCCAGAACCACTCAGAATGATCTGCAATTTCATCACACAGTCAGTGGAAACAGGCTCCCTGGAAGAAGGACACTCATCCTCTGTGCCTCTCTGTCCCCCAGGAAAGGTTTGGCTTGGAAGCGAAGCAAGGGAATTGAGATTTAAAACTGAAACATCAGACTTAATGCTCACCTTAATGTGCATGTGGGAACAGGAAAATGGATTTAATGAGGAAGAACCAGCTTGGATCCTTGCCCAAATCTTAGTCCCCAGTATTCTGGCTCGAGAATGATCAGGTGCAATAAAAAAATTAAAAATAATAATAAAAAAAGGTTTCTTATTTCTGTGTTCTTATTCCTGTGTTCTCCAATATCTCTTTCCTGCCAGTGTTCAAAGTGAGGCTGTCAGGTACTCCGAGAACATCTGGTTTCTAGCAAGACCCAAAGTATCAGGAGGATTTTATCCTGCTATCTTTTTACCAGGAGATCATCAGTCCATTTATGGAGGTCATTTGGAGAGGGCTGGCAGACCCTTGAGGTGCTTCAGTCAGGAGTTACAGCAAAATCTCACTGGGTTCTTGAACCTTACAGCTCCACATGGACTCCCACCCCTCCATTTATCATGGTGTTCAGACTTGCAGTCAAGTTCCTTTATTTCATAAAGCATTCCTGTTGTTATGAGTATGATCTGGAACTCTTCATGATCCTTTAAAGTGTAACAGGTTTAAAAAACAAAACAAACTCAGGCAATAAATGACTTTTTCAGTTTGCTTTTTGAATAATCTGCAATAGTCATAAAATCAAAGAGGAAATAATAAAATCCAGTATTCACACACGTTATTAACAAAGTGGAAATGGCTTTTAAAACCTCTCTACCTCTGTCTGTGCTGTATCCTTGGGAGTTCCTTAAGGGCTCCCTTAAGGGATATAAGTGGCAAAAGTTGTGGCAGACTGGAGTAGACTTCTCCACTGGCAAGACCTTCACCTCAATCCTAAAACTGACTGGTTCCATATTCTCACCCTTTCACACAAGGAGATAGCATTAAATTAAACTGATACAAGTAGATAATTGCAAATTAACCTGCTTGCTGCTGTGGAACTTGCTAAAGGAGAGGGCAGAATTTGCTGATCTCAGAGTGTATGAGCAGATCAGTTTATTTGTCACTACAAATGTCACATGTTATGTGCTTGTCCCTTGGAAATATCTAGGTGCAAATTTGCAAATTCACCTTGAGTTAATGGTAAGCTGGTGCTCTTCTCTCCCATTCTGTGGCCATAATAATAATAATAATAATGAGGCCATGATATGCCAATTCCTGAAACATCCTTTCTCCATTCTCAAAATTCTCTCCTTCCACCATTTTACTGTCTTACATTTTAAAATTCAATGAAAGCTTTTGATCAAGACATTGTCTCTTCTTTGCTTCATCGACTCCTCTAGCAGATGAAATATTTTTTCTCAGTAGTGGAATACAGTGCTAAAAGACATTCCTTCAACGTGCCATTTTCCAAGCTGATGGCTAACACACCATTCTAGCAGCTCCTTTTTGTGCACAAGGAGGCACGGTGAGATGTAGAAGGATGAGACAAAGCAAATGTTGCCTGACAAATATTTCCTGGGAGCAGGACAAGGAGGATGCTCCATCTCACAAAGAGGAGTCTGGCAAGTCATAGCAGGTCATGTCATTTAGCTCTGTTCTGACAAAAGCAGATGTTGGGTGCACCTGACTGTCCAGCACACCAGGGGAAAGGGTTTTCACAGCTCTCCTTGCTTCACTCATCAAGGTACTTGGTTTCAGCTGACATCAGCTCTCCTCCCTCAGAGCTGCCTCTTGGCAGACCAGGCACCTGCACTAACTAACCGGGGCCTTTTTGTTATTTTTAGTGCTTCTGTTAATACATCAAGCTGCTAAGCAAGTTCCAAACTTTTCAGAATTCTGTACTATCAAGGCTTCCAGAAGTTCTGTTTCTCTCCAAAGGATTGAACTTCCACCTGAGCCTCTGGCACCTTGGAGCGGTGCTGTGTGCTCCACGGGAGCTCACGAGCAGCCTTGGCCTGCAAAGCTGCATGAAGATGTTTGCTACTGCACCTCATGGGCAAACTCCTGTAATCCACGTCCCCCTAATGCAGAAAGTGCTCTGTCCCACCTAAGAACCTTGTTTGAATGCAGTCATGTTCTTGTGTCGACTTCTTTGAAGACTTTAAATAAAGTAAGACTTGCAAACGGAGTTGAGTGGAGAGTGTTTATCTCATTGGCGAAAAACTGTGAATCTCAAGCTTTTTCCCTGCTGGGAGTCATTACAAAACCAGAAACAACTCACAATAGCCTGAACTTATTCCTCTGGGATGTGGTAAAGCCCATCTTCCATCCTGGCCAGGCCTCACTCAGGATATTCTGAGTTGTCTTGGTATTAAGTAACAGATGCATTTCTGAAGAGTTTTAACAAAGACATTCTCCAGCAGAAGACACGTCAAAATGGTCCTAACCAGACCTTACAATAGAGCCAATCAGTCATACATTTTGGGAGGTTCGATGGTTAATTCCAACTTCCAGCTCTGCTGCAGGAAGAATTTCACACAGCTGGGATTGGTTAAATAAGAAACTTGAGATGACACCATTGCAGGCCTAAACATTAGCCTGGCTAATGGCAACAGATCTCTCTCCTCTCAACACCAAAGGTAAAACTCAAAGCAGTCCTGGCTGTGGTTTGCACATTTGCAGATCCAGGATGTGTCAGGCTGTGCTGCACAAATCCCTGAGCACTGTGGTGACCTTTATTTGCATAATTCAACGGGGCACCTCTCAACCTCAGTTTCTCACTGGTGCTTAGACATCCTATTTAAACACCAACCTTTCAATTCCCACAATCCCCTTCCAGAGGGGAAAATACTCTAATTCCTCACAAGCCCTCCAGGACATAAACACAGCACTAACCTTCAAATAGAAAAAGTTACTTGCTTAAAAAAGCTTTTCCAGAGAAGGGACTAGTTCCTGACTGTAGAATGAGAGTTTAGCCATATAAACTCACTTTGGGGTCTGTAGTACAGGATATGAGCATGAATCAAGCATTAAAAATATGAGTAGAGAATAAAAGCTCTCCCTAAATCTCCCCTTATTGTATAAGCTGCTATGAATTAAAGCCCTGATTTTTAGTCATCAACATAATTATTTAGGAACATTTTCCAGACCGGTGTTTTTTTACAAGTATTTTAACAACCTGCAAATCAGGAAACTGTAAATCAGAGAAATGAACTGAAATCAGCAATCACAAGGCAGGAGGTCCCTGGCTGAGGCTGTGACAGTGAATAGTGGCAGCCCTGCTCCCTTGCCTGCCAACACTGGGAAGGGCTGCTGGAGATAGGCTTGAGCTAAAATCCACCACAGCCTGGGACCTGACAAGGTTGAGGGAGTTTGACTGCAGTGGCCTGAGCCAGAACACACACAAATCCCATTCTTGCTGTGAAAGATGGGGCATTGCAACACCCTGGGTTTGCAGTCTCTCCTTTTTCCTCCCCGAGCAGGATGAACCTAGAATTAAAAGTCCTTTGCAGGTGTCTTCTTCCTTTCCCCAGATTGAGCCAGTTCTGCTTCACTTTCCTACACCAAACTGAGGCAGTAGGTTTATAAACCATATTTGCAGGGCAAACCATAAGTTTTAGTGCCAAAAAGTTACAGCTGTGTGTTTTCTAGAGGTGCACTCCATCATCAGCCTGGGTCAGCCTCACCTCAGGCAGAATCCTGATCTCTATTCCATGTTGTAAGTATGGCCTTAGTTTTGCTGTAAAGTTTATTTTTTTTTGTCAAGTGAGACAATTTATTCAAAAATATTAAATACTGAGGGATTCTTATCCAGCCTTTGGATGGTTGAGTGGCAGCCCTTGTGTTCAGTGGTCAACAACCTGTAAGGCAGATGTCTTGTCTTTGACAAAGGATTCATGTGCCAGAAACAAAAATCACACCTGGCATGGCAGAAAAGAGAGACAGTGAAGCCCCAGCTCTGTTCTGCTCTGTTCTATCTGGGACAGAAGTGAATCTGTTATTAGAAAAATCTCTGTAAAAATGTGGTACATTGAAAAAAAAAAACCAAGAAAAAAAGCAAAAAGAAATAACAGCAAAAGAAAATCACTGCATTTTATTTCTTTCCTAGCTAGTACTTACCAAAGGTGTCAAAAGAGGACTGATGCTGCACCCCTTGCCCCCAAAAAGGTGATTTAAGCCTTGCAGAACCACTTATTTAGCCAGATACCTGGAGCTGCATTAATGCTTGCTCACACTTGGCTATAACCCTAGCCAAGGAATGCATAAAAGGTGAGTTCCAGGAGCTGCTCTCTTAGAAAAGGACTGAGATGGGGGAAAAGGATGAGAGGAAGACAAATTAATTGTGAGTTTTACTCTTTTCTGAATAACAATATTTCTTGTGTGAATCTGAAAAGAGCCTTTCTATTGTTTCTGAGAGGCTTTTTTCCCACTTCTCATTCCTTCTCCAGAGTTCTCCCTAGGCTTTGAAAGTTTCTGTTGTAGCACAGAATACACAGTGCTCTCTAAATCTAAGTGGTGGCTTTCCTTGCTGAACTTCCTTCCATAAGGAAAATGCATTGGGGTTACCAGGAGAGCTGGCAGCAGTTTCCTAAACAGCCTTTTGAAAGCTTTTTTAAGAAAATAAATTACAAATAATAGCAAATAATGCACACAAAGATATTCAGTACTCCCATCTCCTTGCACAGAAATGCTGGCAGCTGCTGCGAGGAGCTGAGAAAAAAAAAATCACCATTATACTCCAGGCAGCTTGAAACCAAATAATATGCACTCACAAAAGGTTTTGATTTTGGAGCTATTGTGCCTGGCCTGTCTGGGAGGAGGGGAGAAAGAGACCTATTGTCTCTTAAAAAGCAAAACAGTGGCCTGGTTTTAGTTGTGCAGGAATGGAGCGATCTGCGCGCTATTACAGTCAAGACATCCTCTGTGCAGATCTCGCTCCCTGCTCCACTGAGTTTGCAACTGGTTTGCCAAATCCCCACAGGGCAGGAGGCCTTGCACCCCAGCTGCTGCAGAAGGAATATCCCCCACTGCTCAGCGTGATAGGACAGTAATAAAAACATCATTTCTAATAGGAAAATGATGCTTGCAGAACCAAATGGAGGCTGGCTGGCTTAACAGAGAGGGGGCTTTGGGAAGGGCAAAGCCATCCTCAGCAAAGCTTGGGGATGGAAACTCAAAAAGAGCAAGAAGTGTCCCAGAATCCCTCAAATCTAGGTAGAGAACCTATATAGGCATTTGTAATTCCTGCCTAAAGTTAAACTTCTAGTAGGCGCTACAATTCTTTATGAAAATGTTGTTTAGGAACTTTCTAGATGAAAAAACACTTCTCTATTCAAGCAATTACTGCAGCTTTTCTCAGCCTCCCTTCTGTTCCTGACTACTCTTCTAAACAAAAACAGCTTTTAAAGAAAACTACTGGTTGTAGGCACAAAACATCCACAGAATTTAAGTTCTATCTTTGTCAAGGACTTAGCATTGATCACAACTGTGAATACAGACCTGTTCAGTGACACTTTTATAAGTCAATTTTTCATTATACAGCCTTGCTCCGGCACCCTTAAAAATATATAGCAAAGATTGTACCAACACTATAAACTCAATAATTATTTCATCATGGCTTATCTTGCCCAAGAGTGTTCGTAGACGCTCTAATCATGTTCCAGAGAAATGGATTTGGAATGGAAAATAAAATGCCTGAGAAGGGAGAAAATGTGAATTTGCTGGGCTCAGAATGAAAGCTTGAGGCGTCAATCCTAAAGCTGCCTCCTGCTCTTGAGCTGGTCTCCAGGAGTTGTTCAACATCCATGTGTTTTACCAGTTAAATCTTTGGAATAACAACATACTCAGTGGACTTCTCTACCCTTATCTGTGCAGGAAGTCCCTTTGCAGAGAATTGCTCTTGGCAGGGGAAGTGTCAGCACAGTTCAGCTGATGAGATCACTGTGAGCTACCCCTTGGCTCTGCTGGGATCCCAGGCTGCCTTTCTGGAGGGGAGCAAAGAATTGTGCCTTTCTATTGTTTTTCTACAAATAGGTCAGATAATAATTCTGCTTCATATCTTGATGAAAAGAGAGGGAGTATTCAAGGGGTCTTGCCCAGTAGTTTTTTGGGTGAGATACACAATTGAAATTCTTTGTTCTCAAGCTTTTCCTCAGCATAAGGAACTCAGAGAACTGTATTTTAAAAATGTTTTGAATATTTTGAGGGCACTGTCCTCTTGCAGTAAGTGCTGCTTTCCCCAAACTCAGGAACTAAGAGGTGCCAGCAGCTAGAAACAGAAGTGATTCAAAGTAGTTTGTGAGCATCTCTGCTTACATGAATTCAGTGCTAAAAACATTTATATCATGAAAAAAAAATATTGCATTTTCCCCACTTAAATAATCTCAGCTCCACATAGATACTGATCACATAATTAAGGAATAAAGACATTAATCCCTTACATTTGTGTTCAGCTGTTTTTAATGAAGAACGTTAAGTGTAGCATCAGAACAATTTGGACTCCTGGGATGTGTAAGCACATGGTGTCTCTTTCCAAACAAGGTTCACAGAAGTTGTCTCATTTGAAGCACCAGGACAGCAAAAATGTAATAATCCTATAAAGAAAAGGAAATAAACTGCAGGATTTCATATGTCTTTCATTGGCCAAAACATGATTGTACTAGGAAAATGGACAGGTTGAAAACTAGTGTTTTGAACTTCTCAATGCCAGGATTAAACTGTTTCTGAAACTGTAGGAATTTGTTCTGTGAAACAGAAACAGCTACTTCAGCAATGAACATTAAAGGATCTGTCATGATGCTGAAATGAACTGGTCTGCTTGCATTCAGCTGAGCACAGTGGTACAGGCACACACTGGCTGTTCATTGTAATGGTGTTTCTAAACCCAGATTAGTTTGTAAAGTGCTCTGACACCTCCCCTCTCTTCCTTGTAGGACACTCATGCAGACCTGTGCCTTTTCCAAAGGGAGAATAAACAATCTTGGTGTATTTCTGGCATCCAAGGAGAATGATGTGAAAATATCTTTGGATCAAGGATGTCACTTTCTTGCCCCAGACTATTTCATGCTCAAACATTTGGTGAAGCTTGGCTCAAACCCTTTGCATTTCAGGCTATATCCAGGCTGGCTTTCACAAGCACTTGGCCTCAAAGCCCTCAAAGGTGCATTGCATTTCTGTGATGGAAAAAACCTACAAACAAATCCCCAGCATGTCAGCTCTATGGATAGATGACCTTAGGGAGAGGACAGGGATTTGGAAGCATGGAACTTACGAGCTGATGTGGCCAGAAAGCCTTCAAATTATATGAAATTAGTGAGTCTCCCATGTTGCCTTGGTAGTTTCAAAAATTAATATCTCCAACTTATTTTTATAATTTTAATTTTAATAATTATAATTTCCTTATTTTTATAATACAGGACAGAGATATTAAGAAAAAGGACTGGACCTCCACAGCATCCTCTCATTGCAAAAAGCCAAAAGAGAGAGTACAAAAGAGAGTACAAAACCCTCTTCAGAAATACACTGAGTTGAAAAGACTCAAAGGCATGAAATTGGTAAAGTTTTTATCATGAGGGACAGGATTCAGAAGTTCTTGGTTTTGAAGCTATCAGTGAATGTCTCTTTGTTTTGTTTTTTTTTTCCAGAATAGAAGGATAACACAGTTTGTTTTTTTCTTAATGATTTGTATAAACTTATATTAGAAACAACAGCCTTCTGATGAAATTAAAACTGCATCCTTTGTGGAATTTGCAGGAATTCTGGGTGATCTTCTAGTGTTGTTAAATACTAGAGATGTGTTAGTTCTGCAATATCTAACAGTTGTGAAGAGCAGTAGAACATTTGTAAGATTAGATGGAGCTGATGTCAGTCAGTCTGACACTTTTATTTATTCAAAGGACAAGGTTATAGCCAAAGAGTCTTGAGACTGTTTCTCAGTGCACGTCCTCAAAGAAGCAAATAATACAACAAAATTCCTGAGCCCATCAGACAAGACAAAATAATTGACATATCCAGAAACCCCAGATGTTGCTGATCTTAGCTGAGATCTGATTTGAGGTTTTAGAAACCTGTTGATAGTGAGTGAGAGATTTTTGTTTTGGGAACACAGAGAGAGGGAACTTGCAGCTGAAGCTTTGTGTGTGGAGGCTGAGAGGGCTGGTGCAGAGACAATTGTTTGTCTCAGGATGGGAAGGCACACCGTGCTGAGAATTACAACACAGGTGGAGGACGAGTTAAATGACACATCAGATAATAAAACACAATAGAGATGACAGGGGAGAAGAGAGGTATTAATAATGTGAATGCACTTTACAAGAATATCCATGTGTGGAGAAATGAGTGAGCAGAACTAAGGATGAAAGTGGAAATTACAGCGTAACTTTAAAGAAATAGAGAAAATACTGTGATCTCTTCAAGAGTGAGGTGGAAAAAAGAGATACTGGCTGTAATCCAGACAGCTCAGCTGTTTTGTAGAAATACCACATTTTGAGGAGCTTTGAGAGACAATTACAATTCTCAGGACCAATAAAGCACCAGGGGCTGATAGTGTTCCTGCTGCATTATTGAAAACAGAAGGGCCTACACAGACTCAAAGGCTTTTGAAACTGATTTGGTTTGGAAGCTTGAATAAATTCCGAGCAAATTTGCCCAACTCTCTAGAAGGGAGAAGCCAGAATGGAAGAAATGTTGCAGTATTTTCCCTTCTTTGTACAGACTAATACATCCAAACTGCTTTATAAAAAACCCTATTTTTGTTCATGGAGAGGAGAGACTTCATCCATTACGAGCTCAGGAGAGGACAGGAATGTGATCTATATATATATATATATATATATATATAAAATATCTGTGTGTATGTTTGCTCTCTAGCTTTTAGGGAGGTATAAAGAACCTTGTGTATTTGTCACAAATTGACTTTCCAGCAGAAAGGTTCAAATATGAACTGCTTGAAATGGCAAACATTGCACATTCTGCTCTGTTTGACCTCAGTGAAGGGTTAAGTCAGAGAGATGCTTAAGTATCATTCCTGTAACTTTTAATATGACTGGGTGGGACTAATACACTCACTGTAAAATTATTAGAATAGTGTGAATTTGAATGGTTTACATTTCCTTTTTGAGCATTGTGGTGAGTTAACTGTCATGAGAGAGAAGAAATACAGCTCAGAAGAGAGTTGTAGACCAGAAGGTACTGCAAATATAAAAACAAACTCCAAAGAGCACTTAAATTTAAAGGAAATAAAGCCCAGTTGTTAGCTTAAGATCATCTTAGGAATGCTTTTCTGGAAGTCAGTAAAAACTCTAGATTATGTTGATATTAAGGGGTTTGAACACCTCAGGGGAAGCTAAGGCTTGTTAAGAGTGATAATGATGTTACTTTTTCTGCAGGTAACATTTAGGACCAAAAGAGTGAGAGACACCAAGCTGCAGAGCTTCAAGTTATTGGATCTCTACTTAGATGGAAGAATGGTCACTAAATAACTTGAACAAAGACCTGGGATAGTTTTTTGGAGAATGTAGGAGAAAATGTGTGGAGATGATTTAATAAAGATGAGCTTGAAGTCTGTAAAGAACCTAATATAGTAAAGGTAATGAAATCCCCAGCCAGTGTGTTGGCAGAGCCAGCATTTAGGATGATGGAAGACAGAGCAGCCAAGCATTTCTTGAAAGGCTGTTCTCATGGTATTTGACCTGGGTGCTGATCAAAGAGACAGCATGACTGAGCATGACCAAGGACCCTTAATGTGAATTAGTAACAATGGAGAAAAAAATGCCCTAATTGGAAAAAAAAAATTTAAAAAAATGCCCTTGACAGTCTTAGCGAGCTAGGGAAAGAGCCAGGGAGTTTTTGGGTCTGTATAGCTAGTAAATAAGTAACTAGCACTGCATTAAAAGCTGGATGTCATAACAGGGTCTCTATAATGGCAGATGTGATGCAGTTAAAGTGCAATGGGAACTTGGCATGGAGTAGGTCAGAAGATAGACCTGACCCAAATATTATACCTCAGTGGAGGTGAGAAAGTGAGGGCAAATCTGCTTGGGAAGATTTAAAAGAGTTAGAACTATTGAACCAAGAACTGTGAAAGGAAGAAATTTGGCTGGAAGGGTGGTTGGTGATTATTATAAGGGCTCTGATGGCTGCAGCTTTGGTTTTCATGTGAACTCTTACATAAAAAAATTGTCTCAGCTGGAGATAGGGAGCTGTAAATGCACCACACTGGGCTAATTCTGATACAACTGTTTGACCTTAATCTGTTTCTTCACTTGCATTTGTATTCTAACCTTCTCAACTGCTAGCACAATATTTTTATGACTTGGACTTACTCTTTATGCAGTTCACTTGTAGGAGCACTTCTGTCCTTAGCTAGCCTGAAAATTGCAGGGATTCTGGGATATGAGCCAAAGTTCTCTGAAGTTCCTGGAAACACTTGTGGATGAGGCTCTGTCATGTGGCTGTTTGTCAGGTCTGAAGGTATTCATGATTCTCTGCCACGTTCAAACTCTAGATGCTGACCTAGATTGGTAGAACTGACCCCTTTATATTTTCAGTTTCTCAAACCTTTTTATTCTACACTGACGTGCAATCAAATCAACATTAAATTATTATTTCATGTCCTGAGAATGTATGTGACTACATCTTGGGGGAGATAATGGAGAAGTTTTCCAACTCCAGAAATATTTTGGGTTAAATTCCTCCATGTGCTGTGATTGTGTAGGTAAGTCTTCCCTTCCAGTACCCTTGCCTGGCAAAAAAACCCAATAAAACTTTATCAAATGTATTTATGTATTTATCATGCATGTATGTGTTATGTACATATACAAATATTTTCATATCTATGTTGTAGCTGCACAAAAGGTTCTGCCCATTGCATTGTGATTTCCCTCTCAGATCACCCTGGCTTTTGCTCAAGCTCTGTCACAGCCCCTCTCACAGTGGCTTTTCAGCTCAGGACTTTTCTCCACATCCCACTTCCTCTTTATGGATTGAAAGGACAAGTTGTTCTCCCTCCAGTGGCTTTTGTTCCCATGACTCTTTCTCAGACTTTTGCATTAGCCATTGGTATCCTGCTGCCCCTGATAGCTCATTGAACTTGGTCTTGAGTCAATGGTCTTGTTTTGAGCCAATTAGAAAAGATTTCCTTTCCTTTATCAAAGCTAAACAAAACCAAGGAAATTAAATTAAATACAAAACTATGTTTGAATAACAGTGGGGCTGTGACATGAGGCAGGAAGCTCAAAGATAAGGCTGATGATCTGCCCAGAAGTGCTGCAGGAATGAAGGCCAGAATGTCAGCCACATTTTTGTGGGGCTCCATCAGTTGTCTGTCAGAGCAGTGACTGCCTGGAGTAAGGAAATAGCATCTCTGGACGGGGCTGGGAGGGAGGGGATGTGTAAACTCCCCCTGTGCTGTTCCCCACCCCTCTCTGCAGGCTGAGAGCTGATCCTGCAATGCAGCGAGTGCCGCCCGTGCTCCGGGAGCAAAGGTGCAGGAGGTCTACAAGGGCCTCTAATTACTGTCCTCATCTTGCCCATCCCTCATGAATTGATGAGCAAATGTCTCTTGAGCATTTCAGGATACTTCTAGGTTAAGAAAAATTGCTAAACTGGGCATCCTTTGCTGATGTTGTTCAACAGCTTTATTGCTCATCCTTCTCTGATACTTCTTTTTATAGCCTTATACAGGGACAGAGGGCAAATATCCATTTATTCCATCCTTCCCTCAGTTCCCTTGGTGAGAACTGAAAACTCTGCCTACACCTGGTGTTAAAGGAGTGTGATTATTGCTCTTCTGGAAAACATCATGTTAGTTGACTGGAATATATCTACTGTAGAGACTTCAGCTGGAAATCAGAGCTATGAGGTGTCCATTCATCCTGCTCCTTGGGGAGACTGCTCACACTTCCCCTCCATGCTGGTGTCTGATAAAATGACAGAGAAATAACTGGGTGTGATGGCTTTAAATATATTGAGCTGTCCCAAAGTTTCACTTGCTACAATTTCTGACCCAAGCAGAAGTTATATTTTCACCAGCAGACTGAGAGCCAAGTTCAAAGCTGAAGAAAGCCCAAAGAAAGCTTTTCACTCTGCTAGCAAGTACTTGGGCATAGAAACACTGTGGAAGGCAATGGAGAATGAGAAATGCAGAGTAAGAACTGCAGGTCCTTTGGCTTCCATCTGTTTTCTAAGACATGTAGTAAATCTTCCTTTTTAATACATGAGTCTCTCCATCATCCTTACTTTATGTAAGCTCGTTTCGATTGCAGACTCTAAATATTTCTTTGGCTATTTATTTTTAAGTAATGCATTTCAAATTCTCTCAAGAAACAGAATATTCAGTTGAAATTCAAGGGAGGGGCCTCTGTTGGAGCACTGCTGACAGACAGCTGTAAGGACAAAAAAGCCACAGCTCTGGTAATAAAGATAAAAGGAGCTCAACACATGAACCAACTTCCTCACTTGCTGTGATTCAGCATGGTTTGTTTCTTTCCAATTAATTGAACACTGGCAACTTCCAGTCATTTTTGTCAGGAGTTATTGCAGATATTGTGCCTAGAACAATCTTTTTCTCAATTAATCATTTTGGCAAAATACCTGAGAGGGGACTATGGACAGTTCCAAACTTCATAGAAATGATATAAAATGATTTAAAATGTGTAATGTTGCTGGACTGCTGCACTGCTGGCTGGTCAGAATATGCTGGGGTAAGTTTAGTGAATAAATGTCCCCATCCAGCACAGTTCTGCACCCTGGAGGTGGTCACAGGATGGAAAACTTGTGTAGCTGACAGCAGAGTGTCAGGGCTCAGCCCTGCCAAGTGCTGACAGTGCCCAAGGACAGCCCTGCTTGGAGCTCTGACACCTCCTGTGCAAGGCAGGTGTTGGCAGCAGCTGGAGCTGCCTTGCCCGTGTTATCTGTGGCTGTTATCAGGTGAAGCCCTGCCGGGAGGATGGGGAGTATAAAACAACACGTACCAGTGACCCTGAAGTTATAAAGATGCCTAAAGCTCGGGACCACCTGGAAGAGGATGTTAGGAGGGAAACAGAGATGACTGATGGCTTTCTCATTTTTTAGTGTCCTGATTGCTGTTGTCACTCCAAATGCCAGCCCTTCACAGCCTTATCCTGCTCCATCTCAGCATGGGTTTAACAGCGTGGATGCCTTCCTCTGCCTCTGGCCATTTAGGGCTCATCCATCTGGAAGGACCTGCCACAATGCGTGTGAGAACTCACCTGGGCAGGAAGGAATGCCAGATCCTTTGCTTTAATGATTGACAGAGCCCCTGTGATCACAGTCACACCAGCTGACATCCTGTGTGCTACCCCTGGCTGGGATACATCCTGTGTGTTTGTCTTTGCTGCTTTCTGCCTTCACTGGGACAGAGGAGAGAGTTGTTAAAACCCTGTTTGGAGTCACTCTTCTCCCTCTGCAAACCACTGTCTTTTCCTTCACGGTATTTGTTCACAGAAGATCTGAAGCTGAAGGAGAGGTGTGTTTTTTAGAAGATAAGGACACCTTGTTTGTCTTTGCTTAGCTGTTTTCCCTGACTCCAGTGCTGGAAGACAGGTCCCTGACCTCTCTCCCTGGTCTCTCTCATTCCCTGGTGCTTCTTCTCTCAAGATCAGATTTTCTTGGCATGACTTGAAATTCCCCTTGTTAAGTTTTTTTTAGTTTTTATTCGCTTTTTGGGTTCACAGTGTAAAGAAGGGACCAACCATGCAAAGAGGGGACCAGCAGCAGAACTACCCAGCAGAGAAGTGGAGATGACTGGCCCAAGCAAAAATTGCTCTCCTTCCTCTAGCACAGGAAAAAAAACAGAAAAAGGGAAACACATGGGAAGTAACTCAAAGCAAAACCAGTGAGAATTTATGAATTAGATTCTCCAGAATACTCTTGCTGTGAGTTGGTGACCAAAAAAGCTCTTTAAACAGCAGTGTCATGTGACAAGTGCAGAGCCTGGGACTGTTCCCCATTTGGTTTTGGTTATTTAATGTGAGTTAGATTAGCAGAAAGCTCTTCAATGAAAGGCTGTAAGGAAGAACATATTGTTGATCTGGAAAAGTTGATAAACAACTGGCAGCCATGCATGGTATTTTCATGCTAAACCAAGATAAAAAGATTCCCTCCCCATTCTCCCCCATGCCCCCTTGTTTCTTTTTGGGATAATGTGAACATATGTTTTTGTCCCCATGAAAGGGACATGATTTTGATCAAGGCTTTGGCATGTCCAGCGAGCCCAGAGCAATTTTTTGTGTTTGCAAATAACAAAGATTATCTTTTTAAGATTGGCAGCCTCCCACCCTCTCATGGAACAAGCCACCTCACAGCTTTGACAGTGACACACAGGCCAGTGAGCCACAGGGAGCTGTGGCTGAAATAGTGCTGCTGAAACCTGATTGTCTCCTCAAAATGAGTTTTGTAACCAAAGCAATGGCTCTCTTCCTCCACAGTCACATCCAGGGAGCTCTCATGCTTTACCAAAGAATAATTAGCCTGCTAAGGCAACACTTGAAAATGTCTGTGCTAGCACCTAAAGACTCATCACCGAATCTCCTTTATTTCCAATTAAAATAAACACATATTAAGTAAATATTCACTGTCAAGTTCTAAATGCGAATTACTGCTGTGTGCTGTTTGTCAGGCCTTGTTCTGGGACGTGTTGCTTCTGATCTGCCCGGGTGTTTGTTACATTTTCCCCTGTAAGAGTGTTTGGAAATTTCATCAATCATGCATGCAAGTTCCTTTGTCGTCTTTTGAAGGACTGATGTGGCTTCGTTTATAAAAACCATGTTGGGAACATGCTTCCTTTTAAAAAGTGAAACCTCTTCTTAGCAGTGCCTCATCTGGAAGTGGCAGGGACAGAAAACAGCTTTAGCTGATCTTGGGGGTGATTTCTCTGCTCCAGAAAGTTTTCCAGTTCTTCATGCAGGCAGCCAAGGCAGCCCTCTTGGAGGGGTCATGGTAATAATTAGGTCACTCTAGGTGGATGCCACAAACTGCAAGCAGTTCTGACAAAATCCAGGTTTAAACGTATGCTTGGACATTATCCACTGTGCAGAGATGGAAAGAAGGGTTTCAGTGATCTAGAACATTCCCAAAGACACAGAAGATAGTTTTAAGGAAGATGTGAAGGAATTCTGGTGTTAATGGATCATCCCCACAGTCTCTGTGTGCCTGCCCTTAGGTGTTGAGGGGACAGTTTTTTTTCTGCTTTTAGCCTCAGGCAATTTAATTTCCTCACTGAAAGGGTGGTGAGGCATTGGAACAGGTTTCCCTGGAAAGTGATGGAGTCATCATCCCTGGAAGTGTTCAAGAAACACCTGTTACCTCTTTGGTGAGTAGATTTCAGAGAATGGCTTATAGGGAAATTCTTGATTAAGAAATGAGTTAATGAGTTCATTTGAGTTCACCATGAGTTTATGAGACAAATGAACTAATCCCACGCAGCGACTGTGAACCTTCTCTGATTGCCCTTCCACCTTGGCTGATATTTCAATCCAGAACCTGGTGGAAATCTGGGCAGGGCAGAAATAATAAAATAAAAGGTGCTGTGAGATGCCATGTGTCTTGGCACAGGCTTTTGGCGCTGAGGCTGGGAGGCTGTGCCTCAGCATAGCTACATGAGCTCATGTCTGTGCAGCTCAAATGCTCCCACTTCCCAGTGAAACAGGAGAGGGTGCCTTGGCATCACATGAAGAAGCTTTTTGGTCCCTTTCAAATGTCAGCTTTCCCCCTGGAGACTCGTTAAGCACAAAATGACAGTGTCCCCAGGTCATGCATTGCTCAGCAGCAACATGAGGCCCCCAGATGTGCTCACAGGATGTTCTTTGTCCAGGGGACATGGCTCCAGTTTTTGGTTTGGTTTTGTTTTATTCCATCTGGCTACAGAGGGCAGGAGCCAACGCACTGATTTGACTTGAACTTGAGGCATCACTCTCAAACACAAAGACCCTCCCATTTCTCATTCTAGCTTGAGCTTTGAGCAAAATAAGATCTTCCTTCAGTTCAGTTTGGAAATGTTGCGGCATATGGACGTGTTTAGGGATGGCAACAAGGATCACCATGCTTTGTAATAAGTGAAGATTTAAAAACTGAGTGTTCTTCCAGCTGCACATGTGTGAGAGGCAGATCCACTTACAGATTTATCAGGCATGAGAACACACAAAGAGGTGCTTGTACTCCATCCAAAGCTCCTCATAAAGCAGTTTAGTTTGCACAGCTCTGAGTCTTCACTGCGAGTTCATCTTCCTAGAGTGCTCCACAGCTTCACACACAGCCCTTTATTCCAATTAACTCCATTGATTTCAACAGAGTTTGGTTGCTTTTCCCTGCCCCAGTGCATCCATATGCCATAAGATTTTTTTTTTTTTTGCTGTCACATAAACATAAAGTAATGCAGTAAGGCTCAGGGATGTGCCAGAGAAAACACAGTGTGCCTCATATGAACTCAAGATGTCAGCTTGTGGAAAAAGGAAGATGGATTTTGGCGCAGATAAAGGTACTTCATTAAGGGACGTATGAGGGATGTTGCAGGTTTACTCTGGGATCCCATCAACAGCAAGAAGAGACACTGATTGTCTTCTATAAATGGAGCTCTTCTGTGAGAGAATGAATCCTGAATTCTGAAACACCTATGAATGGCTTAGGACTTGCTGGGGAGTGCCCTCAGTGTGGCCATCCCTGGTTCCAAGGCAGGTGCTGTTGTCTGGGGGCTCTTTGCAGTCACCTCTCATCACTTCTGCTGAGGCTTTTTGATCAAACCTTCGTGCTGCTGCTCATAGAGAGACTCAATAATTCTGTGGCCAAGGAGAGGGGTAGAGTTACTTGCTCTGTGGAAAAGAATGTGGCACCAGGAAGGAGATCCAAAGGCAAGAGGAAAGGACTCAGAATACAGTTAAGTTTTCCAAGAATTTGTGATTCTGGAACCAGTAACAGAGCCAGCAGGATTTATATTAAATGTCTGAAGAAATATATCCCCAATTCAGGCAAACGTTGTTAATTCTCCGGTAGAAAGAGGCATGGTGAGGCCTTTTACAATAAACATCACTGGTTTGGATAAAATAAACCATCTGTGGGGCTACAGTCAGTAAAACTGGCCTGGTTTAAGAAAGTTCACTGCAACATTGACCCAATGAACTGTGCATCAAGGGCAGGATTCAGGCCCTCCACCATCAACAGGCTCCCAAGGCCCAGCATTTGGAAATGTTCAGCTTTTTCAGTGTTCTTCTCTGGGTGACAGGCTTGACTTGTGTAGAAATCCAGAAAACATCTTAAAATCCTGTGAGAAACCCCAGGATTTTTCAAGGCATGTGTTCATAGGGAACATAGGTCAGGGCTTATGTCTTTGTCTTCCATACAATCTCTTCAGAGTGTTATAACGAATCAGCTTTTATCTCTCTTTACACACCCCAAATCTGGGGATTAGCCTCCAAATCTAGAGTTAGGAAATAAAATGGGCTCTTTTTTATTAAAATTGATTATTGCAATAAAAACTCCCAAGCACATTAACTCCTCAGCTCTTCTGTGTCAGGTCATTAGCTGCTCAAAATCACATGGTATTCTCACAGAATTAATGATTTCTCTTTCAGAACGCCCAGTCCCAGTGGAATTACTGTGCTAGAAGAACCCACTGGTTTGAGTTCTTTTATTTGTATCCAAAGTGTCCCAGTGCTGCAACACCAGATCCTTTCAGCTCTGAAATGCTCAGCTGGCACAAGCTTTCCTCACCATTTTTATCAGGTGAATTGATGGTGGTAAGTGCCATCTGATGTGCCTGACACAGAGATCTCCACGAGGAAATCCCAGTGCAGCAACCTTTCACTCCTGTCCTCTGTTTTGCCTTTCAGAGGATATGAAGCCTACAGGAGCAGAATCTGTATTAGATATGGCACATTAATAAAGATTTCCTCTTGGAGAAATTGGCAGTAAGGATTCAGCACAAATTTATCAAGTAAATCCCAGAAGCCACTGGTAGAGCCCCAAGGAGCATTAAAAGAGATGTCTTCCACATGGAAGATGGGTAAAACAGAAGTGGCTGGCTCCTCTTTTTATAATGGGTTTAATTCTGAATTTAGCCACTATTAGGATTTGCTTATTTTTAAATTAGTCCCGTCCCCTTTCCAGATTTTTCTTTTTTTTTTAAACTTATTCACTGTGCCACAGGAGCTTGCTGTAGGTCCAGCTGTAGGTCCATGATTTCATTGCTCCTAGAAGTGGACCAGGGATGGAAACTGAGAGTCAAGGATGAACACCAGTGGAATTTGAAATCTTTCTGAGCCTGAGCTTTGGCACTGGTGAAGTCATACACAGAGTTTTCTATGAAATAACTCCTCTGTGAATGTTGGTTATGCAAAGAAACTCCAATGTTATGTACCAGGAGAAACATATCCAAGCTTCAGTGCAGACACTGAAGTTTAGTCTGAAATGTATGCTGATTTTTTTTTTTTTTAAACCCTTCCAAAACCTACAGAAAAAACTAGGTATTTTAAGCAATATTTTAAAATTTTTTAAAGGGAAGAAAAGAGCTTATAATTAACATCTCTCTTAGTCCCCTGTTTTTTCTTTTAATTTAAAAACATCTGGAATCCAGTGTTGACAGATAAACCCCTTAATCTCTTTACTTATGTTAAATGTGCTCTCCAAGTCCTATTTTTCACCTCTAATTTAGTGGCATTTGAAGGGGGTGTGTGGGGAAAGTGAGCCAAAGGCCAAAATACTTGCAGGAGGATTGGTGCAGTGACTTCATTGCTGGAAACACACCTGAAGAACGAAGGGATGCCCGCAGACCCACCTCCTTTGGGCTGCCTACACCTGCCTTGGTCTTCTCCATGCACAGAAGCCAGGCTGCAAGAGGCTTTATAACTCAGCCGTGTTCAGTTCCTGGTCCTTTTATGGGTCCCTGTGGAAAATTAGTGCTTTGTGGAGGATTCCTCGCTGGCCTTTGGTGAATTGGAGCTGCTGTGGATGAGCTGAGAGCAGCCCCATCCTCATGGGAGTCCCTTGTAAGGCTGCCAAGAAAAGCAAACTGTTGGTTTAGCAGCACTCACTTCCCAAGGGGTCGTGGGAGGTCGCCTGGCATCTGACACTTAATATCTGAGCTTTAATGGAAGGTTGGGTGACAAAAATCTGGCATAAAATTGCATTTAGAGCTGTGAAATCCAAGATTACTTGCTGAGCATAAGCCTATTTCCCGACATGCTCCTCCCGTGCCAAGCAAGCAGGGTGCCCTGTTAGGAACCATCTCCCAAGATGGTTTTGTTTAATCATCTTTGTGGCATTTAATCATTTTAATGATTAATCATTGTGGTTTAATCATTTGCTTTGAGGCAAATGGCTGTCAGAGGTGACTTTGTCCAAAGTAAATCTGCTTTTTCTCTTCATTGGAGAAAGGCAGATAAATCCCTGATGATGTTGTGAAATGTAAAGGCCACACCCCAGTGATGTTGGGAATGGTTTGGGTCTCCTTGCTGCTACTGGAGTTCTTTTCCTTAAATCTCCATCTCCTGGAATCAAGGGATCACGTGGCGCTTTTGGAATTAAAAGTTTGTGGAACTGCAAGTTACAGGAAAATTCTTAAAACCTTGTAAGCCATATGTAACAAAAGGCAAGTATTGGGAGTATGGTGGTTATTGGTTTTGGTTGGTCTGTTCATGGAATAATTTCTTTGGCATTTGCAGAAGCATTGAGTGTCCTGACACTTGAGTGCCTGGAGTTTCCAAGGCTGAGGGAGCAGTCCTCCATGGAGTGGAGGCAGAGCAAACCCCTGTTCCTGGGACAGATGGTGGAGAATGGAGAATGCCAAGACACCTGCACTGACATTTTTAAGGCAATAATCTCAATTTTCAGTGATCTCTACCACACTTCATAAATGAATAATTGTGAGACATTTTAAAGAGTCTTCACTTCCACTTCAAGTCAGAAGGTATGTCAGTAAGAAATGGTGACTAGGACTGAACAAGTAGGAAAAAATCCTTATGGATGTTATTTCAAATTCCAAAATTAATTTGTTTGGCCTTTGTTCAATAGCCTCCCATGTCAGCTTTGTGGAAACACTTGGGTGTCAGTGTTTTACTACCAAATGAAGATTTTAAAGCTCCTATACTTCCAGTGAGTCACTGGAAGTGAATTTAGTAATTTGGAACATCTAATTTAGATTTTGCATGGTGTTAAGCACTGCAGTAATTCAGGTGGCAGCATCATAAACCTGAGTTTTTTTCCATTTCTCTTAGAGAGCAGTTGAATTTAGTCAATAAAAAGGCTCTGGCATTCAGAGCAAAAAGACTCAAAATTCTCTAACTTGAAACAGTGGAAGTTTCAGATAGTGAAGCTATTCCAGGAAACAGTGAGCTACTGTGTTTGTAATATTCATAATTTGGAAGGATCCAAAAGGGTACTGCTAATGTATCTAAAGCTATTCCCAGGGGGCTGACAGAGAGAATGTTAAAGCTACAGGCAGTTCTTGTTTTCAATAGAAATTTCATGTGTGCAAACATATATCTCTTGCTGGTATCCCTGCAGCTGTTAAGAACAAAGCCCTGCTCATCCAGAGACACCCTTCTCAAATATTTAGCTCTGGATGGCAGCAGATTCAGTAGGGAGGTTGGAAGTTCTGAAAACTCCAGGTTTATCAAGCAACTAACACTTAATCCATGCCAGCTGCCTGTGGTTTCCTTCCTACCACTGCCAAACCAATACTAAATATGGGTTTCACATTAGAAATAAATCTTTTAGTATGTTAAAACATGGTCATGTTTCTTAAAGTATGTAAAATAGTGAGGAATCGGACTAAACTGCGGATTGTGGACAGTTTTCTTTCAGAATAGAATATTGTTTTTCTTAGTTTGGGCTACTTTTGTAGTTATTGTCACCAGCCTTGAGTTAATGGGACATGAACTGGGAGGGAGGAGGACTGGAGCAGGGCCTGGAGTGGTGGTAAGGATGTGTAGGGATGGGAGGGAGAGCAGGTATGCAAGGGTTAGATATTCAGGAATTTGCTGATGTAGGGGATGGGCAAGGGTGGCTGTTGAGGCCATACTCAAGAATTACCCTCCTCACTCTCATTCCTTTCCCTTCCTGCTGCCCAGGGGCCTAAACAATTGTTTTGACTCTATTTTCCATGAGGCGTTTTCTCCCTTGCTGTCTCAGGCTGAGCTGAGCTGACTCCAGAGCTGACTGCTCTTCCCAAACCCTGCAGCTCCGTGCTGGCCAGGAGGGATGAGTAGGCATGAGGTGAGGAGCTGGAAAGAGTAAGAGTTAAAACCAGGCCTGCTTCATTCTGGGCTCGGTTCTGTGAGTACTGCGCTGCCCTTTCCGCAAGGAGACAGAGAGTCCATGTGAAATTCCAGAAACAACACCACCTGTGCTCAGCAAGGGTGGACCTGACACAGGATCTCTGTGATGGCACAGGGGTGGAGCAGGAGAGCCAAGGAGAGCGGTGCCTTTTGTAAATCCCTCTCTGGAGCAGCAGGTTACATAATGGCTGTGAGCAATCCTGGTGTTTACACGATCCATTACAGAGCTCTCTGGCAAGTGCCCACCTGCCACAGCCCAGCCAACACAGCCAGCCAAACGCTGATCTCACATCCCCACAGCCCCTCTGAAATGGCTGTGGATTTATCTGGATTTGAATGAGGTCAGGACCTGGCCCTGGATCCACAGGAATGGTCAAAGTTGGTGTGTGGAGCTGCTCACAAATCCCTGCCTCTCTGCCGCTCTTGCAGGCTCTGAATCCTTCTAAAGCTGCTTTGCCACTGCTTTTGGGTTGATCTAGCAATTGAAAAATATTACTCCTTGGTGTCAAAACAGAAAAAAAGTGCAAAATATATGGATTTCACATCCCTGCACAGAGCTTCTGGCAGCTAGTATTCTTTCTTCACTTGTAATGACAAATAATACTAACCTTGGCCATTTTGCTTGGCACTTGGGATGGTGTTTTCTGTGGTCATTATTCTGCCCAGAACAGGGAACAGTTTGTAATCACTGTTCTGGTTTTTCACCTGCCTCATGTCCAAAACCAAGGCTAAAGGAGATGATTAAAGGCTTTCTTTGCATGGGAACAAAAGCCACATCTGTCACAGGATCCTGGAGATCAGAAAACACCTTGTTTTGGAGGACAGTAGAAAGCATCTCTGTTATTTCACAGAGTGCTGTGAGCTGTGGGAGGGCTCTTGGTCAGCTTAAGCACTATGGTTTTCTTCAACATTAATTTCTCTTATGTTGTGCCTTTTTTTCACGTCTAACCATAAAAAAATTTGCTCCCAAAATTTAAGTAAAATCTACTTAGCAAAGCAAAATTTGCTTTGTTGAGGGCCTGCAATCAAATAAGAGAGAAGCCAGACAGAAGAGAGGAGTTCTTGAGTTCAGGTTCTGCCCGGGTGTGACACCAGTGATATCAACACCATGAAGGTTTTAAAATCAGACCAAAGAGATGGTCACAAGGCCAGAGAGCAATAGGTTACCTGCTGCTATGTCATTTGTCACCTTCCAGGGAGGCCTGAGCAGCCTGTTGGTCTCAGATCTATTGGTGTGAGGTTTCCAGAGACACACCAGCACTGGCTGAGCCCTTGGATGTGATTTGGGATGAGCTCAGTGGGCAGGTAACAGTGCAGGGCTTACAGGGAGGGACCTCCCTGGTTGTTGGGTCCCTTCTCTGCACACTGCAGGATGGACAGCCACGCTCTGCAATTTCATTCATGAATTCTTCAAGCCCAAGTCAATTTGCACAGTCCAGTGATATCCTGCAATTTCAGCACAGGGTGGTCCTTTCAGTTTTCAGAATAATACTCCAGAGTGTCTTTTTAGCAAAATGGATGTGATACAAGCAATTGCTGCATTGAATATTTCACTGCTAGACTTGTAAATATGCAAACCCATCTGGTTGGACCATATTTTAAGAGTATGGATGCTAACTATTACGAGGAATGGGAACATTATGATGTGCTGTAAATTAAACAGTGATGTCCCGCACAAAAAACTTTCCATCCCGACCACATTGTAGTTTTCTAGGAATAGTTTCTTCTGTTTCAAGAAGAAAATGATACAAAAGCTAAACCTAGAAAATCTTCATGGAGACTGACCCAGCTATCACCCCCAGCTCTCTGATTTTGCAGTAAAGCAGAAGCTGATCAAATCCCATGGAGCTGTTCAGGGTGCAGGGAAGTCTCCCACGTACCACAGATATTTACTGAACAACTTTAATATCTTGAATCAAAACAAATGGGGCAGCTTTATCAGTAGACTTTCCCTGCTTTTCTAATCCTGTTTCTCATGCAAGCTCATTGTAATAATCCAGGCTGGATGTTGTCCAGGCAGCTGGTGGATGTTGTCATTCTTCCATTGACTTGACAATGGAGGTGTGGGCCAAGAGTGAGAACCTGGAAGAATAATTGCCTTGACCAAGAGGGGTGGGAAAAGGCACTGCTGGCAGTTCTGGAGGTAGTAATTACTGAGAGCCATGTAAAATCCTCTCCATCTCTTTCTGGATGATTGCAAGGATTCAGCTCTGCATGCCATCACTGGGTTTTTTGGCTTGGAGAGGTATTTGGAAGTTCATTCATTACTTGTTATAATCCCTCCCAGTTCAGCTGTGCTGAAAGTGAAATATTTACATTAGAAATAACATCCCCACTGCCAGCAACTGAGCTGCCCATTGTAGAACCTGTGAGGGAAATGAAGTCTTTATAGTGCTCTTTGCTCTGCCATTCTGTTGATCACTCAGATTTTGCTCCCTTGGTACTCTAATGCATGTGTGACCTTCAAAATAAACCCTGAGCATGGCAACAGAGCCAGCTTTTTGCTATATAGAATTAGGGCTTCAAACACTTCCCTTTTGAACTACCCACCACTTGAATTTGTGACCAGTTTTGGACCTTGGCTTCGTCCGCTCTGTTCAGACTTTCTTACTTTCTGCAGATTTATTTTGCCCTGTTAACATGATTTGAGTCCAAACACTACATCACAAATGTGGGCTTTTCGGCAGCTCTCCAGCACTGTGTTGAATCTTTCTCTTTTGCCTTGCTTTTAATAATTCCAGTCTATATGGACAGAGCTGCTGCTGCTTTTAAGGCATGTCTTGTTGAAGCTTTGCAGGCTCCTTCAGATTTGCCCAGGACTCTGTTATAAAAGGAGAAACTAAATCTCTTATCCATTCCACTTCCAAATCTGTGTGTTTCTCTTATTTCCAAACACTTCATTTGGAAAGCTGGCCAGAGAAGCCTGAGCTAATGCCACGTGCCTCGTGCAGTTCTGTTGTTTAGTCCAGGCAAGCTTTGCTTTTGTAAACTTTTTCAGAGATCTAGAATTAAATGTGAAACATGAGTCAAACAGTTTTTGAATGTGTTTAACTTGGAACACTTCTTCGTTATGATGTCCTGATTCAATACAGGAGAATGCACTTTTTTGCCCTCGAACAGCTTTGTAAGATGGTTATCAACTGGATAGATATGGATTTACTCATCTTGCTCCTGATTCATTTGCTTTGGTTACTCCAGCAAGGCAAACCAGGAAACTTTGCCAAAGAAACTCATGTTTCTGTGACTTCAAAATAAAAAAAAAAGCCTGGATCTATAGGAAATATTTCCTTCTTTGAAGGAGTTTAGAGAGACAGGCACAGAATCCACTTTGGCCCACCATTGCAGCAGAAATGTTTTAAGCAGACCAGGTAAGAGGGAATTGAGCACAGCCATGCTGTGAAACTCTTCTCTAACCCATAAATCTCTAGACAAACTCCATCACTGTTTGATATCTGCAGGGGCACATGGTGATTTGAAAGATCCTTTTGGACCAGATTTCTTTAGCCTGGTCCTTTCAAGGGTGTCTTTGTACCAAAGAACTCCCATTCCAACTGCAGTGCCTGATCTGCTGTTTGCAGCCCTCTTGAAAAGCGCTGCCTTTTTATCCCCCAGGCTTCATCTGGATGAACTTAGGTTTTGTCTGGCACTGTCAGAGCTGTCGTGCAGACCTGCAGCAGATGAACATCAACAGTGTTCGCTCTGCAAACTTGTGCTGACTTTTAGGGAGGTTGGTTCAGGCAAACTCCATCAAAGAGCACATTACATCCCTCAGGGAAAACTGTCTTGTAATGACCCCTCCAACCCCTCAGGAGCTGGTCTGTGCTGGGTCAGACAATGGTGCCAGTCCCTGGGCGTGCCCTCACATTGAAGAGATTTGCCCCACACGTAAACATTATTTATCACGGCTTCCTCTCCTCAGAGCAGCATGGAGAACTTGTTTTGGCATGGAAAAAAGGAGAAAGGCAATCAGCAGCCACCACATCTGTCCTGTACCAAGGTCAGAGCATTCCTGACCCAAGTTCTGCCTCTGATGCCTCGGAGCCCTGTGTGTGCTCTCTGGTTTAAAGGTTTTCTGCAACAAAAAGCTATTCAAAACTCGAAACAAAAACACAGAAAAAGCAGGGCATGGCCTGTTATCCTAAGTCAGCTTGTGGAAACTTGCTGCTAATTGACCAATATTTTCCACTCATCTGAGATAGTGATGGAAGTCAATGTTCACTTATTACCTCAGCTGGCCTAAAATGCCACCAGTGGTTGTTTATCTCAACTATGCACCTCATGCAGCTACAAGCTGTAACCTTGGCTGCTTGACAGTGCAAAACCAAGAGGGACTCTGTCTGAAGTCATGTTTTATTCAGTTGCCTCTGGCCAGATTCGTTCTGTTACCCTTGTACAGACACATTATTTGTAACACTTCGCCAGAAATGGGCCCGTGTACATCAGGAATGACTCAGAAAGGCAGAGTGGAAGTGGGAAGAGTCACAGGGACCTGTCCCCACCGGGAGAAAAAAACTTGTGTCCATGTGAATGGCTCTGTATTAGTTATCTGCAGGTGCTGGGTCCTCTTGTGAATATTCAGGCCTTATCTGGGGTCTGTGCTGTCTGTGTGAAGGAACAGTGCTAATCTGATCAGCTTTGGCAAGTCATTGAGTGAGACCTCTTGTCATAATCCAGACTTCTGGTTTGGTACTCTCTTGGCTTTCA
Source organism: Pseudopodoces humilis (assembly GCF_049639895.1). Lineage (NCBI taxonomy): Eukaryota > Metazoa > Chordata > Aves > Passeriformes > Paridae > Pseudopodoces > Pseudopodoces humilis. The sequence goes on from NC_142209.1 coordinate 27,375,008, forward strand.
ACAAACTGGTTTTCTTCTGTGGTAACAGAGTTTATGTGCAAAAGCTCTGGTTGAACAGTTCTGTTGCTCTTTTTTAAACAATAAACCTGTGTTTGGTTGTTGCAGTAGAATATTGAAATTCACGTTTCAGCCTAAAAGCAAGTTTAAAAAATCATGCTTTGGAATTTCGCATTTTTGCTCCCACTGACAATCATTCAGGTCCCATTCCCTCAGCTCTGGACACAAATATGTTTCCTCCTCATTTTTGGAGCTGTGGATGTGCTCCAGACTCTGAACATGCAGGGTTTTTTTCTATTCTGGTGATTTTGTCCTTTAAGAAACGGACAAAAGTTAAGTAAGTGTCTCCTTCAGATTTTGTCAGTTTGGATTTATGTGCAGGTGGAAGAGCTGGAATTTTACTCTTGTGATTGGGTACTGCTCTGCATTTGACCTATGCATGTTTTTGAAATGGATCTAATATTAAGGCAAGCAGAAACAGAGACTCTACAGGCTGGGCTTCCCTGAGGACATTGTTTGAGGAAAATCCTGAGGTGGAGAGGTTCAAATGTTCTCTTGGAGAGGAGTCCAACACTTTTCCTGCCTAAGAAGCCTTCACTTTTCAAGCTATGAGAATAGCTTTGTTACTTCCATATATATATATATATAGATAGATAGATAGATAGATATAGATATATTTAAATTTGAATGCATGGGAGTAAAATTCCCATTTTGGCTCAGAGAGTTCAGGGTTTTTGCCACTGCTCCTATTATTACTTCATTAAGTCCTTTCTCTTCATAATTCTTTTGCATCATATTGTTGAGTTATGACCCCCTGTGTCTGGTCTGCAGGATCATTGCTTTGCATTCGTGACCAGCACTCTCAAAATTTCAGATATTTGGTTTTAGCAGCCTTTAAATCTCTTGTAGTTTATTACCATGTTCATTTTAATGTTTTTCTTGGTTGCTCTATGCTTAGTCCCTTCAAAGGTTTTCCTTTTTGCTCGTATGAGTGTCACATCATTTTGTGGTCACCACATGAGCAGATCAAGCCATCCCCAAACCAACCAGTGGTTCTGGGTTTGTGAGGTGTCTTCACTGTGCAAGGTAAAGATCTGCTGAGCAAGATGCTGAAGAGATTGATGGTTGTTTACCACATCAGTCTCACTCCATAATTATGAAAGGATGTTTTTTTAACCTTGGGGATGGAGTTCTGCAGGGGGGACTGGTGGTGTGCTTGTCACCCATGATGTTTATCATCCAAGGTTTTACAAAACAGAGTGAGAACCTCCGTCATGGGAGGGTTACAATAGTGTGTTTGTCACTGTGTGCTGGCATCTATGGCATGAACAAGACAGGACATCATGGAGGGGGCTGGAGGGGATTGCTCTCTTTCAATATTTGCTGTCTTAGTCTTGTGTGGTCCTTGCCAATGTGTGTTTATTTCCCTCTTCACAGCCAGTGTGGTTTTATTCTTCATTCAGAGAAATTTCTGGCTGTCTAAAAGCGCCTTTTCACCTGCATGAAGTCAAAGAACAGAAACAATGTTAATTTGAGACAGATACAGAAGTTTTGGCTTCTCTACCTTTGCTTTCTTCCAATGATCCTGAAATTATTTAATGAATTCTTCTAGCATAGGGAGAAAGAAGACATGAGGCTTAGATTCATGCACACTTGGGAAGTGATATGTGATATTAAGTCATATTCATGGGAAACCCCTGGATATTGGCTGGAATATTTCAAAATCCAGTTATTACAGAATGGGTAAGATTGGAAGGGCCCACAGTGGGTCTGATCAAACCTCCCTGTTCAGTGGAACTCCTTGATCAATATTCAATCAAAATCATAACCCTTTATTTATTTAGTTACTTGTTAAGTTAGATAGTCAGTTATTGATGGAAGAAATGATGGGAGAATCCAATATAGATACCTCCTGCATCATCTGGTGACCTGGAAAAAAGCTTAAGATGTTGTATGAACTCAGGAAGTTTCAGGTCAGGGCTGCAGTTCTCCATCATTGTCCTTCCTCATCATTACAGATTTATTTGCTCCCTCTAACTCCAGTAACAGTCAGAATAACATTTTCTTGGTGACAGCATAATTTTTCTCCTTTCTTGCTTTCACTTCTTCTTTCCCCCGTGTATCTGGACAAACTTGAAACCACAGCCACAGGGATCCAGCAAAGATGTAAAACGCTGAATGGTGGCTGATTGGGTAACCACAGATTTGTCTCAGAGACCTGTGTCCACACTTGTCCTCTGAAATAGGGATTTGTAGCAATCCATCCCTTTCCCTAAAACTGTACCTGCCTGAAAAATGTTTGGGAAATGGGTGCAGAATGAAAGGATGGATTGCTTTAGAGCTGTATCTGGTACTGACTAGTGGTAAACAAAATCTGGGTAAACCAACCCAAATTCAAAGTGGAGCAAACCCCACATTTTCTTTCAGCTACACTGCTGGTATTGAAGTGTGGTCTGCCTCTCCTGCGGTAGTTTTACTGGTGAGGAGCTGGGGAAGTAGGAAACAGTAAACCCATTTGGTTCAGATAATCTGTTACATGAACTCTGTTGTTGAAGAGAAGGAAAAAACCCCATAAAATATTTATTTAGAAAGTGCAGCTTGTTCCCATTTGTGACCAAACATATTAAAGACTGAGCTTTGTGGGGGCACTTAAGAATGGAGGAGGGGGGACCCTGTAATCACAAAAGCCTGTGAAAGGAGATTTTTTTTTTTCCAGAGGGAAGGAGCCCATTAAAAGTTCTTAATGTACAAGTGATGTAGCACCATAATATTGACCTCTCTACTGTCAGCCTGTTCAGCTCTCCTTCTCCTGCAGAGCTTTTTCATTCAGTGTTTATAGCTCTCCTTTCATGGATCCTCCTCTGGTTTTATGCCTCTCATCTCCTCTGCCTTTCCTCCATTTGGAGCACAAGGGAAATGAGGAGAGGGGCTCTCCTTTAAAATCCAGCTCCTCGTGTTCTCCCAAAAAACTGAGGTAGGCTCTTACCTCAGGCTGGAAAAGAGGCAGCTGTCACCTCAGGCAGGGAAGGGATCAGCAGCTGGGTACAGGGCATGATGGGCTGGACCTCTGCACCAAGAAGAGAGCTCTTAGTCACACCTAATGTTTGTTGAAAACTTGTGACAGAACAACCCAAATCCCAAAGTTTACAGTAGGAAATGCTAGGTAAAAAATTCATGGTCTGGATTGTACAGGAAAGTAGAGTTTGACAGACAAAGTGTTTCCTTGAGTCTTAAAAGCTACAAAACTCTTCATTTATTGGAGGAGAATTAGTGTGAGGTAATATAAAAATGTTAACTGCAGGGGCTTTCAGAGGAGCTTAAAAGTTAGGAACTCAGCTGTCAAATAACCCATCATATCTATTACAGGAAAATGCAATGGAGGAATTTATTTTCTGCTGCTAAATTTCACTCTTGCACTTCTGGGAGGGATTAACATTTTTTATGCTGGATTAAGGCGTTCCATACCTTAGAGAAGAAATGCAAGGGCCACATTTTTGGGAAATGCACTCCCCTGTGCCAGTTCACTTGCACTTAAAGTGCATATGGGCATTTTGGTGACTTTAACCCACCAGAAAACTCAGCAGGAATATGGGATTGCAAGGAGTAAATATCATATTGAGTTTTTACTCCATTACTGCTGAAAGGGAGGGCTCTGTTTTTAACCTAGTTAGGAAAAATTGATGGTACAATATGGAAGGGGAAGAGGACATTTCATGAGATACTCCTGGAATGGTTTGGTGTTGGGATGGCTTTTCAAAGGAGCTGATTTAACCAATTCCTTCATCCCCACAAATGTTACATAAGAACCATTGGCAAAACTGACACACACACACACACACTTCTTGTACAAAGGACTAAAAACCCAACCCAGATGTTTACAAAGAGACCACAAAAGACCGGAAGAAAAACAAACATACAGAGATGTTTTAAATGCAGAGCAACCAACAAATATAGGAAAAAAACATCCATGTTCCTGGCAGTAGCTTTTGAACATACTGAAGCCATTTGGGGCAACCCTTCTTTAAACTTCCCCCATGGCAGGTTTGAATTATCAGTTATGTTTTCATTCATCACTTAAGGTCAAAGACTTCATCTTTCAATATAGGCCTACTCTTCTCTAAAAAGACAGATGGAAAAGGTGTAGCAAATCTTCATCCATTGCTTGATGATTAGACCTAATTTGTTTACCCTGCTTTCCCCTACTTCCCTTCTCCCAACAGGAGCTTTACAGCAAGGACATAAAAGAGGATGCTCTTGTCTCACTTGTCTTCCTCTGTGAGCAGGCTGGCACTGCTCCTGCTTCCAGCTGGCCTCCAACTTCCTTAGGAATGGTTGAGGTCGGAATCTCTGCATGTCCAAAACTGAACTGGACCGCTGTGCAAAATTGCTGTACATCCACTTGCTTCAGGCTGGCCTTTCCTGGGGACTTCTCAGTGCTTCAAAAGGTGAGAGAAGGTCTGAGTGGATACAACTTCAAGCGGTTGAGATGCATTTCTGGGACACTGACAAAAGAAAGAGAATGATTCTGCCTACAACACGGACCCTTGCAAAGCTGCTCCTGAGAGCATGGATTGCACTGAGTGAGGAATCTGGTTTCTGCACTACCTTCTTGGTCTTCTTCGAGGGAAGCCACTACCCTTGTTATTTTTAGGTCAGAAAATAGAGCTTTTTTCCCCCCTCTGATGTATTTCTATGTCTCCTTTGTTTCCTCAGTGTGAATAGCTTGGAAAAATGCATTGCATTTGGACAATTCATGCAGTCACTCCTAAAATGCAGCTTACATTTTCCAGATGGCTTAATAACAAACTGATTTAATATCCCTTGCACTTATATAAAAGTATTAAAGGATCTCACAGATTCTTGTGCCTGGATGAGGTGGTTCTGAACTGAGGATTACCAAGTACAAGTCTAATTTGGATCCATATATGAACCTCATGGATTTGTTGCAATTAACGTGTTTATTCACTTATAGTGAAGGTATCAGAATCAATCCTGCTTTTCCTCAAAGAAAACTGTGCCTGTTACTCCTAAGCAGAAGAAAACACTGTAAAAACTGTTTACTTTGGCTTCTGGTGTCCTGGATTTGCTGAAGAAGGTCATGGCTTTTGTCCTCATCTACCTACAAGGCAAAGTGCTTGAAGAGGAAAAATGCTCCTTTCAGGCTGGAATGTTGAGGTTACAATTTATCGTAAGGGACTTGAAAGAGGAATTTTCAGTTCCAACTACTTTTGAGAGGAATGGGCTGGTGAAAGAATTTAAGGGCACTTCTGAAATGAATGTTGCCTGTCTATGGAATGGCCTAGAAAGGAAACATCCGAGAGGATCTGTAGCTCAGCTATTCTGCGCTGCCTGAACAGAATAATGAAACACTTCTCTTGAGATTTATGAGCCTGGAAAATACACTGCAGATTTCCATCATGGCCTGAAAATACTACAGTCTGTTGTCATAGTCTCCAGTATATCTCTTTTTCTACCAGCAATACGGGCTGGGAGTACTGGGAAGGAATCAGAGATGAAATGCAAATGCAAACACAGAAAATAAATATATTTTTTACTGTCATGAGACTCCCAAATTACAACTGTCAAAAAAGTTTTATCTTTCTAGTGCAAGTTCCCTGTTCTTTTTTTTTCATTATTGTTGTTTTTGTAACTAAATACTGCCTCCAAATTGCCAGCAGGGCAAGGGGTGGTGGGGGAGGCACAAATTCGGTTAAAATGCTCTTTCTTTGGAAAGTGCACAAGAAATGGAGGTGGTGAGTCCAGGCTTCTTCACTTTCCTCCCTGAAGGGCAGGAGTGCTCAGGAGTGTGCTGGGAATGCTGTTCCATCACCTGATGGGAATGCTCATCCAGCCCTTCCTGTCCAGGAAAGGATGAGTGGGGCAGTGGGTCGTGCAATTCATGATTTTGTATTAGAGAGTGGAATTCACAGAGTCCTAGACAGCAGGACCACAAGATTGTCCACACTCAGTTGTGACAGTTGTTACTCCTTCCCATTCCCAAATAATTGCAGTGCTTGAGATTCCGACCCTCTATTTGTTCTAACTGCACAGTGGAATTTTTTTCTTTGGCTGTAATGCCAATCTCTCTTGCTGCAAGTGTTTTCTATCACGGTTTATGTCATAAACCATAAAGTAGATATTGCTCCTTGGCAGCCACATCTGCTGGCAACATTGTTGGTATTATTATTTTATCACTGCTGTGTTTTTAAAATGTCCAACCCACAGCTTTGAGAATGATTTTGGATGTGAGAAAACCTTTGCCAGGTGATTAGAGGCATCAGTTTAAGGAGTGAAATCTTACCCACCAGTCCTGGATCTCAGTGCTAGGAATGGGCACCAAACCCTCTGTGTACACACTTAAAGAAGGACTAATTTGTGCTGTCAGCTCTCAGCCACCTTTCTTAGTTCCAGACTCTCAGCAGAGCTTCAGAGGACCAGCTTTGAGCTCTGAAAGCCCAGCTTGCAACTTGGGTGTCGCAGCATGGAGCTGAACTCATTCAAAAATTGAGTGTTGAGCCCCTCTAATAAAATAACTTTCTCTGCAAGGTTTCCCCAAAGGCATCCCAAGATGCCTTAGCAAAGAAAAGAAGGCCTAGGCAAAGAAAACAAGTCCATCCTGATCCACAGCTCTGCATCCTGATAGGAATTGCCTGTTACAAACTCACAGCAGTTTGCTTGGCCAGTGATTTCCTTGTAAGGTGCCTTGGGCAAGGACAACAAGTCCAGTTGCATTAGCAAGGAACAATTTTGTGGGTAGAGAATTAGAACAAGTGCCTTGTGTGTGATGATTGATACTGCCAGGCGGACAATAATTATGATTTACACATGATTTCTTTATTCTTGAGGGGAAATCCCAGTTGCCAAGTATGTTAACGAGGTATGTAATGGTGTGTTAACGGACACCATTAGTTTGCTGGACAAAACCGAACCCCCTGCCAAAACAAACCTCCTCCAATGGTACATTTTATGGATCAGCAGATTCTGAAAATGCTTCAGAGTGGGGCTGGGTGGTGGGGCACATGCTCTGGGAATGGCTAACAGTTTCCTAACCACAAGTTTAAAGGTATCTGTTAGTAATTAAATGCACTCGAGCAGTTGTTAATTCCAGTGTTGTGCAATTTCTCTATGAGGTGCAATAATTGCAGTCTGGAAATAGTTTGGTTTAATGTTATGACCAGATTAGTGTGGAAAGGAGTCCCAGCTTAGAGCAGTTTGTGTTAACTTCCATCACCAGGGTTGAGGCGCTTGTCTGTGCTTGGGAATGTGCTGATGGGTCAGGGCATGCAGGGAGCTGTGCCTCCCAAATCTGTCCTGGCATGGACAGGACCCGATGCTGAGCTCAGCAAGGTCCTTGGGAGATGACTCTGGCTCCACAGAGAAGGGTCTGGCAGACCCTCATGGCTCAGGTGATTTCTGGGTACTGAGGAAGCTCTTGGTTCTGCTGGTTTTGGAAGCAAGAACAGCTGAAAAACTCCTGCACAGAGGGAATCGGGGTGGCTCAGAGCCTTTTTGAGGTGTGTCAAGGTCTAGGCCAGTGTAGGAGGCCTTGGACTGAACCTGAATCAAAAATGCTCATGGATACAGGTGCACATTCCCAGTGGGAGCTGCCTGCAGCTTGGCAAGAAGAATTTGTCCTGTGGAGGGAGGGTGGTATCAGACCCTCCCAGCCTGCAGTGCTTTCCCTGAGAAAGCCTGATCTCAGTTTTCAGGTTGGGCTCTTTTGTATAATCCATGCTTCACAAAAATATCTTGTGGACCTGGACTTTCCTATTTCCAACAAAATATTCAAATTGCAGGAATTTCTGCAGTACCAGATGTGTTGGACAGCAGAGGACAGTAACATCCTGGAAGAGTGGTGCCATAGTATTTGCCCCAGGGGTTGGATCAATGGACAGATGTGAATATCCTGAAATCTCAGAAATCTCCAAAGCACATTTTATAAAAACCAAACTGTGTGACCCATTTACTCCAGAGCAGAACTTCTAGGGCCTCCCTGTACTTCTTTATGCTCAGCTGTTCAGCAGAGATATACTCAATAAAGCCCCTTAATGCAGATTATTGCTTCAGTTATGAATCTTCATGTATTAATACAAGAATTTTGGAGCACAAATACAAATTAAATAAATGGCTGACAAGGCTGGAGCGATCCAGCAGTGATTCTGCTTCTTCCTCTGAAAGGCTTCCATTCATCTCAGACATGATTCTCTAATCTTTGACCGAGACAAGAGTGTTACCTGGATAGTTTCCAGTTGTGTTAATGGGAGCTGTGAAAATCCTGTCCATATCAGCAGGAGAAATGGCCCCCCTTTCCAAAGGGAATGGTTTTGGTTGTCCTTAGTGCATTACAATAACCAGCCACCACACTTAATTACTTTTTGTACCACTTTCCCTCCCCTCCTCATCTCTTTATCTCTTCATGCCATAAACATATTGCATTTTAGAATGAAATCAAGTAGACAGAAAACAGAGGAGACACGCTTTGCATAAAAGAAGAAACGTGTTAGGAATAAAGGCCTGAAATGGGCAGACATTGAAGACATCCACACCTTCCCTCTCCCCCTCTGCCCCTCGCAGGGGAGCAGGAGGGAAGCACCTCTCCTGTCTCTCCTTGCTGGGATGGGGGCTTGGTTTTCCTCCAAAATCAGCCAGTTGTTCTTGCAGGAGAGGGGTCAGGCAGGCTCGGAGTGAAGTGTGGAGTTTTTCCACCTTGTGCTGTTCTGTGTGGATGTGAACATGTTCTGGTACTTGTACTAGAGCTGAGCACGCTGCTGGCACAGGCAGGTGAAATTCCTCTGGCAGAGGCAGAGATGACTCTGGATGGTTTTCCAAGGGAGTGAGTTGTTCTCATTGCTCCTGGGAAGGACAGAGAGGCGTGGATTAATCACGTTCATCCTCCGTGACAACCCTGCTTAGGACATTCAGAGCATGCTTTTACTGAAATCAGTACAATTTAAGTGAACTGTAGTTGGCATGGGTAATCCAGAGTGGATTGCACAACTTTCCCATGAAAATGTTCAAGTGACTCACTCACAAAAACCTTCCTGCTGCTGCTGACCTGCTCCCTTCACCTGAGCTGGGTCACAAGCTGTGCTTGTGCTGTCCTGCAGTGATGCCAGGGCAGGCAGAGCTGAAGAATGAAGGGCTTTCAGGGAGTCTGACTCCACCTGGGCTGCTCCTTCTTTTCTTCTTTGCCAAGAAAAATAAAAATACATTCTCCCCACCAGTTCCTTAAAAAGGTTGAGGGGAGAAGCTGCAGAAATATTTTAAGTGCTTGCTGTTTTTCCTAAGGGGACAAAAATGCAATGTGGTTTTATTCTGGCCATACAAATATTTATGTGAGCAAGAGAGGAGCAAGATCAGAGAGAATCTCTGGGTTTGGTTGTGACACAGGCTCTGGTGCCAGAGATCTGGATTTACTCTTGGCTCTGCCAGAGCTTGCCTGTGTAACCTTGAACCAGTCACATTCACCTCCATGCACAGCTCCAATCTGCTACAGCTGATTTGAACCTTTTTTTTTTTGGGGGGGTATTAGCTGCATGGGGTTGGGACAGATTTGGGGGAAAAAGGAGCTTTTCAACTCAACGTGAAGATCTGAGTGCTTAGGTGATGTAGTAATCACGGAAAATGATGGCAATTTGAGCTCAGGAGGGCACCTCCAAAATTTGTACCGTGCCCTGCACACTGTGCTTGGTTTGCTGGAGTCTGCACTGAGCTGCTGCAATGCAAACAATGGTCTGCATTCAGTAAGTAGCTCCTCAAATTTCCTGTGGATATCCCCAGCAAATCTGTATTTAAATAAGCAATAGTTTCTTAATCCTGGACTGCAAGTTGCTGGGGCAATTTGTACTCAAGGTGAATGCTGAGGTTAGGGAGATGTTGAGATGTATAAAAGAAGCTTGCCATCAAAATTGTTTCCAGCTGTTTTCATTATGCCCCACTTCTGCAGAATAAACTAAACATTTTAGCTTTCAGCTATTTCCTTCTGGACTCTGTAAAGCTACCTGTTCTCAAAAGCATTATTTGGTGTCTTTAAGTGCTTTAGTCTGATGTTTTTACAGTTGTATTCAACCAGTCAAGAAAAATGCCTCTAAATAGATAGGAAAGGCAGCTGAAAAGATGGAAAAGCAGTTTGATTAAATGAAAATATCCATTCAGTTTGACTTGTTGAAAGCATAAAAATATTTTGGTAATACATTCTGGATATGCTAGAATTTCTCAACAGTCATTTATTCTAGACTTCCCCTGCCAAACTGGCTAAGGCCATAGAATTTAGTAAATAACATGAGCTGGTGTCCAGTTTCCTCCACATTTCTTGTCATATCTAAGTGGACACTGAAGCCCAAATGATTCAGAGCAGGGTTCAAACCTGTGTCGCTAGGGCCACTTCCAGTTCTAGCAAAAATGGGTACAAATTTGAAATCTTTTGCTAAGATAAACACACATCTCAAATAAATCAACATTTTGCTAAGTATTTTCATCCAAAGGAGTGGGCATATTATGTCAAAAGAGTTTGAAAGACATTTTCTTGACTTTTACACCAAAACCTAAAGCAGTTAAGTGTCTGCTGCAACCATCCTGTGCCTTACCCTAAAGGTCTTAAAGATCAGATCTTTCATCCAGGAAGATTTCTCTCTGATAACTGATAAATTTATTCCCAGAAGTGAAAATATATTCTGCCCTTTCCTTTTAGTGCACCCATTTCTGTCTGTCTCTGAAGAATGATTCTCATGTGCTGCTTGCCCACTTGCCCAATACGAATATGCTACCTTAAAAGTAATTGATTTTTGGCCAAAAGGACAGGAGAAAGGTTAGGAATGTGCAACAAGGTTTCTCATAACTTTGGAGGAGGCAGATGTTTCTCTTCTGTTTCCAACCTTCATTTTCTTTGCGTGAAGAACGAGTTCTTTAAAACCAAATAAATATCCCTTTGAGAAGAGCATGGTTCCCACTGTTATTCTTTACATTAACTCTTTTGTAGCTAAGGCAGAGTTTAGCTTGTTGATTTCTATTGCAAAAAAATGACATGAAGAGAGACTACAATGTAATTTTTTTTTCTTATAAATGGCTTCAATTATGGCTTAAGAGCTGGTCAAAAGAGCAACAACAGCAACAATAACAAACACTCAGACGTCTGACATAATATGGATTGTCATTGTTCATTCTAGGTAGTGTAAATATGACTAAAAATACTTTCTTCTTGCAATTAAGATTTCATTTAAACATCCATAATTGCAACCACAGCAGCACATATTTCATATTTATAAGGATAGCAGAGGAGACTTTTGGAAGCAGTAACCAAGAGCAGACTTCTTCTGGGGCAGGGAGAGAGGAGTGCTGAGGAAAGGTTTTTATTCCTCTGTGCACAGGGTGATGTCCCCTGTCCCTGACTGACTCCTCTGTGCATGTAGGACATTTCCTACCAGTCTTGGTGATGGAGACAATGGGATGTCATTCTCCTCCTTGGAAAATAAGACCAACCTGTCTTGGAAATATCTACAGCCTAGAGAAAAGTTGAAAAATGTCTAATTTCAGGTTAATAGCCTCCCCCTGGGTATGGCCCAGAAGCTAATGCTGCTAATTCTGTGCTCTTCAGCCCCCATTCCCAGGGAAAAGGACTGAAATGTTTCCCAGGACAGAAAGCCTGGCAGGGGAGAGCATCTGTGTGTGGCTGGGAATGGGCCCTGGGATCTCTGGGGACTACTGAGGCAGGGCCAGAGGCTGGGGGTCACTGATAAGGTAACCTTGGCCATAGTTTGTCTTCCTAGAGTCTGCCTGATGGGAAATGTGGACAAAAGCCTTTGTGAAGCTCTGCTTGCCATATGTAGCTCTGCAAGGCTGCTGGGGAGGCTGGGCCTGTTTACCCACCAGGCCTGAGAGAGGCATTTGGTTCCTAAGTTTATAAATCAGCACAGTGACCCCTTTTCCAGAGGATGGAGGGAATGCTGAGGAATTACAGGAACCTCTGTCTGAAGTCTGGCCATGATGGGATCAATGAGCTCCCCAGTCCCTGCTCTGTACTGGGGATTTAGGATTTTCAGGAGTCCCCACTGGGAAATCTCAGGAAGAAAGAGAAATGTGAAACGCAGAGACAGGTAAAAAGTGCCAAGGAAGGGTGAGACAAGAGCTGCCTCAAAGGAAGCCTGTTGTAGTCAGTGAAGCACAACTGGGGTGTTGAGAGATGTGAACTTCCTTGCATGGGCTGAGTGCCATGGGAATCTGGGACAGGACATAGTGGTATAGTAGTCAAGGGACAAAGTCTATGTGGGGTCAAGACTAAAAACACTAAAACCAAGCAAGACAGGACCTGAGGGGTTCACCCAGTTGTCTCAGACCAATGGGCTTTGCTGTCCAGTGGGCTGTGAAACCCTTCCCAAGAAACCTGTGCTGGGTTGAGAATAGGGTGGAAGGCAGAATGATAGAGAAAGAGGGGTTTTTCACACATAAAAATCAGAGGTGGCTCTCCAGGGCTTCCTGTGATTTATTGTTTCCACATTGTGTGAGTGGGGGACTCTCAGCCCACCCACACTCAGCCTTTTTTTTCCCATAACAAACACAAAAACACTGAACATGTGAGCGAGTTCCACGTGTTCATACTGAGCTGACTTCTTCCTCACCCCTGTGACCATTACTGTCCAGAGAATCATGGAGTAGTTTGGGTTGGGAGGGAACTTAAAGATCATCTTATTCCAGCCCCCCATTTTCAGCTGCAAGAGCATTTTGTAACCACATCCTGGGTCTACTGGGACACCTGGGGACATTTATGTGACTTTTCAGAAATGTGTGGCACAATCAGACAACGCTCCCCATCCAAATGCACCTTTATTCAATCTTCTTATATAATGGGTTTTCATGCTGGTTGTAGTTCTGGAAGTTTTAGGGTGAACACTTGCAGTATTTTTTTCTGCCCTCTCATTTTTCCTTCTAGGCTTTCCTAAAGAGAGGATTTGTACCAGAATTTGGTACCTTTGGAAGATCCTCGCAGGATATCAGCTGTGCTGGTCCAGGGGAACCTGAACTCAGCTGCTGCACTCTGCTCAGTGTCAGTATCTTGTCTCTGGGGCTCTCGTGTGTTCTCACCTGAGTTTCTGGTGTCCTCTGGCTGCATGTGAGCAGAGGCATTACTGTCACTTAGGGAAGGTATTTTTCATTGAGCCACTTGAGAGTGAAGAACCTGTTTCCTGTTTAGAGTTCAGAGAGCTTAGCCCAGCCATTTCCTTGCCAAGGCTTTTGGAAAGGAACACTCTTTATGTCCTTCTAAGCACTCTGAAGACATCTGAGTTCACATCTGACAAATGGGTACGGATGGATCTGCCTGTTCCTGCCCGCCTTCTGCCCGAGTGGGGCTGGGGATCGTGGCCAGATCCAAGGCTGTGAAAAGCTGGGTTAACACATGCATGATTTCACCCTACCAAGGAATGTGGCCTGGAGCTGCTGTCCTGCCACAGAACAGACATCAGGCCTCTGTTGGTTTACACAAATCCTAAGAAAAAGCAGTTTGGAGTCCTTGTACTCCAGCTCCTCACATGATTAGCAACAACCCAAGCACAAAGTTTGGGTTCCTGCTCCGTTTGTTTTCGTGCATTTCCCACGCACGAATTCGTGCTGCTCTGGCAGGAGAGAGAGGATGGTTACACCTGAGCATTTTGCATAGGGGTGTGCCTGGGTCTGCTTAACCTGGGTGATTTCTGGCAGAAAGTACTAATCTTTTATGGCAGCGTGAGGCATCTATGCATGTGTTAAACCAGAGCTGAACCGCTTGCCCAGGGAGGTGTTACAAGTGCTTTTTAAGGCAACTGGTGCAATAGAGAGAAGCTGAAAAAGTGCCTAGTTTGGGGCTTGTTTTCCACACTGAATCTTTCCAGATCATATATTCCTAAAGCCCAGTGAAATATAATGAGATTACCTGTTCTGAGGGGGTTCTGGCTTCTCCAAGCTGCTGTCTAGAGATGGTACCATACAACCTTACCATCAAAAGCTCTCCATCTGCTGTTTGATCATATTGTCAGGAAGTGACCGCTTCCATTCTCCCTCAGACCCCAGGAGAATCTCTGTGGAATTTGGCCGGACATCTAAATGTGATGTTATCACATTTTATTACATTTAATAGGATAAACTTGTGGGTGTTGCCACAACCTAACTAAAGCAGGGCATCCTTCCTGCTCCAACAACAAAGAGGAACATTTAAAGTATTTTTTAGCTGTTGCTTCTATACATCTCCACCAGTTTAGTTCAATCTCATCCCAAGGGATATTTCTGTTTAGGAAAATACTGCTGATGCTCAATACAGGAACAGGAGGAATCTCTTTAGCAAATAAATATTATTAAACCTCAACACACATATCTTAGCAGGCAAAAAGTCCATGCCCTAAGATCTGAAAAATCACTCTGTTGTGGGGGGAAGGATATTATATTCGATAAATCATATGGAACTATTTATCAGCAATCACTTCTTTAACTTTTCCACAGTCTTCAGTTTCAAAGCGCATTTTGAAGTGACTGAAGTTTGTACAGAACAGTTTATTTAAAAAATTATTTTAGGAAAATTACCTCAGGCTTGATTGTGTATTTATGAAGGGTTTCTCTTTTCTTTTTTTTAAAAATATTAACATAATGTAAGAAAATGACTTTATTAAGAACAGTGGAAAAATGTGGAGAGAAACAGAAAAGATTTTGTAGCAGACAGACTGTAATGGGAAAAGTTTTGCTTGTCGTGCAGTCACATAGGGCAAAGTCAGTGGAAAGACCTTGATTTTGATGGGCTTTGGATTAGGCTTGTTACTGGTGTGGGATTGTTCATCACAGAACCTTGAGCTGTTTCTGGTTATGTCTACATCCTTCTCAAGTGAATGTATTTTGATTTCTTTATTTTTCTCCCTTGGTATTATAAGTGATTATTTTTAATAACTTCATTTACTTACCTCATCCTTCTTGGTGCCTTCTCCTTAACATGAAACCTATCCTGATCTTTAGCTAAAAATGAAATTAACCTGCTCATAATTCAAACAAAGGAATATTTTTTGCCCTGCACCCATTGTTGCACAATCTCTTGCAAATCCACATTGGCCACTTTTTGCTCCTGACATTGTTCATTCCTGGAACAATTCTGGTCTGCTGCAGTTTAATTATGATGTGTTTCAGTACACAGCTCAGCGTGGTGCTCATAGTGATGACTTAGCGTTTTTCTAAACCATGAAATAAATCTGATTGTGAGTATTTGGTATGTGGTTTACAATCAGCTGGATTATAACTTTTCCCAGTGGGGCCAGCCTTTCTATGGTGAGCCCACAGCTTGGAGTAGAACTAGGATTTTGCTGTGGATTGTTGCAGACTTTATGGTTGTTTTTATTTAAATGAAACTCGTTATTTTTCATTACATGGCATCTGAACCATACTGGAACTACATGGGTTTAGACTGGGAGCTCCAGGATGAGCTGAAGTGTGAAGTTTGCATGAGCTGTGTGGGCAGGGGCCACACTGCTGGAAGGTAGACTTCATTTCATGGCCATGCAAAAGTGCTGTGTGAATCCTGCTGACTGTCCTTGGAGCTGGGAAGGGAGCAGGAAAGGGGTGACTGCTCAGGTCAGTGCTCATGCAGGGCTGGAGGGGCAGGTTGGAGCCCTGGACATGCTGGGAATGTCAAGGTGCAGCTTGGATTCCATACAGACAGACAGGATCCTTTCCCAGGCATCCCCGGCTGATAAAAGGGAAATTGTTTGCAGTGACTTGGAATGGATTAAGTAGACAAAATATGATTGTTTGAATAAAGTAGTAGCCACAGCTCTTGTGTAGACAGTAAACAATGGTTTATTGACAGTAAACTCTTGCTCTTATGGTAAAATGTCTTAAATCACTTATTTCCTGAAAGGCTCAGGCAGGGTGTCTTTGGTCACTCACACATGGTTTGTACTTTATCTCAAATCAAAACATCCTGATTTCCAGTCTCTGGAACACATTACTGGTCCATGCTTCCCCTGTTTGAGAAAAAGGTGGCAAACCCAGCTGTGCACTCATCAAGGCTGTTTTGAATAGCATCTATGAGTTAAGAAAAGGCTGTGGATAGATGAGACCCTAGGATTTGTGCAGAAACATCCTCGGACTTGGCTTGACAAGTGTTGTGTTGTTGGACAACTTTTCTTAATCCCTTTCTACTTGGACTTTGCTGTGATTGCCCTGAAGGAACAGAGTGTTTTGTCTCTCCACCTGATCTCTCCCTGCTCCAGCCCAGTGTATGCAGAGGTAGCTGTGCCAGTACTCACTCTCTACTCTGATACTGTCAAAATGAGTCAGAAAAAAATCATCCTGCTAAAAGGAGTTGAGGGATCTGTTTGTTTTGACAGCACTGGCTCTTAAGAGTGATTGCACAAGCAGTTGTGCTGGCCAGTGTGATGGGAGGGCAAGGGAGTTACTAGGGGTGTAGTGAGAATAAACCCAGGCACACAGAACTGGCTGCTACCCATGCAGAGACAGATGTGACAGATGTGACAGATGTGACAGATGTGACAGATGTTTGAAGGAGACAGGACAGGCTGTGAACACACTGGGTGTGCCCTGGAGTGGGTGACAACTGCTCTGTGCTGACTCCACTTACCTGTGCACTGGTGGTGCGTCCACCTTCCACAGAAGGGTAAAATGACCCCAGTTACTTCCCCCTGGGGAGGTGCACACCAGCCCTTCTTGCAGTGAGGGTCATGCAGGGCAGCGTGCTCACCTGTGGGGCAGTGCTGGGTGGTCCCAGCACAGGTGCTGGGCAGGTGTCCATGCAGTGATGGAACTCCAGCCCGAGCCTGTTTGTTAGGAGGAGAGCACAGGACAGAGGAGGGGAGCTGGAGGGCTGGACTGAGCTGGCAGAAAGTGGTGTGCAGTGGGCTTGGCAGAAGGAAGGGAACAGAGCGTGGGGGCTGCCTTGGCTCTTCCTCTCTAGAATGAATCCCTTCATCGGGGCCAGGCTGGGTGGGGCTCTGAGCAGTCTGATCCTAGTGCAAAGGTCCCTGGCCACGGCAGGGGGAGTTGGAACTAAATAGTCCTTAAGGTCCCTTCCAACCCAAACCATTCTAGGATTCAACGTTTGAGGTCTTGCCTATGGTCCTGAGTAGCCCAAAGTCTGCACTGGTCACTTCCAAAGTCTTCCTTGCAGCCCTCAGCATCCAAAGGACTCGAATCTGTGATCCTTCCAGATTTCTTTTCCAGTGAGGGGCTCACTGTGACCCTCTGTCTCGGGCCCTGGCCTCGGGAGGTGAAGATTGCTGAGCACTGTGTCAGCTGTTTCCAAAGTGCTTTTTGTTTAATGGTCTCCGCTGCTGTTTATATTTTCTAATGCGCTACGGCTGGTGTTTGTTGCCATTAAAACTTCATTTGTTTGGAGGATCTTTTCAACAAACTGAAATCCAATAAATCATGAGTAAAATATTTATTATTTCAACTGGATAAGAAGGGGAGGGGGGAGTGGACAAATTAGTATTCCTTCAGCACCATGTTAAATGGGAGGCCACTGGGGTGTGATCGCTATGGGACTTTGTCCCCAGAAGAACAATTATTTGGCTGGACAGGACCAGCTGAGTGATTGAGTGACAGATTCAAATTTGGGAGCAGAAGTGGAGCAGAAATGCTCTGAGTGCTCCAGCTTTATCCTGTCTGCCCATGTAATCGCACCCACAGATGATGGTAGTGAGCTCAGGGCTCCTGGATTAAAACTGTCAAAAATACAAGCCTCTAATGCCTGAGTGAGAAATCCTGGGCTGATAAACTGGTCCCACTTCTGCTGGTGGCAAAGCTGCTATTGTCTGAGGTCAGGATTTCACTCCAGGCCTGTTTTAGTTCACAGACAGTAGCAGACTCCAAACTCTTCATCCTGCTGTAGGGTGTATTACACCAGCTTGTGGTGGGATAAATGACATGGAGATCTGGAGCAGAATGTGGAAAATGTCATCACAAGCATCATTACATTAGAGCTGCATGGCTTTATATATTTGTTGAATACTGAACTCAATTAGAAATAGGGTGGGATTTAGGGCTGTTCATGTACTTTTGTGTTCAGCCAGTGGTTTTGGCTGAAAATGCAGAGGGAAATATGGGAAAGTTGGACTGTGATTTCAGCATTTCACATAGATGACACATTGCCTATTCACTTGGAAACGATATCTAATTTTTCAACATGACATATTTTTCAATGCCAGACATAAAGAAAAATAAAATTAAAAAGGATTTTGGACTGACCCAAACAGAAATAATTCTGAAACCTGTCCATGGGACTAAGGCAAAATCTCTGCATTGTCCAGTTAAGATCAGGACAGGTGTGAAGTGTGGATCCAAATGACTGGGAGATGTAGCAGGCTCTGTAAGAAATATGAAAAAAAATACAGAGAGCATTTAAAGGGAGAACTGGTATGTTTGCATGTATAGCTATGACAAAATCTGTCTTTTCAGCAAGCAAGATGCCCTTCAGCACCTGTAAACCAGGCCCTGGATGTAAGCAGATCAAAATATCCATGCAAGGATTTGGCCTCAAAATTTTACATTAAATCCAGTTTCCTCATCCTGTGTAACAATTTCTAACCCACAAAGCCCCAAAAGTCATCACCTTAACTATCAAAGCCTCTAGATGCTCCTCTAATGCCATTAGGATCCTAAACACAACAAGTCAGTGTCCCATCTGTCAAAAACAGGACGTGTGGCAACCCTTCCCAGTGAGTCATCTGTTCAGCATTCCCAAGTCTTTGAGACCTCTGCACTCACCAGGGAGCTCTGACATTTACCAATGTTATCTTTCTTATTTCAGTTTTGGCACCTTCTTCCTCTCCTCAGAGACCGTACTGGGCAAAAACCACATGAAATGAGCAGCAGACATCATCTGTCATCTTTCTGAAAGGTTGCTTGGGCTTGAGTGTGTTGTTTGGCCACAGATGGTGGTAACTTCACCAGAAAAACAAAAACCCCCGCCATGCAGTGAAGAAATCGTTAACTGGGCAGGGTTTTATTTGAGAGATCAATTTGTTGAAAGGGAAGAGTAATCCTTATTCATGGTGACTTTTGGGATGACTAAACCCTCAAGAAGCAGATTAGAAAATACTATGAAATGCTTCTCTTGCTATCATTTGCTGTGAATCAGCAATAAAGTAGTCACCCCCTTGGCAGCATTCCCACCAGGGTCGACGGAGCTGGGGTTCCGCCCCTGGAAGTCCTGCTCTGCAGGAGGGGCTCACCATCAGTCTGTGTCCACTTTTCACTTCTGTGAGCACTTGTGAGCCTACTTACAGTGTTTCATAACACAGGAACAAAGGGGTTATTCAATGAAAATGAAGGAGGCAGAGATTTAAAGCAGATGAGGGTAAACGCTCACTGCACAATAATGTCAACACCTGGCTTTTTATCGCTGGTAGACGTCAAAGTGCTTTACAAGAGTCATCAGTGCCAGTGTCTCTGCCTAACAAAGAGATGAAGAAAGATAACACTACCTGCTCAAGGTCACCAAGCAGACAATACCAGAGCCAGAGTGAGAAATATCCTCCTCCAGTATGCAGTGGCTTCTGGTTAAAATCAAATCACTTTTATGCTACAGGGCTCACCGCTCCAGCTCAGAATGACACCAAGAATTCAGTGGCACAGAACAAGCACATGGCACTGGGAAGATGTAAGAAAGAATTCAGGTCAGACAGCAGCCTCTGTTTTTGTTGTGATCTATCTGATGCCACAGGATAGGAGACTCTGGCTGGATGACATGTTTCATTTTAACTCTACTGCAGAGTACTCCTGAAAACCCTTCAGACTGCCCCAAGTGTTTGGTGGTCCACGTAGAAAGGGAGCTGTCATTTTGGAGATCTACTCTGTCTGAGGGGAGCAAAGGCTGGTTGTCACCAGAGATAGTCCCCCACAAGGGTAAAAAACGACCCAGTTTTCCTGGAGTTATTCAAGAATGGGCAGTGAAGCCTAAGCTAAACATTCTTATGAGGCTTCAGGGTTTACCCAAAAAAACAGGCTGAACTTGTGGATTCTTGTAGCTCCACACCAGGTCTGATGCTGTCCTTTCACGTGCATTCCAGGATGGTTTAGCCACAGCCATAGTGAGTGCAGTTGGCTCAGCTGAAGGTGACAGGGTCCTCCACCCTCCCAGACATCTCACCTTGCCATGCCCATGGATAGTCCCACAGTGAGAGTGAAGCATGTTCTCCACCTGAACTGCTGGCCCTCCTTTACCTCTGTGCAAGAAGGGAGCCCCCAGCAGCCCATTAACCCTTTCCAGACTCACATGGGCTCACACATGTGCTTTTTCAGTGGCATGATTCTTGGCAAGAGACACAACCTTAATATTGCTGTTGGACCTATGTGCATGTCTGTTGTTCATCATGTGTGAATTAAATGAACGACCCTGAACTGGAGAGAGAGAAACTAATGATTGCCATATTGTTTCCAGCAGTCCTCAAGCAAAAGAAGCTGTTTGAACTTTCCCCTAAAGACGCTTCTCCCTCTTGCAGTGGTTTTAAAATCTTGGGTTTCTACCCTTTTCAAGGTGATTAATATTGTAATGATGCCTTCTCTACCTTTTCCTCGCCAGGGGAGTGGGTAAGCAGGGGGAGAGAAGCAGGACAGGGAGAAGAAACTTTTCAAAACTAACTCCATGTGCAGCAGTAAAAGGCGTGATAGCTGCTTCTTTTCCTCTCTCCTCTAGTTTCCAGCAAATTCCCTTGTGCTTTCAGGTATTTCATTATGTTTTGCTTTTAATTCCTCTTCAATGCACATATTGACATGTTTCTTTCTGTCTATTTCTGTCTTCCTTTACCCAGTAAAACGATCCCACTGGGAAGGTGAAGGTCCAAATAGAAGGTGGAAGGAAGGAAAGCATCTTTCCTCATTACTGAGAGCCAGACTGATTGATAGAGTGTGACTGTGGCAAAGACCCTCTTTGGGGTGGAGATCACAGCCTCATCCTTAACATAAGGACAGGCATGAGGCTGAAACTAAGAATGGGGACTGCATTTGGAATGTATGACTAATTGTGGTGATTGTCTGGCCCTCTTCCCAAAAATTAGGGGAGAAATGCTGTAGTGGGCATTGTTTTCATCCTACAGGATATTTCAAAGTGCTGAGCTCTGAGGCTAAGGAAAAGACTGCATCCCACTACCACTGGCAATTAGAGCTGCCTGTGACCAGAGATGACCTTCTTAATATTGCTTTTGACATCTGCACCTGGGTGGATCTTGCTCCACAACCTTGAAATGCACAGTAGGAAAAAGCAGCAGAAAAATAAGATGATCCCTCACATTGTTTGGACTGTCAGTAATAAATCCTAGGGAGTGGAAAAGGCCTTCCTTGTTGGCAGGGTGATCCCATCATCTTGATATAAGTAAGAAATATTACAGAGTAAGAAGCAAAAATCATGAGGATAATCAGTCATACTTCCCCAGGGAGGTGTTTGAGGTGCTATATAGGCTTGTCTGGGCTCCCTTTCCCATCAAAGCTTGAACCAGATGATCTTTTGGGGTCTCTTCCAACCTGTTCTGTGATTTTTGTGATCAGCAAAATGGCTGGGTCTCACTGCCATTCAGTTCCTGCTGAGTGAATCATTGCTCTATTATCTGATCTCCTTGAAAACTTACCCTGCAGTTTTAGGGGTTTTGGGGAGTCCCATAGGATTACCTATGTGCCTGCTATCTGCTAGACTTTCCTCTGAGCTGTCTCATTTAATCAGAGATGTGGCTCTAGAACCTGAAGTGAGTGGAAAACCTTAATTCCTGACTAAGAATGGACTGTGCATGCTCAGCTTTGGAAGGAATTTCCTTCTGGTCAATAGTCTGGCTCAGCCTGGTGGCTTCCTGGAGCAAGGACAGCAGTACAGAGGTCTGAACTGTACCTCCAGTGCTATTCTGTCCCTCAGCTTAATCACACGTGGGTCTGGGATCATTCTGCTGTTTTCAGTCTGATAACCCAGAATACACTGTTAGAAGTTCCTATGACAGTTTGATTCAAAGTAAAACATTATCAACTAACACACCCCCACCCCTCTTTGATTTGAATCCAGTTACCAGTGGGAAGGTCCCTTAATTTGCTCAATATGCAAAGGAAATAAATGTTGGAGATGGGGATAATGAAAGCTGAGACAAGATGTAAGGGTGTCACAAAGAGAGACCAAAGTGGAAGAAAATAGAGAACTGGCCAAGAAAATGTCATCAGTGACCCTTGTGATCACTGTTTTGTTGGAATGGGGAGGATGGAAATCAGCTTGGAGAGGGTCCAAGATGCTGGAGACAGGGAATACACCTGCTGTGCTTGTCTTGCCCCAAACCACAGATGAATCCAGTTCCTCCAGAAGCTTCTGAAACAATGTCAGTCCCAGAAGACACACCACTGTGAACATTTCAACAAGGACCTTTGTTCTTTAAATTGTAAAGAAGTTTGAAATCTTACACAGGCGATAAGTCATCTGCCTTTGTGGGTTTCCAGGTTTTTTTTTTTTGCTGTAGTTATTTGATTCTGCTAATATGTATTGTAAAGATAAAACAGGCCCAGTCTCAAATACTGGGAATCCAACAGGAGGCAGAAATGATAAGGGAAAGCTGACAAGTGTCATGGGAAGAACCAGATCAAGGGAAGAAGTGAGCAAAACTGATGGAAACTATAATATGGTCTGATAGCTTAGGTGGGCAAAGTTTGGGCTTGGAAAGGGTCACGAATTTCCTGGCTTCACAGGAGGCTGAAGACAACATCACTCAAAGCCTTCTCTGCTCCAGGATGCAATTTCCTCCCTGTTCTACTGACGGATCCTTTTCTGCTGTGTATATTTTTCTTTCAACCAGCTCAGCAAAAGTACTGAAAACTGGCAAGGCAGCTCAGAACAGTGAGAGAGCTTGTACAAATTCTTTCTTCCTTCACAGGTTGTTGAGACAAAGAGTAACAGAAGATTACAGATAAAAATGGCATTTCTGTCAAAGTTAGTAAAGTATTTCCAGAGCTGACCAGCTGCAGTGCATGTGTCCTGGCAGGTCCTGAAACCAGTTTTTATAGATCTTTCCAGAAAACCAATTAATTTGACTACTGGCACAAGCGGCACGATAACCTTGATGCTTGCTGTAAACGAAAGAAGGGCTTCAGTAAAAGCAAGGGGTCAGATTGTCCATCTTGGTGGCTGTATGGTACAAACCTCTTGTTACTTAACAAAACATCCAGACTTTCTGTGTATGAGCCCTTGTTTACCCCTGCAGAAAACACAGACCCTCCAAAGGGTACCCTACTGAGAGCAGAAACAACAACCATTTGTGCTTGAAGGGTGTAATGCACATTTGTGGAGAGGGGATTGCTTCAAGAGCCGCTGCTGGCCGTGGACACACCACACTTTTAGCTCTTTTGAGGGAGGAATCACTGGAATTCCCTCCTGAGTGCTGTAAACAGCAGGGATTTGATGAGATCTCGCTAAGCGAGCCAGTCACATATAAACTCCCCAAAGTCAGTAAGGCTCCCTGACATGTGGGGTCCCTTTTGCCACTTCATGTGGGCAGGTGGCTTGTGGCAAATGTCCCTGACTTCCCCCAAAAGCTCTGAGCAGAGGAAGTTCTGCTGCCATCTCTGCTTTGGGTAACTTGTAAGGGAGGCTGTGGCTTCTCCTCAGGAACCTGTGGGGCGGTTGCAGGGTCTCTCTCCTGGCCTCGTGTAACCTGACTCAGGTTTGGAAGAGCTTGTCATCGTGATTTCAGCCAAAAAAGTGTCAGGTTGTCCTTGTGCAAGACTGGTTTAGCTGACCTCCAGGGGTCTCTCCCGACCTACATTTTCCTGTGATTCCAGGACGGAATGGTAGCGAGCTCAGGACCTCTGCAGCACAGGCTACTTTTATTTCCACTGGACGTGAATAGGAGCATTGTGTGGATACCCAAGAGCCCTGACAGACAGGCCCTGGCAGTGACTGGAGTTTTTACTAGCCTCAGCTCTTGGTCACTGTCTCTGACAGAGGATCTGGTGCTTGCAGCAGCAGGGGAGGTGTGAACTGGAGCAGCTGAGGATGCTCAATTTGCTTGTTCCTACAAGCTGCTCATCATGGGTCAGTCATGTGTTAGACCATGGCAGCCAAATGCTCAGATAATGGGAGACACAGCTCTAGCTTTACTCTAGCTTGGAAAATGAAGCCAAAGTAACTTGGGATTGACCTGAGTGTGGAAAAGGGATGCTGCAGTCCTCTACACTGTCTGAATGCTAAACAAAGCACAGCATGGCCCCAGAACCCAAATGCTTATGCAGCCTCCCACCTCTGAATATCAGCTTTGAATTGGCTTTGATTTTTATTGCATATTTGTCCATAGCAGCTGTCAGAAAGTTTAAATGCTAGGATTACTGCTGGAATAAATTCATCCTTCCAAAGCATTGCTATGGCTCTCCCCTTTGGGAGTTTATGTAATGTACTGAGTGCTACAAAAAGTATACAGAGAGAACATTCTGCTTCCTGGAGGTTTCAGCTTGGTTTGACAGCTCGGTGCTGACTCACTGTCAGGACCTGGGTTTAAGCTCTGTAGTAAAGCACTGAGGGCTGGGAAGCACAGCCATGGACATTGCCACAAATGGATGTGAAACCAGGCTGTTACCATCCTAGGTGACTTTTTGTTTGGGCACTGCAAATGCCATGGCATTCAGCCAGATACCAGCTTAGAGCAAGGGCTGCTTTAGGTGAAGAACCAGAAAGGACCCCAAAGTGGCCTCAAAATGCTGGAAGAAGATGAACATTTCTTTAAGTGCTATTTTTGTCCAATATTCTAATTTTGTCTTGTTCCCTTACATAACTTTCAGAGTTACAGCTGAATAAACTTTCAGGGAAGAGAAATATTTCTAATAGAGCTCTAACTTTCTCCAGACTGAGTCTTTGAAATAATCCACCAAAGATTTCCAGTCTGTGTATGTGTCATTGGACCTTTGTCTAAGAAGGAAAGGGTAGAGAGAGATTTAAGCCCTGTAACAGTTGCGTTTGCTCCTCTGTGGCAAAAGGCAATTATTTCATTTGAGTTGGAGGGAGTTTGGTGAGATGGGGTCAGCACAGCAGAAGCCCTTCTTGCCCCTGCCCTCCTGGCCTGGTCCTGCTCACCCTGCCCACACCCCCTGAGCTCTGAGCACACACAGAGGAAGCTGAGTTGTGCTCAGCTCCGAGTGCCTCCCCTCCAGTCAGTTCCAGCTCCAGCAGTGGAGAGAAGGGAGATCGGGTTCTATTCCCTGATGGATGTCCTGGGCAGCTTCTCTGCTTGCACTTGGAGCAGACCACTGGAGTTGTGAGAGTTAGAGAGCAGCTAATTGAGGTTAAATGTGCTCTTCCCTGCTGCTCAGGGGCTGTGTGAGGCAGCCCACGAGTTAGCAAAACATTGAAGATTTTCTAATGCTCTCCAGGGACCAGGTGGCTCCCTGGCTGCTGCAGGATATGGCTTGAGAAAGGCTACCTTTTCTTTTCCCAATTCCCTTTTCATGTTAAATCTGCAGGAAGAAAATCACCAGATGTCTTCTCCAGCCCCTCCCTGCATCTAAATGGGGAACACTCACTGCAGCATCCCAGAAAAGCCAGTCTGGAGGCCAGCCAAACATGAGGGATGGGGAAAACAAGGGCTTGGAGAAATGTGAAATCAGGAAAAATAGCTGTAAATGCACCTGTACCCCAGCATCTCTTTTTTTATAAAAAATTAAGAAGAAACTTCAGTGGACCAGTTGTTCAATCTTTTTTAATAACTGAGAAAATTTGATAACAAAAATATAAAGCAAAATCACATGACTGGTGAATTAGAATGTTTTCTGTCTGTCTGTCTTTCCCCAAATCACAGCCTATGCTTGGATGCTAGTTTAAATTTGCTTAATGTTCTTAAGGCAGATGCAAAGCCCAGCGAATTCAGCGGGAGGTTTTTCACTGTCTCCTTTAGACTTTGGATGACTCCTAACTGTGTAGGCAAAATAACAAATACAAGTAATCAACATTTGCCCCTTTTTGGAAACCCAAAAGGGCTGTGGCCATGTGTTTGTTATGTGTTTGTTGTTGCATCTTTCTCTGATGCAGAGTGCAGATCATCAGGACACAATGCGGCAGCACTTGAGGTCTTGGCTGTGGAATTGTTTATTGAACAGTGACAGACTGCAGCACATCCCTTTCAGGAATGATAAGGAAAGGTTTATGCAAGCCTACATCTGCACTTGGCTGGGCACAATAATGTCATGCTCCTGATTAGCCGTAAATTTCTCTGAAGCACTCATTGAAATAGGAGCGCTCATGGTGACTGATTCCCGCTGCACAGCTTGTGTTGTTCCCACTGCTCCAAACTTGGTGTGCAGCAATGAAATACAGCCCTGTAGAGTGCTGGGCCTTGTTATTTCCTACTCTGTTTCTGCTGCTTGCATTCTGCCAAGCATTGTGATTTTTTAGTCCCTGTTAAAGGTAAGTGTTCAAGGCCAGGTTGGACGGGGTTTGAAGCCACCTGACTATGGCAGGTGTCTCCCAACCCAAACCATCCTTTGGAGTGAGAAATGTTCTTCTACAATCTTCTCATCCAGCTCATCTGTGGACAGTCAAATCATCTTTAACCCAGTGCTAAAAGATCCCTTTTTCCCCTTGAGTAACACCCCTTTCCCAAGCCACACTGCACAGAATGAACACGGCGCGGCTCAATCCGGATGGGCCGTGTGGTTTTCCTTGGACATTGTGATCCCACCCACAAAGCCCAGGGTTATCCTGGTTCTGTCATGACCTGCAGCATCTCTGGCTATTGCAGTAGACTAACAATATTTAGGACTTAGGCTTCAAACAAAGGTAGGTTTTTGTCACTGTCCCTGTGCCAGAATCCCCCTGTTGTAACAGAGGTTTCCAAAGCTCTTGTGACATCTAATCCACAGAGAGTTTTCTATGTAGTGCATCTCTCTGAAGACCAGTAGTGATCTCCTGAGGGGGAGAGGTTAACAAAGACTTCTTGTACATTGAAAGCCTTTTTCTGGCATTAGAAGCAGGGCTTTGGTATTAGATAATGCCTTACCAATGTAATTGCAAAATACATTAGTAGCCATTTACTGGTGTGTCTAAATTATGTCACTATTTGCCTTTTTTTTTATGGTCTTCTAGTCTCTTATTACTGCCCAGACTTTTTGGGATGTTTAAAAGATGGCCAGATCTGAAGACAGCAAGAAATAGTGAGCAAAGTGCAGTAGAGGGCTGAGAATAGTTTTTCTTTCCATAAAATATGTCTACTTGCCCTGAATCCAGGGATAACAGCTAGTCTGACATAACAATAATATAAACTGGCTTTCTACCTTTTCCAGAGTTAACTTTGGATCCCAGGTATGAAGCCTGGACAGAGAAAAGATAATTTTCATGCGTCTCCTGGTGTTTTATATCATTTATTGAAGCTCATCAGATACAGCTGAAGCTTGTTCTAATATTGATCTTTGATATCTGAAGAGAATTCCCCAAAGAGTCCTTCTGAATGGGAAATGCAGCTTGAGCAGAACCAGATTCCATCTGGAGAGGGGACATTGAGGTACCAGGACACCGATTATTTGGAAGCAAGGAGCAAACTCACATGTTCTGTGTCGGAACCATCATCCTTGCAAATGGCTCAGGAAACAGCCAGTGGGATGGGCAGCCTTTTCTGCATTTGCAAGTAAAACCTGGAGCTCCTCTGTATGAATCAGAGCAGTCAGAGAGAAACCATCAACTAAATCTGAGAATGAACTGAGGATCAGAGAGGCTCCCCCCATGACTCCTGTTCAGCAGCTCTGTATATTGTTTTAAAGGACCCTTATGCAAGAAGTATGTTGCCTTCTGAAAGAGGAGATTGTTTTACTTACTTGTTGTGGGAAGGTCTTCAAATTACAGCCCTTCCTGCTTATATTATGGCATCCTAGGGTTCATCCTGCTGCAGTTTCCCTGTGCTGTATGGGATGCAGGATCCATGGCAGATAAATCCACAGCCAAAGCCTGTTGTTACAACAGAAGTCTCTTGCCAGAGAGCCTGAGTTATTTCAGAGATTTTCATTACAGATTAATGCAGTTAATACTCTTGTGTGCTCTGGAAGGTATGTGGGAGACAGCTCAGAGTGTTCTGGAGCACAAAGTCACCGTGTGGCTCCAAAGCAGGGACAGCATTGAATGGAGACTGCAGTGACAGGGGACAGCTCCAAACCAACGCTGGACAAAACACTCCTACCCACATTCTGCCTGGAAAGCTCAGTTCTGGCTAATTCCACCATCACAAAGTGAGCCACTTTCCAGGGAGATTAAGGGGAAATAGGTAAATTCAATCGAGGAAGTGGGCTGGTCCCTTTGGAAACTATGACAATAATCTTGACCAGGATGAAACATTTGTGTCTTGAAATTCCCATTCATGGGTCTTCCAGTCCTGACTGCACATGTCCTTGTTCCCATCAGTGGCCAGGTTGCTTGGGTGGATTCCCAACCATTCCTGTCACTGGTGCATCACCCTTTTCACTGCTTGGGGAGATCACAACGTGTCAGAGGAAATGTAGTTCACTCTTCACTCATTGCGAAAACAGGGATGTGATGCAGAGCTGCATCTCCCATGAGGCAAGAGCAGCACTTGGGCTTTGAAACATTTTAGTTTTGCCTCAAAAAAATGCTGTCTTGAGAAGAAGAAGTTTCTGACTCACTTTCTAACATAAAGGTTCATGATCTCAGCAAGGTGGGGGAGTTCATACAAGCATAATTTCACAGAGCTCTGATTGTCCAAGAAGTAACAGATAGAAATTATTCATAGCCAAGAGCAGTCTTGAGAAAGCATTGCAAGGAGTATGAGGTTGGGGCTTTTCAAATCCCCTGGAATCACCTCCTTTACTGAAGAGCACAGGGAGAGCCTGGTGATCCTAGGGGGAAAGGCAGAGGAGGTGGGTGCTTCATATCCTGAGTCTGGTTTGAGGTTGACTGGCAGCATCTTTCAGAGGATAAAGGCTTTTGCGTGCCTGCTTTGACTGCTTTGATTCACAAACAAAAAATTAGGCAGTGTGTGCAAATTAAAATGTAATAAATCACATTCAAACCCTTTGAAGCAGCCAGCTCAAAGATTCAGCTCTCAGGCCTGGTTGCAGATCCTTTATCAGGGTAAGGGGCATAAGCCTGAAGCTTGGCACCCTCTGGCCCTGGCTGCAGGGTGGTTTCTTTGCTGGGTACATGGCATTTCTCAGGCTGTGCTCTGAGCAGGCCATGCTATATTTAAATACATTTTGCTGGTGAGGAACTAAAGGGCCTCTAGAGCTGCAACTTCCTAAGGACTATTCTGCAGATTCCTTCCTCCTTTATTTTTTTTTGTTTTCCTTTAAAGGAAACTCTCAATCTTCTTAGGAAATAATCTTTTGTTTATGTCATGAAAAAACCTGTGCTCTCCTGGCTGGGAGGGTGCAAGGGCCAGTAGGAAGAAGTGCCACTTGTGTGCTTCGATACAACCAAGCATGTCTTAAATAAACATATGTTTATTTTTCTACCTTTCTGTTGAATTGCATCCTTGCCAACATAGAAGGTAAAAGTATCCAGTTCAAAGGAGGCAACTGAAAGCGTAGGCTGACATCCTGTTGTAAATATAGAACTGGCCCCATGACAATGCCCTGCTCGGAAACAATGGGAGCTGGGAGAGAGAAATGTGTGAATTAACACGGTCCAGGCAAATGATGAACAGCTGATGGAGGAAAAGAGCTGTGGGCCAGGCTGCCAGCTCTCAGGGCAGCCTCTGAGCTGCCCTTTGTCCCCTTCACAGAGCTGTGTGATGTCTCTGCTGTGCTCATGTGCCAGCCGTGATGCCACCCTAGGGACACCAAGGACACGGGACACCCTTCTGTGCCAAACCACAGCAGAGATTTCCCTGCCCCCTTGCTCAGACTGGGGCAGAGCAGGAGCTTTCATCTCCTTTTGCCTCAGTCCCACCTTGCTGACAGGACATGTGTCCCTGGGGCGAGGGCAGGTTCCTGATCAGGATTTGTAGTGCAGGGACCAGCAGTGCAGGGAAGCTGAGCCAGCCTGATTCCCTGCCCTCAGGACAGCTTTGGACACATCCCCGTGGCCAGGTTATATCCTTCCTCCACCAGGTATTGGAATGGGCAGTAGACACCCATTTCCATGAGCAGGATGAGAGCCCCAGGCACTGCTGAGGCAGAGATTTATCCCAATCAGGCTTTGCCTTGAGGAAACTGAGTTACAGACCTGTTAGGAACCTTAGTGATACTTCCTGTGACACCTGAGAAACTTCTCATGACTCAGTAAGAAGCAGCCTGTGGCTCTCAGTTGTTCTTGGCTCTGGCTGGGGACCTGGCAGAGCTCACCAGCTCCTGTCCCAGTGAGGAGCAGACTGGGAAAAGAAAGGAACCCGGGACAAGACAGGAACCACAAGCCTCTACAGAAGGTTTTCACCTTTACAGCATGCTCATGGGGACATTATTGTGACCTTTTGGGCACTGATGGATAAAGTGGGTGCACTCCCATGAATCCAGGCAAGATTTTCCCTCTGGTGAATCCCTCATATAAACTGTATTGAGTTTAAAAACATCAGCAGAGAGAAGCTTAGTTTAGCTTACGTTCATCCTTGTTTTTCTTTGACTAGCTACAGTTTTTTGCGACTGTCATGTTGAAAATGGTGGCTTGCACTGGCAAGTATTCATCTCACTTTTGTCCTAAGTCACCTTCAGCTTGTGGTCTGAGCCAGCAGGGCAGCAGCCACAGCCATAGCAAGTGGCTGTCACCATTTTATCTTATCTAGCACACAGAGTGTGGCATTTGAGAGCTGAAGCCCTGGGTTTTCTTCCCTTCTCTTTCTGTGCAGCACAGGGTGTGCCCCATTTGACCTAAATATTTGTGAAGTTACATCCTTGGGACAGGCTGACAAAAGGTTATAAACTCATTTGTTTTCATCTTTTCCTGCAGGCTGCAGCAAGACATTACAGCTGCCTCACGTGGGTGCCTCACACCTTCCCCTGACCCAGCTGGTGCTGGCCAACATCTGAGATGGGGCTGTGGGCCTGATCCACATGAAAATTCCTGCTGCCTTACCCTGAGAGACTGTGGCAGCAGCTGCCTCATCACTTTCTGTAGCCACGGACCTGGAGGTACCATTGGAGATAAGAAGGAAATGGTGTTGTGGGAGATCAGGTGTCATGTCACTGTCAGAGGGGCTCTGTGTGCTCTTGGGTGTGATGTACAGCTCAGTGAGCCCCTGAGAATCAGCAAAGTGCTCTGGGGGTCAGGGTTTTCCCGTTGACATTGGGTTCTTTTGTACCTGCATCACCAGCTGTGCTCATCTTTGGAGGAAAATAGGAGTGAGTTTTGCATGTGAGTGGAAGGAAACCAGGCAGCTTAATTTCAAAGGTGAAGCGTGTGTTCACAGTAACACCAGTTTTTACATCTCCCCAGCACTGTTCAACAGCAGCTGCACTGAATTATTCTTGTGGCACCGCTGTTTCTTTTTGGAACAGAGAGGAGTGAGGTGCAGCTTTGGAATTTAAGCATAAGACAGAGCAGAAGGCGTTTTTCCACTCCAGTCTTGGCTTCAACAGTGGTCAAATTCCACAGCAACTCCAAGAGCCTTCCCTAATGTGGGTGCCAGCTGTGCCCAACATCTGGGCTCCCCTGGGTGTGAGGCTGGTCCTGGCTGTGCAAAGTTGCTTTTGCAGGGAGCAGTCCCAGGTGAACGAGGGGAACAGTGCTGTGCCCCAAGGCAGTGCTGCATTACAGACCCATGGAACTGGGCAGAAAACAGTGAGGATAAAAGACAGACAATATTCTAGAACTGTATGATTCTGTGAATGTCTTGTCTTTCACTGCATATTTTAGTTTTTAGGCTGCAACACCTTTGTGCTTGAGCACCACTCCCTGCTATATTTACAGAGCTCACTCATGCTGTCCTACCAAGCAATCTCCCTTCTCAAAAAGCTGAACAAATCCTCAGCCAAAGGTTTCAGAGTCAGTGCACAGTTTCCACTAAACCTCCTCACTGCTGGAGTTCGGAGTGCCTGCTCTGAAACAGCAGCTTCCCCTTTTTGTATGATACCAGTGGGCAGAGGTTTAGGGGGACATTGGGGCACGACTGCAGATCTGGTAGCTGGTGGGAAGGGGGATCCCAAAACATTCTCAGGAGGGGTAGGTGAGTTATTGCAGGAGTCAGGGCAGCCCAGAAGCAGAAACATGCAGGGTATGAGGCTGGTGCTGCCTGTGATTTGCAGTGTGTGACCAGCAGCACTGTGAGCTTGATCCCACTGTTTGCCATACTCTTATCAGAGCTGCTCAAATGTTTTGCATTAGCTAATCCTTAACCCTTTGCAGATACAGACCAACCCTGCACTGGAACCAAGAGCCAGATCAGAAATAAAATCTTTATAATTTTTCTTTGGGGGATTTTTGCAATCACTCCTTCACCACACCACTAAAAACCATGTGAAAACCATTTAGTTCTTTGAAAACTGACCAAGGGATTCATTCAGTGGCAGAAGTGCCATTTAAAAAAAAAACCAAGCAGATTTCCTGGAGCAGGCCAGACACACCTCAAAGGTGCAGGTCAAAGAGAGTTGAGTGCTTGATGGGTGTAGAGGACTTTCCCTATGTAACTGATAAAGATTTGCTGAAAGAATACATGGATATAAGATTTCTGAGTTCTTGTCCAAGTGTTTTACCATTCTTAGGGTAAAATTGCCTTTTCCTTGTAGTTGATCTGAATCTCCCATGCTGCAACTTATCTTTAGCTGTGCACTTTTGAGAGAGCAGATTTGATCTTTGTTAGGTCACAGTCTCATGGGAGCTACAACTCCCCATTGCTGTCTCATGCTTTGGCCTCACTGTCTCTTTCCCCTTCCTCAGGATTGTGTCCTGGGAATTCCAAAGCTGGATGCAGTATCCAGACTTGGGCTCCCCAGTGCTAAATACAGGGGCAGAACCACTTCCTTCAATCTGCTGGTTACACTCTCTGTTGTGGCCCAGTACAGAGCTAAATTTTGTCCCTGCAAGGGCAAATTGAGTGAGCCCTAGTTGCAATGTCATAAATATCCCTCTCTCTCTCTGGCAGGCAGATCTGCAAAATGTCCCTGACTGACCTCCTGTGAGTCTATATAAGCACCAGGGCCACATAAGGACTTGAGCAATCCTGTATAGCTCCTATTTTTTTGTGCAGTTCCAAGTTGCATCCAGCCTCTGATTGACCCTGTCAGCAAAGCCTGCCTTTAAGTGTTTGTAAGCTCACAGCAAAACCAGCAGCAGAAGTAAAAACTTGTCTGCTCCTTGAAATCTCTGTCCCAGGATCTTTTGTTCCCTCAACACTGGTTCAGGTCTCTGGGAAATGCAAAGATCTGGGAGAAGTCTCAAGGGCAACAGTGTCCTTCATGTGAAGTCTTATTTCACTGATCTTGGCAGTCTGGCTGTTCTTGACCACTGACTACTCTGGTTGCAAATGACTAAATAAACAGGAGTGCACCTGGAGCAAGGACTGAGCAGACTGGACAAACTCCTGTGTACAAGCTTTCCACCCCAAAACACCTGCACATTGATAACTGGTTGATAAATATATTATTTGTGCACCCTGTGGAGGTGGAGAGCTGAAATTCTAGGAGGAAAAGGGGAACCTGTGGGGGCTCCCAAAGTGACATTGTTATGATCTGAATCTACAGCTGCTGAGCACCAGTGAGACTCCACTGATACACAATATGCTACATGTTTAGGAAAGTCCTTTTTGGGGTGTCCCAAAGCCATCCATATCATCCCTCCTGCTTCTGCCCAGCTGCTCTGTCCCAACCCTGTGCCTGGGGAACACAAGGCTTGCTTTGCTCTTTGGCCTCAGCCTTGTGGGTGCTTCCAGCTGTGCTCTGCTACCACATCTGGTGGCACTGGAAATGGAAGTGCCACCAGCCACCCCCAGCAGTGCTACAGAGCCCACGCTGGGGCCACACTGTGACCCTGACCCACCTGTGCCAGCAGGAGGGTGAGGTTCTGTGTGTGTGTGTGAGCCAACCAGGTGCTCTCAGCCCAAGCCCTGAACTTTTGCACCATGCTAAGGGGAAGGTGGATAATTTGGGGGTGGTGGGAAGCCTGAGAATACAGCAGCATTCCTGTATCCAGACTAGGTGGGGCAGCAACAAGGGGATATTAGCTCTCCTTAGCAGTCAGTGTCTGAAACTTCCTTGTATTGTTTGTCCAATGCTAAGAGCTTCCCCCCAACGCTAAAAATAGTTTTTTGTTTGTAAGTTCATTTTGCATTCACGTTTCCTCTCTTGGTTTTCTCAAGAGGTTCCTTGATATCTTTAAATTTGCTTGACCAACAGGAACAAAAGGCAGCAAAAGTCTCCCTGTGTGAAGATGGGGAGGTTTTCACCTCAGAAAGAGAGGGGGAGGCAGCTTTTTATATCATTTTATATTTAGTGCAGGTTTGACGGGTG
This sequence comes from Pseudopodoces humilis, assembly GCF_049639895.1. Classification (NCBI taxonomy): domain Eukaryota; kingdom Metazoa; phylum Chordata; class Aves; order Passeriformes; family Paridae; genus Pseudopodoces; species Pseudopodoces humilis. The sequence goes on from NC_142209.1 coordinate 27,409,358, forward strand.
AGAGCAACCACCACCTTCAGCCTTTATTCCATTTTCCCAGTGAGAGCAGAAAGGGAATGCATTGTCCTCCTGGGATCCCAGGGAAGAGTTGACAGTGATACCATAAAGTGAAAAAATGCTGTTCTCAAAAATGCTCGAGCAACCAGCAAGCAACAGCAATCACAGTGACTCTTAGCTGTACCCTTGCCAGCTGTTATCTGGACCAGATGTTGTCTTAAGTAAAAGGAAGATGCTATTTTCTGGAACAGAGGGATATATATTATTTTCTGACATTATTGCTCGATTGATTTCTTTTAAAAATAATGCCTTGTAGAACGTTAATAAATAGCTGTTTATTTTGACAGCAGTGTCAAGAGCATGCTAATGTGTTATTGTTTGGACTGTGGACACTTAAGATGTATAAAGGGAATTTGTGTTGCTGGTTCCAGGGAAGCAGGAGGGTTTTGCTCATGGTGGACCCAGTCCAGAGAATGTGCTTTACATATGGGTGTTTATATCTTGCTCCGTCTGTAAGAGTTCATTTGCCTGATGAAAGATTGTTTGCTAGCACTCTAGGAGCTGGCAGGGAGGTATTTATACCATTGTCAACTCTGATAAAAGTTTCAGATGTTACAAAAGCTCTTGGATTATATCGGGGGAAAAGAGAATTAATTAAATCTGAATTTCTTCTTAATTTGTTAGTGTTCAAAAGTGATCTGGCCTGCAGGCCTTGGAATCTGGAACGATCTACTTGTTTTCTATTGCAGTGAACCTGACTTGGAGTCAGGCAGCTCTGTCTGATCACAGGAGAGTGGAGCTCACTGTGGCACGGGAAACTAGGCTGTGCATCAGGTAAGGCAGCTCAGGCAGTGGCTGCTGTTGATGTGCAGCAGTGTAGAAGTGTCTGATAACTCATCCTGTCTGCAGGCAGATCCCAAAACTCAAATCCTGGCCGTAAGTGTAAAGTCACAGGGCTAGAAAAGCCCCCTAAAGAGTCACCTCCTTCCCTTCTTCTCTCAGATGTGGAGCAAAAGCAGCTGGTGATGGAGACCTTGAGGCAAGCCTGTCCTATCTCCACTGCCTGGAAAGTGTCCCCCACAGTACAGTCACAGCCTTCCTGGCTTCAGTTTGCTTCTCAAAAGTGCAGTGGATGTGGTGGTGCTGCAGCAGCACGAATACTCAGTCCTTGTGGAAATATTGCAGCTCTTCTGAATGCCTTCAGGGAGCAAATATTGCAGTGCAACCACTGCTAGGCTATTTCAGCATCTATAATCCACATGGGAAGGGAAAACAGATCTATGAAACAGAGCCCTTTATTCATACAGAATGGAGCCCTGGAGACATGGCAATATCAGTTCTTTGAAGAAGAAACATATTCTTGAATCAACACTTGTGCTGGGGCAAGCACCCAGTGTGTGGTTGAAGCATCTCCACCTCTCTGAGGATGAGCCCCAAAGATAGCACGAGTTACAGCAGCAGGAAAAGTCACAGTCCTTTGCCTTTGTGACATATTATGCATTGAAACAATACTTCCTCTGAAAAGGTCATGGCACTGAGTCGTGCAACAAGCCTTATCAACAAGTAGACGTATTATATATGAAATGTAGGCTCTCATGCGTGTGAGAATGTTCCTCGAGACAGCACCTGAATTTATGTGGTGCTGGTAATAGGTGGATGCATTTTCCACCAGGAACAAGTAGAATAAAATCAGATTTCAGCTGAAACAAAATGCTAAATTGAATCATAAAATTCAAATAAAAATGAAGTGCTGGTGGACTCCCATACAAATTTGATTCAATTAAAGAAACTGGTGAGGCCAAAGTTTCTCTTGAAGCAATTGTGAAGGACAGCCCAATAACAAGTCAACATTTGAATGAATTACTGTCCCTCGAACCCCCCTGAATTCACACAGAAGAATGGCCCTTTCAGTTGCTGTTTCTGAATTATTCTGCCTGTCTGCATGCACAGACCCAGGTTATTTTGGGCTCTTTGGGCTGGTGCAAGGTTATTTCCAGGGAGGGTGTGCAGCAGTGCCTGATGATATCCCTTGAGCCCCTCCAGGTTTGGGTGCTCTGCTCACTTCCAGGACAAAGCTCTACACAGCAGAGTTTTTTCCTCCAGATAAAAATGAAAAAAGAGATTGCTGGAGACCAAATGATCTTTAGTCCATCTGGCATGTGCAGCTTAGGGATGTGGTAACTCTGCAATGGGTGCTGTTACCCCTGAACACATTTTTGCCTGGGCTCCTACCAGTGCCTTGAGATGAGTGATCTCTGACTTCCACAGGAACAGTGTCTTAATTAACCACTGTTTCAAAACATTATTTATTATTCAGGTGGGAATCTTTTCCAGGATTTTTTTTTTATTTATGCCTTCTTTTGGCATTTTCTTGCAGCTGTAATTAAGTAAAATGTTTGGTAAGGAATTTTCTGACTAGGTTTTCGTAATCAGAAAATGTTAATCTGAGATAACCTGCCTGTGTTTGTATGTACAAGGGCCAGTTCAGTAAATCTCCCAGTCCTGAAAACACTTCCAAGTGGTTTCAAATATGGAAAGCATGAGACCTGGATTTTATTTTATTATTTTTTTTATGGTTTTATCTTGCTTTGCTGTTGCCTGTATCATTAAAAACAGAATGAACATTTCAGCTGATCCACACCATTTCCCCTCCTGAGATGATCCCTTTGTGAGGATTTTGGGGCTCTGGTTTTCCATTCCATCTCAGGGCAGTAAAGCAGTCCCCTGGCTCTGGTCCTGTGTGGGTAGGAAGATTTACTGGAGCTTTCTGACAACTCAGTCTGAGTTCCAGTTAGGTGGAAGAAATCCTCACTGCAGGGACATCTCAGCTGACTACAGTGCCATTTACCATTGTGTTTTTAGGGCATTTCTGGTTGTCAGTTCTGCACACTTTCAGACACTCCTTGTTCCCAGAATGGAGCAGTGGCCCCTCTTTCCAATATAAAAGCCATCCTTTTCTCCTTTAACCTCTCTGTCATCAAGATTAAAACCAGTTTTGATGGACCAAATCTGTTGGGAGGCCATGGGAGCAGAACCAGGAAGAAATAAAAAAGGTAAAATGTGATGTACTTGGATATCCTGGCTTTCCCTGTCCCATGAGATCTTCAAACACTGCTTAGTTACCAGAGGACAGAAACAGATATAAATAGCAGAGCCCTCGCAAATAACTCCAGTTTGGGGGGACAGGGTTCGAAAGGAGGTGGAAGGAGAAGAAACCCTATATGAAAAAGATTTTGCTAACCTAGACATGTTTGAATTAAGCCAAACATTTCCTTGGAGCCAGGTGTTTTCCAGAGAACCACAACTCCTCTGTGCACCTGAGTGACAGATGCCAACTGAAGTGACTGTTTCCTCTGGAGGAAATGGTTTGCTTTCTGTAAAGGCCTGGGCATGTAAGGCCTGCTCTGAATGTCAGCACATGCTGATGATTAAAGCAATGGGCAACACAAAGCCTTTCTGGGCAGAAATCCATCCCTGATTCCACGGAGCCCACAGGCTGTCCCGGGGGACAGCGCAGCTTGCCACAGTCAGCAGCTCTGGGTGCACGTTCAGGCTCAACCAAGAGGAAAAACATCACCTCTTGCAAAGGGAATTTAGCACTGGGAGCTTTGTGGGTTGCATCTGCACCCTGCTGAGGCTGGTGGCCAAGAGGTCAAACACGTCTGCATGTGCTGGTGTGGAGGGGAAGGACAACGCCGTGCTATCCAGCAGGGATAATCACTCGGGTCATACGGACCATCCCCGGGAAGGAAGATGAACTTGCATTTTTCTCCAGTGATGATGGTGATGTCATGATATGGTAAACAAAGTATTTCATCTTTTCTCCTTTTCTTCACTCAGTTCCAGGAGCTATGCAGGGTTTTCTGCCAGGAAGCTGACTTTTCTCCTGGCTGAGGCTCGAGGGCCCATCAGCGCTGAAACATCACTGGAATGTTCTGTCCTGCAGACACAGGGGAACAAAAACCTCTCTGGAGGGGGAAACACTAGCCTTAGAGCTACAGGCTTTGTTTCTGTACCTGTCACAGTTATTTATTATTTCAGGCAACTTCTGAATTTATATAGTGCTCCTGAAAAGTGGTGCTGAGCCCTGAATAAGTAGATGAATGGACTCTCAGCACCTCAGTGTTCATTTTGGCCAGAAAATGGAAAGCACCATGATGGAACAGAAGGTACAGCATCTGAAATTACTGGGTTATGTAGCAACAGCCAGTGATGCCTTTATTTCCCACTGGTATAGCCTTGAAAGCAGCTGCTTTGGGGGCCAAAAAAAAGTGCAGTTTGTTTGCAATTAGTTGTTGTTGACTTTGCCGAAACACGTCTCGTCCGAGCAAAACTGTGTGGAGTGTGTGCATGTGCTCACAGTGCTCGTACACACGTGCACACATGCTCTCTCTCTCTCACACACGCACACACACACTCTGGCACGAGGCCACGCTGAAAAACAATCTCAGTTTGGTACAATATTGTTGCTTTCTGAGTACCCTGCTTGGGTTTGGGTACCAACATCCTTCTCTCTCCTGTCACTGCCTGACCCTCATGGAAGCTGTGTTCCCAGAGTACTTTTCCTACCAGGAACAGACGTCAGAGGAGCTGGGATGAGGTCCAGCCTGGTGCCCTCTGCTCCTGTTGCTTACCCTCTGCTGGCTGTGCTCCCTCCTTCTCCTTGCTCTCATCTTACTGCCCCTGCTTCGGGATAAAGTGACTCAGCAGAGAATGGCAGTGAACAAGGTGACTCAGACACATCTGTCAGCACTCAGGAAAGGGCTCAGACTTCTTGGAACCTTCTTTTAGTATCTCTAAGTATGCCTAATATGGCCGTGAATCTATTTCTTGGTTTTATGGGAAATGTGGGTGATATTAGGCTCCATGAGGCTGGACATCGGTAGAGTTAATCTTGGGACAGATGTGTGAATGGAAAAGGGATGTGGGACATCTGCTCTGCAGGGCTGTGGAGGTCTCAAGACCCAGAAAATGTTCCCAGTATTCTTCATCCCATCTAGAGAGCCAGGCTTTCTGTCCTCCCAGCAGTTCCCAGTTACAAGGTGTATTTATTATATTGGTGAAATATTGGTGCTCTGGTGCTTCTTGTGGGTCGTGCGAGGAAGCCAGGGGTTGCTGAGGGATGAATCCCAAATAAGTGCACATTTCCTCACTGTGTTTGCTGGCAGCTGTGGAGGTGCTGCTCTCCATCAGGGAGGTGTGAGAATACCAGAAACCAGCTCCTCTTCTGAGTCAGGCGACTGTGAGGTGGGAAATCTTGTTTTCATAAAATTCTCTGAAACTGCCTTTTGACAAGTGCAGTTTGGCCAAGAAAACTACATCTGCTCACACATGTTCACATCTTCTGCTTCTGACTGTGGAATAGGCATGTCAAAGATGGGGGTTTTGGTCAAAGTCTCTGTGTGTTTGTGCTTTGAGTGGAGAAGCTGAAACTGTTTACATCTCACACCAGTTTCTCATGTTATATAGCTGCAAAGCAGAAAAAAGAAACATATTTCTCTGTCATGCATTTATGACAGTGCTAATTCATCCTTGGGTACCTTCTCAGTTTTGTGCTGTGTCAGTGGCTGGATTTTTGCTCTCAAATTCAGAGCTGCTCAAAGGATGTATCTTGGAGAGAAAAAGTTAATTTACTGGGAAATATGGTTTGTCCTAGATTTTCCAGAAAACTCTGATAGTCAGCACAGATTCAACTCTCTCCCCTCAACAACTTGAGATAAATGTCACAGAAATCTACAGGGCCTACTCAGCCTAAAAAGCAACAGTCTCTTGTATAACAGAAGAAGCTGTGTGGCCAAGAAAGGAGACCTACTATTAAAGTAACTCTTCCCTTTTGATAATTTTTAATTATATAACAGAAAACTAAAAGTTGAAAAGCCAAGGGGAATGAGAAACACCTCTTGAGGATATTTTGAGTGGGCTGGGCCTTTCAAATTCAAGCTGAAACATGGCCAGGACGGGGAGTCTGAAAAACTAAGATTTGAAACAACCCCAGGAATTTATTAATCAAAGGCCCCCCCCACCCCCTTTTTTTTTCTTTTTCCAGGAAAAACACAGTTAAAAACATGAAGCTGTAGTGAATAAGAACATCTAAGTCAGCCAAAAACATGAAATGAACCTTGTGATGCTATTTGAAATATGTCAATGGCATGCGTAGAACTATTTACCTTTCTACTCCAGTGAGTTTATAAAACAATTAAGAGGTGTGCTGGAAGTCATGAGATGAAACATGGGCAATAGATAAAAAGATTGAAATTAAAAAAAAAAAATCAAAAAACACCCAAAAAGGAAAGATATGTAAGGGAAAAAGGAATTGGTCCCTGTTGAAAACTGATGGAAGCTCCATCATTTGGATCATTTGAAACTAGGCTGCACAATTCACTAAAATATATGCTAAGGGAAACAGCTGTAGGTTTGTTCCCCCAGGGAGGGGCAAGATGACCTAATATATCTTCTTAATTTCATTTCTAATTTCTATGCTTCAAATCATGTAGACAAACCTTGAAATATAACCTACAGCCTGCTAATTCCTTCCTTTTTTCCTGTCTAGAGAGAGATGTTGAGTTGAAGGCAATCGCCCAAGATTTTTGACTATTATTTTTAGCCTGGTTTCCTAAGGAAATGAAGCTTATGTGAACATAGTGTCAGCGTGTCTGCCTGCCAGTCCCTTCTTTTTTTCTCCTTCCCCCAGGAAGATCTAGGGAAAATTTCAACAAAATTTAGGATAGGGCTGGGGACTAAAAAGATATTTCAGTTCTTCAAGATTTAAGGGTAGAGCAAGCTGAAGAGTGAAGGAAGTGATATGCACCATCATTAAACAGAGACTGCTTTGGATAAACATGGGTTTAACACACAAAAATCTGCAGTGAGTCCCAGGAAACTGTTGGTTTTCTGGCAAGGCAGGCCTGTGGATTAGCTGAGATGTTGGTGGAGATGGGGCTGTGCTCGGACCATTTTTCTGGAGCAGCAGATTCTTGATGGTCGTGGTTGCGTGGCTTCCTCTGCCGTGCTAAAGTTTTCCTGTCCTGTTTATGGTCTCTCAGGGAATGCTGGGGTGAACCACTGGCAATGAGGCTCTGCCTGATGGCCTTCAGGCCAGGAATCAAACCTTCTTGATTCTCCCAGGAGGGCATTTTCCCCTAACTCCTCCTTTGAAGTCCCCCCACTCCAGGCCCGAGGAAGCTGATGTCATCAGAGGATGGGAGGCCGTGGCTCCTCTCGGGCAGTTCCCACCTTTGGAGGAAGGAAATTCCTCGGGGCAGTGCTGTTTATCTGTTGGCCCCCAGAGAGCTGGGCTCAGAAATTATGTGGTTTTCGAAAAGCTGTGGATTTTAGATTCCCCCCTTGCTGCCCTTTCGTTGTGCAGGTGGCTGCTGGGGCACCGCTCACTGGTGGCAGTGGGGCCTGGCGTCTGTGATTACTTTTACACCTTGCTTGTGGAATTTGCTCGGCAGAAACACAAAGCCTCATGCAAGCCCATTCCTGTGGATTGATTGAGGAAGAAAAGCCCAACAAATGACCTCCCTCCGGATCAGTGAGGGCAGCGAGCCAATGCAGCTCTGCAAGAAGGAAAAGGTGGGACTTGCTGCTTCAGAGGATGCGAAGGAAGGGGCCCAGGCCGCAGGCTGGAAGCCCTGTCACAGAGCTCTGGATTTGCCCATGTGCTGTAGAGGAGATCAGTGGAGAATGGGAGCAGGAAGGATGGAGAGGTTCTCAGACCATCCTGCCTGAGTTTACCTGCACGTTTCTGACACAAGGCTGCAGCAAAGGGCAGGGCAGGGGAGTGCAGCTTGCCCCAGGAGGTGCCCATTTGCAGCGAGGGGTGGCACACACTTGGCATGGGGCTGGCCAGGTGAACTTTCCCCGTGAGGCAGATCTGGCTGTGCTCAGTGCTGCAGTCGGCCCCGTGAGGACAGCAGGTCAGGCTGTGTCAATACCTCAGGCTCATGGGAGACAAGCATTTGGCTCAGCAGCACTGGAAAGGAAAGATGAATTGCCTAAATGTACCTTGCCTGCAGCCTCCGGGTAAACCCAGGGAGTTTTTTAGGTTAAAAGAAACATGTTCTGCCATCACATCCCCAGAGTGTGGCATAACTACAACCTTGGGTACCCAGCTCACAGCCCACTGGGTCCACAACAGGCAGTCCCAAAACCCTTGAGACTCAACTATAAACCCCCACATGGAGCAGTAACCTGCCATGGATGTGGGCAACAGGTCATGCGAGAATCCCAGGAACGACTGCCTGTCTGGCTGTGGATCATCTCTGACAAGAAATTCACTTTGCAGCCAAGAGGACACATGTCAGGCAGGAATGTGCTTTTGGATGGGCTCAGAGCAGCCACATGGTGTCTTGGCCTCCTTTTAGATATTGAATATTCTGCTCCTTCTTGTAGCTTTCCTCTATTCCAGGTAAAGACTTCAGGGAATTTGGTGTGAGGTCTCTCCTCTCCAGCAGGAGGAATGTGCTGACACACAGATATCACTGACTGGCAGCCTACTCTGGAAACACAGTTGTTCAAGCCAAGAGATTTCTTTTACTGGTGTAGTTTATCAGAGCTACCCAAACAAAATTAACTATACTAGGAAGAAAAAAATAAACCCCTCCTTTTGTAGTGCTGCATCCACACCAGGGGCTTTTTGTTGGCGTAGCTCTCTCTCTTGTAGGGATGATGTATTTGTTTTTTCACACTCCTAGCTGGCATAATTAAGCTTACAAAACTTCCTTGTGCAGACTAGCCCTAGCAGAAAAAGCTTGCTTCAGGAGCACTTCCACGCACCAGTGAGAGTTGCTGCTGTCTTAAGGTAGTGCAGTTGGTATGTTTTCCACCATTGTAAAAGATTTCCTACAGCACAGAGAAAAAAGCAAGCCTAAAATCTCTGTTTTGTCCAGTTATTTTTGTTGATCCATTATACCTTGAGTGTGTGTGTAGAACTTGTTCACAAATTGCCACAGCATAGAGATTTGGGCATTGGTGATATTCACTTGCAGTTATTCAGGTGGATGAAGAACTGTGGAAAGAACGTCACAATCTGGTGATTGTGCTTGTTTCAATCTGTTAATTGGATATGCCATGTAAAAAAAATCTGGAGTAATTTGTTGTTCTATGGAGCATTGAATTGACGTGTTTAAATTATGTGCTGCCCTTCATTCTGAGGGAGTTGTACAAGTGGGGATTTTTAGTCCTTTTGCTGAAAACACAGCAGTGGCTGGTGAAGATGTGTGATGTTTCACATCAGCCAGGGAAGAATATCCACGGCTGGGATGGGTTTGTTTGGGAAATGGGGTTGTCACTTTGTGTATAGAGCAGGAAAATGTCATCAGTGAAGACAAACAGATATGATACTTGGGGACAAGACAGTTTTTAAGCTGCAGTGCTCTGGTCTGTGGATAGAATGTTCTAGAACCTTCTGCACTTCATGGACATCCTGTGTTGCATGTCCCTTATCCAGCTGCATGACTTGAGAGGGGTTTTTCTGGCTGGTAAAAGTGGTTGTTCCCAACCAGAGCCCTCCAACCACCTCACAGGATGTCACAGCTTGTCCTTCCCATCCCTTCATCCCTTCTTTCCTTTTGTGTGTCCAAGGAGCCCCTTGAAGGCCACCAGGCATGGCTCCAAGGACCACCACGGGCACTCTGTGGTGAGCAGAATCAAGCCTGAAAGACACTGCCTGGCTTTGAGTGGTCAGCCTCTGTATGCTGAGACAGAGGGGTTATTTAGATAATGTGCTACTGGATGAAACAGTTTATCTCCCCCTTTGCAGACAGAGTTTCAGACTCTAAATTATGCTCAGTGTGGGTATTTAGGCTCAATTTTGCAATACAACTTTGCACCCCGAGGAACGGTGCCTCCCAGTTTGTTGTGATATTAATCTTGGAAGCAAAACAAAATCCCTGACAAAAGATCAATTTAGTGCATCTCCTTTGTCTTGGCAGAAGACAAATTGGAGCTGCAACATCTGTTTTTCTGAAGGGATAGTACTTTTCCATTCTTGGTTTTCTCTGGCAGCTGCGCGCCGCCTGAAAGGCTGAAGTCAAGTACTTGTCAGTGGTACCTCTGACACTGAGCAGGATAATGGGACTTAGAGATGGGCTTAATATTTCAAAGCACAGGGCAGATTTTAATTATCTTTGCCATTATTGCCTTCGGCCCACCAACGAGTGTGGGTAAGCCATGGGGAGAAATACCGAATCAGGCAAGCACTTTCATTTAGCAGAAAAAAGCATTGTTAGAAGTAGTGGCTGAAAGAAGAATCCCCAAAAAATTCGAATGGGAAATGAAACTTGAATGCTCAGTAGGGATGGGAATTAATCACAGGGGGGAAAATACCAAGGGAAGTGCTGGCTTTTCTCCATCTCTTGATGTTTCAGATGAAGATAAGTTGTTCTTCTGTAAAAGATGGAGAGATATATATTGGTCAAACATAGGCAATTGGCCTTGATTCAGGCACAACTGAGAGAAATTAAAGGCTTTTTTGATATAGAGAAGCCAGACCAGACTCTTCTTTGTAGAGCTTTAAGCTCCATAAATCCATGATGTTAACTGTTCTCCCTACTTTATCTAAGGAAAAACCCAAACTGGCAGGTGATACAAGTTGCCCAAGGCCATATAAGAAATTAATGGCAGCATCAAGAATATAACTCAAGCTTTCCTGGCTTTCTGCCTGGTTCTCTACTTGTGCAGCCCTGTGAGATGTTGGTGCTGCAGGGGAGAGGCTGAAGCACTCTCTGCCTGCTCCTTGTCACAGCAGCCACTGCCAGGCTCCTGCTGAGGCAGCCTGCACTCCTTCCTTGGTGCTGTCACTGTATCCCAGCACCCAAACACGAATTCTACACCAGAATTTGGGCACTGGGCATGCTTTTGCTGTCCTGTGTCCAAGGGCTGGAGCAGGGACCTCAGGCTCTTCATGCTGGACATCACAGTCAGACCTTCTCCTCCCTGTGGGGTCACTGCCCAGCATCCTTGGGGTACTCCTGTGTTTACCTTCAGGAATTTCAGGAACAGGCAGAGCTCAGAGCCAGGATGAGGGGCTGCTGCTGGAGAAAGTGAAAGGGTCACCCTGTGCACAGGGAGGGTCTCCCTGTGCAGGTTCAGATATGTCCAAACTGGACTCATGATGCAAAATAGCAGAACGAGGCTGCGAGTGGAACTACGAAGAGCTCTGACCCCATGTCAGCAAATTGGTTGAGAATATCCTTAAAAACACATCCTGCTGAATCCTGTTAAACACACTCTTCATGCTGGTCACGAGCTAAGGGCTTAGCTGAACCCAGGCTTGCGTAAATGGAGGTTTGTGCATCATTAGAGGTATTATTTTTGAAGTCACCTATAATAGAGGAGATAAGATCAGCTATTTCCTCAGTACATCTAGAAATACAATTTTTTTTTTTCCAAGAGAAATAAAATTCCAAACATAAGGAAAAATCCAGCAGGAAACTGTACCAGGAAACTGGACAGACAGAATATTTTTGTCTTGTGAGCTGATTTGAACCATTAATAGCAATTTGCCAGCCTGAATGTATCTTGGTGCTGTCAGGCCCGGTGACTCCTGCGTGGTGATGCCACTGCCAGGAAAGTGAATATTTGGTACAATAGAGGAGGGACTGGGTGCCCTCAGAGAGCAGCACAAAGTTAAGCTGTGCCCAAGGTTTGCCCCTGTTTGGCCAGCAGTTCAGGATGGCCATGGAATTCAGCTGCTGTCCTGGCTGGGAAGTGGCTGCCATGCTTTAATCAGGTGGACACATTGCAGCAGTAAGGGATGTAAATGCTGGCTGTGGATTTCACAGGGATATCTGATATACAGCCAGCACAACAAACATTTAACTCTCTTTATACTACCTAAAAGCTCATGGGCACAAGCTCAGGTCTTCTTACGGAAGTTATTCATGCATAGCTCAGAGCAGGCCTTACCTTAATATATTACCTTTGGATTTTTTAGTTGAAAGCCATTTCAGATGTTATCACATGGATTTCGTCTCCTGTGTTGTGCTGGGACTGTGTTCCTACAAAGAAGGCAGCTTTTCTGTCCTGCTGGGGTGGGAGCCAATCCCAAACCCAAACAGGAATTTATGTCTTTTTAAAACGGTTCTATCAAGTCATGAACCTTTGAATAGGGTCCTTCAAAGGTTTCTTTCAAGCACTTTCTTTGAAATGCAATTACCCCATTCCCTTTTTCCTTGAAGTTTCCATTCCAAGGTACCTCTAATCTTCAGCAGCTGATAAAAGCAATCACAGGGGAATTGCCGGAGGGGGTCTCCCGCCACATAGGCACCTGTGGGAGCAGCAGGTGTGACAACCCAGAGTCACAACCTGGGGGTGGAAAGTCCTCCTCTGTCCCCCTTGCACGAAGGGAAGGGAAAGGTTGCAGCTCTTAACTGGGTGAGCAGGCTCCTGGTGCTCTCTCCTGCTCACTCGTCAACATCTACCTCCAAACATTCAAATTCCTGGTGGGGTCTCACAGATTATGACATTTTAGTACAAGATAGCTGGAAATTTTCTTGGTTTTTATAGGATGTTTTATGTGTAGAAGGAGATCTCCTTCTTGGATGATGGGGAAGGTGAGGAGAGGTGCCAGGGAAAAGCGTGTGGTGGTGGAGGGGCTCAGCATTGCAGCCTGGGCAGGAGGGAGAATAGATGGGGACATGAGGACAGGACAAGCGTGCTTGAACACCACCCTATCCTTAAACTTTAATAAATCCTGCCTAACCCTTTACTAACTGCTCAGAGAAACTGTCCCTGTGGACGTGGAGGATTGCTGACTCTGGGTTAATCCTGCAGATCCATGGAGATGTGTCTCCATGGCACTGCTGAGCTGCAGCGTCCCAGACGGGAAGAGGGCAGCATATCCTCACAGGTCAGGAAATGCTGTCTTGGGCTGGGAGCTGCAAAATAAAACTGCACAAAGAAGCTATTGAAGGCCCCTGTTTCTCAACACTTTCAGAGAAAAAGTGACAGCTTTCTGTAAGTCAGTTATGCAGCAAGAGGGTGGTCGGGCTTATTTTTTTTTCTTTTTTTTCTTTTTTAATTTAAAAATCAGGCAGAAAAAGCCAGTGAGGTATTACCTGAAGCTGCTGCAATGAAAGTGGGGAGCTGGTTTCTGTGGTGTGCTGTGTTCTCTCTGCAGCCTCTGTGAAGTCATTTGTCAAGCCATTTGTCTTCTCCCTCCCATCCCTATATGTGGTAACAAACCAGGCTGGGAAGGCAAGACGTAAAATCCTTCTATAAAATAATAACCAGACACAACATTGCAGCGTGGATATGGTGAAATTCCAACAGACACGGAGAGGGGAAGGCTACATGGCTACAAACCATGGTGGGAATGGTGCCATGGAAATCTGTGGCTACCCAGGACCCACAGCATATGGATCCAAAAACTTAAATGCTGGGGAGTGTCTTTCTTGGCAGCACCTTGCAACAGCAGTGTGGAAAGGAAGGACAGGGACTGTCCCCTGCAACTGGATGGTGCTGTGGCATGGTGGTTCCAGCCTCAGTTGTGCCCATCCCTGTCTCTGCTCCCATCAGCTCTTTGGGACACAGCACTCTCAGCTGCAGCAGTGATATACTCTGAGTTTACCCCCCAACCCTTCTGATGGAATTTCCTGGCTCGAATCCCCCATATCTTGCTGATGTGAGGTGGGTGAGGCCTCTGAAAGAGCCCAAAGAGAAATGTTAGAAAGCCCCAGAGTGGATCCAGGGAGGGCATGAGAGGGCAGAGAGCTCTAAAATCAGAACTCACAGTTTGGAGCTGTTGCTTTTCCAAGGGGAAAACTATTCATTCAAGCAATGAATTAATAGACCTGATAGAACAGATTGTCTGTCAGTGCTGACAGTGAAGTATAAATGGAAACATAAGTGGCATCAGCTGGGCAAGGGCCAGCTTCCAAATCTAGACCTGCAATCTCAGAACTTTTTAGATTCAAGAACAAGGCTTTACTCCAGTTGTTTTTAGAAAATAAACAAGCACTGCCTCATCTAGAAGGATGCTGTTCACTTCATGTGCAAGGAAAAATTGGATTTTGCCACAACAGGAAATGGAAAATACCCTCTGATTATGGATTTTCTCACAGAAACAATGTGAGCACTTTTCCTTGTGGCCCAGATAATGTGAGTACTTTTCCTTGTGGCCCAGATAATGGCCCTTGGAGGTGGCCACACGAGCAGGAATGCTGAGAAAGGGGAGCAGGCATTACTTGAGAGGGAGGTATGGGGGTCTCTGCAGCCAGCCCTGCCTCATCCTTCAAAGGGACCCATCTAATTTTATTTTATTTTAGGGAGAAGGGTTCTGGAATCACACTTCTGTGGTGAAAAGTAAAGGAAAAATGACAGAGAGTTCAAGTGTCATTTTAATGCTGACACTGTGCTTATAAATTTGGTTTCCATTTGCTGATGGTTTACAAATTTAACTTGTCATTTTCTAATGTTTCTAAAATCAGGATTTGCCAAATTGCTTGAAAAATGGCATTGATTGTTTCTTTGTGAATCCACTGCTTGTTTGCTTGTGAGTTGAGTATCTGGAGACAAAAGAGGAGTGGCTTGGAGTGTGGGGAAGTCACATTTCCCATTCTTGGGTGCCACTGAAGCTTGAAATGAATTGTATTATTTGATGATAAAATACCTTATTATCCTTTCCCCATCCCAAGCCACACTTCCACAACTTGTGGTGGAATAACCAGACATGTCATGGGCCAAATAAGGGTCAAAGCATTACCTTTTCTTTCAAACAACATTGCTCCGACCCCGTTGTGCTCAGTGTTTTCATTTATTGCTCTGGAAGCTGAAACACATTCCAGATGTGATTTGCCAGGGCTCCCGCAAGGTCACAGCCAAGTCGAGGTGCTCTGGTTGGCCTGTGGTGACCCCAAGGTGTCCAGGGGTGGGGGGCTGTCACTATAGATAAATCCCAACTTTTCCTTGGCTGAGAGAGGCCTCCCCCTCCTTTGGGGAAGGAGGAATGTGGGGGTTTGCAGGCGCCTCTGCCATCACCTGGTTCATCTCTTGGCGAGTGTGATGAAGGGACAGCACGAGAAGGGAACTTTGTGCCTTGGGGAAGGGACAGCAGACAAGACAAACTAGGTCTGCAGTGCTGAAAAATCAGAGTTTGCACACTGCAGCCTGGCCCTCGTATTCCTGTGCAGGATTTTCCTTTCTTAGATGAGTGAAGGAAAAAAGTGAAGGAAGAAATTGTTTCTTTGATGATATCATTCACCTCTCAATCCTTTAAGCTCAGACCTAAGCAACAATGCTGGTGTCTATTAAAAATAAATGGCTGTTTTTTCTGCTACTGTTCCCTCAGGACAAATTCAGGCTTAAAGCATAAAGACAACATAAATTCCTTTCTTCAATGTGAGCACACTAACAGGCTGATTTTCAAAGGTCCAAGTGCAAACAGGAGTGGGTGCCATGGAAAGCCCAGCTGCAAATTCCAGTTCCCAGAAACACTCATGCAGATGTCATTCCAGCCAGGCTCCTGGTATGCACAGAGCTGTCACAACCCTGGCTCTTTGTGGGACTGAGATTTAATCCCCCCACAGCAGCTCTAAGGGGAATGTGGATTTTGGCTGCTGGGTGGATCAGCAGGTCCCTGCTGCAGGCTGAGGTTTTGGAGACCTGCAGAACAGGGCCCACGCTTGTCAGGCAGAGCTGAGGTGGCTGAGCTGTGCAGGTTGTCAGCCTCTTCCCACAGGACCTTCCACAAAAACTATTTCTGAATCCCTGGTGTCTGTATGATGCCATGGCCTTGCAGGAACACCATACAGAGTGTGGTTACTTAGGTGTTTAAGATGCTTTGAAGGATTTTTTTCTTCCAAGAATTCGTCCACTTGCCCTTTGAATCAATGTAAACATATTTTTTCTATTACATTCCCTGGCAATGAGTCTCACTGCTTCCCCATAAGTTGTGTGCAAATGTGTCTTTTTTAGCCTGATCTGAATCTGCTATATGAAAGTCCCCTTAAATATCGCTGTTTTCAAACAGGAAAATGATCAGAAGTTTCCAAGTTTTGGCTAGTCCACAAAATCTAGAGTAAATTCTGCACACTTAAGCCATAGCTGGAGACTTTTCCTGATGGTCATGCTGCAGCATTAGGGAAGAGCAGAGGAATCCACAGGTTCCTCCTGTGACCCAGCAGTGTTCATCTCCCAGTACAGTTTTCGTTTCTTTAGTCTCACAGCAATCTCCAGCTGAAGAAAAACCCTATAGGCCAAAAAAGCAGCTCTGGTTGCTCTGTGTATTCAGTGTCAGGAGAACATATTGCCACAGCTGATGGCTGTGGGCAAATTCTATCCAAATATCTGGCCATTCCAACCTGGGCTTTCTTTTTTACCAATTAATTCAATCTTCATTCCCATGAAGCTGCCTTTTTTTAAAATTTTCCCCCCATCTTTTTCCCAGCAGTCCTGAGTGTGCTGCATTGAGATGTGACACAGACATGCAGCACTGCTGGGGCTGGAGGGGGCTCCCAGGTGATTCCCTGGCAGTCTGGCACTGGTCAGTGCTGCTGGCTCTGGATTCCTCCTTGGAGACTCCTGGGCTTTGCTGGCAGTCAGGCTCTGCTGGGTTTTACCCTTCTGGGTCTCTTCCATCTCTGCCTCACCTCTCCCCCACCTCCTCAGGGTTGCTCCCCATGGCCCCTTGGCGAGTTCCCTGCACAGTCAAGGGCTGAACTGACCCAAGCGATGGGAGAGGGGAGCGGCTGCGGCCTCTCAGGAGTGAAATATGGCTTTGTGTCTGAAAAGAGGTTAAAGCTGCTCCCCAGCAAGAGCAGCGGAAGGAAATGCCCTGTAGCTAAGTTTCATTTTGGTGTACAGTATGAGAACATGTGTAACCCATTACAATAAAGCTCTTGCTGGAAAATGCCTAACCTATGCACTGTAAAACCTAATTAAGGGATTCCTTAAAAAACACTGTTACCAACCAGTATCAAGGAGTGGATAATGAGAGGCTGCTTTGTGTAATCCAACCCTTTATCTTTAGGCCTTCGGGGTGTCCATGGCCAGGCTCTGTCCCCTGGTTGTTGCTGAGGCCTTTATTGCAACAGTAAGAAATATTCCACCATCCCTCGTAAAGCTGACCGGCTCCACTGCAGTTTCCTTGTGGATACAGTGCCAGTTCCTTGGGCACAGCAGCTTGCTCTGACCTTGGGGATGAGGTTTCTGAAAGCACTGGGGGGATCTGTGTCCAGCCCAACCCAGAACTGAAGGTGAGGTACCCAGGCTCAGAGGGAAATAAAGAATGACAGGGAGAAATGGAATTTCTGGAGGTTGTCTTTTCCCAAAACCTCCCCCAGGCCCAGAGCCATCTTCCCGCTACTTTTGCCAGCTGACATCAGCTTTTCTAGCATGGATGGAAAGGATGCAAGGCTTTTCCTCAACCCCTCAATGCTGGAATGGTGGAGCCTGGTCTGAGCAGTTTCCCACTCCAGCAGAGCCCTTCCCAGGACATGCAGAGTATGCAACATCATCATGCAGAAATTGTTGTTTGCAGTAACTACACTTCTCCCTGTGTGCACACAGAATTAACTACCCCTTCTGACACGTGGGTACTCCTGTCCTCTAACCTCCATTTATTTCTGGCCATTTTTTTTGAGAAGCCAGCCCCAGTGCAGCAACTACCTGATTCCCATGTGTTCTCGTGAGGACAGACTCCATCCAGGCAGCTCCCACCTCCTCACCTCATCCCTCTGCTACTCTTCAGAGCCTCTGAGACACCTCTTTCCACTCTCACCAACCAGACAAAACCACTTAGAGATTCTTGAGGTTTGGTATAGGGTCTAACACATCCTCAAAGCCCTTGACTGAATCAGGCAGGTGAGGTTTACTAAGCTGGAACATGCTTGGGACCATGAGTGGACTTGTTTCAGGCAGTGAAAAAAGGCAGAATTTTTGCAGGCCAGATGATAACCTGCAAACACTCTTCTTGCCATTAAACTCACAACATTATTAAATGTATTTCCTGTTGTGGTCATGGCCATTTATTTGACCCCTCATTAGGGTCAAAACAAGAAGCTGCCTGTCTGTATATAGGAAAATCCAGCAGGAGCAGAGGCCAAACCCTCTGTTATCACTGTCTGCATCTCCCTGTCAAGCTCAGCAGCTGGGCCTGAGAGCTAAGCTGAGTTTTACAATAACTGTAATTAGTCATTTTTATGGTGTGCTCATTTGCAATATCCTAGGTAAGGATCTGTCAATGTTTTCATTATGTACCCTTCTGTTTCCAGGGGTTTACAACCAGCCCATAAAAACATACTCTGGGGCAAAACTTGACACGTAAATTCTCAGCAGAGCATTTATTTTTGTTTTTGTTTTGGTTTTGTTTTGCTCTGTCACTTACAAATATGACTTTTAAATGTGTGGTAAATATAGAAAAAAATCAGGTGGCTTCTTCAAGCACATGTTTAACCAGGTTTTAGTTTGACAGAGACATACTGCAAAGCAGAATACTTTCTGTGGCTTTTGGGTAGCCTAAAAATGAGAAGTTGGGTGTAATTGAACAGAAAGACTATCTGTGAACTGGCATCTGGATTTAGGGCTCTATTCACTGCACAAGCTGTGCTGGAATTGCTGACTCTTTATAACTGCAGGAGGGCAGCTATATCTCTCTGCCTTCAGCTCACACAGAGCACATTCAGACTCACATCCAGAAGGTGTATCCAACACTCAGTTCTTGTACCTGCACATCCAAGCAAGGGGTCAATTTTAGATGAAATTAGGATAGAAAGAGAAGGCTCGGTAGATAAATAGAAGACTGGAGTTTCAGAAGGGATTTTGGGTGGATGAGGGCTTGACCATGCTAAAGTGCCTACAGGCCTAATGCTCTTCACTCATTTTTAGTGTGATTGGAAGCAAAACTTGATCTCAATGCTTAAGGTTTCCTGTAAAAAACAGGATATAGCACAGTGCTTATTCCATAAGCAATTCAATGCAAGGAGCTTTATGACATAAAAACATTAAATTGTACCCGTCAGGCAACACGAGCAGTTCTCTCACTTGGTGATATCATTGCTTTATAAAAGCTTTCTCTGCTTCCAGCAATTAGTGGTGGCTGAGCTGCAGCATCTGCTGCTTGTCACCGTGCTGGTGGTGTCCCAAAATTCACCCTGGCACATCCAGCCAAGTGACAGGAGAGAAACCTCTGTTTGGGGCAGCTGTCCTGCCACCAGAAGCTCCTCACAGGGGAGACAACAAAGCATGAACAGGCTTCAAGGGCTCAGGATCAGTTAAGAAGATTTTCCATGTATCAAAGGCCAAGTTTTGCAACTCTTTCTGTACATGAAATATAAAGAACTGATTTATCTCCCTCAAGAGCAAGGGCTACAAAATCTGCTCCTCATCTTCTTTTGATGATTTTGCGGTATGTTTCTGTGATCCTCGGTCTGATCCTTTTAATTTCAAAAGCTTTAATCAAAACCTCTTAACAATACATCCACTCACTGGTTTTGCGGTTTACATTTAATTCTGATTGATTTTTTGAAAGGATGGTTGCATTAAGATGCTTCTGCTGGAGTGATTCATTAATATATGCCTGGGATGGCACAACCCCAGTCAGGCTGAAGCTTTGTGTTGACAGACCACTAAAATAATACCCCGTGTGGGACTTCCCAGGGGGAAAATAGAGCTTTTACCAGGGAGACCTTAAATCCTTCTAGCATCCTACAGGCATGCTCAGGGAAGGCCTGGAGCCACAGGTAGAACACAGAAAATGTCACAGGGCTGTGGAGAGCTTGCCCTGTGTGTGTTTCTGGTGACAGCTCCAAGGTGCAGTTTGGTTTCCCCTCATCTGGCATGAAGAGACATCAATTTGTCCTGGTGTGCAGTGAGAGTGGGGCGAGCTACTGCCAGATGAATTAAATTAATATTAAAATAATAGGATCTGGTTTTCAGGTTTAATGACAGGATTAGTGAGGGAGAGCCCCTTTTGCAGGAATGCTGCCTTGTCAGAGGGAAGAGGGTGGCTGCATGTGATTGCATTTAACTGGAGGCATTTGGCTGGTGCCTCTGAAAGTTGGTCTGCTTGCTGCCCTGAATATAAAAAATGTTGAGTAACTGCCTTATTTTTATTAACTGAAATACAGACCTGATTGCAAACGTCCAAACAATGCAAAAGATCAACAGTTTGTGCAGCCTGAAATCACAGCTTCTTCCTTTTGCTGGGGCTCTGCGGAGTCGCAGCATCTTGACAAACATAGGAGTCAATTAAGCTGTATTATCTTTCCAAGACTGACTTTTGACATTTGTTTCTCCAGAATCAAAAACATTATTCACTTCCTCCAAGCTCCTCTCTTCAGCATCTTTGCCGAGAGTCACGTCTAGCATGGAGAAGAAAGTTGATTTACATAGGAAAGAAAAAAAAATGTCTTTGTCTTGGTTAATCTAAGTGCACTGATTTGATGACAAGGGAGGGGTTAGCCTGGACCCAGATTTATGCCACATTTTAACAGAGAAATGAAATAGGTGATTAACAAGTTTTAAATGGAACAAAAGAAATGGTCATGAAAGTTTATTTTCTTTCAGCTGCATAATGATAGGAAAGGCTGTTTCAGGAACTAGGAGAGAATTTAGGCAGCATGTGTATGCGGGATAAAAGAGCTCTGGGTGCAGGTTCTGCAGGGGCTAAGGCAAAAGGGCAGCTGCTGCCTGCACCCTGCTGCCTGGGCTGGTGTGTGCTCAGGTGTGAGGGTCTGTCCCTCAGGAGATCAACCTTGGGGAGTTAGGGCAGTGCAGAGTGGAGAGACAGGGATTAAAGCATGCAGGGAGCTGGGAATGCTCCCCAGATGTGCTGCTGGGGTCATTAGTAATGAAGTTGTGATGGGCAGGTTTGTGCAGCTGGGGTATGAACCAGCACAGGGCAGTATTTCCCTCCTAGATACTCCAAGTGGGACCAGAGCAGTGAGAGGCTGGGTGCTCACAGGTGAGATGGTTCTCCCTTTAATTTTCCTGCCTGTGCCACATGGCAGCGTGTGCTACATCCCCCCTTCTACATCCCTGCAGGGGAAGAGCCCTGACCGTGCACAGAGACACCTTTCCTCCCATTTACAGGACCTTGTGCCATGTCATACCAATATAACAAAATATCTGTCTTGTGGTGCAACTCTGGTCTCTAGAGAAACCCTCAGCTGTATTTTATCTCAGCTGGCTGCCTCCAGGGCTCCTTACAGCTCCCTAGCAAAGCACAGTGCTACTTAAATCTGTCTCTGGGTTAATCAGGGAGGAGGAGTTTGTACTAAAGGTTTTCTAGTGATTTTGGAAGAGGAACCCTTGGGCTACTCAGGAAGGTTTCATTTTGCATTTTCTTTCCATCTCTCCTGTCCAGATACTTACAGGTCTCTCAGCACCTTCACACCTGAGTGCCCCTGACAATCCAACACCAGGGCTGCTTGGATACTGCTGCCACAGGGCTTTGGCCATTAAAAACCCAGAGTGTTCATGAGGAACTCTGTGCTTCTGCCAAATGTAATGGTTTTTTGGTTATTTTTTAGGAAAAAAAATATTTTATTTTACTTTGAAAGGAGATCTGAACATTTTCTCCAAAAGGGTTGGAAACCTGAGGCCAAGAGACATTCCCACGCAGCCATAGCTGAATGACAAGCAATTTTTAAAAAAAGCATTCCTGAACAGAAGTTTTCTTTTTCAAAGGCTTCAGTGCTTTAAGTTCATGTGAGAAGGGATTTGGCTGTCTTGGGGTGGGGAAGATTTGGAAACTCTTCTCCAGGTGACCACTTTGAAGCCTCTTAAAAGTCCTGTAAATCAAGCCAATTTCAGTTCAAAAGCCAGAAACATTTTGCCTCCATCAGAAGAAAGTGATCAAACTCTGTGCTCTTGCTGGCTGTCCCTGAAGAAAAGTCCCTGACTAAATGATCCATGAAAACTGAGCTCTCACCATGCTTCATCCAGCCAAGCACTGCACTGTATTTTTTTAGCAAAGCACTGGGAAAGTTTGTTCTGGGTCTATACAGAGTGTTTACATCTTCATAACTGTCCAGCCAGCCCCTTTCAGGGGGCCTAAACTCTGCATATGAAATAAAATAATTCCCTCCTGTCCTATTACCAAATGCCATGGACCTGAAAGAGTGAGGGAGCATTGCACCCTGGATGAAAATAAAGGGTGAAAAAGCTCTGAAAGTGCATTTTGGTATGATCTTCTCAGGTATTTCTGTCTTCATCACATATATTCATGACTTGTTACTGCATAATTATTCACCATGCCCCTGCTAAAATACTGCACTGCTTCAGATTCCCTTTTCCCCAAGGAGTTTTCATCTCTTTTCAGCTCAGTTGCTTGAATTGGTATTTAGATAATAAATGTATTAGCTAGTACGGGCTTTCCCTCTTCTCCGTTAATATTAATGAAATTCACTCCTGGGCCTTTGATAGACCAATTTGCTGTGCTGGTGGAGTTTAAGGAAACCTGAACTTCCTTGCTAAGCTCTGATGGGGAACACAGACTCAAAGCAGCAAGCTGAGTTTTGGATCCTCTTTCTTCCTAAAACATGAAAACCCTTCCAGCTGGGGCTGCCCAGCTCCACCAGCTGAAGCCACTCTGGAAAAAGCACCAACACACAGCTGCATCCTGGAGGGGCACCTCTCCCTGGGCTCCCTGTCTGGCCACAAAATTTACCCCAATTAGCAGCTCTGGAGGCTGGGGAGCTGTCAGGTGGTTGACAGGAAACTTCAGGTGTAATAAAAAATTAGTCTGGGGAAACATGGTACCCTGGTTTCCGTGAAAAAGTTCTGTGAGGTTCTGGGAGAGGCAGGGGGAAGCTGCTGGGTGCAGGAGGTGAGAAGTGATGTCCTTTTCCCTCGGTGACAGGCGGGTGGCTGGGGCAGCACCAGGCAGCTGGAGCAGCATCGCGTGCTCCTGCTAGGAGCGAGACAATAAAACTTCCTCCTGTCTCCCAGGCTCCGCAGCTTTCTGATGTCAACAACAGCAGCAGGAGGCTTCAGGCACGTTCCCGGCAGCTGATCGTATTTATCAAGTTCATGTTCCTTGCTTTTATTTTATTTATTTTTTTTATTTTATTATTTTAATTTCTTTTAATTTTTTATTTTTTTTTTCTTCTTTAACTATCAAGGTCCGGGAGCCACAAGATGGCCCCGTTCCAACTCCAGCCCCTTTGAGGATACAGAAATGTGTGCTGGGGGCTGGAGCAGGGACATGCTTTCTCCATGTGAGCCAAAGAACAAACAGCAGAGCCCTCCACAGGGACTGATTGTTGACATGTTTATGATGATGAAGTGGGGTAGAACTCTCAAAGGGGGATGCTAGAAATGAAGAAGTGAAGTGTGGCACTGCTGAGGGCCTATATAATGCTAAATATTGTAGGAAACTGCAGTTTCTTCCTATTTGTGACCACTTCACGGAGCAGTTAGGGAAGTCCCTTCCCAGCCCTACATCACACGTTCCCCACTTGGAGCTGTAACAGCAGCAACCCCCCAGCAGGCGCCAGGAGCACGGACTGAGCAGACTAAAGTTACTCTGCCATAATTTATAGCCCTGCTCCAAAAGTGTGAAAGATACGACCCTGTGTGCCTGGAAATCCTACCCAGGGGACAGCTCCCAGACCCAAAGTGGCTATTGGGATACCCTGGCTGACTGGGGATTGCCACTTTGCTTGGGGTCACCTGCAAAAGCACTTCATCTTCCTCTGCCATGTGCACTTGTGTGTCTGTGCCCTGGGACGGGCCCTGAGTGTGCTGCCCAAGGTCAAACCTCCCACCTGGCGTTTGAAGGATGAGGGTGGGTTGAATTCTCCCTCGCAGTGATGCACATTCTTCTGTCTTCGTGACTCTGTGGGCTGTGCTTCCCCTGGGACCGAGCTGCAGAGAACATGGATTTATTAGGAACATCCATGCACACCCCAGCACTGTGCTGGCTCCTCATTCGAGCCCATAAGCTGCTCTGGGTAATTATTTCAGCCTCTCCTGGTCTCAGCCTTGCACCCTGCATGGTCTCCAGCTGAAAAGGCTGTAGGGGGGACTCTCCCAGATTTCCAGCACACTCACTGGGGACTCTGAAATTGGGAATCAGCACAGCTTTGGCCAGGGAATGTGTACCTGTCCATGGCCAGGTCTGGTCAGCTGGGACACTGCCCAAGGCATGATGGCTATTAGAGTTTTAGATTATTCATCTTGTGTTTGGTCAACCCAAAAGGTGAGAGGGGACAATTTGCTCTTGCCTGTGCAAACAAAGCAAGGACTATCTCCAAGATACTCCAATTCCTTCTCTTGGGCTGCCCCCATGCTGAGCAGCTCCAACCCAGGTGTAATCTCTGTCTCTGAGCCTGCTCAGTGCTGCAAGAGCTATTTGAAAGCAAGACAGAAAAAGAAATGTTCACAGGCTGTGTTCTGCAGGGTCAGTGGTGCTGTTATCTTCCATGAATCCTGCTGGCCAGCTCTGAGCACACCTTGTCTGGGGGCAGAGCAGATTTCACCATGAAGAAAAGAAAACCCCCATCTCTTTCAGACAATATTTCAGTGTCCTAAACTGCTCTGGGTTTCCCTCTGGGCCTCTTGAATGTATGAGGTGGGAGCTGATGGCTACGCCTCAGTCTGAATTCTGCTGCTACTGTACTGGGGCTGTGTGTTCCTTGCTGGGACGGTAGGCTTTGGGCAGCCACTTTTCCTCCAAAGTTTAGTGAGGTTTTTTTTCTGAAAACATGGGTTTGGGTTCCTTGTCCCTCATAGAAAATTCATCTTCTCAGCAATGGAATGTTGAATTAAATGGAATTGTCTGTAGGAAAGGGACAGTTGGGGTATGTGGTGGTGTCTCTCAAAATAATCTCTACCAGGAGGACTTGTAATTTTAGAACACCACAAAGTGATGCATTTTCCCCAGAAAGCAGAACAAACATTGGCATTTAATCTGTATTGTAGTGTGGTAGCACCTGTGTTTCTCTACCTGTTTTTTGGCCCACCAATGTGCTATTCTTCATTGCTAAGAGCAAGTCAGCCTTGCTGGAAGCCACTGTGTTTGTATTCCCACTTCCTATCTCCCAGCTTACAGCCCCGCTGCAGGGCTTCTGATTTTCCCATCTCTGGCCTCTTTCATCTCTTGAATATTCCTGAGCTATAGTGAGGCTCCCAACCCCCACCTGATATCAGCCACCACCACACTGACATTCTAGTCCAGCTCTATTTCCAGACCTGTGCATGGGAAGGACCACCTGAAAAGCACATTAAACTGTTTTCTTTTCCTCCTTTTTCAGTGCTTTTCACAGCATCTCCAGTTTCACGATCCTCTGAACTGCAGCATTTCTCCTAGATCATTTAAGTGGATGTTAGGGGAGTTAGACCTGGATTATTTCAGTGGTTCCTCCACCTTTTAAGAAACATGACAGCTGAGAACTCTGCACCCTCTGTTTAAAGCCCTGTCAGGCTGAAATCCTCCCACACCTGCCTGTAAGAATGACTTTTTCAGCTGCATTCTGATGCCATGGGAGGCACCTCTGGGTCTCAGAGGTGCACAAGTGTCATTTGCCACGTGTCCAGCGTCTCCCAGGAGTGTGATACAAGGAGGAATGTGAACCTCCCATTTGGAATATCCACGTATCAGGCCAGGAATCTAAATCCAGGAAACGTGGGGCTGCAGGATGCCTGTCTCACTGTGCTTTCCCTGAACCCAGCGGTGCTGGTGGCTCCACGCTACTTCCCAACACGTTTTACATTTCAGACCCGATTTACCAGAAGAAAGTCAACAAACAGCAAATCTGACAAACAAACCACGGAGAACATCTGATCTGATCAGAAAATACGTAAGCCTGTTAGGCACTGTAGGCACGGCAAGGGCCAGGATTGATGGGGAACATATTTGTTTTTAAATCCCATCCACATAAACCGATCGGAAACAGATGTGAGCGTTGGGGATATTAACAAGTGGGCAAACTCCAGGGATCCTGAAGGTACTGCTGCCTGGGGGGAGAAGGGGAAATGGCACATCTTTGCTATCACGTGGGTTTTTTAAGGAGGGACTATATTTTTACGCTGTACCTCACTTTGCATTCCCTGTTGGAAGTGGAAAATGCAGGGAGAGGTGTCAGGTTAAAGCAAGGATGGCTGCCTTTGGGAAGGGAAGGATGGTGGCTAATAGGAGAGTTGGGATGAAGGAAAACCAGGTTCTCTGGCCCTAATCTGAGTGCAGCTGGGCTGTGGTGGAGTGATCAAACTGTCCTGCCATATCCTTTTGTCCTTAGCAGGGCAAAAAGCTAAAACACGTCCAGGAAAGATGGAGTGGCAGAGATGTAAGAAGTGTTGCTTGGGTAAAAAATGGTTTTCATAGCAATTTTTCTTTCAGATTTGATAAGGTTTATCAATAGTTCAGATTTCCAGTCCTTTCTCTACAACTGGAAGACTCCAGAATTTTGCAAGACGAGTTTCCGAGGATATTTCTGTGTTGCAAGCTCCTGTATTTTCCCTAGCCATCTTCTTTGAAACAGCTGAATCTTTTTATTGGCTGACAGCTAAAAAAAAAAAAAGAAAAAAAGAAAGGATAACAAAAAATTCAGCCCAAGGCAGACACTTGGCATGGAAAATTGAAGCCCAAGTGGTTTAAGTTTAACAAAGTTATTAGCAATTGAAAACAGGGCTTTATAATTGGAAATGCTTGGCAAGCTGAGTAAGAGGTTGTGCTACCAGCCCTGCCTCTTAGATGTGTTCGTGTTCAGGGATGTGCAAACACACAACACAAAGACAGGCATTTGTTAAAGATGCTTACAACTGCAGACAGACACAAATGCCACGACACCACTTCTTGTACACCTTTTTCTTCTCAACCTTAGTTCTTCAAGTTTTTGGTTGTCTTTCCACCTCCAATTACAATTCAAACCAGAGTGCAAATGCTTCTTGTCCTCACTGGAACGAAACACCAACTCTTGTGACACTCTGAGGACTCCAAGAAGAGAATTCAGGCTGGCTTTGGGGGTCACAAAAAGCTAACTTGCAGGTGCTGGGAATGTAGTACAGATATTTTGTACCTGTGCTTTCTTCTTGCCCATTGCAGTGGGAGTGGAGTTGGTGTTTTGGTCTCTGTGCATGTGCTTGTGGCCCTTTGCATGTTTGCATCCCATTGGGTGGAGATGGCAGATTTTTGGGTGGCTCACCTGGCCAGAGGGCACCTACCTGGGGTAAAAAGTGTCCTTGCTGGGCTGAGTTGACCAGCTTGGCCACTGTTTGCCTTCTTCAGGGCTCTCTGTGGTGCTGGCTGCTGCTCCATCACATGCCCCAATAAAGTTTAAACCCTGGCTTAGCATGAGCCCCAGTGCAGCCAGGAAACGACGTCAAGTTGAGCCATCATATTGTTTGAATTACACCAATATGAAAATCCATGAAAGCCACAGGGAGCCAGCATTTCCCCTTCTACATAAAATGGGGTTATGGCCATATTAAAAAACACAACAAAACTGAGCAGCTTTTAACAGGAGATGGTGGAACAGAGGCCTTGAGAGATGCCGAAAAAGCCAAACATAAAAATAATTACATTTGAAACAAGGCCCTGCTATTTCTTCTGCTCAGCCTCATGGTGACCTGTGCTCCCATCACTTCTACATCTCCTGCACTGCCTTTCATTTTGGAGGGGGGAGAAGAGCAGCTTTGTGCTGGGGTAGCTGAGTGACAATCTGGGTGATTCCAAGAGCTGGTGGCTGGAGGTGCCTGGTGGGGTGGGATGTTTGGTGTTTCCCTGGGGTGCACTGAATGGCCCTGCTCTGTTCAGAATACTTTTTTTGCCTTGACCCAGCAAGTTGTGATCATTCACAAAAGGAAAACAAAGCTGAGGTTTGGGTGCAAAAGGAAAAAACATCTAGAAAGGAGGCTATTCTCCAGCTCTTTCCATGACCATTTTACCAAACCCTCTTGTAAGCTGCAGAGCCATTTCTCTGACATAAAATAAAAGGAACATTTTCAAACTTGGGCAACACAAATCTTTATTTTTTTCTGATGGTAACATAAGGACTTCATCCTGCTTTATGAGCCAGTCACACCTTAGGCTATGCTGCAGAAGACCATCCCTCCCCCAGTGAACAGCCACTGAGGCCAGCTGAGGCCAAGGGGCAGAAGACCCAATTGCCTTCCTATTTTAGAGGCAAAGAGGAAGCAGGAATATTCTGATATTAATATTTTCTCTCATGACCACAAAAGGTGCCACTGCAAGGTTGGCATCACCACTCTCAGTGTGCCAGTGAGCAAAGTTCACTGCAAGACAAGTGTTGTGTCCTTCCCAAAGGCTTGGCTAGTTCTCTGGTGGCTTCCAGTTACATCTCACTGTTGCTAAATCTGAATGAATTTTTGCTTTCAGATGCTGCTGAAATCCCCTGGGAGCCTTCAACCTTCTTCTTCAGAAGCAGAAGCAGAGCCATTTGTATGCTGAGGCTCATTTTGGATATTAATAATTTGGTTTTTAGTTCTGTCCCCAAAGCTCTGATACTGTCAACTCCAGATGCAAGGCAAGCCAGCCCTGCTGAAATCCAGAGCAAAGCCTTTACCCCTCTCAGGCTTCTTGTTTGTTGTGGTGTTGTGAGTGGTGTTTGCACACTTTTTAATCACCTCAGCTCAAGGAGTTTGAGCCCCTTGCTGTTGGTAATTTTGATATATAGCTACCATGCTACACAGCAAAAGTATTTCTACTTTCCTACCTCCACATATGTATGCAGTCAGGAACAATTACTACTGTCAATCCTGTTTGCCTGCTAACTTGCTTTTTTTTCCCCTGTTGGTCATGCTGTAAATCATTTTCACATTTACAACATTAAGAAGGTGCTCTGAGCAATCATTCTTGTGGTCAACAAACTGTTACTGCTTCTCAAGTGTCATGGGTCACTACTTAATTACTGGATTTCACTCCCAGTTAAAACCATTAATCTTGTCTCCACCACCTTTCTCTGGGCCTCTCAGTCCAGTATGTTTTATGTTAAGCACATAAATGCTGGGTTTTTGGTGTTTTTTTTTGTCATGCCAGCAGAGGTTCTGTAGCTGGAATTTCTGGGCTTGATAAGCAAGGTCACCCAACAGAGCCTTTCTTTGGCCTGGGTCACTCTAAGCTGAGCCTTTCTCTGGAGAACTGAGTTTTTCAAACAGATGCAGAGACACTGAATACAGCAAAAAAGTAATAAGGGATCTCTGTGGTGGTGATGCCACCTCAGCCATGGGAATTCACCAAGCTTCATCCCATAGGATTATCACTGCCTCAGCTGCTGCCTGAAAACACAATGGGTGTGAGCACAGCGAGAAATTCAGAGTAATCTGGGAAAGCAGACATTCATCTGTGAGTGCTAGAGGTCCTTCAGGAGTTGAGCTCACCTGTGGAAGCTCACATGTGCCTTTTGTGAGGGTTGGTTGTGCTCTCCCTTTCTCTGCCCTGGGGCAGGGTGGAAGCACAGAGCCCTCGTGGGTGACAGGGCAGCATCCAGCTCCTCCCATCTGTTCCTGCACTGGGGAGAATTCATAGGTGTTATACTGGACAGAGAAAGGCTCCCCTGTTGTTCCCTAGGTGAAACTGCAGCAAAAACATATTTAGAATCATAAGCACAAAAAAAAATGGAACATAAGGGCTACAGAATTCTAACAAAGCTTGTTTCATAGGCCACATCCACAGTGCGCTCCTACAAAATGCCACGTGAATCACACTTAATTTGCTGCAGAATATACTTTGCTATTTCAGAGGAAAAAAAAAAAAAGCAAGCCTGTGAAGGGCAAGAGCTTTGCTCTATGTTAGTTGTAAAAGTTCCACAAGTATGGAATCTATTAAAACCATTATTTGTTTATGATGTGAAAGTGATTAGTCTGTTCCAAAAACAAAAACATGAAAACCTTAAGTGCTGGGACTTTTCAGGAGAATAGCCACTGCTTCTTCATTAAAATAATTTATATAATATGGCTATGATATCTATAATTACCACAGCACTTGGTTGCCTTAGCCAAAATCAGGGTCCTCTTGCATAATCATCTAGAAAACACATTCCCTACCCTGGTGGGGTCTAAGCAGGTGGGAGTTGGATGATCACCTCAGGCTGGCAGCTGGGGAACTGAGCTAAAGACTCATCATGACTTGCCCAGGGTCACGGTAAAGCAACTTGGGTACCTTGGCTCAGCCATCGCCTGGAGCCACATGGCTGGGCTGGTGGAGTCAGAACATTCCAGCGCGAGCACAGGGACATCCATGTGGCCCCAATTACAGACCCAGGGCCTTGGTTTCGCTTCCTGGACTGGATACAACAACAGGATGCTGGAATATTTAGGCTGTGTTCACTGCAGGGAATGTTTTTACTTTAAAAGCAGGAAAAAAGTCTGTTTCTCTCTAAGATGTCAAATCACAGAAAGATGGGGGTTTTGTAGAAATCTCACCCAATTTTGGCTTCTTACCACTTCTTTTATGATGTTTCTCACTTGATTTTAACATCCTGCTGGTGCTGAAGTGCTCCATGGCTTTTGGGGGCACCTTGTGCTTGCTGTCACCCTCCCTCATGAATGTTCACCTGGACGATTGGGTGCTTCCAGCAACGGCCCCAGAGAGTTCCCTGTTGTTGTCACATTTCACAAACCATTTGCAAGACCTTCTAAAATCCAGCTCTGCAACACTTCTCTCTTCCCAGGCTACAGCTCCTCCCCACGTGCTGCAAGTCCCACCCCAGAGCTGCCTCTTGCTGTTGAAGCCTGGGGCATTTCTGGCAGAGAACACCTGGGTCCAGGTGGCCATGAAGATGCCATCAGTGAAAGCTGATTCCAGGGAGAGGAGATCCTGGTCCTTCACTCATGGCTGATGATAAAAACAAGTACCTTTGTTAGCCTTCAGGAACACATAATCACGGAATGATTATATGAAGGTCCTTTATTAAGAGCTCTGGGTGTCAGGGGTACACAGACCCAAATCTGACCCAACTTGGTTTTGAGTTGAACATGTTTTTATACTCTATCATTATATAACTTCCATATTAATTATTAAACTTACATTGTTCTATTGTATACATTTATTTTACCCAAGCATGGATTTCTCATGATCACCCCAAACCCCTAACATAGTTTTTCATGATGCTTTAAACAATAATTGTATCTAATCACATCTAACAATTATATAATTTATCATATGCTGACTACACAAGTGCAGTTTCACATGATCTTAGCAAGCACAAGGCCTAACATTTCCCAGGGCCTACTTTTAACACTTTTCCCAGGGCTTGCCAAGCCTAACTTTCTTTCTAACTCCTCAAATTTTCTGTGATTTTAAAATCTTTTACTATCACCTTTAGGATTAGCAGCCTGTCGGAGCTTTTGCCTTATTATTCCCAGGCATGGCATGAGGCCCTTCGAGGATTTCTGGCCTATGTGCTTTGAGCTCCGTGTTTCATTTAAACCAGATTTGGTTTTGGGGTACAAATTAAGCCATCCTCTTCTGGTTTCTGCTCCTGAAAATAGTTTCCTTTTCTGCTGATCTCAGAGCTCTTCCTTTCAGGTGTTATCCAGTGCTCCCAGTCTTTCCACCCAGTGAGGTCGCAGTGATATGGTGCCTCACAGCTTGCACCACAAATTTCTGTCCATTTTCTGTGACTTCTTGCCTCAAGATCATCCAGTTAGTATTACTCTTGTTCTCTTCTCTGGAGCATTTCTGAACCTGGGGTCATCAGCAAGCTTCATTAGCACATTTCTAACATTACATGCCACGATCAGTAATGAGAATTCCCGGCAACATTCCCAATACCCAGCACTGAAGAGCTCCATCAGCAATTCCCTCTAGTCAAAGAATTTCCTTTTCACATAATGTGTTTCCTTTCATACAAATCAACACTTCATGTACTTTTTCAGAACTTGTACAAATTCCTATTTTTTCCTGTAAAGAGCCATTTTCCATGTGGCTCTGTGTGACATACTTTACTGAAGTCCAGATCAATTGGATTCACTGTGTGTCCTCTAGGAAATCTCTAGCAAAGAAGCCAGAGGGAATGAATCTGACTGGCAAATCCCAAAGTTGTAGTCCATCCCAGTTCCCCTATATATACTCATGTCTTTAATTACTCTTTCCTTTGACTGCTGTTTTAAAGCCTTGTATGCTATTAGAAATTATTAATGGCAACTGATTTTCCTGCTGCTATTTATAAGCTTTGACCAAAAGGGAATCTTGGTGTCCAGATGCAGCTGACACTTTTCTGGAGTGAGGCTTGCAAGCCTTTGGAGAGCAGGTATCCAACCTGCCTTCTGAACCCTGTCCATGGTGAGGAGAACCTGCAGGTTTCCAGAGGCATCTGGACATTTGAAGGTCAGATCCCAGCATTCCAAGTGGGATCCTGGGCCACAGAAGGCATTAGAAGAGCTGTCATTCCTCTTGGAAATGGTGGTTCTCAGACAAATAATGGTGTGTGGGTCACGTTTCTCTGTGGCAATTTCTGCCCAGATTTTATTTGTCCCCTTTCCCCACTTGCTCATTGTGAGAAGAAACTGGAGTTGGCTTATGCATTGGCTTCCTAAATTATTGTTCTTTAAATGGAATTTCTTCTGAAAAGGGGAAATTTATTGTCATGCTTTTGCTTCTGCTTGGAAACACAAGTTTTGGCTTGTATCTACTTCTATATTCATTCAAACTCAGGCAGATGCCCACAGCTTTATCTGAAACATGTAAAATGTCTGCCTGTGCTTCCAATAAAAGAAATGGGTACTTTGTCCAATCTGAAAAATACCAGCCAAAAGAGAGGAAGAGGGAGAATATGGATAAAGAATAAAAAGAGCCTAAATAAACTCTGCAGAAATGAGAAACTGGTGGGTGGAAAACTGAATGAAACAGAAGGGAAATGGAAACGTGCGTGGAGAGTGGCAACAGAATGGTAATTAGTACATCCAGCAGCAAGATGTGAATTTGACCTGGGAAAGTAAGCAAGGAGAAAAGAAGAGAGAAATTCAGCTCTTTAGTAAGAAAAGAAAATTCTTCCCCAAGAATCTGGCATGGAAAGAGGCCTGGAACGGATGAGAACCTGGATTTTCAAGTGAAGGAATGTATGAGATGAGTCAAGGGAGAGATTTAAGGAAGATTTACTTCTATATCACAGATGGGAGAAGAGATAGCAAAATAAGTTCTTAATACCTTGAAAATTCCTAGTCAAAAAGAAGACATTTCTTTCCCCCTTTAAAAATCAATAACTTGAACTGAAATGGGAATCATTGCTAGGGTGACTATGGAGAGGTGGCTTGGCTTGGGCTCTGGTGTTTGGCAGAGAAGTGTTTGTCAGCAAACAGAGTTGTCCCTATCTTTGTTTTGGAGGTCTCTTGCATGCCAGGTGGGAACAGTGAGGAGCACAAAATGCAGGATTTAGGAAGAACAGGGTGGTGAAAGAAGTCTGCCTCTGCAGCCTCTGAATGAGGGATGTGTATCCCTGTCTGTGGTGCTGTTGTGGGATTGAGGCACACTCCCTGGTGCACGTCCCACTTTGTCCCAAACAGTTCATAAGTCTAGGAATTACTAACAAAGGGCATTCTGTTAAATGCAAATAGTATCTGGAATACAATCACTATAAATGCAGTCCATTTAGCCATTAATTTTATAGATTGTTGAAGCAATTAACAGTGCATAAAGAGGACTTCCTTCTGTGCAAGTGTGATCTTTGGTTGAATGGACCTTTGTAATGATCTCGAAGACAATGGCACCGAGGGAAACTGGAATTTCATCTTGCCTTTATTGCCTTTTTTGGGTATTTTTGACAATTTCTAAAATTATTTTGCTTTTTAGTATGCTGACTTGTCATGGTTTGTTTGGTTTTGTGGGTCAGTACAAATAATTCTAAATTCTATTATAAAATTAGTACACTTTAAATTATTTAAATACTCAAGTATATGAAAAATTGCTGCCTTACACAGAAAGGCTGTTATGTCTTTTACAGCTGAACAGGATCTGTAGCATGAACAGGGTATTTTTGGGGTGATTTCCACTTCATTTGTTTTGTTCCCTCTCCTCAAACATGCCTTTTTCTTTTGGTTCCCTGTGTGTCTCTTCTGCAGCTAAAAGCCATTTAGCACTGCAGCAGAAATAAAGATCTCCATTTATTTTTGCTGTCTGAAAGTTATATTCTCCCAGTGGGAAACCATCCAAAGAACAGAACCTCCTCTCTGCTGCTGTTTGATCTCTCTCCTTCACCTGTAGGCTCTTCTACCATTTGTATTTACACAGATCTTTTGCAATTTTTAATCTTTCTATAGACGGAAACCCTTTCTGCCCTTCTTCTTGGAGATTTTGGTCCTTCCTCTGACAAGAAAAAGTTTTATTTTGAGCGTGTGGGAAGGATGATGACTACAGAAAAGGCAGCACAAGCAAATAAGGTTAATTCAGCCTCATTGGGCATAACCTCACTTACCCAAAGATACAGGGAGACATACAACAAATTCTCAGTCTTGCTTTTCTACAGGTTAGCTTTATTGAAATAAATTTGCATCCTTTAGTTTTCAGGATGTTCTTACAGTGTCCACGTCTGTTTTGGTAAAGATTTGTTTGGTAGGTAGCTAAAGCTCGAAGCCTTTGCTGTCATAATATCCTTGCTCTTAAAGAAATTAAGAGGTGCCCATTTGGTGTTTATTACAAGAACTCTTCCTTCCTCATGTGAAGGAAACAATATCTTATTTCTCTCATTAGAGTAAAATATAACCCTTTAAATATGTTGGCATATCATTGCATAAATTATGAGGACTTCTCTGTTGATATGGAATGCAGATTTTTCAGAACTGGAGCACAGAGATGCTGGGCTGTGAATATAAAAAGCAGATGTCTTTCTCCCTCTCACTCAGGAGGTTAGAGCTTATCAGGGTATTTTAACCCTTGATGTTCTGTGACAGGCAACTTCTGTTCGATAGAGAGAACTTGCACTTTCAGGTGCAAGGCTGGGCATCCAGTTAATCCTGGTTTGCCCCTGGGATTTGTCACAGGGTGAAACAGAGTGTGACAAATGTGGAAGGGAAATTTTGCCACCATTGAATTTTTTTTAATGTAAATAAAGGGTGAAAGGCAGCCTGTAAATACCTGTGTGGCTGGGTCATTGTCCCTTTCTGAAGCCCCCATGGCAGACACTCTTCATGGAGGTGCTTACCTGGTTTGCTTATCAATGTAAAGTGTATTTCTCACTCTGCACCCATGGGGCTTTTGTATATCACCCATGGCATCTAAACAAATAGCAGGAATCTCACCATGTAAGGGCTGAGACATTCAGGCTGCACAGGGAGGCTGAACACTGAAAGAAAGAAAAAAAAACCATCTTACCCATACCCTCTGTGCAGAGCAGCAGGTGACACAAAGCCATCTGTGCCATGTTTGGGGGTTTCTTGGACAGTGGGAATCCTGACATGTTCCTGTAAGTACCATTTCCAGACAGCTGGAGGCATTGGAATTGCACCTGCAGCCTGAGGATGTGGTGGCTGAAAAGGGTGATGACTTCACCATGAGAAAATGAACTTAGGGCTGTGTGTGGAAAAAGAGCTGCATTAAAAAAAAAAAATAAATCTGCAGAAAACAGATATTTGTCATGAAACACTGATTTAAACAAACTGTGAGAGCCAGGCAGATGACTCTAAAATGTGAGGCTGGCCTGTACTTCATGGTATTGCCACAGTGGTTTATAGTGTTTGGAGGGAGAGTTATGACGCAGAACAAATGAGATAAAAAGCTTGTTTAAGTGTGATTAAATGGCTCTAAAAGCTGCTCATTTTATAGGAAGGAGCTGCAGGCATGATGCCAAGCTGTAGCATGCTGTATGCTTCACCAGCTCGTCACATCCATATGGGCTGACTCAGAGGAATCTGTTTTAAAGTAATCCAAACTATTAATTTATGGAGGTTCTCATCACCGGGCCCGAGTGCGTGAAGGGAAGATACACCCAGCGAGGTCATAAAGTGGTACCAGCATCTTCTGCTTTTAAAAGCAGCAGTTTAGATGTTTGGGATTGTCTTCCTCTGACATCACCCCAGCAACCATAGCACTGGTGGGGTGGTCATGGTCTTGTCATTTCCATATGGAGTTGTATTTGTTGGCAGCCAGCTCCAACAAGAAAGGATCAGTGGGGCTGGATGCTCCTGAGAGGGAAGTCAGGTTGCAGATGGATCAGATATCCCTGCAAAGAAAATGCTCCTTCAGCCAACAAGTTCCTTCTTTGATGGTTTATCCCAGAGAATTGAGCTGGTCAGAAATGTTCCCGTGAAACATCATTCCTTAAGCCTGGCTTATTTCGCTGGAACTGCGCTGAGCACAGTTGCCCCATGCCTGAGGAAGAGAGCTTAAGGAAACCCACCTGTATTCCTGGCAGATCTCTTCCAGGACAGGAGAAAGAGTGTGCACAAGTCCCTGGCTCCGGAGCGGATGCACCTGGTGGATTTGCCCCAAGGCCAGGGATGCTGGGAGCTCTGCAGCTGCCCGCTGAGGCTGACAAGCTCTGACATGAGTTTCACTGGGAGGCTGCAGCAGGGTCTGGGGAGCTTCTGGCTTCCTGGAAACTGCTCTCCTTTCAAAAAAAAAACCTGAAAAAGGTTTCTGTTCAATTTGGATAAAACCCAATTTTTATATATATGTTTAAATCCGTACATTTTCAAGGCACTGGAAACACCGTTTTTCGGCCAGTTCTACTTGATAGTTTTATAGGGCTTTGCCATAATAAAAGCGAAGTGAGACGAAACAGAAAAGCCCTGCTTAGTAACAACATGGGGTGGGGGAGTGGGAAGGGAGGCCTTAACCAGAGCCAGGCTCCCTGAGCGACTGCTCTGCCAGCAGAGGACAAAACGCGAGCACCAGAAGAGGGATTGAAATCACATGGGTGCAAAGCTCTGCATCTCAGGGCCCCCTCCACCCCGAGCAAACCAAGGTGCTCCCTGGAGTGCCCTGTCCTGAGTGGTCACTCCAGGAGAGCTCTGGGTTATTTCTCAGGCATATCCGAGCAGATGCTTTCAGCCTCTTACGGCTGTCTCCCCACATATGGAGCTTGGCTTTGTCACCAGACCCTGCCAAGGATCCAATTCTCCTTTTGACAACAAAGAACTGTTTTTATTTACTAGGGAAGCTGGCCTGGCCTTGGCTCTCCGTTTTGTAAATTATTCATCTCGTGTCAGTAGCAGCGGAGCTCCTCTCGTGTGTTTCTTTCCAGAAAACGATCAAGTCCAGGTTTGGGGGGAGGAGGAGGTCGAGGGGAGGAGAAGTGAGGCAGATTAGGCTTAATAGCTCGGTGTCTTCATTAACATTAAGCAGCCAGGTGACCATCTCTCCCCTGGATAATGTCCCATCCTCCCCTGGTGCTGGGAGTAGCTGTGGCCTGTCCTGTTTCTGCATGGGGGAATGAGCAATAGATCAGCAATTAGAGCCAGCATCTGTCCTGACAGGGTTTTTCTTTCTTGCTTCCTAACTCACCTCCCTTCTCAGAGGAGGTACTTGTCTGAATCAGACAGTTATAAAAAAAGGAAAAAAAAAAAAAAGGTTGCAGGAGATCTCTCAGATCAGGACTATCAAAAAAACTAGATCAGGTGAGCCATGGCTTGGAAACAACCATGGAAGCAGATGCAAGATCACCTCTAAGATAACACCTCCCAGAGATGAATTACCCAGCTAGATAAAAAAGTTTCTGCACTGTACACTTCTCATATTGCAATTTGTGTTGCACCTTTTATTAACTAGAGAGTTTCTCTGCATGACCACTGTAACCTCCCTTAACCCAGCTGTTGGACACGTAGGCTTCCCCATTGCCTCCTCTCCACCAGGAGCCCTGCTCCTGCACCCTGGCTTCTTCCCCCAGCTGGCAATGAGCTGCTGCATCATCGATTGCCACGCTCTGGGTCCAGCTGTCCAGCCCATTTTCCACCCACACAATGATCCATTTGTCCAGTCCATGCTTCCTCAGATTACAAACCCACAACCACAAGAAATGGGGTCAGAAGCCTTCCTAAAAGCAAAGTATAGCACAGCACTGCTCTCACCTTGTCTCCACAGCCAGTCATCTCATCACACAAGGCAATCAGACTGATCTTCTCTAAGTAGATCTGTGCTAGCTATTCCCTGTTTATCTTCCAGAACTTCCCCTGTGTGAAAATGGACTCCTGCACATGTATTCTGTGATCCTTCCAGGGATGGAGGGAGCTCAGCTGCCTGAGACCCTTCTCCCACCTTTCTGATAAGATGGGTCAGCTTTTTTCCTGTCATTAAGGACTGATCACTGTGATCTTTTGCAGGTATTGAACTCTGGTTTTGCAGCCACATTATCTGGCTCCTTCAGCACCCTGAGGTGAATCCCATCTGTCTCCAAGGATTGAAATCCTGTGTTGTCTCTAACTTGTTGCTTCTCCACTGTTGGTCATCCCTTTCTTTCCCAAGCAATTTTGGTTTGTGCTGAGCTCTAGGAGGAAGATTTACTGGTGAAGACAGAGGGGAAAAAAAGGATATTTAGTACTTCGGATTTTTTCAGACAGAAAGTGGTGGCTGTCAGGAGGCTGTCTGCCACACAAATGACAAATTTTCCATTTGAACTGGTTAATGGGACTGCAGGATGAGATGTTGTAATCATCCAGAGCTCAGTGTGAGACAGGGATTTGCTTTGCTCAATATCTGAGCTCCAGCAGATCAGTCTCATATAGTGGGAACCCAAGGGAAGGGTGAATTCTCTATGCAACTTTGATATGCTTGTATCTGTTCTTATTTTCATGGATATTTTGGGCAGTAAGCCCCTTATCTCCAGCTGTGTGAACAGCTTTCTAAACATCTGTCAGTAGCACCCATGCCCATCTTGCTAATTTGGAGTGCCTACCGAATCTGTATCTCACTACTAAAAACCTGATGCAATTTAAATTGTGGCGTGCCTTGCTTTGTTCTGTAAACTTTTTTTGCAAGGCAACCTTTAGCCATAGGAAGAAACCCATTCCCAGAAGGAAGACATTAGTGATGGGTGCAGTTGTGAGGGGTGGGAGTCAGGTTTGTGACTGAGTTGGGCCCTGGAGGTCAGATGGTTATCGGAACCAGCTGAGCTTGAAAAACCCAGAGAGCAAATAGGTCTCTGGCATTTAGGCACTACATTAAATAGGATTTGTGGTACTTTCTGCTTCAAGCTGTGCCAAGAATAGCATGAGTAGCCTTTCTTGTTGAAAACTGGCACATCTGGTCCCAGTCCTGGTTGGAACCACTGGGGCACAAAAAAAGTACGTTGAGTTACTATTATTTGTTTTGAAACCTTTACTGGAGGATCCAACCTAGGCTGGACATTCCCAGTGTTACGTGATCGCTCTTGTCTTTCTCAAGCTCTGCACTCAGCAGCAGAGTAGCTCAAGTGTCAGAAAGCCCTGATCAGCAGGGGAAAAATGGGATCTGCTCCTGCTCTGCTCCTGTGCTCTGTTCTCCCAGAGTTCCTGGAACACCAATCTTTCTAAAGTAACACAACGTCCTTGCACAGAGGAAGAGTTAATTTAGCCAACCTACAGATGGAAAAAGGGCAGAAAAATGAATTTATTTGGTGGGGCAGCCTGATGACAGCAATGAGGCAGGGAGCTTGGGTCTGTACTGGCCCATTTTGGGTCCTTATTTCCAGGCCAGCTTCCCCCTTGCTGGCTCATAACCACCCACCACACTGGGAGGGAACGCAGAAACAAGAGAAGTGGGTGGATTTAATCCTCTATTTCAAAGATGTTGCTGCTGGGTTTGCAGATGGTGGCAGCAGATGACAGAAACAAGCTCATTTTTCCTATGATTATTTCTTTCATCCCTAAAAAAAACAACAAAAAAAATTATAACAAAGAACTGCTACTAGAAATGTGGAGTTTTTCTCCTCTCTGTTTTTTTCTATGAGAAGTAGGTAACCAGGGAAAAAGAGAATAAATTCTTGCAATAATCTTAGGAGTATATTTTCCAGATATCTCAGTAATGGCCCACTTCACATAACTCCTATAGTTCCTCCTGCTGATGCAAGGCATGACATGGAGGGATAGCTTTTCCCATCCCTGTCTGCAGATTTCTCCTCATGGTTGCTGTTTCTGAGCTTGGATTTGCCAGTGGCTCCTGTTCCTTTCTTCCATGGGGACAGAGAAAGTGAAATGGAATCCTCAGACAAGAGCAGGCTGGTTAATCCAGACAGCATCCAGACAGGAAGGCAAAATGTGGCAGCATGGACAGTTGTGCTGTGTTGGACCCAGCTGTGGTTTCCAGCCCTGAGCTGACCCAAGACCCCTGGTGCCAAGTGAACCGTGCACTGTCTTGGAAAACTTCCTGATGTTTCAGTCCTGTCCTGTTCAGCAGGACATACCTGGAGTTCAGAGAAGGAGCTTCAGGACCTGCTTCCATGAATTTCAGCATGACATTGATTTTCCTAAGTTCTGATTAAACAGTGAAAAGGCTAAGGAAAATCTAGCCATCAGATATTTACTTGTTGCTCTTGGAGCTCAGTTTGCTTTTAGACTGTGCACTCCTGAATTAGACAGCTGTACTGCCAGTAAGAAAGAAACACCTTCTCTCTTTTTTTTTTCTTTTTTTTTTTTTAGGAAGGCTACAACAGGTGTGATTCCCAGGAGTAGCTCTCCTTGCATGATTCATATTCTTCAACAACACCTCATCCTCCTGCATTCTCAGTTTTCCACTGTGTGTTCCTGGTGGGATGATTTGTGCTGATCTTAGCTCAACAGGCTTTACAGGTCCCCTGGTTACAGCCTAATAAGTGGGGTGTAATTATTAAAGGAAAAAACAAAACCATACCAAACCCATCAGGACATTTCTTAAAATAATATGAATTGCCCATTCAGCTGTTCACACACTGCAAAGTAGAACCCAGACCCCTTCTTGAGCTGAAATCCTTCTTGAAGCCTGGATCCCATTGAGGATTTAGGACTGGATTCTCATTTAGACTGAGGTCTCTTGAGCCAGCAAGTACAGGATGTAAATTATTTTTACTCTCACTTTCACATGAGAATTAGGCCTTTAGAGTCAACTTGAGTTACCTTGTGCTGGCTGCAGCAGTCATACATGACCACCTGTTGTTTCTTGGTTGAGCTCAGCAGTATTTAGGGTTTTTTGGCAGGAATTCTTCTTTTTTCTGTGTGTTTTCATAGCCCTGGCCACTAGGTGCTACTGCAACACAGATGCAGTGATGGTTAAATGGAGCCAGCCAAAATCGTGGCCCTGGGAGCTCAGCATGGAGCTCAGGATGTTTCTGTACCACTGGCAATGCCCATTCTGAGCTGCTGAGCTCCTGGTGAGCCTTGGGAGCAACAGATGGGTATTGGGTGCTGTGGTGAGGCTCAAACAACCTCTCCCAGGAGCTGAACCCCAGAGAAAAGGGTTTGGAGGAGGAGCTCCACTTCCTGCAGCTCAGGATGAAATATGGAGAGCGCTGGCTGCACATGGGAATGATGCTTTTGGCCCAACTGTTGGTGGAGGACCTAAATCTAAATCTAAGTTGTGAAGTACTGATACACTGAAAGAAGCATTGATTGAAGGGGACATCAAAGATCATCTTTTTCTGGGCAGGGACACCTTCCACTAGATCTGGTTGCTCCAAGTCCTTGAACACTTCCAGGGATGGGGAGCCCACAGCTTCTCTAGTGAGGCACTGAAACTGTGACTTCACATCTCTCACTCCTCTCAAATGAGGATCTATCATTCATAGATCATAGAATCATAGAATTTAGAACTCAAATGAAAGCTTGGACCTTCAAGGTGACATCCTCAGTGTAGAAAAAAACAGATTTCAGTGATGAGCCTGGTATAGAGACCAGCTGAAGGTGTGGGCAAAAGAATCACTTCCAAAAAAAGCTTCTTCTCAACCATTTATCAGGAGAGGAGCACCATCTACACTCCATGGTTATTTGTGCTCTGCGTCCAACTCTGTGCCTTCCCACTTGTTCGGATCCACCTTGCAATATGGAAGAGGTTCTCCTCCAATACAAACCAGGAATCAAATAGGGAACAAAAATATGTGTGTTAGATCTGGGAACAAAAATACATGTGATAGATCTGATCTGTATTCTTCTACTGCACTTTCTTTCTGGTTTATATTTTAGGTTTGTTTTATTGTTTTTTTCCCCTGGAAGAAAAGTAATCCTTAATAAAATGGAATTTGTAATTAAAAGCAACAAAACAAAACTTGTTCTTTTAAAACTCAAAAGTGAAAAATCTGGTTTTAGGAAAACTGTGTTTCTTTGGCTGGCTTCATTTGATATCTCCAATCCTCAGCATGATGCTGTCTTTCATAAGACTTAATTTGTGTAATAAAAACCACCAATAAAGGCAGCAAATGTTCCCTTTGCCCTGTTGCTAACTTTGATTCATCTGGGCTGACTTCAGCACCTCCAAGGAGGCAGCAGAGGGACAGTTTGTACAACTCAGCCTTAGAACAAACACATTAAATGGAGACAGAGGCTCCTCATTCTCCCAGGGGATTTGTCCCCCTGAGCAGTTTTCTTGCTGCAGCACTGCCCAAGGTCCCACAGGTCTCACGGGTCCCTGTCCCGGCGCTTCCCCGCTCCACACCATCACAGTC
Organism: Pseudopodoces humilis; assembly: GCF_049639895.1. Taxonomy (NCBI): domain Eukaryota; kingdom Metazoa; phylum Chordata; class Aves; order Passeriformes; family Paridae; genus Pseudopodoces; species Pseudopodoces humilis. The sequence continues at coordinate 27,451,798 of NC_142209.1, forward strand.
GGGCTCTGGACACTGAGATCTTTGTGTGGTTTTCTTTCAGGGTGAATGGGCCATCTGCCAAGAAGGTCGGGCAGAGCTCTGTGCGTTTGGTAGCTCTGAATAATTCTGCTGCTGTCTTCTGTAAAAGAAGTGAGAATGCAGAGACTTTTGTTGGTGTCCTCTAACGCTCTGATAGTTTTACTCTGGGCTTCTAGGAAAACAAAAAACAATCTTTATCTATTGAGCTTGTAAATTTTGATTACTCTTGACATGGTCTACTGTTCTATGTTGTTTTAATTACTCCCCTGCCTTGTATCCAGTTGGAGCTGGAATTCAGAGCTGATTTAGTTTTTCAGGCATGTAATGCAACTTAAAGAAAAGCATTTCACTAGAGAGCTTAAACATTGTTTGGTCCTTGTTTTACTGCTAAGCTTTGCCTTTCTTTAGTTGAATGCAGGATACAGGCTAGAGCAGACATTTGTGAACACTATCTTAGTACTTGTTATTATTTTTCAGCTGCTGCCTAGGAAGCTTGGCCATTCCATGTTGAGCTCTTGCAGAGTGGGAGCGTCCTTGCTCCATCTGATGCCCTCCTCCAACACGATGTATTCCACAAAAAATGGCATGAGCAGTCAGGGACCACTGCAGATCTGAGCAAGGTGTTCTATCCTGTGTTGCCAGTGGGGTTTGAGAGCCAAATCCAGAAATCAGCTCACAGCTCTTCCAAAAAAGCTGAATGCAGGTAGTACTGGGCCATGGGGGGGATAGGCATGGCTGGCACTTTTTGCTACTACTTGATTTGATCAGTTTTAAGGCAAAAGGAGCCTTTTTCCCCCCCCTTTATGCTGTCTTTCAAGGACTTGCAGATTTTCCAGTTCACTGGATGACCTTTGGTGCTGGTAATCACTCCAGGACAGAAATCACTATCTTTTCAGGCATAAATCCAAAGTTCCTGCTCAGCAGCACATGTTCAAATGAGAGTTTGCTGAGGAACAAACTCTCCATCCAAGCAATAAATTCCTGAGGTGCTGCTGTGTTTGCTTCAGTCAAATGATGAACCTCAAACTTCATCCCAACCTGGTCTTTAAAACAGCTCTCCAAACCTGGCATTTTCATACTGGTTGGAAAGAGCTATTAAGAGAGCTCAAAAAACAAGTCCTTGGAAGTTCTTTCAATGGAGGTTGAGGGAGGAGAGAAGTTTGGCAATGCAAGATAAGCAGTGATATTACAAAATTGTAAAGCTGTCTCCTACTGAAACCATGCTAAATGATTTGGAACACACTGAGAAAAAAAATGTGCACCATCAGCAGTAACGATCTTGAGAGAGAGTTTGGCCAACACCAAAAATTTTAGATTTGGATCGGGACTAATTTGCCTTCCAATTTTTTATGTCTTCCCTGTACTCAAATTGTGCTCTTTTGAAGGCACTAAAATAAACCATTTAGTTCCCAGTAAAACCCTTCCTGGACACTTCCCCACACACAGCTGAGTGCCCTGTTTGTTGTCCAGTGTCACCTTTCGGCCACACAGAGCGATTCTATTGCAAATAATAATGTCAGGATATAATTTGTCAGAGTGCCACATTGCTGTTGTTGCTTGAATACTACTTTGGGAGGAAACAGTTTAGAAGAACCATTCAACTGGGGCTCTTTCAGGCTTGGACACTTGAAAAAACATCAAGACTTAAAATACTTTGTCACACTGTTTGGTATATTACAGTAGACTGGCTGGTGAGTGTGTTTGTCACCATCTTCTCCAAGACAGGATGTGACATGAATCTTGTAGTGCCAAACCTTACAAGATATTTTTCTTCAACTCAAGTGATGGATCTTGCTTTTAGGATCTGACTGCAGGGCTTAGTGTAGTGACAACATGCCATTTTTCATGGTCATAAAGTGGTTACAATAGATCTGAAGTGTTGTGAACCGCAAATAGTTAGGAACAAATTTTATCTGCTACTCAAAGTTCCATGTAGATTGCTACATCTTTCCTTTAAACAATTGTTATTGTGCCTTTTGTGCAAACATTTGCTTATGAGCTGAGCCTGGAGGTTACAAGTCCAGAGTTTTCCCTGGACAAGAAAATGGTCTTTATTGATGGTTGACATTGGGTCCTCCAACCCTTTGGGAATGTAGATCTCCAACAGCTCTTTCTTTACATGATCACATTATTTCAATCTCCTTGTCTTTACTCTGTGTCAGAGCACCTTATTTTGCTTCTGTAGTGTCATGTACCCCTCGAGGCTCCTGCTGTTGGCCAAACCAGCCCCTCTCACCCACTTTGTCCCCAGTCTAAGGGGACTTGTGTCATGAAGGTGGCACAGCCATCATGAGCACCCCATCAGGAGATGCCAAACCTGAGCGAACGCATCCACCACAATTACATTTATTGCCACGACAGGCAGGCACTGAACACAGACCTCTTTAAACAATATTTATTGAGAGAACAGTTTAAAAATATATTTACCTAGAGACAAAAAAAGTCTTACTGGAACAGTGATCTTATCTCCATAGAACTTACCAGCCCAGGAGCAGAGCTTCCCACCTGCAGCTGCCCTGCTTCCAGGAGCACCCAGGAGCACCCCTGAGCTGTGTAGTTTGCAATCTTCTACCAAAGGTAATGAACCTTTCTGGAACCACCAGAACTGCGAGTTGCAGAGGGGTGATTGCCTCTGTGGGATGCCAGTGGGATGGTCCAGAATGGGTAGAACTTGCATTTTTAATTTGTTTGGATGATCCTTAATCCTTGCTGCCTCTGATAAAGGAAGGCTGAAGGTATCCTGAAAGTGCACGGGGGACTGTGCTGCAGACCAGCCTCTGCAACTGTTGGTGCTTGTGTTTGGCCTTTGATGTTTATCAGTAGCAGTGAAAGCATCAACACATGTGCTCTCTTTTTGTATCCACTGCTTTGAGGTAGGGCTGCCTCAACTTTGGTCACAAGGTTCTTTTTTTGTTCCCCTTCGTTCTTTCTTTTCTTCTTTGCTTTGACACCTCAATTTTTTGCTAATTTGTTATATTCCTGGCACTGGATAGCTCTTTTAAGACCCTCTGGAGCAGGACAAGGGAAAAGAGCCAAAGCTGGAGAAAGGCTTGGAAGACACACTCAGCAAAGCACACAGGTGCAGCCATGGGTGAGAGCTGGTCCAAAGGAGTAGGAATCAGCTTTCATCCTGAAGACCAATGGTATATCTGCACTCACTGCTGAGTAATTCCAGTTTCAGTCTGGGAAGGCTGGGGTCAGTTGTCCTGCAGGAGCTGTGCTGGGCAGTGACTGCAGTCTGCTCCCCTCCACCACCCAACTGTGACCAAATTATGGTTTGCCACAGTGATCTCAGAGCTCTTTTCTAACCTAAGTGATCCTACAGTTCTGAATGTTGATGGGATAGTCAACAAGCTGTGCAGGTTGATTAGGAAGTTGCTTAAGGTTCAACTGCTTTCCCTTCCTCAGATCCCTGAAATATGGAAATATATGTTAAAAACCTCATTCACCATGACTTAGTTTTCTTAGGTGGTCTGTTCTTCCCCTGAGAGCCTCAGGGATTGTCCACTACAAAACTGCCTGGCCTTCTTGTGATGACACCACTCAAACATGGTCATTCCTTGCTTCATTGCCCAGTGCAGAAACATCCCTTAACAGAAAGGGTGAAGAACGTTCAGTGTTTAGCATGATTAGGTACACACTGGCAGTGTTAACATTCATACATCCTCCTGATCCAGTGAGGACAGCTCTGAAGTGACCTCATGGAAAACTCTGAGGAGTTTCTGTATGATTTCTCATCATACAGATCTTATCCCCATCGTAGATGCCTTAAATCCATGCAGCTCGTGCCTTTTACGAGTCCTGAACAGATGAGTGAACCTGGTGCTTATACAAAAGAAAGGCTTATTTGTTTTACCCCCACATTTCAGAGATTTGCATCATGCTTCACATAATTTTGATGATTTCTCGTTCCCCATCCCAAGCTGCTGTCCAAGCATTCTGTGTAGCTCAACATTGCTCATCTGGGAGAAGGAAAGAAACCTGAGCAAGGCTTTTACAGGCCAGGACAGAGTGATGAAAAACTGTAATGTGACAGTGTTGTATCAGCTCAATTTGAAATGATTCAAAGCTCCTTCTCTCCTTGGGAACTCACAGAGGGCTTGGGCAGACCACCACCCCTATGTGGCAGCTCCTAAATATCAGCTGGAGGCCTCTGGATGTTGCCAGCCAAATTTATGGGCATGTACCTGATTCCCAAAGTGGTGGCCTGTCCATTCAAAGTGGCAAGAGCAAAAAGCCCCTCTATTTGTGCTGTACATGGGGTTTATCTAAAAGCTCCTTGAAAACCATTGGCAAGTGGCCTTTGCATCAGGGCCATTGTAAAAAAAACAAAGTTTGTGACTGGATCAAAAAATTGTTTTGAAACTTTACTGGCCTTTTAAAACCAGATTCTGCAATATGCTCAACCATTTGCATTGTATAAACCTACATACTGAGAAGTGAATGAATTAGAAAGCACTAAGTGTTTGTGTAGTAGCAGAGAGAAACCTGAATGCATTTCAGGAGCTGAATGTTTTTATCCTGTACCTAACAAGCAGGAGATATATTCCCTCTGTGTGTTTCATTGCTAAGAGAGATTTTCCCAATCACAGTATCTTTATCTTCCAAACTGTAAATACCCCAGGTTTTACTCAAAAGTGTAGAGTAAAACTGAGCTGTGCAGCCTCTTTGTGAACATCCCTGCTCATCCCTTTCAGCTGTGACACCATATAAATGACATAAATATTGCAAAATCCTGCTCTCTCCCACCTGCCCACCCCCTTGGCACGTGCAAAGTTTGCTCTGTACCCACACACAGCCAGCTGGTTTGGACTCCAGTAGCAGTCTGTGGGGTAACAAGGCAAAACCTCCAAAATCAAAGATTCTCAGGCATTGTGCAGCCAACTGAAAGGAGCAGTTATTTTCAACCTGCCTGAAAAAGCCCAGGGTGTAGAAGCAGTGGGGTGAATTACACCTTATTGAGAGGGCAGAAGTAATGAGCTTTCATTTTCCCTTTGGTAGGGGAGGCAGCAACTGCAGCAGCCTTTCTTCTACTTGTGACAAGAAGTGAAATACCCATGTGATGGGGAAACAAATTAATTGTGAGGGTCCTAATTAAAATCACTGGGAGAGGTATTGCATTACAGTGCAAAGAAACAGACGAATATGACCTTTCTGTGAACTTCTCAACCCTACTAGAAGCATAAATTTGAAGTCTCCTAGCGGAAAAGTGTTCTGGCACTGAACTGGTGTCTACAATCAGGATTTTGTCTGCAGGTATCAATGCACAAAATCTCTGCCTCGTGGAGCTCTGAGTCCCCTGAGGCTCCTTATGTTTTGCCTTCGTTTGTTATAGTCCATGTCAGAGGGTTTCAGTGGCCTGGCCCGGCTCTGGCTGCTCCCCTCTCCTCCCAGCCTCCAGCATTTCCTTAAAACACAAGGAAAAGCTCTGCAAGGAGGTGGTGGGAAAGGCCACGGTAACCGGAGCAGAACGGCAAGCTGCGTCCTGCAGAAACGTTTGCTGGAGATATATAACTTTTGTCTGCTACCAATTGTCACAAACACTTAAGGAGAGCAATTTATGGTTGTGTGGCTCACATCTACCCTGCTAGATTTCCATCCCTGACTCCTGCCTGGCACATTGCACCTATTCCTCCTGATTTTTAACTTGGGGCAGGGCAAGATGAGCATTATGAAACAGATACACTCCTTTTCTTTAAAAGACTGGGGGGATTTTTTGGGGTTTTTTTTTGGCTTCCTCATCATTAAGCAAATGCTTTTGCTGAGTGACAGCTGTTTCTGCTCAGAAACGGGACACAAAGTTTGGCTTTGTTTAAATCCTGGGATGTTTATCGCAGCACTTTGAAGCGTACACCCTTCATTTTCCCCTTCTCTATCTCTCCAAAGCTTTGGGGTTGAGAAGAAGCAGGAAGAGGAAGGGTTTTCAAAGGGATGTTTCGCTGTTAAAAGTTCAGCTTTTCTCTCATATGTGATTTTCCTGGTTGGCAGCTTTATGGCTAAAACCTCTGTTTTAAAACTGGTGCACACTGGTGATATCATGGACACGCCACATGGTGTCTGATGGCTTTCAGTGACAGCAGATTTATAGCATTTTCCCTCATAAAAATCCTCTCCTCTGCCAAAAGAGGTCCAGCTGGAGTTATGAAATCACTAAATGGACCCTGCTAGAGTGAGGAAGTTTGGCCTTTCCAGTCCCCTCCCTCTGTTGTGTGCAGTGCACATCACAGCCTGGTACTCTGGGAATCACACAGCATTCACGGGGTACCCTCAGGAAGGCTCCTTATTCCTGTGGAGACATGGGATCTGAGAGCATATGGGGTCTGTGTGTGCTGCTTTGCAATTATAGCAAGTTCATCTTATTCCATTGTTACCAAGTTTTATTAAAATCAGTGCTAAAGATACTGGTAGAAAGGCCAAAACATCTCCCCCCCCCGCCCTCAACTGCTAGATATTTCACCCCTGAAATCTGAGTGCCTCCAAACAGACCTAATCCCTTCCTGAGTGCTTGGGAAGTGGTTAGTGGAGCTTGGATGTCACCCCAAAGAGATCTTAGTTAATAATTCTTTCACTAGGAAATGTGTTCTGAATCTGCTGTGACTCTCTGACCACTAATGGCTTTCGTGTTGCTTGCTGTGAAATTCATAGGCAATTAGGGGAATGGAGACAGATCTGATAGCTAATTGCTGCAAAGATCGTCCTCTGAATGGTCAAAAACCAGAATTCCTCAGCTCAAGTCCACAAATGTTTTCCTGCAAACTGAAGAGGTGCCCCAGTGGCGCCTGTGTGGTGAGGATTTGGGGATGCTGGAGCAGTGTGGGGGGTTTGGAGGAGCTGGGCAGGAACTGGCAGAGGCAGCATGGATTTCCCATCACTCCACAGACCTTCCACTACCCATCCAAAGGCACCACTGGATCTCCTGGCCACAGGGCATTTGCAGAGTTTTTTTGAGGTTTACTCTCAGCCCTATTGCCTTTGGGGAACAACTGTGCCATGAACAGTGTAAGGGACATATTTGCACAGGACTAGAGAGCAACTTCACATCCAGCTCCCTTGGAATTCCCATTCTGTGTACCAGTTTAAGCCTAGAAAGTCCAGATCCTTGCTTGCTTTAGTTTTTGGGACTGAGGGGACAGCAGTGTTTGAAAGGCATGACCGAAAAGATAGACATATTGATCTTTATATATTATATACACACACACATACACGTTATATACATTTATATATATGTGTACACACACACGTTATATACATTTTTAAAAAATATATATGTATAATTTGTAGCTGACATCCTGGCTGGAGTCAAGGGAGTGAAAAGAAAAATGGAAAAGAAAATGAAAAAAGAATAGTGAAGAAATAAATGTCTCTGTGAATACGGATGAGAAACCCAGGGAAATCATTATGTGTCTTATAAAAATCTGGAATAAAAATCAGGGTGTCATGGTGAGGGAGTCAGCATTTTTCCTTATGATTTTAGCAACCCATTGGAGTAATTAAATGAGAGGACTGTCCTAGTTGGCTTCTCTTCTGCTCAAACACATCACACCTGGCTCTGCACTGTTTGTGTGTCAGCCGTGCAAAGTGAGAGTTTAGGGACCAGATCTGAGGAAAAGAGGATTAAAGAGCAGGTTGGCACTGGGGCTTTGATGGCAGTGGCCTGGCACAGAGCTGGGCTCCTGCACAGGAGGACACAGAGGGGCTGTGTCAGGTTCCGTGCCGCTTAGCGTTTGTATTTATTTATGCACCATGTTTAATTCTTTATTTACGCTGCATGTGAGCGTGGATTTAATGCTTGACTCCAGGCAGTCCTGTGTTTATCCACAGGGCTGCAAAGGTTCAGACTGACAATAGGTTTTATCCCTGAGTGACAAGGCCACCTCCAAGTGTGCCGCCGCAGTGCCTGTCTGCCCCTCGGGACACCGAGGAGCTTTGGCTGACAGATTTACCGCCAGAAGCAACACTGAGGTCACTGAGTCCATGCTCAGGGCCAGGACCATTCTCTGGCTGGCTGTGGCTCCCAAAACACGGGTTGCAGAGGCTGAGGTGCTGCAGGGAGTGGCTCTGAGCTGCTGTTTGTCAGCAGAAGGGAGCTGGCCATGTGGGATGGAGTTAATGGGACATCTGCACATTGCTCACTTCCCTGGCCTCTGCTTAAAACTCCTTCTATTCTCAGTGACAAAACAGCCCCTGAGGGGCAGATGCCACCAAGTGCAGTGGGGGAACCCCTGTGGATGCTCTGGCTCCTGCTCTGTGCCGGACAAAAAAGGCAGGAAACCAAAATACCCTGTACCAGTGCCATGCCCATGCCCTTGGCCCCATTCTCACACCACATGGAGCTCAGAAGCCACGGGGAGCCAGCGTGTCACCATTGTTCATTGTTAGCGGCTTCAGATCTGAAGCAGTGAGTGGGGAGCCAGCATCCCAGTCCAGCTTGCTGAAACCATCCAGTTCCCTCTGTGCCTGTGGGCAAACGGGGGGGGGATAACAAAGGGCGCTGCTGAAATCCAGCAGTGTGGCAAGATCTGCATGTAATAGTTGCAGAGCCAGCTGAAAAGGAGAAAAATAGGGTTTTATGAAGAAAAATTGCAGATCTTCATGTTGCTTCTGTTTCCCAGGGTGGTACCATGGTTGAAGGTATGTCCTGGAGGGGTTCTCATGGCTGCTCTGAGTATTGCAGAAGCCAGAGAGATACCGTGAAGATGTCAAAGGAAAAGGAAAAAGAGAACCCCACAGACAAACAGCCTGTCAGTGCATTCAGTGGTGAAAGGAAGGTGGGGCAGAGATGAAAGAGGAACAACCATCGATTAAGGAAATGAGGAAAAAAGCTTGTAACACTTCAATTTTCCAGAAACCCAAAGCTTATGTAAACCCTTGTTTGTTTTTGGTTTAAAATCCTTCTCTGAGAATGAAAAGATCTAATGATTGGAAATGAGGCTTTTGGACTGAATCTTTTAGTTTTGGGGAAACTGGATTTTTCAGTAACAAAACCCTTCACATAAAATATTCCAAAAGGCTGGAGGTGTTTGTGTGCAGTGCTGGAACTACTGAATGTGGTTCTGAGATCAGATAGATGTTTCTGCATGATTTCACCTGCTCTGAGGACAGTCTGACGCCTCCTTTCCTTACAAACCCAATCCCATGAAAGGCTGGCATGTTTTGCCTGTGATGGCCACCGAATCCAAGCCCTTTCACACTAAGGAGGTGGCCAGCAGGAGATGACAGCTGAAATATGGCACTTCTGCTCCTGTGGCACACATCTTTCCGTGTGAGCAGCCAGGAGCTCCAGATGTGGCAGGGAGCAGCGCTTTCTGGAGGACACAGCAAACACATGGCTGTGCCCATCCCTGCTCCACAGGATACCAGGAAAACAGCCAAACGTGAGACCTTGGATGTCACGTTTCCAGCTGCAGGACTGATGGGCAGGACACAAACATTACCTGTGGGGGTGAAGAGCTCCACCAAGGCGTGCAGAAAAATCTCTTTGCTTCCATTTCACTGCACGCCTGTCCCTTCTCATCCCTCAGATCCAGATGCTCCTTTTCATGCTGCTGCGAGAGGTTAATATTGCTGACAGGAATCGATAATCTGAGATGTGGAGCTCATTTCTTGGCAAATCAGTGCAGAGGAAGTAAACAGTGCCTGTTTGTTTTGACTTTCTTCCCTTGTTAAATCTGGTTTATTTTACTAGATGGTCTTTTGATTCCATTAATTAAAATACGGCTGGATAGGGAATGAGAAGGAAGACAAAGAACTTACGATTGATATATACAAAAAGGGAGGAATATCCTTTGGATTCCTGTTGCCACTAAGGAAGTTGTAAGAGGTAATGCAGATCTTCATCTCTTGGCTCTGTAGGAGAAGGGAGGAGAGGATGGTAATTTTAGCTCTCTGTGGTGCTTTGCTAGAATTCAGGGTTGAGATTCAAGGTCTTTGAAAAAGCTGGGTTAATTAATGAGAAATAAAACATGGTGAAGATAAGATATAACAAAATAAAGCAAACTAAAGCAAAAATATATATTCCAAATCAATTGTTGCATAAACATCCACTACGTATTGTGTTTTTTAGCAAATCATTTGGGAATAGGTTTCTTTGTCTGTTCATATTTCAGCAAATATTAATAAGCAGTTGTACTATCAGTGTGTGGACTCTTTTCAAATTGGTTGCACAGATTTTCCTTAATGCTTTCACCAAAATTTGTCCTCTCTGCTGTTGCACTGTCAGGACAATTCACCCAACTCATATCCCACTTGCTATGCTGAAATGAGATCAAGTGGCTGTGACACTTGCAGCTGGAATAGTAAATGTATTAAAAATTACAGCTTGAAAAAGACAAATTCTACTTCAAAATCAAGGCTTGGACCTCAAAACGATGGATGGTGGCCATTGGAAAGAATGTAAAAGGCAAGATACAATATTTCATAATTTTGAAAAATGAAACACTTGGGAAGTGTCAAAGTATTCAGAACTTTGCATAGGAATTATTTTAACTCTCGTTGATTTGTTTAGTCTTGAAATTCACATTTATTTTAAAACAGGTGCTATATAACTGTCTTTTCTTTATAGGTTTCCTTTTGGGCTGAAAACCACATGTCATTCAATGTAAATCTACACCTTTTTGAGGCAGTCAAATGCTTTCAGTTGATTCAGGTTTACCACTGGGCAAAAGCAAATTCTCCATTTTGGTTTGACTTGGACCAAATTTCAGATTATTTCTTAACTGGCTCACCCTGGGCTGACAGCCATGACTGAAAGAGTAATTAAGCCCTTTGCAGTAATTGGATTATGAGGGAATTGGCTGCCAGGTTTCCTACCAGAGGTGCAAGGGCAGCCCAGCGAGGGCACAGCACCCAAAATCCAAGGATCCCCCAGGTAGTGTGGCTAGGAGACTAAACCCATTTTTGCTGGCTTCAACATTGGAAACATCCCATTTTCTGCCCGTAATCTCTGATTTGCACAATCCATAGGAAAGTTTTATTTTTGCTCCAAAAAGGAAACACTTTCCTGCCCTCCCCAAAATACAAATTCTGCTTTTTATTGGCTTTCCTCGAGCACCATTCTGAACGGGACTGGCCTTCAGCATGTCCATGGGCTTGCCTGAACTTGAGGAGAAACGTTGTCAGGGGCTGATGAGCACCCTGCAGCTCACGACAGCGGGCTCTCCGTGCGTTTCCAGGACAAAAAAGGGTTTTTATGACCTCCAGTCACTTGGGAGCCAGCTGAATTCGCAAATCTCTTTTCTCCCCCCCTCACCCCGCTCCCTACATGTTGAGATTGCTAGGCAAGCAGGCAGGCTTTTGAAGTGTTTTTCCAACTCAAGGTTTCCTACTGGGTGTCATTAAGTGGCAGGTAAAATGTGGTGGTGGCTGGGCGATATATAGCACGATGTTTTGTTTGCTACCTCACTGTCATAATTTATGCTTTGCTGGGACGTTCTGCGAAACTGAAGGCCGTAAACATGTGTTATAAATTGCTTGAAAATGAGAGGAAACTTAACTTTCCTTATAAAAAGACTAAGGGCTGAAATTTATTACTGTAAACAAGAACGAGAGGAAAAAAAAATCAATTAAAAAACAAAACGTCAAGCTCTTTTTACTCAGAATTTGAAAGGACCTGAAGTCGATTGTTTCCTCCCGTGGAAGGTCTGGTTTCTATCAGCCAGGCAGAAGGGCTTTTGTTTCTAGCAGTCAAATCAACAGGCCAGTAAGAGGAGCTTTGAACTGCAATTTGTCTTTACGTATTTTGAAAATGTTCTTTCGATGTGTTTACACGTTGGCTGGGGCACTTCTGCTGCAGTCAGCTCTTTCTGGGATGATTAATCAAACCATCAAGTCTCTGATTAATCAAAGTCCCTCCTGACAACTCCTTTCTTTCCATCACCTGCTGAGTCTCTACAAAAACCCAAACAAGCAAATGATTAAACTCTTTTTTTTTTTTTTCTTTTTTTTCTTCTTTTTTTTTTTTTTTTAAATGGGGAAGAACGAAAGAAAGAAATTAAAAAGAAGGCAGTGTGTCTTGCAGATTTGGCACTTTTTGAGGTACATACCTTGAGGAGAGAGAGATCTTGGACTGCATTTGTGATGCAAACTGGAACCTTTGGCTACCAAATGCAGGATGTGGTGTATCCTGTTCAAAGAGGCACATATTTTGCATGTTTTTGTTGGCTCCTCTCAATCAAAGCATGCTGTGATTCAGCTACACTAAAAATTAACAATCTATGTTATAGCCATGTATTACATTACGCTCCCCCCTCCTTTCTTTTTTTTTGGAAATTTTTTTCCAGAAAGACATCTCCTAAAGAGAAGGGAAGGCAGGTAACAAAAACCTTGCAAATGTTTTCATAGTAGTTATTCAACGGCAATCAAATCATGCCACTTTAAAAGATCAGCTGAGCTATCTGTAAATATTTTCTCATCTCTGCAGAGCAGTACAAACTCCTAATAAAATGCATCTGTTTCCATTTCTGGAGTAAATTTGAGGTGGATTTTTATGTCAATGGCTCTTCAGTGTCACTGCAAAGAGCAAAGAAGAGGAGAAAGAGTTAAAATAGGAGATGCTGGCCCACAGCAATTTGGTATTTGTGTGAAACTGGTTTTAGGGATTTTCTTAAGGAGATCAAACAGATTGCATTGGATGAGTTGATTAAGTGGTGCTGTCAAAAATCAAGGGCTGAAATCTGAGTGATGGGCGATGTCACCTGAGTCTGCTGGCAGCTTAACTAAGGCTCTGAGCACTGTCTTCTTTTTGTCTTCTAGAATTTTGGACTCCTTATTAGCAGCCATTCTTTGCATCTATCCTTCAGAGGCGTTTTATAAACCAATGAGGTGCTACAGAGGTGACACCTATATACAATCCACTTTCTCTACAAAGAAAACCAAATTGAGCTGCCAAGGATCTAAATTACTCAGCTATGGCCAAGATCCAAGGAGGGAGAGATTCCTGGGTTCTGCCAAGACTGGTCACATCCCCAGACTGCTACTCTGACCAGGGAGTTACGTTGTTCCCTTCAAGCCAATCCCACCTGCTTCTGAAAATTGGATTAGAGGGTTGCCCTGCTGTGAGTACACATAAAACACCTCTGGGTTAACTGGCAGACTAGGAACACAACCATTTTTTGCATTCTCTGTTTCAGCATCACTGGTAAATCTCCAGATTTCCTGATGTTCTATATTCCTGATGTACAAATCCTTCTGTCAGCCCACGGTTTTGTTCCCCTGCCACACCTATTTCTAACTCACTAATTACTCTTGTTACATGCTGATGAGCCAAATATATTTTTCCTTTCCCCAGGGTGGCAATTAAAATTCAAGATTGCCTTTATTAGCTGAAGTGGCCTGAGGAAAAGATCTTGTCCAACACATCTAATGACATCTCCTTAGCATTTCATTTTCAGCAGGCATTTCCAAAGAAACTCCATTTTGTTTCAGGCAGAACATTTTATTTCAGATAACACTGTTTGCAGCCTTCATAAAAAATCAACATTGTGTTCATTCTTCCAGTTGCAAAACCCCCCTCAAAAACAACCCCAAGCAAACATATTTTTCTCTCTGCTTCTATTTATTTTGTTCTGTTTTCAGTAACCTGTGCCTGTTGGATATTTATCACCCTAGGGATTACTGGACATAAAAAACCCAACAGAGCAGCTAAAAAAAATAAAATTATATATATATATATATAAATCTTAGAGAAATTATGTTCTGAGGAGTGAAATGGCATAAAGGAGTTGGTTGTACTTGTAAAAGAAGAAGTTGCATGTTGAGTTGTGGGCACAGAACTACAATAATGTCTTAAAAATAACACATCTCTTCTGAACTTCAGCATGGAGAAGACTCCTCATGATTGACAGATTCATGGAAATAGTTAAAATTGTCTTCTAGATGAATGCTTCTGGCTGTACCTAAACCTTAATTTTAGCAGGAGATGAGATCTCCGCCAACTACACTGAGCTCGGAAAAAATATGGAGAGATAAAGACACGTAAACTAATGCCACTAACAACCTGCCACATTTAAAATATTGAGCAGCCCTTTCTCATTCTGAAAAGTTTAAATATTTAAACAAATGGGGAAAATTAATCTTATTCTTGGCACAGGTCTTATCCATTTTATTACTCAGTATCTCCAAATATGCTGAGATGCCAAGTAATTTCCAGTTTTTATCAAATTTTAACTTTGGAGCATGACTCTGGGATATTATGTTCAGAAGTGCGTGGAGCTTTTGAAGCTGAATTTCCTTGGATTTAATATATCCCTTTCAGAACTTTTCCTTTAGATGGAAATTCATTCTGAGCCAGTAATATTATATGTTATTTCTAAAACTCTGAAGTTTATAAAGCACATAATGAAATTTAAGTCTTTAGCCCAGGTGGAATCACGAATTAGCATTGAGTTCTCTGCAAACAGCAGGGCTGGTTGCATTTTTTTTGTGCCTTTGCATCATTTTGGATCAGCCATGGGCTGTAGCATAAAGAAGCTGCAGAGCCATGATGGTCACTGGGGCAGTCACCCCTTTCCTGGGAAAGCAATCCTTCCCTGGCAGGGGGAAGATGCTTGTGCTGGAAGTGTGGGAGAAAACTGACTGTGACCTGGAGATATTTCCTCAGAACCTTCGTGGGTCATGTCTGTCTGTACATGAATAAAGGATTCCTTTTGAAGTGGTTATTATCTGGACCGTAGTAATGGCACAACATTAATCACAACAAGTGACAGAGAGGGTTTCTTTAAATGATTAAGATCACCATCCTTTAGTTATGAATTTTGCCATCTCAAATCCTCAGGCCAGTTCTGTACTCAGCCAAATTTATCTGATTCCAAATCACCAAATAGCTTAAATAAACTCAACATGCTGAAACAGTCACTCCTGTTGTTTTCCCTGATGCAGGACAACATGAGTTTTCCTACAGTTTCTTTTGAAATGTATTTATTCTGCAGGATATTTTATCAAGCTCGGTGTTTGATAAAGCTGTTGAACGTAAGAACATAAATTGAACTAACTCCATCCTGGTTGATAAGGACAATGAGTGAAAAAATGTCACAGTGGGAAGGATTAATCTGTTGCTACAGTCTTGTTTTGCCTACATTATATCAAAGAACCAGTGCTGGGGAACATCATCTGAACATCCAGGAATTAGAGCAGATGCATGACCACAGCTTGTGTCAACTTGTGCTTGTCCACATGGACTTTTCTGGTTATTTGAGCACTGAGGAAGCCACTGGAGTACAGGCATTGCCTACTGGGCAGCCCCCAGTAGCTCCATCTCCTCTTGAGTGTGTTTTCTCAGCGCTGCTCCTCTGTATTTCAGGTGGGTCTCGCTTGCCAGAAGGAAAATTCTGTTTATGTAGCATGTTATGGAGGTGACACGCTCTTTGCCCCTGCTGGGAAAAGTTTGCTTTTCCCCCTGAATCTAAACCAAAAGTCACACCCAGTGAAAGAATACAAATGCTCTTTTTATTTGGGAAAACACGTAGCAGGAGTCAGTCACTTTACTGGGCCAGTTGCAGGTAGAACTGGGGTCCAAATTGGCACAGCAGGGAAACAAACAGGAATTTCAGCTAAACTGTGACTAATGGACACTGTGCCATGGGACATCTCAGCTGCCAGGCCCCAGAGCGTGTTTTGATCAAGGAGATGAATTTGAGCAGAGCAAAGGTTCAGGTGTGACTGCTCAGGAGCAAAAGGCTTTTCAACAGTCAGCGCTTTCTGGCTTATCTGACAGGCAGACACTTGGCCTTAGTGCTTACTGCTACGAGCAAAGTGTGTTTCATACCTATTAGCTGCTTTTCCTTCCAGGAACTGACTTGTCCTGGAAGCTCTGCCAAGTGGTTTATATGCAAGCCCATCACTGATGAACAGCTCACACTGCCTGCTAAGCCACAGCTGAGTCCAGCCTGCTTTATATTCCCTTTCCATACTCCAGAGAGCAAGCACCAGGATTTTGTGAGCCCAGAGCAAAAAAATTTAAACAATGGAAGTGTTCAGTGCTGTTTCCTTTGGAGATGCTCGATGCTGATTAGATCTCCTGCACAGCAGGTATCCACCTAGCAAAGAGCTTAGCAAGAGCTGCCTCGGAGAGCCAGGGCGGCCGTGCAACGTGAAGGGATTTTTTAATTCCATCTGTCACACACAGCTTCTTGCAAGGCTTCCAAAAATCACATAACCCCGTGCCCAGCCCCTGCTCTGAGAGTGAAGGACTTTTGTTTATTGTCTTTTGGGCCTCGTGTGCCTGCAGCTGTGCTGGTGGCAGCAGCAGCCCCTCTGAGCAGGGGGAGTGGGGATGGGGATCTTCCCATGTCCAGAACTCGGTTTTTTGGAGTGATGGTGGCAGAAGGCTTGTCTCTTTGCCTGAAGTGTCCTCTTGGACACTGCTGGTGGCTGTGCCCTGTTAAATGTGCCCCTGGGTGGGTTTTCCCCACACTGCCACCACCAAAGGATGACTTGTCCTTCATGCCTGGACTTACGACCGTGATGACACTTTTCATGGCCAAGGTCTTTCCTAAATCCCACAAACTCCTTCTGGGCATCAGGGAAGATTCTAAACCACTTGTGAGAGGTTTCTTTCAGTGTCTCAGACTGGGACCACCTTTTTTTTTTTTGCCTGCTACACATCTGCTGCTCCTCATGCCAGAACTTCTGCGTTGCAGCAATGTGGGAGCTTTCAGGTGGCAGGAGGGGTGAGAGGGAGGTAGGAAAGCTGTGCATGACACTTGTGGACCTCCAGTCAGCCCCTTTATTGGAGTACCAGCACAAATTAAACCTACACAACCTTATAACACAAACCCAATTGGACTCACACCTTTCCTTCAGTCATAAACAAAAATATGAAGCTGAGAGCTCCTCTGAAGTCCATACATGCTACCAGAGATGTGAAAACAGCAGAGGGGAAAAGATTCTCCTTCCAACGGAGTGCTGGATCTGCAGCTCACGTCCCCTCGGCGAGCAGCTGGCGTGCGGCGGTGGCACACGCACCGTGGAATGTCTCTGGCACAGGGGCCTTTTTCAGCTGATGTTTTCCTAGAAGGCCATGCCAGGAGACATATTTGTGTTTATTGCCAGTGCTGGGAGCTGCCTACAGGTGCTAATTATTGACCATTCCTCCTCCACAAGGGAGCCAGTGTGTGAGCCACCCTCTGCCCCGCCTGGGAGTCACTGTCGCCTTCCCGGCCCTTCCCTGCAGCTGGGAATGAGCTGTTTGGGCTGGGCTTGGTGGCACAGATGGTGCCACCTGTGGCAGGCTCTGCCAGCAGGACGGATCCCAGGCAGCTGGGAGGTCATTCGTGGCAGGGGGAAGCCAAAATCCATTTGCACTTAGGCCAGACTCCCCAGGCTGAGAAATACCTTTGGTTGCTCCCACGCCCTGCCTGGGGGCTGATGGACTTGCAGACCACTGAGGAGGCCTGTTCAGCCCTGAACATGGCCCAGTCTACGTGTGGAAGAAAAAAAAAACCATTCAGCATCCTCCCAAAAAATAGAGCAGCCTGGTTTCCAAGGTGTCACAGTGCCTGAGAGCTGTTTGCCTTACCCATAAGAGTGTCTCATGTCCCATCAGAGGGTCACCAGAGAGACTGAGCCCTCCCCAGAGGAACATTTATTTCCTGCAGGGATGTTCTCTGGCAGCACCCAGTGATGGCAGGTTAGTTTTACACACAAGTGATGAAATCCAGAGTATGAACTGGGATTTTTCACTCCTGATGGCTATCAGATAAAGAAAAACAACTTCTGCCTTTCTTCTGCCCTCTCTGTTCCCAAACAAGAAGCATTTATTATACATTTTTTAATTAAGATTTAGGCTGATAAAGCAAAATTGCTGCCTCACCCTGTACTGCTATTGTTGAAAAGACAGCTGAACATGATTACTGAAGGAAAAGTTTTGCCTTGATGATCTATTCTTCATTTTTTAACTGTATTCTTCGCTGATGTCCAATAAAATAATAGAATGTAAATCACAGCAGCCTAAAGGCTCAGGGTGAGATTCCCTGACAGGTGGCCTTGGAGCAGGCAGGGATTTGGGAAGATTCCTGCACTGTGACTAAATTTGTCACATTCTGAGTTTGTGAAATTTATGTGAAGAAGAAAATCACGGAGTCTTTGCACCTGAAGCTATAAAGTGGCTTGTGCTTCCTTGAAGCAGAGCCAGCACTTATTTGAAATTTGGTCCACCTCAGGGACCATCATTTGAATTGAATGATAAAAGCCAAATTGAGGCAAATTCACCACCTGTCAGGGGTAGATGTGAAAGGCTTGTGTTGAGCTTTTTCATATGTTTGGTGTGGTTGTTTCTACCCTGTGTTGGTATGACCCTGACCCCAGTCAGGAGATCCACAGCCATATATCTGTGTTTAAAGAAATGGCAAACCCATGTATTTTCCAAGAAAATTCTCTAATTTGCTGGATCTTTTTTCTGGGTTCCTTTGGGGAGAGGAGTTGAGTTCAGTAGGAAATCTAAATTTGAAAGTTTGTGTAAAACATATTTAAGGGCTTTTTGTTTTCAAACAATAACATTCCCAAGAAATATTAAAAAGAAATACACATCTTTCTTTCTTGTTTATTTTTTTGTAATTTTTAGATCAACACCCATCATTTTCATTAGTGCTCTATGACCCAGTTCATCACTAGCATGCTGAAAATTAAACATCCACTGAAGTACTTCACTAAATCAGGGATTGGAGCTCCCTAATGACAAGTACATGCACACTCCACCAGCCAGCTATAAGATTTTTTTGCATCTATTTATGTCCTTTTTTCCTCCAGTTCAAAAAACGATGCCAAGATGCATTTTGCACTGGCCTACCGCACACTGAGATTTCCCCTGCTCCCAGACCCCTGACAGAGAGTACTTTTGCTTTCATTTATTACTTTAATAAAACTTTTTTTCCCTTCTGTGTTTCACAACATTTAGTAACTTCCCGCTGGCTGTGATCGCCAGGGCCCGTTGGCATCGCGGTGCAGGAATCCCAGGCATGCTCCACCAGCCCCCTCCTGACCCGTGGGCAGGCTTCAGGCAGCCACTCTCACCTCTTCCCTTCATTTTTTTGCTGAGCAGAGCTGGGTGAAGCCCAGTTTTTCCATCTCACAGTGGCACTTTGTGATCGCAGGGCTGTTTTTTTCCCCTCTCCATCTCACTGTGAACCAACAGGTCTCATTCGAAATGAATGAGTGGGAGAGAGAAAGGAGGAGAACAAATAGCTTACAGTCCCCTGGTGAGGGAAATGCTTGGGCTGCCAGCTCTCTAGGCTCCATTCCCAGCTCTAAAGGCTGTGCCTTTCACATCCCAGCTGGCCTCCCCACCCCAGGCTGCGGGATGCGCTGGACTGGGGTGAGCACATACTCCCTTTCTGGGCACCACCAAAATTTCCTCTTTCCAAAAAAGAAGTGTGAGCAAACCCATCATGTTCCTCCAAAGAGTTTCCATCTCAGTGCATCGGTATTTTTCCACCTCCAAAAGCATTTCATAAGAGCTTTCCAGCCCATTCCCTCCTGTGGCCTTTAAAAGCCGTGTCAGTCACCCAGAGTTGTTTCAGTAGCTGTCCCATCGGAGTGGGTTCAACTCCATTGATTCCAATGGCACCTAATTTGTATGGATGAGTGTTTTCATGTCTACAGATACGTGTAATGGTTTGGAAGACATTTATGTGCCTGATATAATTAAACCCAGTGGTTTTATATTCCTTCATATTGGCATAGCGGGGATGTTATGAGAATACCAGCTCTTTCCTTATGGAAAAGTCTTACGGAATTTAATAAGAAAACAATAACCATTCTTAGGCTTTGGAGGTTTTTGAATAGGATTTAAAACCAAATTACATCATTGCAATTCTATAGAATGTCTTAAAAAGTCTTTGCAAGAGGGGATCATTCTCTATCAAATTTTAAAGATTACACAGCCATTTCCATAGATTATTTCATTTCTCTCCAATTCTACTGGTTGCACTCCTATTAATTTCTGTGGGGTTTTCCCATACGGCACGTATTATTTTGGCCATAAAACTACTCCCTGAGGCAAAACAGCCCATGAAAGACACAGAGCCCCAGTTCAGCCCAATGAAATCCCATTAGCTTCCAGAAAGACTGAGTCAGGTTTGCAAAATCGTTTTGTGTCCTTGTTCCATGCATGTTCTCCGGTGCTGTGCACAAGGATGTTCCCTGCCCTGTGGAGGGCACAGTCATCAGTCCAGAATCTGAGATGTTTGAGTTTCTGTGTGTGGTTTAGGAGGCGTGCCAGAGCCCATCACACTTAGTGGCATATTGAAGAAATTAGTGGTGTGATCAGTTAAAACATTTTAAATTTTAATCAGCTTTTCCTTCCAAGTTTCCCCTCCTTCTCTCTGTCCCCCTTCCCCCTCCCTCCAGCAGTGTTTACAGTGTTTTATGAGCCACCATTGCTCCTCACCTCCTCCCTCCAGGGCTGGTGCTGGATCAGCCTGGTGGCCATTTGGGCTCGTTGGGACTTCCTCTGTGTCCCTGTGGCTGTGCCTGCCCAAGCTCAGCCACCTTTGGGAGCACCTTTCCCTCCACACTGGTGAAACATGGAGCCCATGAGGTTTAAAAACCCGCCTGACCATCAGCCTTGGCCTGGAGCAGCCTGTCCTCTTCACTTAGGAGAATCTGCTCTCCAAGGAGCTGCAAGCAGCACTAATCAGGACAGAACCTCACGGGCTCATGTCCTCCCTGTGCTCTGGGATGCCGGAGCTCACTTTCCTGCCTGCTGCTGATGTGCTGTGGTGGGTGGGTGGGATGCCTTTCAGCTTTCACCTTACCATTGACCTTATGATTTATTTTGATTAACCTAAGCCTACTGAATTCCAACCCTTCTTGTAGAGCCCTGCAACCTGCAGCATAACCCCAGGCCTAATTCGGGTAAGCACAACGCGCGGCTTCGCTTACGCTCATTTTGCAGTGATTTATTTTTTCTTCTCATACCCTTATGAAAGTGGACACCACCCGTGGATGGTGGGGTCAGACTTCACCTTCTCTTGCATGTGCTTAAGTAAGCAAATGTCTTTGAGGGAACTTCAAAGCAGGGGATTGAGAGCAGGGCAGATTTTTAGCCCTGGAATGAACAGCTTGGCATGTTGAGATTGAACCCCAGCACGGTGCTGGATGTGTGGGTGTCTTGGACGTAGCAGGGTGTAATATTAGCCCAGAAGAAAGCATGATTCTGGCACAGGTTGGTACAGCTGCACTTTTGCCAGTGGACTGATTTTGATTTCCAGAGGAGGAGACCTAGTCCTCAATCTGTCATTTGAGATTTTGAAGTTATCCAGTGTGGGGTGTAGAATGTCTCAACCCGATTACATTGCACAAAGAGTGGCCAGACCCTTCATTTTGAGGAAGCTACACCATTTTCTTCCAGAAGAGCATCTGATCCCTTAAAGCCTAGCTAGAAATCACTTAACAGCGAGAATTTACTCCTGTAACAGCACAAATAATTTACAGCAAGGCTTTTGCCATTATTATTCTGCTGCATTTCTTCGAGATATAAAATTATTTTATATTGCATATTTTCCCATGCCCTTTCCCTGCTTACACTGTCTGCCTCGACTCGTTGCTAATGACGTTTGTTGACAAGCTCAGCGCATTTTGATAAGTCTTTTGCCAAAGTGCCTCTAATAAAAATAAGAAGAATGACAAGTGGAACAGCGCAAAGAAGATTCCAACAGCAACAACCGAAGGTTAAAGCAGCATAAAACAGGGGGAAAACATAACAAAAACAGAACACAGTGAGCCCAGATTGCCTTTGTTAAGAATATTTAATGCTTAATTTTGTTTTATAACCCTGGCTCTCAAGCTATCCCTGCAACTTAGATTCCCTTGTTTTGTAGTTGTAGGAATTTGCCTTCAATTCCTGTTGGAGCAGGGGGAGCTCTGTGCATGTATTTTACACCTTCAGTCTTTGTCCTTGTTGGTTTTTGGTCTTCTCAGAGTCAGAGCAAGGATGGCTCTCCTGTGCATGTGGCTGGAGAAGGCTGGTGGCTCACAGCCCCTCCGCAAGGCTTCCTGCCAAAGGGCAGAGATCCCACAGCGCTGAGGTGGGGCAAGTATAATGGGGAGTGTGTAGCCAAGCATTTGGGACATTTCCTGGCTTGGCACATCCAGTTCTGCACCAGCTGGGGGTCCATATCTGTCCCTCTGCACAGCTGGGGAGAAGGGGTGAGAAGCTGCTTAGAGAGGGGGAAGTTCCCAGGCACGGCACCAGCTGTTCCTGGCAAGGTGTTGAAGCAGGGAGTGGGAACAACCCTCAGCCCTTACTCCTCAACCCATGGACCCCTTCCCTGCCTCCTCCACCATCACTGTTTAGTTTTGAAAGGCACCTGGGATTTCTCAGCTCTGTGACTCTCCCTCCTCCACATGGAAGAAGAAAATCGCTCCTGGGTGAGTGGCTTTGTCTCTATTTGGGCTTCACCAGATGGTGATGCCACAACTGGTGAGTGATGACCTCATAAGACAGCAGGGAAATCAGGGTGTTTGGCTGGGGTTTGTCTTAGGGATGTAAGGAGAAATAAATGTACAGCTGAAGCAGCAAGGGATGATTTGATGGGAGATTTCAGTGCAGGCATTAAATGCATCTCCTCATGTTAGACCTTGGTGCCATCAGCTGGGATTGAGTGCAGGGAAAATCAGTGACAGAACCATTTAATACACATGAAATAGCCCTGTTTGAAATTCTGGAGCTTTCTGCCGAATTTAATAAATCTTTTCAGCTGTTTTACAGAACGCTCTGACAACCTTTTCAAAGATGCAGGAAGGCCAATGTATCCAAACAGCTTTAAAGCTCTTGGCCCAAGATCCGGGCTGAGCACAGCTGTGTCTGACCCCACCGTGAGAACCAGAGAGGGGCTGAATTCTCCACTTGTTAGTGCTGGGAAGGTCCTGCTTTGGCTCTTCTCCACTGTGAAAAGCCCCTCTTTGAAGCAATGAGGGCTGAAGTTACAGGTGTCCCGAGGCTGGGATCAGGGACAGCAGCAGCTGCAGGGAGGGGTGGCCCCACTGCTGTGTTCCTGGTGTCACCTATGGACCCTCACTAGGGCTGCTATCCAGGACAATTTCAGCAGCTCCTGGGAACCACCATGTGAAAAAGTTATAATGTAATGCCTTTTAGTCAGGAGAAAAGGATTAGATCTGGATTCCTCTCCTTGTGCCACAAAAGATATTTTTAGTGCCCTTGAAGCCAGCTGGGTTTTCTGCAGAGGGGAGGACACTGCTCTCTCCTGTAAGGTTTTTCCAGCACTGCCCACATCAGTCCTGTGAATTACTCCTTCTGCTTGTTCAGTTTTGCACCAATGGAACTTTTGGAACTTGTTCAAGCAAGTTCAGTTTTTTTAAGGGAATGTAGGA
Source organism: Pseudopodoces humilis (assembly GCF_049639895.1). Classification (NCBI taxonomy): domain Eukaryota; kingdom Metazoa; phylum Chordata; class Aves; order Passeriformes; family Paridae; genus Pseudopodoces; species Pseudopodoces humilis. Next base: position 27,475,141 of record NC_142209.1, read on the forward strand.
ACCATTTTTCCTTGGAATTAAGCTCTTAGGCTCTTTACCTGCCTGACACCAAGCTACCAGCTCCCATGGGGTCTGTGTATGAAAGTCCTTCAAGTCACAGGGGAGTCTTAGCCCTGCAATAAAGCACAGGTGTGTGGTCCGGGGCAGGTGGGCATCATCTTGGAGGATGTTATAAAAGGCTTCTGGGGTGAAAAGCTGGGGGGGATGGTGAACTTTTTGCTGTGCTCCCAGTCTTTCCATGAGGCTACAGGGACACTTAGGATGCTGCTAAACTGATCTCCCATGGGATAAGAGCATCAAGGACTTAGATTTGAATCCTTCTTGACCAGATTCTGTGCTCAAGGACATTGATTACAACAAGTCTAGATTAAACTCTGATTTCTTTTGGATACCTGACCACTCAACAGGACAATCCTGTCCTACAGGGAACCAATACTAGAAGGATAAAGCCCAATCCCAAACTTTTGAGCAATAGTCTTGGAGCCAGGACGGTGTAGAAGGGCTTTATATTTTAAATGTGCCTGTGTGCCCAAAATAGGAGTGCAAGTACCATTAAATCAGCAGGTAATAAATCTCCTTGCTTTCAGAGGTGGATGTTGAGGCTTGGCTTTCTGGCACGAGCACCTGGCTTGCTGAAATGGGTTTGTGTCTGCCTTTCCTCTCCTGGCTCTTTGGAGGGATCCAGTGGCTGATCTCACTCAGGCCTCATCCCCACCCTGCAAATCCTACATTTCTCACCATCCCCTGTGGATGTTTGCTTTCTCCTGCCTTTGGCTGGTGGCACTGTGCTCCTGCTGGCACAGACCTTGGATCCCACATTTGCAGGTGGAAGTGGGTCTCAGCCTTGGGGCTGATCCTGGATCCAGGAAAGATCTGGGCACAGAGGCTCTGCCATGATGTGCTGTGGCTCAGACCCCACCCTGTGCCCCAAGCATGATATACTGCTTTCTTCTTTCTTCCCTTCATAAAAGGTTAATTTATGCTTGATTTGGTTGTTTTGCAAATTGATATCAAAGACCTTCATTTTTATCCTGTGAAAACAGAACTGTAAAAAAAAAAAAAACAGCTGAATTTCAACAAGTTTGAATCAGAAAGCTTTCTCTTCTTTTTTATTTGAAACATCTCTTTAAAAAAGCCTCTGAAAAGATCTGCTTTTGAATCCAAACTTTTTGTTTGGTTTTGTGTTTTTTTTTTTCCTGGAATATCCTCCAATTTTCCTAATACAACCAAGAGTATCTTTTCTGCCTCCCCTCTAAAAACAGTCTGTAAAGAAAATATATAATCTAATTTTGGGCTGAGAAAAGTCATTGATTTATCTCACCAGAAAAAGCTGCTTGCTTCTGAGTTCTCCAAAGAAAAGCTTTCTTTTTTTCTGTCTCTTTTTCTCTTTGTCCCATGGTTTCCCCCCTTTGTTCCATAAGGTCGACTTGGGACAATTCCTCCCCTCCCCAGTTTTCAGTATTACACAAGTGGACCAGAAAAAACAGCCATTCAGCTTCTCCAACCACAATCTAAATGAGAATGAGAAGATATTTCATCTGTTTCTCTTGATTTCCATTTTTTCCCAGTTTCTGGCTCAGTAGCTCCCAGAATCTATTACACTAATTGTTCTTTTCTAAAATCTGACTGTCAACAAAAGGCAGGGAACCAGTCTAACAATTTCAACTGCAGTTTCCACTACTTTAGTTCATTCCTGGTTTTGATTTTCACAAACTTGTTTGCCCCCCAAGAAATCTGTCATTTTGAGGTATTTCCCAAACTCACATTTGGTCCCATAAACTCTTCCTGTGACAAACATGAAATTCATTATCACAACTGACACTTCATGGTGGGACAGATACAAATGTGTCCCTCATTATACAACTTCCAGTCTGTGATGGGAGAATTAAAGTGTGTGGAATTATATGGAATCAGAACAAGGTCGAGCCAATGGTGTGAGCTCCTCAGTGCAAACCCAGCTCCTCGGGTTTCCAGAGGAACTTTTCTTCCACATATATACTTAATTCCTGGCCAAAATACCCCTTTTCCAGCCAAAATGCCTCTTTTTCAGCCAAAATTTGTCTTACAAATGCAATGCACATTGTCAAAGGGAATGCTTGGGCCTTGTTCAAGACAATTGTTTGTCGATATGTTTTTCCAGTGTTCCCCTAATGGAAGAGGCCTCTCCCAGCAGCACTTTGGCTGCTTGGTCGTGTCCAGGATGCTGAAACACGTGGCAGAAACAACAAACTGGTACAATGACATCTTTATATTTTGGGCACTGAATTGTCTGAGTTATTGAGTAAAGTCAGATCAGTGTTTACATTTTGCATCACCCACTGGCACACTCAGCTTGCAGTAAATAGAATAAATCAGGTACTTAAAATCAGGCACTTGCTTAAGGGCTCTGTTAAAATACAGCCTAAACACTACTGTAGATTTAGGAGGGACTTGAATTTTCTCTAGCAGAGAGATGTGAGAGTGGGATATGGGAACCTCTGCTTGGATAACCCCTGTGAGACCAGACCAAACCAAACCAAACCAAACCAAACCAAACCAAACCAAACCAAACCAAACCAAACCAAACCCAACCCAACCCAACCCAACCCAAGCAATTCCCTTCTTTACTATTTTGTTCTCATTTCCCTTCAGATTTCTCCTTTCCTCCCTTTTGTCTCCTCCATCCCTGGAGCCTCTGATAAAATGGAACAAATAAGAGCCCAGGGTAATTGTTTGCAGCGCTGGGGAACTTTCTTGTGACGTGTCCCAGAGCTTCTGCCGCGAGCCAGGCGCTGGCAGCTGGTTTCACTTTGGAGCCGTGTACGAGCTCGCGGCTCCTGCAGTTGTTACACATTTACAAACCTCTGTCACTCTGGGGCTTTGCCTCTGCACCCGCCTCGCTTTGCTCCCAGTTTGTTGGGTTCTGCATTGGTTTTGGGGTTTTTTTTCATTTTTTTAACCCCCCTCTGTTTTTTTTTTGAGGGGCTTTTTCATTATTTTCTTTTCTTTCCTCTTTTTGTTGTTTGCAGAATGAATAAACATCTTTTCACAAGCAGGAATAAGGCCCTGGACACTCCTGGCTTCTGCTCTCCCTGTGCTACCACTCCTTCAAGTGTATAAATTTAGCAGGGGGTCCAGGAGCTAAAATAGGAAGCACATGGTTTTGTGACTTTACAATTGAAATAAAGAAATCTAATATGACAGAAGAAGCATGTTGTTTATGGAACTACAGATTTCAGTGAAGGCCATCCCTACCAAAACATAATTAAAATTACCATAATGACCCCTGAGTTTCATTTGTTGGGCTGGGAGGAAGGAAAATACGGATATTTTCAGTGGGTTCTGCTGAAACAATTTATTGAGAGGCACAGCTGGTTTTAATATGCTGATGAGCTGGGAAAATAGTCAAAATTGTACTCCAGTCAAGTGACTGTGTAATATCTGAGGGCAGAACCAGACCAAAATCTCTGTCATTTTATTTAATCTAATGAATAGTGTTTTGTAACTGCAAAACATAATTTCTCTGCACATATGTTACACGCACACTTCACTAAAAACATCCACAGTGCCACCAGTGGAACAAATGAAAACACTTTCAGCCTGATTTATTTAACCCTTCTAAATTTTTTTAAGGCTTCTTTGGAATAAACCAAATATTTGGTATGGAGATCTTCAGCAACATTCATGCAGGCTGTCAGAAGGAAACTTCTGTTCCTTTAAATAAAAATAACGGATTTTTTTCGCAAGAAAGACATTTTTACAAAAATTATTTCTACATTTTAAGTAGATTTCAGGTTTTACACTGGATTTGCCTTTGAAGTCAGAGACACAAAACTAATCAACTTTAAAATTAGAACATAAAATTAATGATTGCTGGAGTTGGCAGGCTGGCTGGAAAACCAGGACTCTTCTGGCATTTTCATTTGGAAAAAGCTTCAAAGCTACTGCCCGTGTTTGACATTAGAACTAAGAACTGAAGAGTGAGGGAGAAAAAAAGAAAATACCTCCCAAATATCAGGTGCAAAGAAAATTTCATGGGACAGAAAACTCCACGCTGTCTTTGGAACCTCAGATCTGGAGAAATCACTTAAAGCAAATCTTTTTGCAAACCTCTGAGTGCAAGATTTTGTTGACTGTTCATTTGTTGGGGTTTTGTTTGGGTTTGTTTTGTGGTTGTTGATGCTGTTGTTGTTGTTTTTCTTTTGCATTTGTATGTGAAAGCAAACAAGGGAATGGTTTGGGGGGAGCAATAGGAGAAGCCACATAATAATTCCTAATAAATCCATAGCTGTGCCTTCCCTAGAAGAACCACACATCTGCAGGAATGACCAGCTTGTGTTATGAAGACACTGTTTGATTTGGCTAAACTTGCTTAAAAATCTGAAATCTGCTCCTTCCCTGAAGAGGCTCAGACTTGCTCACCCACCTCATGACCAAAACCAGCAGCTCAAGCATTTTATTGCACTTTTTGTTTTCCCAGTAAAACAAAGCAAAATTTCCTGAGAGGCGGGACCAAAGGACAGAAAGAATTACCTGCTTTATACCTTCATTAGTGGAAAATTAACTTCTCCCTCTGCCATGAGGAGCCAGCTGGGTGTGGGGTTGGTGATGGAAGACAGCTGCAAACAAATGTGTTGAGTGAATTAATGTGCTGTGTGATGGTGGAAAAAGAGCTCAGCTCTGCAGGACAGATTTGGTTATCACGGGTTGAGCAAGGCTGAGAGAGGAGCAGCAGAGACTGTCTGCAAGTTCAGCTGCAAACTCTGCACGAGTACTTAAAAAAAGAAGGAAAGGATGTCACGAGAGAGGGGAAAAACGGAAGAGAATATGCATTTGGAGCAGAAAAACTGGCAAAATATGAGTTGCTATAAGTTGGATTCTTGTTTTCTCGAGTGGATTTGGCTTCAAAAGCAATTAGCTTCTTGTCACATGCTGGGGCAGCTGTGCCAAACAGTTCAACAACACATTATTTTTGTCATTGCACAAAAGGTGATATTGAGCCCAGAATAACTGTTTCCATTTATGACTTTGGCTTTTGGCCTAAGCTCAAAGGAAGTGAAGAAAAAAAAAAAAAAAAAAGAAAGAAAAAAGTCATATCCTTTTCTGAAGGTCTTGGGCCACTTGAGTCTCAGATGGAAGAAAGTTTACCAGGGTCCCAGTGTCAACAGAAAAGTCAGATCCCCAATAGCTTTATTTGGGATGTTTGGCTGCTCACTGGGGGGAAAACCCAGCACAGAAGTCATGTGGGATCAGGAACTGAGGCCACAGTGGTTCCTCAGTCCTACACCTACCAAAGCCATTTCTAAGGTGTCAGCAACTTCAGGAGGCAGACTGAGTGGCCAAGATTTGTGTGTGCTACCAACCCAGCAGCTCTAAGCATTATTCCAGTCCCCACTGAGGCACAGCCCCAGAAATGTTCCTTAAACACTCCAGGAAAATATTTTGGTCCCCAAATGTGCTTGCAGTGACACACTGAGAAGGGTGACAGAGCTCCTGCCTGCTAAAAGAAATTAGTGTTTAACCTCAATATTGATTAAGCCAACAAATCATGCTGACCAGGCTGCAATGACTAGCACCCACAGGGATAAATGCCAGGTGAAAGAGGGTTTTTGCTTGCAGGGGAAGGGAGAGCACACTCAGGCTGGAGGTATATGTGGAAATGGATTTAATAAACACCTACTGAGTCTCCCTTCTATTTTCCTGCCTGTAAATATCCACCATGGTATTTTAATCATCATGTTTTTTAATAATACAAGAAAATCTTATTAATAATGCCATTTTGGAATGTTTCTGCTTAGTCAACTCCAGGGCAACAGTTAAACTTGACACAACAGTGTTTGCTTTAAAATTGTGTGGACCATGCCAGTCCATGGGGGTGATTCATTTGCTGGCTAATTAACAAATATCTAAAGTAAATTTAACATTCACTTTGACTTACATTCCTGCAACCCAAACTTCTTTTTGATTGGGGTAGCTGTAAGTGGAAGCCAAATATTTTCCTTGGTGGAGCCAAGGGGATGGCATATGCTACTCGTTTAGGTTTCCATTTCCTTTGCATCTTTTCAGGGGCTGAAATTCAGGCGTTAACATTTCCGAATACAAAGTCATTTTTGTATGAAAATTTGCAAATAAACCCCCCAAGATTTTGTAGTACTACTAGAAACCGAGTTCTTTCATTGGCAAAAAAAGAATGTGCCCTATGAAGTTCCACCTGATTCTTCTTCCCAAATTCCTGGTAAATACGTAATTACCCAGTTTGGCTTTAAGAGGACTTTTTGCCTTTCCTGAGCTGAGCATCCCTGTGAGATGGAGAACCAAGCCAAGCCATTGCTCAATGAAGAGGAGCTTTGGCTCCTCGTTACCTCTCAGCTTCAATAATGTCCCCATTCTCCCAGATGATGCCTTTGGTGAATGGATACATTTTTTTTTTTCTCAGACATTAAAGTTTCTGGAATATGGTAACGCTGAGCGTGACATAAACAGGATCATAGCTTTCCCAAAGGTCCATGTAAGAAAATAAACAAGTTAATCCTGGAAAGAGACAGCAGGCTTCTGCAGCTGACCAGGAATATACTCCCCAGGGGCTGGGAAATGCTGGGTAAATGATGGCAAAAGAAAAATGAGATGCTTGGTGGGGGGTTGGAGGTGTAAGGCTGAGGTTTGGAGCATCAAATAGTCTGGACTTGGATGCCTTCTGTCACTGAGCTGTGCACCATGAGCCCTGTCTGCTGCTCAGGGAGCAGCTTCTGGCCATTTGCCTCTGCTTCTGGGAGGTTCCCTGTCCCAGACAGCATGGCTCTGTAGGAAGGGGACATGGCCATGTTCACCAGTGTTCCCTGGCAAGCTCAATCCTCTCAGGAGATGTCCAGAGGTGACAAACACAGCCACACTCAGAGCCAGTGTGAGGCTGGGGGTAGGAAACCTGCACCTCTCCCAGAGTCTTCCAACCTCTTCCTCAATAACCCCCCCTTATCATCAGCTTGGACTCGAGGGATGAAGGAGAAAGGTTTCTGGCCTGGACACCCACCCCATATGTTGCAGCAAGAAATTCTTCAGCTTAAATGGTGGGAAAACCCATGGTAATCATCCATCATTTCATTTTTTAAATATTTTTTTTTTCTTTTTTGTAAGGGAAGGATTGCAATTTTATGGAACATCTTGACATTCTGTTCGAGTTGTTGATGTTCAAATTCCGTCCTACTCCAACTGGCTGGCTTTTCCTGTCTCCCTTGTGGGGAAATGCTTTTTTAATGGAGCTGGGTTTTGGGAAGCCTGTCCCAGGAAGCATGAGACAAGGAGCTCAGGCCTCTCAATGGCATTTCTATCACTTCTGCTGTTTCACATTGCAAGTCTGGAAAGGTGACAGAGACCCTTTTCCTCAGTTTCCAGCTCGTCAAGGCAGAGCAAAAGGTGCTGAATCCCATCAGGGGCTGCTGTGAAGGGCAATTAAGTCATTCCTGAAGAGCATGGGAATCACCTGATGAAAGCCATATGCTGATGCTGGGCTCATCTAACACAAGTTTGATTTCAGGATTGTTTGGAAATGACCCAATGGAGAGAGGGAAGGCTTGTGAGGACTCCTGAGAGAAGTCTGCACAGGATCAACCATCATCCTTTTTCACCAGGAGAGAGATCCAGGCGTATCTGAGGGGATTTAGTTCAGAAATGGCCCTGCAATGTCTCGATAACATCATTCTGGTGTGATTTCCAGCACCTCCTGGCTACAGCTCTGTCTCAATGAGGTGCACAGATCTCTCAAAATATCTGGGGGGTTACCAAATTTTGAAATCTCTCAGTGATGTATGCACACTTTTCACTTAGTTTTGTTGGAGGTTTGGGCCAGGTCTGCGAGCTGAGCTTGGAAAATCCAGGTTTTACTCTGAATTTTGCAGCTCAGTCCTGTTGCTGAGAAGAAGGGCACAGAATATTCACAGGGGCTTTCTCTGGTGAGGGAGGGATGCAGAGCCATGAAACACCACCTTGTTTTGTCAGCCAGCAAGGGAGCTGTGCTCTACCTGTGTGTATTTATGTTCGGGCTGGATGTATACATAAAATATTTTTGCCCCTGCTGCACGTTCTTCCACCTTGGTGAGGCTGGAGCTGAGGAAACGCAAGAAAAAATTCCTTTTTGCAGCTTCCAAAAAAACAGAGAGCCTTTTTCAGATGAAAAATTCATGCCATCATTAGTGCTGACTGGTGTCTCCTTGACTCCTGTGCTCCCTCATGGCACAGGGAAACCTATATTAGGAAATTTGGCTGGCTCTTGAAAAGCATAAACGAGAGGAACTGGCTGCAGGGAGAGGTTTCTGAGGGCTTGAGGAGGAGTTCAAACGCTTCGTTCTTCAGCTGCTGGAGATAAAAGTCCTGGTACATTCAATTCCCACTTTCTGCTGCTGCCAATAAGCAGGGGGGCTTCTTCCTCAGCCTCTTGCCACCGCAGAAATAACAGAGATAAAGCTAGCAAAATAAATAAACGCTTTGTGGCTGGAATAGATAATAATTTCACCAGCTGAATATTAAAATATCAAAACTCAAGGAGAGGATATGTAATTATGGGCCTTTGAAGTTCAATAAAGGTCTGTTTCATCAACGCTGTAGCTGGTATTTCAAACGCAAAGACAAAATGATAATATTGCACTGGCATTTCGGACCCACTGAGGAGAAGGAAGCCCTTTAAGAGAGAAGCCATTTAGACAAGGGATGATTAATTATCCTACCCCAAAATGATCCCTCCCTGACAGGAGAATGCTGCTCAGCATCATTTCTCTCCCTTTTACTCCTGGCATATTTTGATTTAGGAAGGGTTGTTTGGCCCAGCACGAGCAGGTGATGTGAAACACTGAAATGAAGGGGCTCTTCTCTGCCAGTTATGTTCCAGTTATAAACATTCCCATATTAAACAGAAGATATAAATCCTTCAGTCCAACAAACTGTGGCTGAACTTTATTTGTTTGATAACAGTGTTGAAATCAGGGTTAAAAAGGTCAGCAACATTTCTTAGTGGTGTGAATTTTTGACTCCTATGGCAGGTAAAGAAAAATCAATGTCGAGGCAGGACATAGAGTTCTGATACAAATTTTCTTCAGGAATATCACTTTCTTCTCCCCAGACTCACTCTAGAGGCACTGCCTGCTGGCTTGTGGGAACTGCAGCAGTGATGCTTCAGCTGTTCCTCACCTTATTTCCCAGGATGCAGGACAGCATCTGCCACATTGTTGGAGATGAGCCCTGGCTCATGCAAAGAAGATTTTTGGGCTCCCAGAGGCACCACATCACCCTGGGTGAGGAAAGTTTTTGAAGGAATGTTATGAGAAACTTTTTATTTTATTTTTATTTTATTTTTAATTTTTGGAAATGTTAAAGAAAGATGTTTCACTGTGATCACAATGAACTAAAAAAAACCCCTTTGCTGTGGGTAAACTAGGCTGGAAGAAAAGCTGTTAAAACCAAGTGAAGGTTTATGAGTGCCCACAGTGTTTATACCATGCGGTTCTTGTACTTAGAAAGAGTTTACTACATTAGGTTATTTTATTTTTTAATAGACTGTCGTCACATTTGGGTACATTTTCCATTTCCAATTAACATCCAGGCCAGTTTTGTGGTTTGGGAAAGACAAGCAAGAGCCCTCAGCTACATGTCAGTGGAAGAGGAGCTTTTATTTGAGGGTAGGGATGTTGAATGACCCCACAGCTTCCTGTTAGTGTTTTAATAGCAAGACTTTCCCACCTGGTCTTGGCTGGAAAGTGAAGCTTGAATGCTCATGTGGAGACCCAGTAAATATGTGAGCAGAGTGTCCATATCCGATTTCCTAGGTAAAGTCTGTTACATTTTTGGTTTTGGTTCAAAGTTGGAATCAGCCTGTGGGGAAGAAATGGCCTTTCTCAGCACACCTCACACTCATGGGAGGTCTTGAACATGATGTTTCAAACTTCCCAGTGCAGTACAAAAGAAAGGAAATTTTCAGAATGAGGCAGTTTATTCTGCTTTTCAGCCTGCACGCTTGGTGGTGCGCAGGAGATCTAAGGGTATTGTGCTGATTGGAAAATGCTCATAAATTTTTGCCCCAATGAATGTTTGCATCAATGACTTCCAGGCTGGCATTCCCTGCTGATCAAGCCATCACCTCTTCAAGGCTGGGAAGCTCCATCAGTGCCCATGCACAAGGGCTCTGGTGCTTCTCAACGTTTCTCAGAGCACCTCGGTACAAAGTGTGTCTGATTTTGGAATGACTTACTGCATCTAAAAAGCCAGGCTAGATGGAGCTCTGAGCCACTTGATCTAGTGGAAGGTGTCTCTGCTCATGGCAGGGGGGTGGAGTGAGATGATTTTTAAGTTTCCATCCAACCCAAACCATTCTATGACCCTTGCTGTCACCCAAATTCAACAATGGTTTGAAGATCATGAGTATCTTGTTTTAAATCAGGGTCCACTACCTGGGCTTTAGAATTACAGTTTAGCCAAAAAGGTTCTGGGGGAGCTTGGGTTTCTTCTGCAGATCATTTTATCTCTCTGCAGAAGGGAGGGTTGGGAATGTGTGAGTAAACACCAGTCCTTGCTTGGACTTGATTTCTCTCGAGACACACTGCTCTGGTTCTCTCCCTCCCTCTCATGCTGCTGACTTTGAGGAGTCCTCTGCAGTGCCCTTTGATGGGGGTGACAAATGGGGCCACCCCAATTTTGGGACTGGCACAGGTTGGCCTTGGCAGCCTCCTGGCTCTGCACAAGCCAAAGGATAAACCTGCACAAGGTTTATCCATCAAGGGTGCAACATGCAGGGGGATGTGGGTCCCCTGGGAGAGCCTCTTGATCACCCTGAGCTCCTCCTGTGCTCTGGGGGCTTTCACAGAAGACAAAGAATTCATTCAGGAAGCTCCCCAAATCAAAACCCAAATTACTGCAATAAAATCTAAATGAAACCGTAATAGGAGAGAAATAGCAAACAGGGATTTCCTCTCTTTTATGGTAGAAATGGCAATTTAAATTTAGAAAGTCAAAATCAGTGAGTGATACACAGTTCAAAGGAGAGTCAGAGAGTCCTGGCTCTGCCAGAGAGGCATTCAGCTGCAGATTCAGCCCTGTAGGCTTCTCTCTGCATGTAGACCTTTTTATTTTTTCATCTCTCAGCTGCTTCTACTAAACCACTTTAAATTAAGTCTTGGTCAATGTCAGAGTTGAGATCTGTTTTATAGGGATGTATTTGTGGAAAAGCATCCAAATACCTGCCTCAGAACTTGTCAGCTATAACTGTATTCTCAGCAGACGCTGAAAGCCATAAACCTCATGCTGAGGGCTTTGAATATCACTTAAGAGCTTAAGCCATGTTCTTGGAATGAATTTATGAGAAAAACCCTGAGGGACTCAGCAGCAGGCAGGGGAAACTGCAGCTCTCCTTCCTTTTTTCTAGCTGGGGGGAAGGAATCCCAATGGATAGCAACAGCAAAGCCTTTTCCAAACAGGGCAGCACTAACCTAGCAGGAAAAGTCCAGAAAATACTGGAAGTCAAATATCTTATGTTAAGATGCACATGACGGGGGATGAGGTGGGATGGGTTGGTCAGAAGGAAGGGGGAAGCACTTCCTGCACGCTGAAACAGCTTGTTAAAACCAAACTACTTGCTTGGCCCTCGAATTATCTGATAGCTGGTTGTTCTTTTCAGCTGGCTCTGATCCCTTTCTGACACCACAGACAAGAGCAAGCAAGCAACTCTGATTTGGAAATGTCAACGTGGTTTAGGTTAGGGAGTGTTTGTAATAATTATGAATTGCCTTCATGGTTTGTTTTCTTTCCATAGCAATTGGGAGAAGACAGCAGCTGACAGCTGTGGAAATTCCTGGTGTTGTTCCCCTCCTATAGGACAATGTGCATCTAATTAGCGTGTGCCAGCAGCACTGTATTATTAAATTAATAATAATTAGAAAGCTATTTGCACCTGTGCTAATGTAACACTATTTATCCCAGTGTGTTAAAGCATTAAGCCTTTCAAGTCTCCAATGACACCAGCTTTACAAATGGGCAAACTGTGGTGAGGGAGAGAGGCTTTCCCAGATGTACAAAAACTACTGAGGATCACTGTATCAAATAACATTTTAAATTTTTTTTATTTTTTTTTTTAAAGTGCATGAGGAGGACATCAAAGTTATTGAAAATAAAGCAGAGGCTGTCTGGGCTATGAACAGATTCTGCTAGTGCTGTGCAAGACAAACACTGGGATTTTTAACAGATCAGCTGAGAGATTTGCTCTCAAAAATCCCTTACAGAACCACTAAGATTCCTTTTGCTCTCTAAACAGCAGCAGAATGGAGATGTTTGTTGAATTGCTCTTCTGTGTTAGGCTTAGCTGGAGTCACCATAGTTGATATTTTTAGAGGAAGTAGATAGGCCATAAGGAAACACATTGGAGTCTAAACTATGCTACATCCACACAAAATATTTGCTGTGGTTGAATTTGTACCTCTTGAAACATGACTCTTTAACTTAATTTCTGTTTATTTTTGGCATTGTTGATGGTAGGAGACAGCAACATCCTTCCTTGAAGGTTCTCTACCGTTCATGGAAACACAAAAGAAATAATTTTTTTACCAGAGTGACACCGTTTATTATTTTTACTCCCAGATATTTATTTTTATTTTAGTGGGGTAGATAAGGCCAACTGGGGTCAAATTGTCTGTGTGAGGCATCTTATGGGGCAAGACAGTCCATACCTCAGGAACAACTGCAGTTCAGTGAGTGCCTGGGCTCAGCAAAGTGTTTGAGCATGGATTTAATTGTAACCACGTGCATGAGTCCCTTTGATGCTGCATCATATCGGAAGCTGTGATACAGGACAACAATCAGGAATATGGAGCAATCCTATGGACCATGGATAGAGAGGGGAGCCAGGAGCTAGGAGGACAGCCTGAAGAGATGAAAGATGATGCCCTTGTTGCTTTGTCTGTGAGGAGGCAGGAGGCTGGTTGATGAAAAGGAGAGCATTTAATCCCATCAGAGCCATTCTGTCCCATGGTGGGCAAAGGAAGCTGGTGTGGGTGGCAGTGGGGTCAGCACTGCAGATCGAGAGCATCCTGGCCATGTGTGGGTGCTGGTGGGGCTGGTGGTGCCTTTCTCAACCCCCAAAGCAGAGGTGAGATGGTCGAACGTCTCTCTCTGAAATATTTCTCCAGCAGATGTGCAATTGCTCCACAGGTCCAGCATCTCCGGCCAGCTTTAACTGTGTGAGTTTGTGGCTGTGTCAGCAAATTGCTGGTGCTCCCTTGGTCACCAGCTTCAGCTGTATTCTGTTCAAAGGGACAACTTGCACACGGGAACCTGCTCCATCCCCTTCCCAGGTGGCGAGCAGCAGTGGCCATCTGGCTTTTCCGTGCTTCGGGCAGAACTGGGACAGATTGTTGACATCTTCCCCGTGTGCAGCTGAGTTTTGCAACTGTCTGCGTTTGCCTGTGATGTCAGGTTCTGCTGGGAGAAAGTTTTTCTGATCCTGTGTGTTTTGTGACAGATGTTGCTGTGCTGGTGAGTCTGTGCTGAGGGACTGCCCGCTCACGTGTGGGGTGGAATTGCTGTCACTGCACTCAGTGCATCCAGCTTTACCTGGTTAGTGCTGAGGGCTGGCTGGAGCCTCTGAGAGCATCTGCCCATCTTTACTGAATCATTTTGAATCCTTTTTTTCCTTTCCTGCCTTTCTCATGGTAGGAAGGCCAGAGGAAATGGTGCATTTTGCAGAAGTTATTTGTCCTTTGTGAACCCTCTCCGGCTGAACTGATGAGCTTCGTTCCACGCTCAATGAAACATCAGCGTGGTGCCATCAAAGGGACAAGTTCTGCCCTCAAATGAGTGAGTGGGCAAGAAATTCTGAGCTCTGCACATGTGTCTGATGGCCTTATGTGTCTCATCTGCTCAGCATTGAACTCAGAGGCTTAAATCTACAGGCTCAGTGCTGAGAATCTGTCCTGCAGTATTTACGGCTGTTGTTTAATCTCAGCCATTCATTTGCTTCCTGGTTCTCATATAATTAGAACATATTAAACAGGAGCCAACCACAAGAAATATAAAAGGTTAACGTAGTTAGGAAATGTCAGTGGAATGAATGCAGCTCACTAATTCACGGGTTCTTTCCATAAATATTTCCACCAGCCAAAATATTGACTTTAACCTTTTCCATCTCCTGCGTGTAAAGCTTTGTATTCCCTTGTCGCGGCAACAAATACCTCGGAGCGTGGGGATGGTGCTCAGCACAGGGCAGGCAGTCACAGTCTGCAGTTATGGTATTAATTAAGTGGCAGAGTCAGATTTCACCCTGGTAAGGCACACCCAGAGATGGAAAACTGGGATGTAATGAAAATGAGCAACATGCTATAGCTGGGATCGCAGAAAACTGTTTAGGATGACAGTTTGCAGCTGGTCCAGCAAATATCTAACCCAAAAATGTTTTGCTGTGAGTAGCACAAATGTTTGGATGTTTGGATTGAGAGATGTGGTGGGTCAGTGTCCTGTGCTGTTGGAGAAGTCCACATCTTGGATCTCTTTTCATAAATTGGTCAAGACCCTTCTTAAAAGCTGTTTATGTCCTCTAAACTCCAATTCCCAGAGTGGAAGGTGGATCCATCACCTCGTGACTCCAATGACACAAAATCCTTTTGGTTCTGGTGTCCTCCTGAGCACTCTGAGCTGGTTTGCATGTGTTATGGAGGGGGTGGCAGGCAACGTTTGCTGCTGACCTCCCATGGGCTGAGCTTCATTCAAGAAATTAGTAGCTCCTACCTGTGGCTGTTTCATGCTAAAACTTGTCCTCTGCCAAGACTTCCTCAGGATGCTAAATGAAAGGGGATCCACTACTGTTTTCCTTGAATCCCTACCAAACTCCTGCCTGTTTGAGAGTCAGAGATAAATCTTTCCGTGGGTACTAAACCCAACAGCTGCACTCGGGGTTAGCTGTCCCCTGGGCTTTCCACGTGTGCATGGGGCATGACTGCCTGTGGAAAACATGTTATTCCCTTAATCTGCTTCCCTTTGTGCTACCTGTGGTTTCAGCTGATAAGTGTTCTGGATGTTTTCCTCTGGACCATCTCATAAAAGCAGCGTGTGCTGTTAGAAAGCAGCGGGCTGCATCTCAGGAATCAAATCAGTCCTTTAAACTATTAAGGACTGGAGTGCAATTTTCTCCATGCAGTATTCCTTGATAGCTTTTTGAGCCTGATGGGATGCCTGCACATCCTGGGAGCAGGTACTGGGGGTATTCACGTCACAAGACACAAACAGTAAATCACAGAATGGTTTGGGTTGGAAGGAACCTTAAAGATCATCCAGTTCTACCCCCTGCCATGGGCAGGAACACCTTCCACTATCCCAGGTCACTCCAAGCCCACTGAGCATGGCCTTGGACACTTCCAGGGATGGGGCAGCCACAGCTTCTCTGGGCACCCTGTGCCAGGGTCTTGCCACTCTCACAGGGCAGGATTTCCCCCAATATCCCATCTAACCCTGCCCCGTGTCAGTGAAGCCATTCCCCCTTGTCCTGTCATTCCGTTCCTTTGTCCAAGTCTTTCTCCAGCTCTCTTGGAGCCTCTTTAGGGTCTAAGAAGAGTCTCTAAGGTCTCCCTGGAGCCTTCTCTTCTCCAGGCTGTATAAATCTGGGCCCAATCTAGGTGTGGGTGTACACAGACTTACTGTACCTTTAATGCCAGTTCACATCACTGGTGTAATACTGGGCTCATAGCAGAAATCAAAATTTGCCTTTAAATGAATGTATATTTTGTAAAAGGAACCACAGTGAGCAACCCAATAAGACATGCAGTTGTTTTGTTTTTTTTAATAAGGTTTTATACTGCTTTCATCCTCCTGGGATGTGTGTGCTTCCCATTAGTGTGTTCCCCACCAACCTTGTCATCTGTCACAAGTGATTTGTGCTTTCTCATCTTATCTCTCCCAGAGGAGAACTGGTTCTGAACAGCAACCACTTAAGTTTGGGGGAGTTTTTTGTTTTCTAAATTTCTGTGTAAATGCCCCCTGCTCATTGCTTATGCTGGGAAAACAGGGCTAAAGATGCATCCCTTTCTCTGCCTTTGGGAGCAGGTGATACCTGTGGTGGGTTGCATCAGCACCTGGGGCTTTTTGCACATGAAAAAAGAATTCCCAGATCTTTCCAGGACCTTTTTAAGCCTCTGGTTCTGCTGTTCTTTACCAATTTAAGGGGTTAGAGGTGATCAAGTCACCAGAGTGGAATTGCATCACTCCCTGCCCCATACCTTGGGGCATGGCTGGAAAGGGCTGAAGGAGCTCTTGATTCCCAGACTCAAACCATCTGAAAACAGCAGCAATGAGATTTTGAGGTTGAGGTGGTTCTGTTTTGTTGTAATCCTCTCTCCAGCAGTATTCCTTGGCAGCACTCTGGTTGAAACCTCCACCTGTCATCTTGTGGGTGCCTGTGACAAAACTTCAGTCCACCCCTCTGAGTTATATGGAAAATGTTATTTCTTTTCCCTTAAAAAGAGCCAGTTCAGGCCTGGGCATGAGGATAGGTGCATGGAAAGTCACCTGGGACTAAAACCTGCATCTGCCTGGAGTTTTACCACCACATCTATTCCCTGTCATGTTAATTAAGAATTATTTTTCCCCCCACTAAAAATCTTCCTGTGAAGTCGGCTCCACTAAAAGCCACGAGGGCTGAGTCCCTGTGCAGACCCTCACAGCACATAATCACCTGGGGGATTATTTCCTCCGTGGAATAGCTGGAAAATCAAGTTTGTCTGGCCACTGGGAAGGAGAAGGAATTCCTCCCTGTGTCCAAAACCATGGGGAGGTGGGCCATGGCTGGTGGCCAGCTGCAGAGATGAGCCAGGAAGGCCAGGTGTTCTGTTTCACTGAACACCTCTGGTGCGGGGCAAGGCACCACTCAAGACTTTGTCATCATCTGCTCCTTGGAAGAGGTTTTCTCCTGAGACAGCTTGCGTTTTGGCTGGGAGCTAAATCATGTCAGAAAGGTGTTTCTCATTGTGCCAATTATCATCAAGGAGCGGGGATTAGCTTCCTTTCTTGTGTTGCATGGGGATAATTTGCCATTGGCATGACTTCTGAGTCGTTCTGATTGAAATGATTTAAAAGCTGAGGTCATGGCAGGGCTCCTTGCAAATATCCCCTTCAGCAGCACTTGCTGTTTTGTATTTTCAAGGCATCCCAAAGTGTTTTGACTTTTCTCAGGCTAAAAAAAAAAAAAAAAAGAGAGAAGAAAAAAAGAGGGAAGAGGCCCCAGCTAAGCTTGGAAATGCTCATGCTTCTTGCTGGAGAGCAGGTTATTTACTGTTGTTCTTGGCATGGGAGCCTTTCCAAGGCCATGAGCCTGGGTTTGGCTGTGTTCTCCTGGGTCCTTGGCACCACAGAGATTCCTGTTTCACCAGAGGGGACAGATTCCCCCAGCCCCACATCAGCACTGAGCCGTGTTGGAGATGATTTAATCGTCTCTGATAACTGGGCAACCAACCACATAGATACCCCCAACATTCAAGGAGTAAACTCATCCTCCATGTGCTCAGAAAGACTTGCAGATCTACTGAAGTCAAGACTAAAGATGCAAAAGTGCATGTCAGCCCTATTTCTAGCTGGGCTGCCAGCATGGGGACTGTTGCTTTGATCTATGAAGTAGGGAACAACTCCTTATAGAGAGATTTCAGACTCTATGTGGGTGGGAAATCTGGGAGATCTCCTGGTGGAAGAATGCTAGTCTTGGTATCTTTCATAATATGAAATAACTTAAATATGAAAACTTCTACTTTTGCTACAACTGGCATAATATTTCCTTAAATTATGATCCTCTGGATCTGTTTTTTTGTACAGGCCTTTTCATCTTCAGATGTCTTTCCAAATTTTATCTGACTGAGCTGCCTTAGAAACACAATAAAATTGAGGGCAAAATATTGCCTTTCTTTGTTTCCTCCTAGGTAACATGTCACCCTTTCATCCTCATTTTGGATGAATGACTAGTTCTTCATAAAATTTCTTTTAGCATCCTGGTAAGAATTCCCTCTGGAATAGTTTATCATGTGCTGTAACACGAATATGAGGCTAAGATTGACTGCCTTTCAAATTCTAACCTCAAAATTTTTGTCTGTCTTGGAGCCTTCCCTTGGCAGTCGTCATCAAAGACCCCGTTAGTGCCTCTGTCAGGCTGCAGGCAGGAGTTTTGTTACAACAGGAGAGGTCTGGGAGCCAATGTTAATCCTTCAGCTTCCCTTTAGAGCAGGATTTGAGTGTGTGCTGGTGTTGTGGAGTGAAACCTGTGTAACAGATTATGGACCCTGGTCTATTCCCCACCACCCCATCGTCGGTTCTTGAGGAATGCAGAGGCTTTACTCGCCTCTGAGACCAGACAGCTTTTAAAAACACTGTTGGCACTCAGTTGGTTTCCTCATTCATCAAGGTAAAAAGGCAACAAGAGGGGCTGCAGGTCCCTTCTCCCCTTGGCTGTACCTGGAGGAGCACAGGAACTGTAAGGTACATAACAGAGTAGCTGTAGAATATTGGGAATGTGGCTGGTGCCAGCTCAAGTGGAAGCCACAGGGCTTGATGCAGAAATTATCAGCTGAGACTGTTTGGTTTGTGTTTCACAGGGAGCTGAATGGGACCATAACTTTCCCTCCCAGATCTAAAAGTCTGTCAAAGGTAAAAAATGTGTAATTTTGGCCAAACACCTCAGGTGTTCCTGGGTAGCTGTGATGGCTGCATGGAAGCCTGGTGGATGAAAGAAATGCACTGGAGGTGCTATGCCTGAAGCATCCTGCATAAGCCCTGACCTACTTCTTCTGCAGCAAATGAACTTGCAAAATATTTATTTGGCTGAGATTTCCATGGGAACAAGAGGGCTGTTTTGTACTGGGAGACACATTTGTCTCTGGGAGCCCTTGAAAACTGGCACAATGTGTGATACATAAATGTTCCAGTGCTGCACGCCATGAGGAAGGGTATAGCGGGCCAGCACCTGGGGCTGGAATGTGATTTAATTTAACAATCATGGTTGCAGAGCTGCCCAGCTGTACCTGTTGCATCTACTGTCATTGTAAATAAAGTTCTCACACTGCTGCTGGGTCAGCTGGAAGGCAAAAGTCTGGAGCCATTGCAAACGGGGCTCTCAGCATCTTCCAGAAGATGCAGCATGCATTCCTGTGTCAACTCTGGGTGAACGTGAACCTTCTGGCACTGAAGAAGGGAGTGTGGACTGAGATGGAGGAGCTGCACCAGGCACCCAGGAGTGAGGCTGGTGTGTTGTGTGCGAGGTGTGCCAGTGTGGGCCCACAGGAGGGATGTTTCTGCACCTCTGGACAGCCCAGCTGTGCATGGGAAGTGTGCACATGTGAACTGTGTGGGTGTTATTTGTGTAGCATCACAGCTGAGCGAGCAAACTTGTAACCCAACCTCATCACCGGCTGGGGCCAAGCTATGAGAAAATGGTTAAAGCCATGGAGAAAGAGGATACACAGCCCGACTCAGAGGTAAAGTTTTTCCATCTGACTTCAACTGGAGTTTGAACCATGTCCTAAGCTAATAACATTTACACCCATCAGGGGGGAGGAGGCCTCGGCTCTGTAATGAGTCTGCAGTTTGTTCCGCGATACCTTTTTACTTTCTGCCATCTGAGCTGCTCATGCTCTGGACAACCTTGGATGGGTATTTATAGAGCGAGAATGTGTGAAGCCTTCACCCTTCAAACATGTGCTCAGCCTGAGGAGCCGTAATGATTCATGTCCTCGTCTAATGACCGCTGATTATACGTGAAAAACTTGGATAAATCTTCTGAGAGGCTTAAAACACGATGTATATCTGGATTCCAAAACAGCCATATGGGTTGTGACTCATTTCTTCAGATGCTGTTCATAAAAATCAATTATATGGTCACTTTGGCTACCAGAAGGGATCTTTTCCGTTGCCCATTTGTTTCCTAATATTGTATTTTATGACTCTCAAAAAATCGTAAAATGCTTACAAATTAGATAATATTTCTGGCAAGAAACATCTTCCACGGAGAAAGATCCGTGGCAGTTTAGTTAAAAGCAGGCTGGAATCCTAGGACAGGCTGAAATTTTTAGCATTGATGTGCTAAAAACACCTGGCAGAAGAAAGGGGGAAATGCAAAGCATCTGGAGAAAGAAGGGAGGGAGGGAGGCAGCTGTTTGGTGGTTGGAGCAACAGTGGCTCTCCCAATTCTCTCATTCCTTGCCCAGCTCGTGGATCCTGGTGATCCTTCGCATCTGATGGCTACAACTGAAAGCTCAAATCATTGCACTGTGATTACCCACCAGCTCCTGCTGTCTGTGCATGGCTTCCACCAGGTGGTGGGAAGGGTCAGGGGGTTTGGTTCCCTGCGTGAGGATGAAGGTGGCTGCGGCAGAAGAAGCTTTGTTGACTTCTGTAGTTAAAGTGTTAGAGCAATTAAGGGATGCAGAGAAGCTGGTTTGTGATAAAAAAATGCAACTGAGGTGCACAAAGTCTTGATTTTCATTGTCACCTGATACTGTAGTGCGGTCACCCCCAGGGGGTTTTATGAAAAGCTGGGAGTTTCTATGCCTTCTCTGGGCTAAACCATTTGAGAAACTGGTAGTGTCTTCTTCTCACCTACAAATTATGCAGATTTTCTTCTGGCTTCTCTGTGAGTAGATTCTGCTTTTGTGTGACAGCATTCTGGGCCAGCAGAAGGAGGCAAGGTGGGACAGCACCTCTGAACCTCCAGCTCAGGATGGTTTTTGGTGGTGCCCTCAGGGTTGTGACTCTGGGTTATAAGTATTAATGAAAAACATTAATTTAAAAGGAGAAAATCTCAAATGTATCCTTGTCAGAAAGCATTGCAGCTACTTTAGATAACATACTTTGTCTTCTGAATAAAGAAAGATGGATTACCTCTGATTATCTCATGTTCACTCACTGTTTGCTCTGAATAAAATACAATCTAGCAACCAGCTGTCTGTGCCTGTGTATGTCAATCTGACAGACCCACCAGCCTTTCCTGAAAGCCTTTTGATGTCCTGTGGCTGGTTGATTAGGAGTCCCTCAGGAGATCTCTTCAGATAAATCTCTTCTCATGCCCTGCCCTCATATTTCCACTGCCTGTCCCATGTGTGGGACATCCACTGACAGAAACCCACTCCAGAGCAAATGTTACCCTAACATAAACACACTGCTGCATTTCCTAATTTTATTTTTCTGGAGCAGTACATATAAATTGTTGTTTGCCCTTGGCTCGGCTCTTTGAAATATTGCTGGGCCACTCGCCGATCTTATCTTGCACAAATATTTACACACATTTGTTCTTTGTAAGGCATGATTTAAATGGCCTCTGCTGGACAATTGAGGCCGTGCCTCTGTGATCCAAGCCTTTGGTCCCGGGGTTGTGAGGCAGCCAGCCTGGGACATGTGTCCCATGGAGGATTCCTGCTGATTCAGCCAGAAGGCTGCCAGCATCTCCCAGAAATCACCCACATTCCCATCAAAGTTTCTGCCACCTCTCTGGGTAGCTTGATCTGCTGTCTACTCAACGAGCATGGAGTTGCTCTTACAAGGACTTGTAGTGACAGGATAAGGGGGAATGGCTTCAAATTATATGGGATATTATAAAGAAATTCTTCCCTGTGAGGGTGGGGAAGCCCTGGCACAGGGTGCCCAGAGAAGCTGTGGCTGCCCCTGGATCCCTGGCAGTGTCCAAGGCCAGGTTGGACAGGGCTTGGAGCAGCCTGGGATAGTAGAAGGTGTCCCTGCCATGGGAGAGGGTAGAACAGGATGATCTTCAAGGTTCCTTCCAACACAAATCATTCTATGACTCTTTGATTCTGTTTTTACAACATTGCTCCTGACAAATATTAGGAGAAAGTATTTCAAGCCTTCCCCTGGGGATGCTTTCACTCAATGGTGCATTTCGGGCAGGAGCTGCTGGGTGAGGCTGCACTCTCCAGAGAGCCAGACTGAACATTTGTGACGGCTCCTCTGGCCTTAAAACGTACGAATTTGTGCATTTCCGTGTTAAATGCATTTTTCTGTGCGTAAATCACCAGGCACTATTTACAGTGAGTCATCTGAAGGGAAAGATGCGTCTCTGCTGCGAGTTTGCTGGTGGCTCAGAGCTCACACTTGGTGGGAAATGATGGGGAGGTTTTGGGTTTGAATTTCTCCCATTTAACCCTTTCTAAGCCCTGCTGCTCCAGTAATCAGCCATTATGTGGCCTGAGCCACGATTCAGCTTGTGCTTCCTCTTCTAAATACCCAAACGCAGAGTGAGGTGGAAGCAGTGTGAACAAACTGGACCCAAGTGGTGGTAAAAGCAGCTCAAAGTCAACCCAGTGATGGGTGATTCTCTTTTCTACAGAAGCCAGAGTCGTTCAGCAGAGCCCATGAAGGTTCTGAGGCAGGTGAAGGCTTTGTTAGGATGGCTGTGAGGTGAACCGTGCACCTAATGTACTTCTAATGAAAATGTTACCCTCTGGAGCCAGGCCAGGTGTGGCTAGAGCAGGAGCAAAGACCCCCCCTTTCCCCAGAAATCATGGGAAAAGATATTACAGCTACTTCATAAGCTTGTATGTTTTAAAAGTAAGAAATTCAGCCCACATCAACAGCAGAGAGAGCAGGCTGCTACACGGACACGTCATTCAATCACAATTTAATAAGGCTCCTGTATCAGACCTTCGTAACGAAACTTTTGGGCAGATCCAAACAAAGGGGTCACTGTGGGAGAGAAGAATGCAGCCTTTGATTCAGGGTTTCTTTTTAGGGTTCGCGATGGTTCGTTTTCAGTGAGCTGCTGGCGAAATGAAATGCTTTCCGCATGCCAACCGTTACCTCATAAATGGACCTTGTGAAAAGTAATTTGTGATCACAAGATGATTATCAGCCTCCTCAGCCCAGCTTCTGTGAGGAGGGCGAGGTCTTCTTGCCTGGAAGAAGCCCTTGGGTGTTCAGTCCTTTCACAAGCGCTCCAGAGAGGTGTTTAGGGCCTGGATGACAAAAGGGTGTTATTTTAATAATACAGCAAAGCTGCTGGGAGCCAAAAAGCTGGACTGGGACAAATATGCTCAGCATGTTTTGGATGCATTTGGAAGCATCCAAATATGCTTGGATGTTTTGGGAGGACATGAAGGCAATGATGGGTCAGGCATAGATGAGCTGCCTGCACTGAGGAAGAAAATCTGCTGTGCCAAAGGATGCCAGAGGATCTTCAGCCCCACCGGTGTTAATGACCCCATTAAGAGTTAAAGTCTCCATGTTAAAGTCTCCATATTTTGTGGGGTTGTTGTGTGAGCTGGTAACTCACTGAGAGGTGAAGAGAGCCATGAATGATCTGGAAAAGTCAATGAAGTTGGCACGAGGAGGAGAAAGGTGTCTTTGCTGTCAGTCTGACTCTTGGTGTTGCTATTCCTCTTGCTCACCAGCCTTGTGATGATAGCTGGTCCCCCTTGATCTGCAGAGCTGGGGTGGGAGCCCAGGACCCATGAAGGAGAGACATCCACCACCGTTCCTGCTATGATGGACAACATCATCTGAAGATGCATCTTCCATCCCTGAAGGAAATTAAATGCAACCTCTGAGCATTCTCAAGGCATAGATATAGTTGGTTCATGCAGGGCCTGGAAAGCTTTGGCCCAAGAGGTCAAGCTGGAAAATACAGACTGGCTTCATTTCTTTTTAATCCATGACCTGTTGACTCTTTCCTTTAGTTTTTTCCTTTAGCTCCTTTAGAGCCTTTTAGTTATTTTTAGTTCCAGTCTTTCTGCTTTCTTGAAAAAGTTGTGCTTGCCTGTTTGGGGGTGTTGATAACTTGTTTTTAACCAGCCCTGGAGGTATGGTGCATGTATGAGGTACTGAACATAGCACTGATGCTGAAGTGGTGGAGTCTTCAGTACTTTGTCATGGATGGTTTTCCTTCTCTTTTCATTACCAGGGTTCTCCTGGTGTGCCATGTGTGGCAGCATGTTTTTCCCAAGGATTCCTGCATCCCGTTCCTGGGGCTGCTCAGCTTTAATTTCGTCCCTCATTTGTTTTGTTCTTGTAAATATTACACAGGCATTGGGCTGGGCAGCTGCCTTTTGCGTATCGGAAAAAATAACTAAACTCTCCAGTGATTCTCACCGCAAGGAAAGATTTATTGGAGGAAAAAAGAATTTACAGTTGTTTTTTTTCTTGTGAGGCTCTTTGAGGCCGAGCTTCACATTGCTGTCATCCCTGGTGTGGTGCTGGGAGGCTGAGAGCAGCCTCTCCTCTGGCAGTGTGGGTCTCCAGGTGACCTCCAAGCTGCTTTTGGCAGCTCAGGGAGCACGAGTTTCTTGATGTCCTTCTACAAGTCCCTCCTTGAAGCTGTTTGCTCATGTGATAGAGGCACAAAATTGTCAGAATTGATGTGAGTTGATCAGGCTCATCCAGTGTGTGGCTCCTGTTCACCTGGAGCTCTCTGTCCAGCTGGGTTGGACGGTGTATCTGACAGTTTTCTGTATTTCTGACAGTTTTCTGTATTTCTGACACTTTCTGTGTTTCTGGCTGGGTTTACTGACAAATGCCACGTGTGGTCTTGCTTTTCCCTGCCATGAGGGAGATGGTGACCCTGGTTAGGATGGAGTCAGTGTTGTGTTCCTTTGCTTGGAAGAGCCATAGATGGATGAAGGTGATGACTTCTCTTTAATACATCACATTTGAAGCTCAGGAAGCCTCCAGTAGTGTACACGTAAATTCCATGATGGGACAATGGGCAGGCAGCTGTTCTGGCTCCTAAATGTCTCCATAATTGTTATCTCTTGAATATTAAACAAGGACAACTTAGATTTTCTTTATCTTGCTCTAATGCTGCAAAAATGTTAGAGTTATGGAACCAGCCCCCTTCCTGTTTTTTTTTTTCTGTTCACCAATCTGTTTTTTGTAGTGGTGCAAGGTGGATTAAGATGCTGCCTCAAGAGAACACCCTCCTTTCCCTTGAAGAAAAAAGCAATAGGGTAAAGCACAAAAATTGTCAGTACTTTTTTCAGCATCCTGGGGCTTTCTGGCTCTAAGCTCTTCTCAACAACATGCTTTATTTGCAGTAGTAAATGCAGGAGTGCTGCACCTAAAGCCATCAAGCTTTCCTTGCCAGTTCTCTTGTTATGTGAACAGTCAGAAAAGCTGCTGCCTCCCTGATTATAAATACAAAAATGGCAAACAAGCAAAGGATGCTCTTGGCTTCTGCCCAGAGTTTGTTAAAAGACAATGCTACATGCACTAAAATGACATCTAAGCATAAGAGTTACTTATGAATACCAGGGTGTCAAAAATACATCTTCCTGAGGGCAGAGACAGTGGTTGACAGGTGAGGGGACAGGGATTTTGTGCCTGTCTGCTGCTGGTTAAATGCAGGATGTGGTATCCTCCTCATCACTCGCTCATCTTTCATAGCCATCCTTTCTAGCAAAGCTTTGCCTGTTATCTTTGGCTTCTCTGAGGCAGGGTATTATATCCCTGGCTGCATCTGATACTAGCAAAATGTGGCTGAAACAAAATATAAAGTTCTCAAAGCAACCCTTGCTTTCATATTTTTTACATCAGAAGCAGGGCATTTGTCCATCAGTGGCTCTGATACGATTGTGGGGAATAAAGACAGCCCGTTTGCAGGCTCTCCATAAATAAGCCTTGCTGCTCCTCAACCTAGTTTTCCTGGCAGAAGCTTTTGCTTTCTCATGTGTCAGAAGACCTTCCCAAAGCTCCTGCTGAAGCGCCAAATGCCTCTGTAAAGACTTTTGCAGAAGCTTAGGTTACCCAGCCTCTCCTTAAATCAGAGCTGAACAGTTTGGAGCGTGTCTGCCTTCCACGTGATGCTGTTTCCAAAAAATCAGTCCCTTTCTGCCTGCTGCAGGTCCTCCTGCCAGGCCACCAGAGCACCCAAATGCTGAGTCACACATTAGCCCTTAATGTGCCACCATAGCCTTGGTGTTGTGCTGACTCCCAGCACGGGTGAACCCTGCTCTGCCAGCCTGTCTGTGCCCAAAAAATGGACCCTGGGAGCAAAAAAACAAAAAAAATTTACAAAAAAAGGTGCCCTGGGAGTTCATGAGTGAGGGGGCTGAGAGGCACAAGAAGCTGGGAGGAGATACATCCAGGACAACATCAGGACAATCCCAGCTGAACAAAGGGAAAAGTTCTCAGGAAAAGTTCCTTCACCAGATTGTCAAGCACTGCTGTCCCAGGGCAAAGGTGCAGCCCCTATCCCTGGAGGGATTTGAAAGACATGTAGATGTGGCACTTGAGGACATGGTTTGGTGCTGGGTTAATGGTTGGACCCAGTGGTCTTTTCCAGCCTAGGTGATTCTTTGATTCTCTGCTTCCTGCAGTAGAGGATGTGCCCTTTCTCTTTTTTGCTTGCTCACGTCTCCACAAAGCATCATACACAGCTGGAGTTCTGGGGAGCTCCTGTGTTGCTGAGTGCCAAAATAAAGAGCTGAAAAAGGGCAGTGATGTGGTAGGGCCTGGGTGCTCTGCACCAGTGGCTAAAGCTCTCCAGAGGAGGAAGAAGCAGCATGAAGGTTGCACCTTACCTGGCTGGCAGCAGCGTCTCCCAAAGAAACGCGTCCCTGTGCCCATCCGTGCTGGCTCTCCAGGCAACTCTTCTGCTAGGAAACCTTGTGTGGTCAGCACAAACATCCCTCACCTCCAGCTGGCCGTGCCTTGAGCTCTGGGAATTCCCAGCAGAGGTGATCCAAGGACTGTGCATGTGTCTGGGAGGGACTGCTCCTTTCGGGGAACACGGTGGCTGTGACCTCCTACCAGGGGACAGTCCCATTCCTCATATGCCCCCACTGATGTGGGGCTGGAAGGACCCTCACAGCACAGGAGCAACCCCCAGAACCACATCAGCTCCCTCTGAGTGTGATGCCCTTCCCAGCCTAGATTTGGCAGCAATAAGTCCTTCCACCACCCTTTGTAAATCTGTTGGGTAACCCTGGTGTGGAGCGACCTGTGCTCACCACTTAGCAGGGAAGGAATAAAAATGCCTGGAGCATTCCAGTACCTGGCAGAGGAAAGGTGTTTTTTCATTTATTGCTAAGATATTAAGGACAGGGGAGGCACAGGAGCAGCTCTGGAGGAGCTGGGAGGAAGGGCTCGAAGCGTAGGGGGCGTTGGCCAAATAAAAGTGGAGGATGTTGATGGTGTGAAATCGGGAAGTGTCTTCAGGAAGCTGGTAGGAAAATTCAGCTGAGATAGGAGAGGGGGAAACAAGAATGCTGAGAGGGAGAGGAGGGACACTCTGCCTTGTTTAGCTGTGTTTATAGAAAATTGGACCAGCCTCAGTTCTTGTTCAGTCCTGAGCTGCCCAGATTGCCTGTCCCATCCCTGCGATTCCCACTCAGGTGCTGGTGTGTGTGCAGGGTTATTTTGGGGCTGGAGGTTATTTCAAGAAGAATCAGCAAGGACAAACTCATCAACACTGTCACACATGGACTTTGAGGGGGAGAACTTGGCTCACCAAAAAAAAAAAACCAAAAAACAACAAACTTGGCAAATCAAAATTAACATGTTTGGACTGTCTGAAAGCAAAGAACAGTGGAAGAAAATGGGCTCCTTTTTTTTTTTTGTTTGTTTGGTTTGGGCTTTTTTCTGTTTTTTTCTTTTTCCACAACAGCCACTGAAGGTCTCACTGTGTTGCAGGAGGCACCTCTGTTTTAACTTAAATGAAAGATGCGTTTTCCTCTTCTTTTAACAGAGAATAAGACCTCCCAGAATGATAACAGGTATCATTTAAACCTGAAGGAAGTAACACTCTCAGGCACAGGATAGGATTCCATGATCCTTGGGGGTCCCTTCCAACTCAGGATGCTCTGTGGGTCACTGATTCACTGGCTTGCTCTCTTGCATAGAAGCCTTGGCACTAAAAATTCTCAGTTTTATTTCTCTAAGCCACCTCGAACTTCTGGTGTGGTACAGATTAGTGAAAATGGTCTCGTTAAACAACAACAAATTCCTGGGATGTGATCCCAAGGCAGAGCTTAAAAGCTACAAATGATTAAATACGTGGGACAAATTAAAGGTAATAATCTTTACAGTCCTCCATGTCCAGTCCATCCAATCCATCACTAATTGTGCACGCTGTGGTCACTCTAAAATTCACTGCTGCAGGGAATCATCCAAGCCAAATGTCCTGGCTGCTATAACTTTATTTTTTGAGGAATGTTTTAATTTCACACTCATCAATGGCATGTCTGGGTTAGCCAGGCAGCACAAGAAGTGTCTTTATATTCACCTTTCAAGACATCACATGGTTCATGGGGAGAAATGATTTCTCATTTGTGAGCAATAATTACAGAATGTGGCCATTGCTGGGGGGGAAGGAATCACTTTCTTCTGCATTACACTTCACTCATACTGAGGGCAAGAGCCTCCACAGGGGAGATATAAGATCTGGTGGTAAGCAAGGCTGATATTACCATATATTTGATTTAAATTTTAAGCAAATGGAATTGTTTTTCAAATGCAGATAACGCAGCAATGGCTCCAAAAATAAAACACGGACAAGCAATCTATCAGACATATCTGTCAGCAAAACAGACTCCATCTCATAAACCTGCCAAAACAGCCCTTTGCTTCAAACAATAAAAGCTGGGAAGAATGGAAAAACTCAGCTTTAAAAAGATTTGTATGTTAAAAAAAAAAATTTAAAATAATAAAACAATAATAAAAAAATCTCTAGCTCTCAATCGGTGTGATTTGGAAAAGGTTAATGTAAAAACAAAAGCCATTCAATAAATCTTTTAGTGGAGATCAAAAGCAATGAGTGCAGGAAACCAGAAAATTGATGATACAACATTTTCCGACACTCCATAACATTCGTATTGTTCAGGGAGCTGCCAACCACAATTGTTCGAATGCTCTTTTAACCAGTGTTGTTACTTGAACTCATAAGCCAGCCACTGGTCTCCCCAAGGAAAACCATATGGGAAGACAGTAGCTCAATTAAAAGTAATGTGGTGTGTGGCTCCCAATCCTTTCCTGAGCCCTCGTGCCAGCAGGCTCTTAAATGTGCTTAAATTTAAGCCTGTGCTGAATTTTTGTCTGCTTTATGTGCATTTCTTGAGCAAAATCCCCAAAATAATATCAGATCCCCTTTTGCAAAGGGTCTGCTCTGCCCATGGCCTGTGCTCAGAGGTGGCACCCACCTTCTCCTGGGAGCACTGGGCTCTGCGAGGATTTCGGGGTGGCTTCTGTCGTGGGTAAATACGGATTTGTGATTGCAAAGCCTGATTTGAATCCTGTCTCCCTCTAGTGTTGTGAAAACGCTTGGAAAGGGAGTTAAAGGGAGTTAAAGGGAGTTAAAGGGAGTTAAAGGGAGTTAAAGGGGTGCCAGTGATGCAGTGCCTGAGATTCAGTGCCCGAGGTGCTCTCCTGGCTAAGTGAGCAGCGAGCAGAGGCCAGCAAGATCCGTGGATGGCCAGAGGAGAGGGCTTGGAGGAGCTCTGGGTGGGGAGCATGGTGCTGTGAGCAGAGCTGCTGCTGGCTGATTTGGCTGAAGAATCAGGCCCGTTTTGGCTGGGTTCTGCTGGATCTCCTGCTCTGCTGCAGGGATGGCTGCTCCCTTGCGTGCCGGCGTCTGCACTGGCTGCGAGTCTGGCATCCTCCCGCCTGTCCTGGAAATTAGTGACATCTGAGGAGAGGGGATGATGGAAACAAGATATGGGAAGCTCATTCGCATGTGGAAGGGAAAATATGGGTGTTTGAGGCTTCTTGTGGGTCGCACAGGTTGGGTTGTGCCCCTCTCGTGGCGTGCCAGCCGGGGTCCACGGGGCCCAAGACCTGCTCCACAGAGAGGTGGTGACATGGCTTTGTCCTCCCCTGGCCAGGCTCCCATGGCTGACCCCAGCAGGTGGGAACAGCGTGTGGAATGGAGCTGAAAACGTGCTTATTTTCCTTGCCTTTTCCTTTGCCTCCCCTCTCACGGGGGCAGTGCTGCCTGCACCTTGGCTGTATGCTCACAATGGACAATGTCCCATGGAGGATGTGCCAGCTTCACTTCTTTTCCCATGGTATTTTACCACTCATTAATCCTTTTGATTTTGAGCCTCTTTGAAGCCCAGGGCTTGGATGTCTTTCAGCTCCCACTGAAATCGGACGTGAAAACACTTCAACCAGTGCAAAAGTTTAAACCCCTTATTCATCCACCCTGGAAAGGCTTCAGCTTGATATGCTGACAATGACTGACTTTATTATGTTTATCTTTTGGCAATATCTCCTTCTGCAATTGATAGTGCCTCGGGTGTTCCCGGTGCCAGGTTGAATTTCCAGCCTCAGTGAATGAACCAGGCTGTCGTGTTCCTCTGCCAGGCTGAGCCATGTGCAGGCCAGGCTGTGATTTCCCTGGTAAATACACAGAAGAGTAAAATAAACATGTAACCCAACAGCACACACAGACACACACATATGATAAAAAGTCTGGTCTTTCACCTAATTTAGACCAGAAAATTGGCATCTGATTTTATTGTTCAGGCAGACTCCAAGAACACAAACATATTTTTTCCTTCAAAAACGAGAACTGCCAAAATATAAAGAACGGTATCTGCTGGTTTGAGCTAATTGGGATTAACTGTTTCCTGGCTGTTTTTTGTGGAACAAGTGCTATTTTGCTCCATTGATAACAGCAACACTTCCAAGGCTGGCTTAGGGAAATGGCTGTACCCAGCCATCAGATCCATGCAGGAAGCACTTTCTGACCCGTGTCTTTGAAAAGGGAAGAAAAGGGAATAACCTCTCTTCCCAAAGTCTCAGCACAAGGATGCTGGCAGCCAGCTCCTGCTGCAGCATGGAGAGGTGAATTTAGAACAGCCAAGCCAGACAGGAAAGCATGGCATGGAAAATGCTGAGCTTTCTGCAATTTGGTTCCATTTTAATTAGCATTTTCTGCACACTTTTGATTTCCGATTTTCCTGCCCAGCTGTTGAGACTATTCATATTTCTGGAAATGTTTCCAAAAGACAGGGGAAAAAAGCACAATCCTATCGCCAATCCAAGTGCTTAATTAAAATAGTTGGAATTAGGATAACATTGCAATTAGGGTTGTGTCTGTTGGCCTTCTGGGGTTTAGGATCTGTGCTTTCAAGCCTTTTGCTGTAAACATGGGTCTGGAAATTTATCTTGGTTTCAAAATAGCCAAATGTTGCAAAACCCACCAGAAGGATTGAGAGAACTGGGAACACTGGCCTTGCAGAAGGATAGGGGAGAACCCACCCATTGCCTGTGGCTCTCTTGGGGATGTTGAAATAGGTGCAGGGGGAAAAAAACAATCCCACATTCTGTAAGGGCTGTTTTGAAGAATCCCGCTGAAAAAGCCGTGTGGAAAGCATGGCATGCTCTACAGAGCAAACATACAGCGTATTTTTAGCCCCATTTCCTGGCACCTTGTGCATTAACTGCTTCCAGAGCCGGGAAACATCGGACAGGGATGGTCTGAGCCTCTGGAATTCACGTGCTGATCGTGCACAGCCTGTGTGTGACGGGGTGGCTGCTACAACTGCGGAGCAGAGGGGGATTTTTTGATGCAGCTCCCAGGAGATTTCTCGAGGCAGGGATGCCTGAGTGCTGCGCTGTGCCTCTCACCCAGATGTTGGTGCAGTGCTGGGAGCAGAGCACACCTGCACACAAGCTGTTCCTGGGAGCAGGGACCTGCGCAGGCATGCGAGGCTGTCCCCAGGGATGCCATGTGGGGCCACCAGCTCCACCAGCCTTCTGTCCCCATAGCTGGCACGCTGCCCATCTCCAGGAACAGGGGGTGGACCAGGCTGGAAAGGTGCTTTGTGCCCAGGGGGGTCACAGCAGTGGGTAATATTTTATGTATGAGTAATTAAACTCTTCGGGGAGATGTCCCTGGGATGCCCCCCCAGCCTAAATATATGCCAGAAATCTGAGCTGGCCCCTGAGAAACTAGAATCCCAAAGATCTGAGCTGGCCCCCAAGAAAACAGCTGAGACAGATGCCATCAGAAGTGGGGATGTGCTGGCTTTCCTTGCTCTTATTAAAATTTTCAGTAACGCTGCACAGGGATGATCCTCTCGCTCCTTCCCGCTGTCCCTGGCTGACCTGGCATGCCAAGGGCTTCAGACCATCAGTTCCTCATAAACTGGTCATGTTTTATTTATTCAGTATTATGCCAAGCTGTGTAAAGGTTGTGAGAGGAGATGTCTCCCTGGGGAGATCCCCTCCCTGGGGGAGGAAGAATGATTTCTAGGAATGATATCTCCTTGGATGACCTTTAGGAATACCTTGAAGGAGATACATGAGCAGTGGGGAGAAGGATAAGGGAAATCTGTTCACTCAGGAAAAGGGATGCTTTCCTGGATTTGTGGGCATTTAAGCTTCCCAACAGAGCCCACTTTAGTGGATGCAGCTGGGAGATCTTCCTACCCCTGGCAGTCTGTTTTTGCTGCTGGGTCATTGAGGAAACCACTAAAGCAGCTGAGGGAACATTGATTTTGAGTTCAGAGGACCACTGAATATTCTGATTTGGAAGGGACCCACAAGAATCATTGAGTCCAAGTCTTCAGTAAATGTCCCAAACAGGGATCAAACCCACACCCAGGAGTTATCAGCACCATCAGCACCATGCTCTAACCAACTGAGCTCATCTTGCTGGTTTGTTTGTTTAGTGTTGGACTCTGACGTGAAAATCTGGGGCAAATTAAGAAAAAAACAAAGGAAAGATTTTTCTCGGGAGGAAAGAAAATCAGCCTCAGAAACCCACACTGTGTTTCATAACTCTGAGGAGAGGAAGAAGAGAGCACATGGACAGCCCTCCCCACCACCTGCATGAGACTTATTCTGAGTCTAGAAAGTAGGTGATCCCACAAAAAGACCCCTGGCAAGGTAACAGGACCACCCAGGCCATGAAAAAAGTTATGGATTTTCCCTCCTCTTCGCTGCTTTTGCCTCCCAGAACGTGTCACTGGATTCACCTCCACTGATGTGATTTTCCCCTCCAAAGGGAAGGGGAGAGAAGCCCAGACCCCAACATCCTCACACCTGGCTCTGATTCCTGGTTGGAGCCCTAGAATTGATGATGTGCCAAGTGACAAAGGTCTGACTTCAGTTTGGGTGTCAAATGGGGAGAAGTGGTTCATGAAAGACAGGTCTGGGGCAGGGCTCAGCTGTCAGCTCACAGGATGGGGAGGCACAGACACGGACCATGGGCAAACACAAGTGTTGGACTCGCAGGTGATGCTCAGGCTGAAGGGATGGAGGCAGATTCCTGAGAGCTAGGGAAGCCTCAGGGCTTCTGTGGCTGTAGCATCTTCAGAGAGAAATATAGAGATTTTGGTATCTTGCATTGACCCTGGGAGCTGTGCAGCTTTCCATCTCATTTCTGTCCAGGCTTCTGATTTACTCTGTCACCTCAGGCAAATCATTTAACCCTGGCTTCAACCTATTTTACGGGGATGTTGCAAGGCTTAATTAGGGCTTGTAAAAGATCTTGAGTTCCTGAGAGGTGCCTGCTGGATTAAGGTGATTAATCACATGTTGGTGGGAGAGATATTGTGGGGGTAAATCCAAGCAGTCAACAATAGGGTAGATGATATTTTTCCCTGGGGGAATAAGACGAGGGGGGTGTGAAAGCATGTACCTATCAGGTTTATTAATTCTGGATATCAAGCTGTTGAAACTGTAGGGAGTCTCTGTGGTCAAATCCGACTGTATGGTTGAGATAAGGACATTCTGCATCTCCACAAAAATCAATCAAAGGCACATAAATTAGGGTGTTTCTCCCCCAGGCTTCAAAGCCACAAAGGTGAACAATTTGCAAAACTTTCAAGTTTTGGAAATAAATGTTTGGCACTTGCTAGGAACACCACCGGAAAACACACTGGAATCACCTTGTTAGTATTCATTGCTGTGGAGCAAAAGGGGGGATTACTCAGAGAAGGAGGAGGAGGGGAAGAAAACCCCACACACACATTTTGCTGAACTTTATGCATTTTTTCGCATGATTGCCCAATTGCCTTTCCATATAGGAGAGGAGGGGGAAAAATGCCAGGCTTTGTACAGTGATTTTCAGGATGACCCAGTTCTCCTTCTTTGCGGAAGGAACAGAGAACAGCCGCCTGCTGAACTCTGATTCAGGTTTATTTTTTTGGCCCAGTTCTTTTCTGCTACAGCTTCATCTCCTTCAATAGGCTGCTCCCTAATTTGCACCAGCACGATGAAAAGGAGCTGGGGCTCGGGAAGCAAAGCAGGCAAAGGCTGAGCAGCCTTTGATGGGCTTTAGAATGGGGCTGTGCCCCAGGAGCTGATGGTGACAAAGGGAGGGAGCCAGCTCTGGGCTGGGTGTGCGGGGATTTTGGAAGGCGAGGGGGGCTCTCCAGGGCTGGGGGGACTGCAGGGAATGTGACGAGCCCTGGCTCCAACAAACCGGGGTGATTTCATCCGCTTTTCAGAGACACCGCATAAATCAATATTGTTTTGTAGATCGCTTGGCTTGCCACGTATTTTTTTTTCCTGGGGGAACATCCAGTATCCATGTTCTACGGGAAGGATGTTGCAGGGGAGAGGGGGTGGCTGTGCCCTCTCCATGTGCAGCTCAGTGAAAACTGGATTTTTACTCTTCCAGGGACCAAACGGAGCCAGCCAAAACCAGAGATTATCATCACTAAGGAATCCTGCCTGGGGAGCTCCCACCAACCAAGAGAGCAGTTAGTTTGGGATATTTTAAAGCATTTTTTTATGGCAAGGCAGTTTTAGTTGAGCTAAATGAAGCTTATTGCAGTGGGGAATTCAGCGTGCACATGCTTAAAAATCTTTAAAGATTGGATATTTAACTCCAGCAAATAATCAAGTCCCAGGAACAATTTAGATGAGTAATATATTAAAAACAGGCTTACACAGATCCAAGAAAAACGTTGGAGGATCCATAGGGGTCATTGTTATGCACCGCAGGCTTAAATATATTGACTTTTACAACTGCAAATGGATGGTTGCAGAGTGGTTTCCACCGAAGAGCAGTTTCAGTTGTGATAACTCATACAAAGTGAAATTCAGTCTTGTGCTCGGAGCCGGCATGAGGTCTAGGAACCGAGTGAACTTAATCTTTATCTCTCTCCAAACATTACATCTCTTTAATCCTTGAGGCATGCCATTCCTGGGAGGATCCTGCATAAAGGATGCAATAGAGCAGGGCAGGAATCAGACTTGTTATTTATGGAAAAAAATCTGAAATTAGAGAAAACACGTTCTGAAATTACAGGAAAGAAAACATTTTTCCAGAGGGGAAGAAAATCTCAAACCCAAAAACAAAGTGATTTTTTTTTTTTTTTCTTACCAGTAAAAGTGTTTTTTCCCTTCTCTAAGATTACATCATTGTATTGCAAATGAAAGAGAAGGATGAAATGTGCCAGCCAGTCCTTCCGTTGCAGGAAAATGCATTTTGTCGAGGGGGCTTCTTCTTGATAGAAGTTTTGTGAAGCTTACAGGTTTTTATAGAATTTTATTCTTTTTCTGGGGAAAAAGACATCAAAACAGCGAAATAACAACCAAACAACTTTCTTTTGGAAAACGTGCCAACCACTCTGCTAAACCCGAAACATCCATGGAAGTCTGAGGTTCAAAAGTGCATAGATAAGAAATATTTCATGGATATGGGTAAGATGTGGCCATAAATACTCAGGCTTCTCTGTGGCACTGTGAGCTGCTCTTCTGGACTGCTAGGAAAGATGTAACAGTGAAATCAGCTGTCATGGGCAGTGCTTTGGGACCACTGGGATTTTCCTGGCTGGGATTGCTGCCTGAACCAAGACACGCTGTTTGCATGCAGCATGTGCACAGAATTATCCCATCTCCTGAGAAGTGTTGGTTTGCACTTGTCAGAGTTATACGAAACTCTCGAATGCTACTGAGGTGACTTGAATTAATTTTTAATCAAATTTATGCTCTCATGCCAGAAAAAGAAAATTAAAAGGGTCGATGAAACTGGGTTTCCATTGGCACCAAGACCTAAACACTCAGCAAATAAACCAGCATGGGAGCTGTAATCAGCCTGGGAGGAACAGCCCCCAGCACAGCCAGATCCCCCAAGAGTGTTGAATAGCTGCATTTCTGTAATGCTTCCTCCTATGACGTGGTGTGACAGCAGATATTTCCTCCCTGAAGATGAATTTGTCACCAGCAAAACCAGGAGAAGTGGCAGTGGCAGAAGCAGGGCTGGTAATCACCATCAGCAGCAAGGTATTTTGCAGGAACCCAGGCATCTGAAGGGAAATATTTTGCTTTATTCCAAAAAGACTCATTTCTGGTCCATTGGAGGAGCTCTGCCATTTGCTAATTAGGGAATTGGGAGCTGGGGGTCCATGGGTTGTAATCCTTGGCTGAGTGAAGCAGTGTGTTCATTACAGCTGTCACTCACCTCCCTCCTCTCTCATTTTCCTGATCTGTAAATTGAGGTTAATACCCTCTGTACACCGAGGGTGCAAGGAGGATTAATCAGAGGGCATCCAGAGCACTGCAGCCTTTTCCTTGGGTGGTGGCTGGAGCTCCTGGAGAAACTGAAATGTCTCACTGGGAAATTTTGTTTTGCCATTGAGAGCCTGAATAGGGGCACTTTGGTTCTGAGTTGCTGATATGTTGCTGTTTTCACCTCAAAATTACCAAGATATGAAGCAATTGTTTCTGGCACAAGGGGGGTGGGAGGAAAAACTGACCTTTGAAAAGTGTTTAATAGGTTTACCTGTGAAGGGGAGCGGGGGGATTTTTCTTGTTGAAAAAAAATCCCGACTCAAACACCCTGAATACTTGGCAGCTGCGTAATCATGACTTTAATAGAGCCCTTGGTTTTCCTGTTACAATAAATGAGGTCTGCTCTGCATTAGAAACAAAGCAAAGGGGAAGCAAACAAACCAAAACCCCAGCCCTCATGGCAGTCCAGGGAAATGGGGTCACTCTTGGGCACATCTCAAAACCTGTCTAGGAACTGAGTGTTCTCAAGCTGATTGCATTTACCCACCAGCCTCTTGTTGGGCTACATTAGCAAACAAAACAAACTGGGCTGACAGTTTGTGCTGTACTGAAAGCACCACTCCCAATGGCTTTTCCAATCCCAGGGATGGAGCAGGCAGCTTAACT
Source organism: Pseudopodoces humilis (assembly GCF_049639895.1). Classification (NCBI taxonomy): domain Eukaryota; kingdom Metazoa; phylum Chordata; class Aves; order Passeriformes; family Paridae; genus Pseudopodoces; species Pseudopodoces humilis. Next base: position 27,512,191 of record NC_142209.1, read on the forward strand.
ACTTATTTACTCGAGCCTGCTCACCCAGAAAGGACCCAACCTGATGGATGGCCCCTGACCTCCCTGCTCTGCATGGCCACCAGCCAGACTGCCACTTGGGTGTCTCCAGCAAGCCTCCCATCTGGCAAGAGTCCAGCCTATTTTTTGCTGCCTACCAGGGTAAGAAATACTACACTTCCCCAAGTGGGTGACCCCGAAGTCACGCGCGGGTTAAAGACAAGCATAAGTTATCTGGACTTACAGCCATGAAACCATTCTCTGGGAGGAAAGGGTAAATAAACAAATCATTTATTAGCAAGTAAAATTGTTTTTTCTTTGAAATGCAAAAATGTGCTCTCTGGTGAGTTATGTTTTCAGCTTCACCCTTCGATCTCACCAGGCAAAGCCCAGGCATGTCAGGAGCAAAGCTGCTTTCAAGTCACCCATCCAGCTGGTCCTCTGCAGGGTGATGTAGGGGGGTTAATCACTCAGGGCAGGGCTGGATCAGGGGGAATTCAGCCACTGGGGACACTGGGGACAGCAGGATATGACTGAAGATGTGGGGCAGCACCAGTGAAGACACTCCGATGTCCTGCAGCTGGGGCTTCAGTGCAGGGAGGGTGATCTTGGGTACCACCAAGGAGGGTGGGAGGGTGTTCACACAGAGCTGATGAGGGAGCAAGGGAACAGCTCCGTGGCATCTGTGGGTGTGAGATGTTTCTGGAGAACCTGCTGGTTTTTCCTGTGCTGCCCATTCCCTTGGGAATGGGGGTCTACCACGGGAAGTAGCCTGTGCTCCCTGCCCTGGTGCAGATGGTGTGGGGCAGGCTCTGGGGAAAGTGTCAGGGTTGTGGTGTGATGCCCCTCCTGCACAGGCCACACATCAGGGGGATGTCTCCCAGCACTCAGCCTCATTCAGTTGTTTCTCTTGGTGCTGTTTAATTTTGGGAGAAGGGGGAAGGCCAATAGTCCATCCTGCAGAACCCTTGGTTTCGTGGCCAGCATCTCCTGCAGGAAGGAGATGGAGCTCCCAGGGTCACCTCCCCTCACACTGGCATGCCCAGGTGACAGTCAGCATGTAAATTATTCCATCCTCAGGAAGCTCCTGTGTCACATCTCTGCTCTGGTCACAGCAGCAGGTCTTGGATTCCCTCTGGATGTCTCTTTGCATGGCTTGCTGACACAGCTGATCCCTGGGCTGGGGGAGTCCACACGAGTAGGAGATGCCTTTGCACCTCTGCCCCTCGGTGCTGCCAATTAGGAGGTGCCATGTGGGAAACTGGGCTGAATTCCTGCAGTTTCTGCACTGCTCTGGCTGTCAGTGATGCTGGTGAAGGGGGGACCCTGCTCATTGCTGCCCCACTGGGCTGTGGAGCTGAGCCAGGGGGGAAAAGCAGCGATTTTGTGTGCTGAGGAGGAAAATTAAGTGGGGAGATGAAAGTAAGAAGGAAAGACGGGGGAGAAATCATTACTGGGCCATGTCATCCTAGCAGATGAGAGCTCCTAATTCCTTCAGGAGGGTGCAGGTTGAGGACAAACCTCCCACTTTCCTCACCTTCAAAAATGGCTGTCAACCCCATAAAACACCTTAGAAATGCCAATTCAGCACAGGATCAAACTGCTGCTGCTGAGGACAAGTCACAAATCACTTGTATCACCACAAGCAGGTTGTTTGTGCTGGAAGTAAATATTTTTTCACATTGGTGTAAATAAGTTGGAGTTGCTACCACAAAAATGTTATTTTTCTCTCCTTTCTGGTGCACCAGCCAAATGAACCCATGGACATACAAGCTCAGCACAAACACCTTCCTCCTGTTGGTTGGAAGAGTTAAGATACTCATAAAGCACTTGGGTTTTGGAATAAACTTGCATGTAAGAGACACAAATCCAAAGCAACAGAGAAGTTCACATCCCCTGCCATGGCTCTGGAGCTCCAGAGAAGCTGCTTGCTGGGCTGAGTCAGCTGTGATTTATAGGACTGTTCTCAGGATCAGTATCATCAAATATGTCCTAAAAACTGCCTTCTCCCCAAAGACTGGTCTCTAGAAATCAGATTCCTGACATTCCTCATATTGTCCAGCTGAGACCTGTGGTACAAACAGCATTTTTGTAAGGCTGTTTTGAAAAGCCAGCTGTGGTTGTTATTGAACCCTCTCTCCATCTTATTTAGACTTTTCTTCTTTCTCTACTGTTATTATTTATGAGCATGAAACTGGGGCTGCTGTTTGGAGAGGGATTGTTTCTTGAGAAAAAATGTGGGTTTCACTGGACTGCAGCTTCTGAGAGAATACTTCGAGTCAAGAAATGTGCTACCACAACTCCATAACTATCCACATGGGGATTAAAATAAGCTGAGGAAAGAAACAAAACAAATCTGTTATTTTTGCTGTGACTACTCAAACCTGCAGGGTGAGAGAAAAAGCATATCTTGCTTTCTGATTTAAGCACCACTGATTTATTTTTAGCCCTGTGGCCAGTGTGGGAGCCTGTGGCTGAAGCAGAGACATGGATCAATCCCTTCTCTGGCAGTTTAAATACCTGTGTCAGGCAGCAGCTCAGAGCCCCAGCAGGGGATAGTGGGGAAAAATGGGAAAAGTGGGATTGGCATCAACAGCCTCAGGTTCAAACCTGAGAATCATGAAATGCATGCAGCTTGGAAGCTTTTGCAGTAGGCTTTGGGGGAAATGGAAAGGCATTTCATTTAGTGCTGGCATCTTCCTATTGCTGACCCCATTTCTCCTGGACCTGACCCATGTGAGGATACATTTCACCTTGCAGTGCTTGTCTTCCCTTTCCTGTGACCTGACCAGGGCAAAAGCAGCTCCAGCAAACACAGCACTTGCTCCTAAGAGGAAATGTGTGTGCTCAGACCTGGTACTGAGCAGGAACGGTAATTGCCCTGTTTGGGAATCTCGGTGCTTCCAGAGGAGGAAGGTGAAATAGCACTCATGCCACCAAGGCCACAGCTTCGGGGAGGGTTTTCTTGGTGTTTCCAGGCTTAAAGACAAGTCCTGCCATGAGCTCTGCGGGGCTTTGCCCTTGCCTCTGCATGGGGTCCTGTTTTGGAAAGGCAATTAGGCCCCAAAAAATGCAGAGGAAACTGAGGACCTTGTAAAGAGTGAGGCTTATGCAAGCTGCAAACCCAGGGAAAATAAGGGATTGTTTGAGATGAACACAGGCATCTAATACTGTTTAAAGTCTCTGATGGTAGCAGAGCCTTCCTCATGGGACTGAAGGGTGGAATTTGTGATGGGAGACCTGCACTGCACACAGGGAGCAGCCCATTGCGAGGTGTAGCATGCCTGCAAGCCAGGGTGGCCTTTTTTCTCCAACATTTGTCTCCAGCCTCTGCTGCTTCTTGGAAATCATGTTTTTCTATCATCCAGGCTGATACCTCACAGAAGGCATAGTCCTGAGTCCCAAGCTTGCCTGGGGCTTGGCTGAAGCCTGCACAAGGCAGTATTTCTGCATCCCCAGCTGGAACGATGCAGAGGCCAAAATATCAATGCTGGGCTTCCAAATGAACTGCTGAGGAATTTTATGGATTTCAAGCACTTTAATCCATGGAGGTCTACTTGAACCTCAGAGCCATCCTTAGCATGGGACTCTGAACCTCTCCAGAAGGGCCAGCACTGCAGCCAGAGCAGTCTGGGCTCTGTCTTTGTACTCAATTTCTCAGCATCAACTGGAATGGAAAGGCCACGAAGACATTATCATTTATAAAAAGACAGAAACAAACACTTGCATTTGGGAAAGCAAATGTCACATCACTGATCTAGAGCTGAGTTGTTTACAATGGAGAGGGGTTGATATTTAATGGAAGGTTAACTCCTTTTCTTTCTTTTTTTTTTTTTAAAGAGCCTAAAATTACCAGACTTTGCATAAAATATGGTTCTGATTAAGAAACGTCTGACTTAACAAAAGCAAAGTCAAAGTTGATATGTGCACAGTTTTGTATTAGCCTGCCTTTAATATTGAAGTAAAACTCTAATCACTACAGTAAATTTGTTCATTTATGAAACAGATAGGAAATGCAATACACAGAAGAGATTAGGGGCAAGAAAAACAACCCTTTTTCTGCAATTGAGACGAGCAATACTGCTGCCCAATCCTCTGAATTGCTTCCTCTAGGCTCTCTCAGAAACAGGGATGTGGGTTTTTCAAGGATACATAAACTTCCACATCACAGAGGAAAAAATTCAGGATACAAAGAGTGATTTGAGCACTTTCCTGGGCAGAATAATGTTTTAGTAGAGACTGAATGTGTGAAATTGGGCCTTGCTCCTCGTCTGAAGTTAACAAAGGGAGAAGGCAAGTGGGGGAAAAGAAAAAGAAACCTAAACTTCTCAGGTTTTTGGAGAAAGAGCAAACCACAACCAGTCCAGAGAGGGCAGGGCTGACTCTGTGAGTCCTTTTTTGGGCATCCAAAGATGGACCACAGAGCAAGATCTCATCCTGCAGGAGCACAGAGCAGCAGTCAGAGCTGCCCAAATGCAGGGTGAAGGAGGGTGAGTGGGAAAATCTTTTCTGGGGGAATGTCTGGGAAGAGAATGGGGTGATGTGATCACTGGGTCTCAGTGCCAGCAAGCAGCAGGGTCCCTTTTCTGGTCCCTTCAGTGCCATCCTCCCCTGCATTGCTCAGTGGCTGCTCTGCTGTGTGCGAGCCCAGCACCTGCTGCTGCTGCCCAAGCAGAACTCACCCCAGGCTCACCAAAGTCACAATAAAAAATGAATAAATAATAAATAAAAGGGTCTTTTTTTCAGAACATTGTGCAATTTTTTTTCAGAAAATTGTGTAAATGTTGCTCTTTTTCTGACAGGACACAGACATCTCCCATTAACCATGCCATCCCCTCAAACAAACCTCCCCAAGGGACTGTCCCATGCTGGGGTGGCCGGAGGAAGGGACCTGTGCTGGCAGCACGTGGCTGTGTGCCTGCTCTGGCTGTCCCTCAGGGCTCCAGGCAGGGGATGGCTGCTTTGTTTTCCAGCCAGGTTTTTATTTGCAGGCAGGAGGGAGTGTTTGATCTCAGAGATGGGAAAAGCTGCTGCCTTTGGATACCTCTGGAAAGCCGCTGCTTTGGCGGCGGCCCTGATAAGGCCTGCGGTGGCTTTGAAGGTGCAAGGGAGGGTTGGAAGGGACCGTGGGTGTTTGGGGCAGGGGGAAGCCCTGGCAGCCCTGGCATGGAGCTCAGGTTATCTGAGCAGCACAGGCCCCGTCCTCCGACCACCCCACAACGCACAAGCAGCGGTGCTCTGTGGAACCGCGGTACATTCTGTTACAACTTCCTTCCACTCCATAAACACTTCCATGGGGACACAGGCGGGCAGAGCCACTCCCCTCCTGTCCCATCCCAGCAGCCCTGGCCTCCTGGAGGGCCCCAGCACCCCGGCCCCTTCACCACCAGCTGCAAGCCATGGAAATGAGTGGTTTTGCTTTGCTTTGCTTTGTTTTGTTGCCTTTGACTGGATGCAGCCTCTCATCCCCACTGACTGACCCGAGGTTGCATCTTGCACACCTGCTGTTTAAAAGTCCCATAAAGTGTCAGGCAGAGCCCAGCATCCCCACACCACAAGAATAAAGCAAGAATAATCCCTCCTTTCAGGAAGGACATGGAGAAAGACCATAACCGCTCGTGTTTGGGGTTTGGAAGGCAATGAGAACCACTGCTGACGCTCTCACTGCTTTGCCCCGCTCTCTTGAGGATTCACATGTTCTCCAAATATTTACAGAGAAACATGTGTTTGTGGATGGGGAGTGCTGTTTTTTTCCCTTGGTGTCGTTCTGCTCTGTCTGAGTGGGAGCGGATGTTGTTGGGAGATGAAGGGCCGTGCGTGGCAGCAGCAACCCCGGAGGAGGAATGGGATAAATGGTCACAGGTCTGCAGCATTGGTGCTTGGCTCTTCTCACAGTGGGGATGTAATTTTGTATTGCTTTTTCACCCCTTTTTATCAAGTGGTTTATGTGCTGGTGGAGGGAGGGTGGGAATCCCTGCCCTGCTCCCCAGTTTCTGGTGCTGGGCTGCACAGGCACCTTTGTGGGGTGATTTACACATTTTAGAGTCTAAATCCTGCACTGGTTCAGGTCAGAAGGGATCTTAAAAATCATCTTGTTCCAAGCCCCCTCCTGTGGTCAGAGACACCTGAAGATGTAAGGTGCCAAAATGATCGGCCAGACCGTGGATGGGATGTGTCATCAAGCTCTCTGCTTTGGTTTGTTGTTTGTTTTGTCTCCCAACATTATTTATAAATCATGATGGGTTTGTTTTCTAGGTTTTCATGCACCACACAAGGGATGGGAGCAAGGTACAAGTCATACAACAGGAGAAGGCAGCTGCTGGGAAAAGCTGAGCCAGATCTGGCTTCTCTGTAGAGATCCAACCCCAGAAATTTGGTTTTGCCCTTGGAAAAGGCATTTGTATACATAGTGGGGGATGTTTTTTGCTTTTGGGACAGCTGGGGGAAACCACAGGACAGATCTGAGCTAAGTCAGATGGCCCAGAGGCTGCAGAGTTTTGGAGATGACCCTGAGCAGGCATCCAGGACAGATACAGCCCTTGCACCTCCACTCAACACAGCGCAGTCTCTGAAGGAACATTTTCCTCCCCCTTTTTGGAGCAAGTTTCTCGCTCTGTGAGTGTGTGTGGTGTGTGCAGATGTCCAGTCCTGGCTGGCACGGTGCCCCAGGGATGCTTTGCAATAAACCTGGGTTTTATCTGAAGGGAAAAGCCTCTGGAGGAGCAAAGCTTTGAACCATTCAATTCACAACAGTGCAAGGCTGGCAGGGAAAGCTGTGAATGAAAACTTGTGGGACCCGGAGTGAGCCAGTTAATCTAGATGGGTTTCCTTATTTTTCTTTCCTTGTAGGCATTGAGTGTAGGTTGAATTTTATCCTGACAGCCAAATGCTGGGCTGCCTGTGAGCAGCTCCTGCATGCCCACACTTCTGAGCTCAGGGAAATCTGAGCTGGGAATGGAAAAACTGCAGAGTAGTAAAGCATTTTTGCTATTTCTAGAGCAAATCCACTGTCCACTCTCATATTTATCAGCAAAAGGGAGGATTTTAGGGTGTCGTGACTGATGGTTTCCAAACTGAGCCTCCCAAGAATCTTATTTTATTTTATTTTATTTTATTTTATTTTATTTTATTTTATTTTATTTTATTTTATTTTATTTTATTTTATTTTATTTTATTTTATTTTATTTTGTTTTGTTTTATTTTATTTTATTTTGTTTTGCTTTGTTTTGTTTTATTTTATTTTGTTTTGTTTTATTTTATTTTATTTTATTTTCCTTTTATTTTCCTTTTATTTTCCTTCTATTTTCCTTTTATTTTCCTTTTATTTTCCTTTTATTTTTATATTTCTCTTTTTATTTTTTTTTTCTCGAGGCTGATTAAGTGTGAAAGAAATTTGGAATTAAAAAAATAAAATTCCATCCCAGCCTCAGAGATCTTATATATCAAAGAAACACTGGTGGAATAGCAAGAGAAGGGGTTGGGAGAATGGTGACAAGGTCAGGAAAATGGCAAATAGACACGTGGGATGCACGCCTGGGATAAGGGACTTGAAATGAAAAGTAGGGAAAAAGTAGGGCTTTTTAGGGTAAAATTTAGGGTTACCCTAAAATTTAGGCAAATTTAGGGTAGAATCCCCACGTTTACAAAAAGAAAATATAGGGGATTATTGTGGAATCACAGAATGGTTTGTGTTGGAAGGGACCTTAAAGATAACTTTGTTCCAATGTCCCTGCCCCAGGCAACACCTGCCAGTAGCTCAGCTTTTATGGGATTTCTTCCCATTGCCTCCATATAAGCAGAGTTATGGATGCTCAGACTAAAAAAAATTTGGCAAGAGGGATTTTTATCACAGTCCAAGACACAAATACATTTCAGGGAAAAAGAGGAACAGTGCTGTTTGGTTTTTTTTTTAAAGTAATAATTTCCCAGAAAATATGGGGGATTTTAAGTAACTTTTCTAAATGCTTTTGCAAAAGCTTCAAGATTTTTGTGGGTTTTTATCCTCCCATCCTAATCTTCACCCAGCTTAAGAGACACCAGCATTTTTGATGGAGCTCCCACTCAAGTATGTTTGCAGGAAGTCAACCCACGAAGAACTATTACAAAGAAAAATTCCTTGGACAGTTTTATGCATGGAATTACTCAAAACCCCACCGCAAAATATTGAAAAATCTGCTGAAATTTGGAAAAAAAAAAAATAGTCTGAAGGATCATGAAGAAATGAAAGCATGGAGAAAAGACTGCAAGCCAAAAAGATTTCTATCATAATATATTCTGACACATAATAAAGAAAATAAATGAAAAAAGTCACTGGATCCATTTTCCACACATCCACATGGAAATTCATCTCTTCTTTTGGGATTTGTTTTTGTTCTCCATGTTGTGCTGTGGGTCTCAGGGGCTTTTGTCAACCTGGCCAGGGGACAACGTCTTCTCCAAGGAGGTGGCCCCTGGCATGTGCCACCTCCACTGCAGCTCCCACCTTGTTGTGGGGATGGGCAGGAAAGATCAGGGTGTTTTCCCAGCAGGGATGGGATTGGAAAACCTCTGTGTGTGAGGAATGCATGGCCTGCCCCCAGCTCTTAGCCAATACATCCCCCACACTTTGGGCTTTAAAATGAAACATCTTCACCCTTTCGCCGTTATCGTGGGCTTTCTGCAGACACTCTTTTTATATTGCACTGCATCACTTATATCAAAACCAGAGCAGAAAAAATTCTCCTTGGCCCATTCTTTTTTTTCTCTCTTTTATGACTCTGTGTGAATTTCAAAGCACTTCAGGATTAGGCAGGGGTAAAAGAAAAAGGTACTCGCAGCCTTCATCTAAAACGGATTCATTTCTGTCACCAAAGTGTGTTAAAAATATAAATAAATGAAACACAAACTAGATCCAGGCAAGACATATGGACGTGGTGGTTGAACTTTGGGTGGTGCTGGCCATGCTGAGCCATTGTGATGCATCCTGAGTGTGTGAAAGACATAGATGCTGAATAAAATGTGATTTTAACACAAATGCAATGTTTGTGTATTTACACAGGACTCATGAAACATTAAAGCATCTCTTCTAAGACAAAATACTCAAGTATCCAGTCAAGTCTTCATATAGGCCTGTATTTACTGGGCATCCTGATTATCTGCTCTGCAAAGTTGCTTTGTGCAGGACAAACAGGGGAAGAACAGAAATGGAAACCCTTGCAAGGGCTTTCCTTGATTTATTAGCATTCCTACCTGGAAGCATCCAAGTTTTGTGTGTCTTTAACTGAACCAGGGGCTTTAGAATCATAAAATGTTTCAAGTTAGATGGGACCCATAAGGATAGTCAAGCCCAACTCCATCAAGCCTCAGCAGGAGAAACCATTGTCCTTGAGCCATTGGAAAACACCCAGGAAAAGTGCTTTTAGTCAGTGTCACAGCCTGTCTGAGCTGCAGCCATCAGTGTTTGTGTCAGAAAAGTCTGGAAAGAAATTCCCAATATATATTTTACCATTGAAATGCCAAAAATATTTGGAAAAGTCATGGTGGGGGGGAAAAATTTAACTTGAATTGTGTTTTGCCCAAATCTCTGAAATCTGAGTGGTGACTCAAATACCCAGGTAGTGCAAATCAAGAATAGCAGAGAGCAAGCACGCTAATGAACCGTGCTAATGAGCCATGATAATTAACCATGCTAAGTTATGTCTCTGCCAACACAGCCAGCTTTTTTTGTCCACCAGTGACTCCAGCTCAGGAACTCTTCCAGGATGCCACCAATTCCAGGTAAGGCTGTTGCTCCTCCTCTTTTATGACTCAGAGGCTGCTCGTGTCTGCTCACAATATGCAGCAGAACATTTTGCTGGGATGTTCAGGTTTTGTGCCTTTCCAAATTGTTGGATGTTACCTCTTGTGAGCTCGTTTTTTGGGTTTTTGTTAATTTTTTTTCGTTTGTTTTTTGTTTTTTGTTATTTTTATGATTGTGGCAGGATGTTCTGCAAGGCATTCTGGAGCACTGACTCTTTTCTTCAGTGCCTTTGGAGCGATGTCTGGAGGTGGTACCTTGGTAAATGAGCACCATGTGCAGCGTGAGGCTCAGGTGTGAGGAGAGAGCCTGGTTTTTGGAAAGCCCTGGCACAGCCTGGTCTGTTTGGACAGAGCTGGCAGCTTGGACACTCCGACAACATCCATATGCAATGATTTTTCTTGATTCACAATGTTGAAACTAAAAACCACTTGGCTTTAAACTTTAAGCCTCTGCCTGCATTCCCCTGAGAATGAGCGTTTCTGGCAAGCTCTAAGTTCTTAAATATCACTTCTCCAATTACATTCTCACAGGTTAGTATTTATGCAGGCCTGGCTTTTCCAATCCACGGAGCTGGTACTGGGCTGAGGCTTAATGCATTACAGGTGGCTGGTGGTGCTTTGGGCTCTCTGGCCAAACTGGTTCCAGATGGCCACACAGTATGAGTAATAACATCAGCTCATTAAGTTGCAAGGTTTCAACTACAATCACAGAATTATCAATGAAATAAAAGCTAACGGCGTATCAGCTGCACTCTAAGCCATAAATAGGATTTACAGCGAAACAAAAACCCTTTTTGAACCCAGATCTCTCATAGTTTCAACGCTGGGTGTCCACAGAATTGGTTTATTCCCTAGCAAAAAAGCAGAAAAAAAAAAAAAAAAAATATCTGCCCCACCCTCTCCAAAACATATTCCTGAAGGCTACTACTGCACTGCTGCCCTGATTTTGGAAAAGCTTTGGATTGGGGTCAGTGGGAATGCAAAGCAGTGTTTATCTGGGATGCCTTAGAACACAAGTGGAATGAGCCTAATTCTCAGATCAGAGATAAGCATGGGGAAGTCTCATTACCTGGTAGTTTAATCACGGTTGCAAATGTTTTTCTTTGTGCAAATCGCTGTCTGTGCTGTGTACAGGGCGAGGCTCCTGCGGGGTGTGCAGGTGGCTCCTGCTACTTTGCAGGCTGTGGCAGCAGTGGGTTGTTGGTCTGGATGTCTTCTCTGTTCAAAATCACCATGGGGAAACATTTCCTTGAGCTGCCAGGGCAGGTGGGGTGCTCGGGATCCCTGATCTTGGCTATCAAAGCGGGGATTTCGCATTACAAAAAGTGTAAAAACAATAGGAAAAAAAAATATACATAAATTAAGTAATGCCTCTTTGAAATTTCATAGTCCCCTGGGCCGAGCAGGAGCTGTCAGTACACAAATCCAGAGGCTGAAGTAATCCTTTTGTAAATTCTCCTGGCTTCTCTGACTTTTGGTTGAGTTGATAAAACTCCTGCCACCCATCCCAAATGCTTCAGAGCCTGGTCAGCCTCACTGAGGGGAATCACAGAGAAGGCTCACACTCCCTCTTGCCCTCTCTTCCATTCTCCTAAATCTGACCCTACAGCCAAGAAATGGGGACTTCATTAGTAGTAAAAACCTAAATGACTTAAAAAAACCCCAAACAAAACACCAAATAAACATTAAGTATGGTGTCACGTGGCTTGGAGAAAGGTATCTTGTATGTTGAGGTATAAATGACACCAGAATTTTAAAGAGAGAATGTTTCCAGCAAAACCACAAGGTATTCTGTGCTCCTCCATAGAAGGTACCAAGAAAACCAGTGTTGGAAGCAGGAGGGTATCTTGTAGACAAGCCTTGTGAAGTCTGAGGGGAAAATGTGTTCCACAGGTTTGTGGGAAGCCTGAAGAAGCTTTGTATGATCTTGGTTCTGTCCTAGAGGTCCTGGTTGTGTTTAAAGCATTGATTCAATCCCCTGAGTCACACTGACAACAAGTGCAACAATCTGCTTTTTTATTCTCCATAAGAGTCAAAATCACTCCCTTGATTATTAGAGATGTTTTCTTTAGGTTTATCTTACTTGTTTGGCCTCCCCAGCTGCACTTCTGTTACAAATGCAAGAAAAAGTCCACCTCCTTCTCCTCCTGTTTCCAGCAGCAGCAGCATTGAGTATGAGTCAGCTCAAGTGTTACGGTGCTGGGGAAGGTGAGTACACCTTGTGCCCCCTTATTTAGGATTTAATTATCAACAGAACTGATCCTGTAGGTAGTTCTCTCTCCATCCTGCAGTTCTGATGCAGATGTGCAGTGTCACTGCTTCCAGATGTTGAGGGCCTTTTCAGAGCACTGGGCACCAGCCCAAGCAGGGATTTGGTATCGAGGAATTCTGGCACCGGCTGCGTTTCCAGAGATGTGCACACTGAGGAAATTATTGTGTGTGAGTGTGATGCAGAGACACCACTGCAGGCTGAGCTTAAGTCCCTGGGCAGGCACAGTATTGATCAAAAGTCAGGACTGTGAGCAAGCACAGGAAAAGTAACATAGTGGGGTGGGTTTTCTCTGTCTCAGGCCGCTCATATCCTTTGTGGTTTTTTGCATTACAGGTCTCCAACCCCACTGTCCCACAAGGAGCAGGTTTTCAGCAAGGTTCCTGGTGTTACTGTGAGTTTTCAGGGTGGTACTTGCACCTCCTGCTTTAAACACACATAATTTGGGCAGTGCAATGGTGATGTCTCAGCAGGGTCATCCTGCCTGGGTTGAGACCTGCATTCCCTGCATAAAGAGGATTTATGGAGAGAGCAGAGAGCCCTAACCTTGGGTGCTTCCATGGGGGCTTGGGTGATGGATGTGCTGAGCTGGGACTTGCCTGGCACCAGTCAGCGTTAAAACAAGCTCACATCCAGGCAGGGCTTGGTAGGAGGAACCTCCATCCTGGTTTTGTTGTTTTTGGGGGTGTTAAGGGTAGGATGTGCCCTAACAGAGGAGTAACAATCTCTGAATGCATCTCACCTCCTGACCCAAGGTTCTGCTGGCCACATCTCTGGGAGAGCAGAATCCCCAGATTTTTGGGAGGAGAGATTGCTACCCCACCTCTCCTACCAGAGCCCACCATGGGGTCCTGCAGGGAATCCAGTGACATGACTGCCTCTCCTGCAGGGTCAGCATCCCAGTTTGCGTCTTTGCTCTGCATAACCAAGGGTTTGTGGGTCCAGTGGGTGGTGTTCAGGCTGTTCCTCTGGTATCTGCTTGCTGCAAATGCTGGGCACAAGAGCTGTGTCCTGGCTGTCAGCACTGGGACCAAAGCTGACATGCCAAGCAGAGATGCTAGAGAGAGCCTGTGTGCAGCATGAGGAATGCCAGACCTACCCACTGTCTCCAGGGCCGTCTCCCCAGCCAGGCTCTGGATCTTATTTGGATGCAGAGAGATTTATAAGGCATTCTCTTAATTAGGGGCCCCTGTTTTGACTGAGAGAGGATGGGGAATGAGGAGACCTAACAGGGGCGAGGGTGAACAGTGGCCTGAAAGGGAAGGCTGGGGAGACCTGTGGTGTGTGCTGTAAAGAAGCAGGGACAATAAAACACACCAATAAAAATGATGTGTACGTCTGCAGCCTCATCTAGGAACGGGGGAACAACAGCGTGTCGCTTCTCAGGGCAAACAAAAGAAACCCCTCCATATGTAAGCAATTATTGGAAACACATGGGAGAGGTGGACAGGGCAGGCAAATCCAAAAGCCATGTGATATTGCACAGAAGAGAGAGGCTCATGTGGTGCCTGGGAGTCCGTATATTTCACAACCCACAATGTACAGAGCGTTTGGCCTCCTCCAAAAGCTGCAACTGGGAAGGCTCCTCTTATTTAGGCCTCGAGGCCTGTGGACAGATGGCTAAAGCTTGTGAAGAAGTGCTGGGATGAAGCAGTTGTCATGCTGCTGGGGAGAACTGGAGCTGTGCCTGGCTTTGCTGTGCCTTTTATTGAATTTGCAGCTGGTCAGTGGCACAGCAGCACTTTGCTGGGGTACAGGGAGCAGCACAGCTGTGTGCTGCTGAGCTAACTGTGCTTTTGCTTGATTTCAAGGGTGCAGATGTTCACCTTTAAATTTTCCACCAGTGTAGTGGCAGGATGGGAGTCCCAGAAACTTTGCAACCAGACCTCTGTGAAGAACAAGCAGCATCAGGGTCACCAGCTGGACGTGATGGTCTTGGAGATCTTTTGCAGTGCTAATGGTTCTATGGTTGCACAAGGACTGTGGTGTGATCTAGATGTTCCTGAGCTGCTTTTACACTCCCTGGCCATGCACTGCTGCTCTGAAGGCCACAGCAGGTTGGAACCCAAGGTGTTATCCAACTCCTGTGCAGGGCTGGGATGTCTTTGACTGTACAATGCTCTGGTTACAGGGAGATTCTCTTTGATGAGACCCAGCCCTGTGGAGTTCCAGATCAGCTCAGCTGAGAATATTTGATCTTGGCAACTGATCTGAACCACTTTTATGAGCCACTTCACGTCCACTTGCAAAGAACATGCTGAGAACTCCACGCGTGTTGTCAGTTCAGTGTCTCCTCTGCTCCAGTGTCAGGTCAGGCGCTTTTCTCACACGTACCAAAGCTCCAGTCTGCCTAACAGTGCCCCCAGTCAGGCTAAATACTCACACTGCTGCTTCCAGATGCCTCTTGTCACAAGTTCAGGGATGTTTTCCCCAGGTTGTGTGGAGAAGCACCTTGTAGAAGACAAAATTATTCCCTTTGGCTTTCCCATTTTAGTCCAGGCTGCAATCCCTACGGATCACAGCATTGATTTTGTTTCCCCAGAAGTAACCAGACAACTTTCTTCATTTTAGTCCTAATAGTAGGAGCAAAGACTGGGAGAAACTGAGTTTTTAAATTGCAAATACCCTCCCTGTGCCAGTTTGTTGTCAAGTCTTGGACAGCTCTGGGCTGCTATGTATGCTTTGCATCCACTGTAATACAGGTGCTTTGTTTGTCTGTAGCCTTGCAGTCTGAGGCTGGACTGGGAAAAAAGAGCTTCCAAATGGGGCTTTAAGCCTTGTGTGAAGACTGCATCATTTCTGATGGACAACTTTGGGTTTCTTCAGGTTGGACTGCGAAAGGAGCTGCTCTGGCTGTGAAATGCATCACTCCTGTGTGTGCTGTCAGCTGCAGAAAGTGATTCTGCCTTGTAAGAAACAACAGAGAGGAAAGGAAGTTTCCTTAACTCCTGAATATGCCACGCTCATGAATGTTAACATGACTGTGGGGCTGTTTTTCCACTGAGCAAGCAGATGTTTTAGTGCTCTGAGGATCACCTTTGCTGCAAAGGGTGGTGCTTACACCTCTGAGGGCAGTGGTATGTTCAGGCTCAGTAAACATGTTCTGCTCCATCTCACTGAGCACTGAAAGCAGAAACTGCTCTTGGGTTTCATCACAGAAGGGGCAGCTCTGCCAATATAAAGAAGAACTTGTTCAGGGGCTGCTTTCATCTCTGTGCATTATCAGAGCTACTAAAATAAGGAAAGAGCCCTTTAAGCCTCATTGGACAGTGACACTAAAAATACCCCCACTGGCTCTCTCGATCCTGAGCCCCAAACAACTGAAACACAAAGGCCAGCCCCAAACCCTAAGCCCCAGAAAACCCTGTGGTATCCATCACTGCCATGTATAATCACAGTTAGAAACCCAAATGAAGTCTGCAGCCTGTCAGCTCTGCAGACAGATTTGGTGGTGATATGAGCAAAGCCAACATTTAAAAATGACTGAATTCTCATTATAAAGATACATGATCCTCCTTCTCATTGAGAACAGTTGGGCTTTGCTTCCAGTGGAGAGCCAAACCATTTATTTTATAGCTCCATTGTATGCTGCACTGGGAATTGTTCCCGCAGATAGAGGTTTTGAGCATGCTTTCCCTATGTACTTTGTTCCACATGCACCGTGCCCTTTGCACATGCTGGGGGCTCTCACATGAATTACACTTTGCCTGATTTGGTTGGATGGGTTTCCTACATTTGTGTCCTATAAATTGGCATGGCAATGTATTTATTTTGGTAATCAACCAGTTCTTTGTAAATCTGTGAGCTTAATCCTCCAAGAGAGGGAAATAAAAGGCTCAGTTTTTTTTTGCTTTTTTTTTTTTTTCCCCCTAACAATGAAGATAAATACCTTTATTTTCATAACGTTTGGCCATCTTTTTTTTTTCATGGCATCCAGCCAAATCACGAGGTCCTCACTCAGGCAAGAACATGCAGATGTCATTAAGTTCCTCACCAGGCTTGTTAGGGCATGGAAAAACTCTTAAGAGCAAGAATGGTCTCATGGTTTTTGCCACTGAGGAAGAGTTCAGCTCAACCAGGCGAAGCTTTTGCTTCTACCATATATTTCCAGTGTGACCTTGTTTGACCCTCTCTCTCTACATCTGCTCCCCCAAAATCTCCTGCTGTTGAGCTTATAAATCTCCTTGGTTCAGAGGCCCTCTCGCTGTGGGTCAGTTTGTGCAGGAATTCTGGCCCTGAGGTGTCGCGGAGGCAGTGCAGACACCGGAGCAACAACAGGATTTTGGCTGCATCCTGGATCCAGGACCAACTCCACCCTGCTCCAAGGTGATGGGATGTGAGCCAGGAGTCACCAGAGCTTTTTAATGCTCAGCTATGCCCAAAATAATAGACATCAGCTCTCACCTTGTCAGCTCAGGCGCTGCAGCAATCAGATTTGGACATGGTGGTTGTGGTGCTCCTTGCACTGAAGGTGACAGCCCATGGAACAAAGATGGCTGTTGTGGGATATGCCCTCCTTTTCTGGCAGCCCATCCATTCCCAGGAACTCCAACATCATCCTTCATCTGCTGATCATTAGTGCTTCAGTCACCTCTTGGTCAGACCTGCTGTGCAAGCATCCAGGTTTCATTCCTGTCTGGAGGTGCTGGAAAGATCTCCCACAGGATTTTAAATAATACCGGGAATACAAGTGTGAGGGCTGAGCGAGCCCTGAGCATGAAGGAGCAGGCTGGTGGGGTAAGGACTGCTCCCTGCACTGAGTGACACTCTTGGGGAGCTGGCACAGGGAGCCCAGGCTTGGCTCGGGGAGCTCATCTCAAGAGGGTGGTACAGCACGTCAGGCACACTCTTGACGTGGTGCTGCTGACTGCAGCCTGATAAAGATCTCCACGTGCTTCCTTCTCATCCCCCCAGCTGGAGGGAAACCTTGAGGGCCAGCAGGAGGGTGGGGGACAGCGCAGCCCCGCTGCCATCCCGGGCTGGAGCAAAGGAAAGTGTGCTGGATTGCTGCCTGGCAGAGCTCCCCGCGCCCGTGCGCTCAACCGCGGTTGTTATTCCAACACGCCTACGCTGAGAGCCTGAGCTGCAAACTCTTCCTTGGGGAGAGAGCCCTTGGGCCTGTCAAGGGTTTGTGTAACTGAAGGAAGAGGGTGTTGGCTCTGCAGAATGGGACCAGGAGGATGAGTCCAGAGTCAGGGTGCACCAGAGTCCTTCCCTTGGCCTTGGTGGCTCTGCTAAGAGAGCTGTGGGATCATGGTATGGCAAGCAGACCATGGCCTTTTCAGTCCTTCTTTCTCCCTGGCCTAGCTGAAGGTGTTCATCAGGCCCAAAGACCTCCCTGACCTTCTAAGGTTTCATTGTGGGAAAAACCAAATCCTTGATGACATGAGCTATGGCCACCATCCCTTTGATTGTAGCACATGTCCTCATCTTTTTGGGGGAAGCAAAACTCACATCCCAGCAAACCCCATCTATTTCTCTGTCTCTTTACAATACCTACTTCCCCTAAAATACCCCTCTGTATTTTTTTTTTTAATTAGAGCAAAACTAGGGAAAGGATATTTATAGAAAGCAGAGATTTCCTAAGTTACTCTGTTTTCATAGTTGAAAAATCCTATTTACAATAAGTAATGATAATGGTCCATTTTGGTTTTTTTTGGTCATACCAGCCTTTACAGTGAAAGCAATATGATGGCAATAAATCTTCAAGTTGGTTAATTCCTATGAAATTCTGCCAGCAGAATCAAGTGATTTTACTACCCCATGTCAAATTAATGGTTGGGTGTCAACCTGTGTCACTTCCTGCTTGAAGAATGACTATGACATTAAGATTTTATTCATGCTTTCCTGCCTGATGATCAAAAATAGTAAAATGCAACAGTAAGGGTGGGGAGAAATCAATTTCCTAAATAGCATTACCACCACATCTCTTCAGAGCAAGCGCATGGTGATGCCCACACACTGGGACTCTGGTGTCCTCCCTGGATGTTTGACTCTGTTTTCCATTTTATGACTGGTTACCATGGGAAAAGAATTAGGATTCAAGGCCCTAAAATCAGTTCTGGTCCTTCTTCAGTTGACTGCTTGAGTTGATGAGATGGGTGGGACGTGCCCCTTTTATAATAAGTTGTCTGAAATTCTTCTTTCTAACCCATATTTAGATATGGCAAAGGCCAGAAAGAAAGACCAGGCTGTCTTCTGGCTGCTGCCTGGATTAAATTCCCAAAGATTGAAGGAATAACTTCTGTTATGTCTCATATGTGTCCATTTCTGAGAAGGGGCTCGGTCTTGGTGCCTAGGAAGTTGGAGACACCTTGATGGGATGCCAGCTGTAATCTATTAGTTTAACTGATCATTAGTTGCTAATAACTTGGCTTTTAGCAGCCAATTATATAATGTATTATATATTTTATACATACATATATATATATATATATATATATATAATATATTTCATTTTATTGTTTTATGGTGATACCTGAAACGTACAGAGACCATGCAGGGTTGCATGGTCAGCTGCAGGCCAGCCTGGAAGCAGTTCACTGTCTCTGGTCCAAGTTTTGGAACAAAACACAAAGAAACCCCACATCATGGTTTAACAGAGTAAGCAAACATAAAAAATAAACTTCTCTGTCCTGTGATTTGTAATGTCCTTGTGAGAAATACTCCATCAATAACTGCTGACCTTTTCAGTAAAGGGACAAAGAGCCAGGTAAGACTGTCCCACTGGGAGGTTTATTTGTTCAGAAGGCAGTGATCCTCGACAAGCTCATGGGCAGCTGGAGACAGTGGCCTGGGTGGATTCACCTCCCTGCTTTCCCCCATCCAGCCCATGCAGGCAGATGAAAAGAGCAGCTGCCAAGCTCTCCACACCTCTGCAATAACAATCAGGGATCAGCTCACCTCTGGCCCTCAATCAGTGTCTGGAGAAACTCTTCTGCTGCCAGCTGCCCCACGTTCAAGGCTATCCTTTGGCTGGAACCCCCAGGGATTTGGCTTTCTGAGCATGGGTGAGGTGCAGCCCCAAGGCCAGGCGAGGACGTTGCCTTTGGGGCAGCATGAAAGACAATCCTCCTTCTGAGTCAGCTCTCGGCTGCTCCAGCACTGCCAGGACTGTTTCTCTTGCTGCCCTGGCTGTAGCTGTTCTCTCTGAGCCCAAATATTTCCATTGTATATTTTGGGAAGAGCTGGAACGTTCCACTCAGTCTTCCAAAATCCGAGTGTCGTTCCTTATGGCCCTCCCTAACACCTTAGAGTCAGTTCTGGACACGCTGCAGATTATTTTTATCCATCCTAAGTTGTCGTGGTAAGCCCAGTTTTGCGGTGTTGTGTCCACCCCCCGTGAGATGTCCCAGGTGATGTAACAGGGATGGTCCTTACCCTTGGAGTCTCTCCTGTCTCAGGATCAGCTGGGCCTGTATCAAAAGGGAAACAGCCAATGCACATCACATCATCCTGAACTGGGGCATAATGGGGTCTCTTGTAGCTCTTCTGTGACCTCTTCTGAATCTCTGTACAAAAAAACCCAAACTCTGTGGAGGAATGGCATGGAGTCAGCACAAATACAGGGTTTTTATCTGGGGAGCAGGACTGAGACACCTTGCCTGCCCTCACAGTCAGACCCATTCCATCTCCTTATTTGGATAGGTCAGCACAACCTTTCTGTTCTTTTCTCCACTCCATCTCTTGCTTCCCAGGTTCAGAGTCCCCTGAGAATCCAAGATGTGATTTCATCACTGTAGACTGTGAGTCCTGAGAGGTAACTGTGCTCTGCTTGCATAACCCCATCCACAGAGCCAGAAGGAGAAGGAGAAATAAATAGGGAAGATGTTGTGTCCCTATGGTGGAGAATGGTCTGATCCATACTCCAAACATCCTCTATGCTTCTCTTGTAAAGATCTAGACTTGTACCTGGAGGGATTTTTGACATGCAAGACCCCTATGGTTTAACACCAGCTGGCAACTAAACCCCACACAGCTCCTTGCCCACTCCCCACGGTGGGATGGGGAAGAGAAACAGAAAGGTGAGAACTTATAGGCTAAAATAAAGATGGTTTAATAGGTAAAGCAAAAGTCATGTGTGCAAGCAAACCAAACCAAGGAATTCATTCCTATGGGCAGGAAAGTGTTCAGGAATCCCCAGGAAAAAAGGGCTTCATTGTGTGTAACAGTGACTTGGGATGACAAACAAGAATCACCCCAAATATCGTCTTCTGTCTTCAGCACAAATCAAAAACACAGCCCCACACCAGCTACCATGAATAAAATTAACTCTACCCCTGCCAAAACCAGCACAACACTTCTTGCAAACTGTGAATCAATCATTCAGCCAAGGAGCCTTTACCATGCCTAGAATTTCCTGTAGCTTGTTTTGATTTACTTCATGAACCTCTCCAGCCCAGATGTTCCAAGATGCAGGAGCCTTTGAGCCAGGGAGTAACCAATTTCCAGCCAGTGGCCATGAGGTGCTAATATCCCTTTGCCATCATGGACCAAGCAGCCACAGCTGCAGGGTATGGACACCTGAAAGCACTGACAGGACATGAGAAAAAGGAAACAGACACATGACCTCAGGGCTAACATTTTGTTAAAGAATATTTATATTAATACTGTTCCCTCAGATAAAGAAATTATTTAGGTGCTGCTTAAAAAGAATCTCCTCGCCTACTGCTTTATCTTCTTACACAAGGGTTTATTTTGTCACCAGGCTAAATAAAAATCATGTAGTGAGAGCCCTCTGGCACCTGCAGGCACCTTTGCATCTGGGAGGAAAATGTTTCTGACCACTCTCTTTCCCTGTGTGCAGTCAGTTTATAGAGCCAAAGCTACCCTTCGGGGTACCCTAAGGCTCACTTCTCCTACTTGCTCTTGGAGAAATCTCTTTCCAAGCCAGCAAGTGTCAGGATGGTTGGAGGGAGCCTGACCAACCATTCCTGGCGATATTCCCCCAAAAAAATCGAAGTGTGACAAAGCGTTCGGGAGGACGCTTAATTATGTTACAAGGTGTGAGGAACTTGGAACCATAATACTGAGGCTGCTATAGAGAAGATGATTGTGCCTCAAATTTTCCAGTGTGGCGAGCTTATAAAAAGTAAGCTTTTTATTTTATAATGTTTTTATATTATAATTATATTTTAACTCTCACTTTTAAATACATAAAAAGCTGTAATGTTCTATAACCTTGCTGAACTGGAAAATCTGAGGCGTGCACATTTGGTGATGATGACAGTTTGATGCATGGATTTTTTGGGGTTGGTCAAATGCCCTTGTCAAAATTCCATAATTGCATCTCACCCATATGTAGGTTTTTACACTCAGTCCCATCAAAGTCTTATTCAAGACCTTAAAATAGAGTTTAACTTATTCACAGAGGTTGTGTTGGTCTTACTGAGTTGATTCACCCAAGCTCACAGAAATAATAACAGTAATAAATGATTCTTAACAACATCATTGTGTTATTTCTGATTGCTCCCCCTGGGATTCATGCATGTTAAAAAGGAAGCTGGAATCACTCTGCTTTAAAGATAAAACACACCCAGCTTACCAGGGGGGATGTTAATTAGACTTGGGGCATCCATGTTTTAATCTTCTTGCTTTTATCGTTTTCCTACACGTGAAATGTTTAAAAAAGTGTGCAGGCAAATGAGATAAACATCTGCTCCATGTTGGAGTCATCAATCCAGCCCATAATTCAGCGTGTGGCAGGGTTTCAGTGGCGAATGTGGCTCTGAAAAGGGCAGACCAAAATAGCATCATGGTCCCAGGGAGTCAGGCCAGGCTGCTGGTGGGTGTTAATCAGCGTCTCCTCTCCTGCTCTGCCTGCTCAAGGTGTGGTTCATCTTCACCAAACCTTACTGGCTTGCTTTCAGATGTTCCAAGCTGATTTTTCCAGCTCATTTCTCCCATCCAAGTAGGTCTCACTGTGAGGTTTCTCCTGGAGGAAGCCAAATAATTCATGGGTTGAATCTTGGCTATCTGATCCAAGCTCAGTGGTGCCTCAAGTGCAAGTGGGCACACACAAGGCATCAAAATGGGGTGCTGAGCAGCACCATGCTCAGGGTGCACCCCTGGATGGTGCCAGTGGAGGAGTTAATGTTCCCTTCCTGTCCCTCCTGGGTGGTGAACCCATTCTCAAGTGTTTTCTGTGCAACCTTTTCCTAAAATTATCTTTAAAGGTACCCCTGAGCACTGGGCTTCCTGGGGTTGCTCCAGTGTGCCCATGTTGTGGTACAGAGGTGCTGTGCAGGTGATTGGTGAACAGGAGCAGTGCTGAGGTGACATTTAACCAAAAAATGGGACTGCCTTTCCTGTATAAGGAGCTCACAGTGGTCCCTTCTGGATTTGAAATCTGAGAGGTACCTGCATTTGGCAAGTGCTTGCAGGAATGGAAAAGCAGCTCCTCCACCTGGACCAGACTTCTGAAGCTCCAGCACTGGCTGGAGAATCGGGCCAGGTGGGATTTACCCCTTGCTCTTGCCAATGTGTAACCTGGCAGGGCTGATCCTCTTGGACACAAACTCCTCCTCCTCTCCTCTGGTGAAAGGAGGGAGCAGAGAGAGCAGCAGCTCTCCCAGCAGCTCTCAAAGGCATCTGTTACCCCAGGGCGACTTGAATTCCCTGCTGTGAAAAGCTGTAAATTACACACCAATAACTGCATGGAAATGGCTGGGAAAATATTTTGAAAGAGGGGAGAAACTTTGTAGAAACCACTGCTTTGTGAGTCACTTATGGCTGGAAAAAGGTGAACCCAAAAATCTCCCTGGCAGAAGATTTGCTGGACATCATCCATCCTCACAGC
Organism: Pseudopodoces humilis; assembly: GCF_049639895.1. Lineage (NCBI taxonomy): Eukaryota > Metazoa > Chordata > Aves > Passeriformes > Paridae > Pseudopodoces > Pseudopodoces humilis. The sequence goes on from NC_142209.1 coordinate 27,535,032, forward strand.
ACCGCTCCTTCTCCTCTTCCCTCCCTTTCTTATCTCCTTTCCCTTTCACACTTGCTATTCAAAGCCTGATGAAACCATAGTTTCCAAATCGATTTTATTTCTCCCTTCCAAATTTCTACAGTGGATAAACACTTCAAAGGTAGAGAGAGCTCGCATGCCAACTTCTAGCCTCGAGCTGACTTTTACAGCTCTGTAATAAACCCCTTTAAAAAAATGTTTATAATGGCCATGGCACTTGACTATTGCGGTGCTTTCTGTCACCCCCACAATGTTAAGTGCCAATAAATCACCTGCACTGTCCTGGTGCCCTGTATTTATTTACAAAGCTGTTAGAGGAGTGGTTTTTGGTTTAATTGACCAAGGGGAACAAAAGCAGAGATTCCTCGTTCTGTGGATTTCTTGGGAATTTTGGGGGCTTTCCTTTGCTCAGGAAGGTAGATAAATGCCACCTAAACCTCCAGCTGGCCTCTGGTACCTGAGGTATGTAATGCTGCTATTTCTGGAGGTGCTTCACAGGGGATCCAGCTCAGAGGTGAGGGGGTGCAGTGGTTGCTTGGCAGACAAAGCCACATCCATCACCCAACCTGTGCTGGAGCTGAACCTGCAGCCAAAAACGGGCTAGAGGGGAGCCACCAGCCTGCTCTGGGATGTGGGGCAGGAGGAAAAGGGCTTTCTTCTGTTTGTAGGCACTGCTCAGAAGCCTCCCTGCCCCTGCTTATGGCAGAAGGGGATTTCTGGGCTCTGATTTCCTGGCCCATGTTAGGCTGGGCAGGGCACAGAGCTCAGTTATTTCTCTTACCACCCAGTTCTGACCCTGCTTTGGTCTCTCAGGGTTTTGTACTGGGGCTTACAGACTCCACCACCCCCCTTCTGCAAACAACATTTTTCGCTCTTTAGTCAGCTGAGTCTTCCCCAAATTTCACTCACTGATAAGCAGAAGCATTAAAACCATAAACCCATAAAATAAAGCTTCTTCTTCATCCTTATTTCATGCATGCTTTCATCTCTGCACTAAAGGTTTCTGAAAAGAACTCCCTACTAATGAGAGAGGATGAAGAAGAGCAGAATTAGAGATTGCACTATGAGCATGGACACAGTCTTGGTTTGAAATTAATGCATAAAAACTAAACTGTTTTCTCCAAAAAAGTAAACATAGTAAATTTTCCAACTGTGTCAATAACCCCAGGACAGGATGGATTTTGAGGCAGCAATGGATCATATAGGAAAACAAGGTTTAGCTGTTGGAAATTAAAAGTTAATATTAGAAGTAAAAGGGCAATCAGCCCCAAAAGCCACCTGCCCCCTCTTAGAGTGTGTTTTGAAGATCCTTCCCACATACTGTGTTAGGAGCTGCTGCCTTTGAGTGTATCACCTGGTTGGAATTTTTCACGGAGCTTGAATTTATTAGAAAACAGCCCCAGTCAAGCAGAACTGTGCAAATTAAATTGGATTTACATGACAAGGTGGAGCCCAAGCACAGCAGCTAGGAAATGCCTGAGAAGCAAAAGACAAACCAGAGGGGATCAGGGAGGAAGGCTGCTTTGTGTAAACAGTGTTAAAAAAAAAAAAAAAAAAAAGGAAAAAATGACAAATAGCGCAATAAAATTAAAATTCCCGCTTCAGCTGCCCTGGGGGTTTCAAAAGGAGACACTGAGGGAGACTTGGACACTAGAGGAAATAAACAGATTTGAGCATCTAATAAGTGGGAGGTTGTAGGGTATTATTGTAGGATAAAGTGTTCTGGGATGGGACAAGCTGACCCAGAATGTGTTCCTGTTGTGAGGAGGGTGAAGACTTGATCTTCAACCCCAGTGAAGCCTGGAGGACTCAGCCCACTGGCTTCAATAATCTTTGGGAGAAGCCTGACTTCCTTGTAGGCATTAGAAACTTCATATTTTCTTCCCTGTCTGCTCACACCGCTGCCTATTATCTTATCAAAACATGGTTTCTTCATCAGTAATAATGCGTAGGTTTCATCTGAATCTGTAAAAACTGAATTGCTTCCATATGCTGGATATTTCACTGGAGAGACCCTCCACTTTGGGAATGTCATTACTGCCCAAAATAATCTTCTGCAAGTCATAATGTAAACTCAAAGTTATTGCAATTTATTAGCAATCACAATTTGCCAGGAAAATAGAATCAAGAGAGTATCAGGGAAAGTAACTCGATTGCAAAATGAACATGCCCTCTACTGCAGTCTGAGCCCATTAATATTGACTTTCCAAATCCAGAGAGTGATTTCCTCCTGTGCCTGTACAGTAAGGCAGTGCAGCATGTTTTCTCCTGAAGGAAGCAACAGGATTTTGTTGAATATATGGAAGGGGATTGGTTTTCTGGTTTGTTACTTAAAGCTGATCCCTACTGTCAACATTTGCAATAAGTAAACCTCATGGAATAACACGGCTAAAGGCTTAATCTGGTGCCACTGTGATTTTCAGGGCTAAATTGGAGAGACATGGCTGTGGCTGGGGACCAGCCTGGCTGCTCTGGCAGGAGTGCACTGTGCTGCTCTTAAAAAGGAAGGGATGTGCTCCCAGAGATAGTGTGCAGCCATGGACAGAGCTTGGGAGGGGGCACGGAGGAAACGTGATGGAAAGAAAGTCATGAAAGAGGTGCTAAATGTGCCATTTCCTGCTGGAGCCTTTCAGCTCCTGAGAAATCCTCCCTCTTGCATCCTTACTGTTTGGAGTGTGGGTTTGGAGGGTGAGAAAAGGCTCTTTATTAGCAACACTTTGATTCCCCTGATCCCGGTGGGCTCGTGGCTGGGATTTCCTCCAGCTGAACGCTGATGTGAGCGGCTTCCAGGTCTGTTTGTACAGAAATATCAAGGTCCAGCAGCTGGATCTGTGGTGGTGTGGGGACAGCCCATCTCTGAGGCTGGTGTGAGTGCTCACACAGAGGGCAGTGCTGCTGCCCTTCGGATGGAGGTGGCCTTTGGAGCTCCTGAGGCCCTCCAGCAATGGCCAGAGTTGTCCCCAGGATTGTCCCTGTGGAATGGGCAGGCTTGGCCTTGCTCTGGCCAGTCATGCTGGGCAACCTCATGAGCCTTAGATTTACTCAGCCCCAGGTGATACCACGGGGAACTTTGGAGGGTCCAGTAGGTGGGATCATGTCAGATATGGGATATTTGGGAGTGTTTGTGGAGCCTCACTGAGAGCAGCAGAGCTCTTAGGTTGGCTCTGTCTAAAATCCCCCCATCCACCCCCCTGCAAAGGACAACCTCTGGCTGATGTCAGCACCATAAACCAGCCATAAGTTGTTTGTCCCTTCATGGCACTCATTTCCCTGTCAGGGACACCCCTTGCCATGTGGAATTGGCATTTCTGAGTCACTGGTGTGCTGTGAAGCTGCAGTTGTGGCTGAGAGGATCAGAGGTCTCAAATGGGGGGCTGGTCGTCATTCCCAGGGAGCCTGGGCTGTGCTCTGGGATGGGGATGATGGATGCAAACTGGGTGTGGGACAGTGCATTCCCTGGCCATCGTCACACCAGATGGAAACACAGCACAGCCTCACCCTTTACAGCCCCCCCGGAGACGTCACTGGCTGAACTATTTTGGTATGAGAGTTAAAGTCTGGAAGCACCCCACCCCATTGAGAATTTGCCTGGTGGATGTTGTGCCCACCCGCCCTGAGCTTGCTTTAGCATCAAAACCAGGCTCTGCCTGTGACCAGCACCGTGTTTACACCTCTGGAGCAGCAGTGCAGGAATATCAGGCCACTTTGGACACGGGAGGAGCAATTTGGGAGCCTTAGGCTAGAGCAGATTGCATCCTCACAGCTCTTCCACTGTGATGGAGCAGCATCTCACTTCTGTAGCATGTACATGTCCTCCACAGGCAATATGAGAGCCATCAGGATTTGCTTCAATGTGGACTAAAGCTGGGTTTCAACAGATCTTTTCCTTCCTTTTTTGATTTCTTTCCTTTTTATTTACCTTCCTGGGGGGAAAAAAAAAAAAACCTGTAAAATTTTATTCCACTCTCTTTGAATTTAACAGCAGGGTTTGTTTTTTTGCATTAATTTCAGTGAGGTTACAGGTATTTGTGTGTGTTTCCACCAGACAGTGCCCAAGTGTAACAGCTGAGCTAACCTGAAAAAAAAAAAAGGGTTTCTTAGAGAGAATTCTGCTGGAAAAGCTTTTGTTTGGCAGTGGCTGGAAAAAGTTGTTCTGGGACTGATTTAAAGAGCACTGGGTAAACTTATGCACATGCCCTCAGGGCAGCTGTAAGTTCAGTGGTGAAAACATCTGCATGTTTTACACAGCTCTGCTCAGGGCCTGGGGGAGAGGCAGCAGTGCTGGAGATGCCACTGCTGAGAGGGCAGGATGCTCCAGGGGGAGCAAGGACAAACCCTGTGGGTTCTTGAGGTGTGCAGGATGAAGCACAGTCCTAACCCCATCCCAGCTGCCCAGAGAAGCTCCTGATGGGAGATGCAGTCCCTCCCCAGCCAGTGCCAGGGAGAACAGCTTTCCCTCTGCACGTGCTTCTGATTTGCATCATTTGTGTATTAATTTACAGCACAGAGGGAAGGAGGGCTTGGAAGAGACGGTGGCTGCGTTTTTGTGATGTTGTGCTTGATGTGGCTGCCTTCTCCTGCTGGAGCTTTGCATATGTGTGTGCATGACATAACTGGCCTTAAAAATGCAAGGGATTGGGTGGGAGAAGAAGGAGAATGGAAACTGTTTTTTAACTAAGCTAGATGCCATAATAATCCTGGCAGTGAACTAAGGGAGAGCTCCAGAGATGGATTTAGTTTTTTGCCATACATTTATTTTCAGTATAACTGAGAGAGGAGAGACCTTCCCACTTGCTGAGCAGCAGCCGTGCCTGAGGGGCCTTGGTCATAACTAATTGCAGAACAGGGTGTCCCTTTTGGGGTGTCTGTGTGCTTTGCACATAAAACTTGCACCCTGCCTCTAGGACTGACATTAAAAAAGGGAAAATGAGCTCCAAAGGTTCCACTGATGAATGGGGCTCTTTGTTCTGGGACATTGTCACCCAAGAGTGAGTCCTACAGGGAGATTTATAGCAAGATTCCAAGCTGCTAATGAGGGAAGGCTTCTCTCAGCAGTCAGGTGGCAAAGCCCAGCAGCACAGCAGCCCCTGCTCAAGGAAGAGGAAGGTAAGGCTGGCTGTACAAACAAGCCCCTGGGTATACGCATGAAAATTTGGGTGTTGATGTGTGGTGTGGTATTTGCTTGGGCTTGGCCATGGGGTCCTGGGGTTTGGCCATTTCTGAAGCAATCCTTGGGTTTCTGGATGTGGCTCTAGTTTGCAGTGGCTTGTTGAGGTCTCTGAAGAGCCCTTGCGTCACCTGTGGGACTGCAGCACTGCACAGTTCTCTTTGCTGTCATGGTCACAATCTATGAGATCTCAGCTTCTCTCATCCCTAAACCACCTGGACATTTTACTCATGGCCAAAGCTGCCTGAATCAAAGGAGGAGCATCCTGTGGCTCCAGCAGGGTGTTGGTGTGAGGAAGGACCACTGACCCTACAGAACCTCCTGGAAGGACTGGAAGCAATAAAGGGCAGTGTTGGGGTGGAGATAAGGAGCCACCACTGGCAGATGAGATAGGGCCAAGGGCTTTGGTCAGGCTTCTCTGTGCAGTGCAACAGATCTAGTTACTCTCTGCAAGCAGGTGATGCTGGGACCTCAGCTTGCTTTTCTGCTCCATCTGTAAATAGCTACACTGGCGTAGGAATGGTTGTTATCTCTGTTGGAGTGACTGGGATCAGCCATCCTGGCTGATTTCTCAATGACGAGAAAGCTTTGTCTTGCTTAAGATCAAGAAAGAAATCCCTAAAGCTGCTGGGATAGGAGACCACATTCTTGCTTCAGTTCAGTTCCAAACAGGCTTCACCCTCTGGAAGAGTTTTCTTGCAGAAAAAACTCTTTTTTGCTAATTCTCTAGATGCAGAAAGGCACGTTTATGGCTTTTGCTCACTCTACAGTGCTCACAGTGCTAATGAATTTGAGTAGTTAATCAATTTAGTGTGAGTTCTTCTAAGTTAAAAAAAAAAAAAAACAAAACCAAAAACATATATATATATATATATTCATATAAACCCATCCGATTTCTGCTTACTCCTTGCAGAATGTTTTCTGTCCTGTCAGTCTAAACACTGGGAAGTATTTTAAACAGATGTAGGCCATCAGTTTCTATAAACATCGTAATTGCTTGGCACCACCAATGCTTACATGGAAAGATGCAGATTGCCAGGATCTGCACAGACACCAGCCACACACTTTCTGCTGCTCCCAGAAACACAGTTTACATCCTGTTAGAGGCCTGTAACCTCCCTCCTGTAGAACTCACTTTTAGCTTGGAGCCTGGCACCAGCCAAGGGCTGCTGTCCCTGCAGCTTTATTTAGCTCCAAGCTGCAGGCTCAGCCATTCCAACATCCTGCCTTGGCAGGGTTTGGTAGGAGGATATGATTTGGATTCTGCCCCAAAAGCTCTTTGTTCTCATTGGCCTGCTGCAAAATAGATGCACTGGTACTGGCACCTCGAGTTGCTCAGGGTGAAAATGAAGCACTTGGCCTCCCTGTGCTCACACTCAGTCATTTACCAGCTTTCCATGAACTCGTCCTGTTGGATTTTTGGGCGATGGTGAAGCTGATGTCCACGGTGCTGTCCCTGGGAAGCAGAGGAGGTGTGGTCCTCAACTTGCCCTCTCGTAAAAGTGATGAATTGAGCTGGAGGGGGGAGGGGGTGGGAGGAAAGGATGGATAATATCCCTGCTAATAAATCTAGTGCAGCAATTAAGATGGCCTTTAAAAATGTGTGTTATCGGCACAAATAGAAATACAGACAAGAGCAGCGGCCAAGGGCTGCTCTGTGCCTATAATAAACAGGATGGACTCGTCATTTATCCAGGGGTTGCTGGCCAAGCCCATGGCTCTCCAGGACTGGAGTGAACAGCTCTCCCCAGCCCATCTTTCATCCTGAGGTCATGTGCAGCTCAGTCCTTTTATTCCATAGTTGCCTGCAACAAGGTGGTGGGGGATTTTGGCAGCATCTTGGGTCCTTGCAATGTTTTTGCTGTTGATGATTCCATTAGTCCTAACTGGGGTGGGTCAGAATTGGACCCCTCTGCACTGCAGACCAGTGGCAGCAAGTGGCCTGAAGGTGTAAAACCACCCAGGGCTTTGCCCTGCATCATTCCTGCCTCAAGACAGCCCCATGTGCATTCTCCTCCTGTTAAGAAATACTAAGTGGCAACAAAAAAATGAGACTTTGCTGATAGCATATGTTCAAGACTCAGGCTCATTTCTTAATATGCTTTGGCTCCAGCCTCTAGCTGAGAAGCCAGATTGCTACAGCACCAGAAGTGTGGATAGATGTACAGTCGGGGCATTGCGTAATTTTTGCCTCAGTGTGACACACAGGGAAAGCTGTGAATATCACCACAGACCAGGGAAAGCAACTGCTGCTCCCCTGGGACAAACATCTCAGGTCACCCTTCTATCCACTAGTAATTCTTGGTCAGTTTAAGTGTTGGGAAAGGTGTTGTCCAGATTTTGAAGCACAAATGAAGCATTTCCCACTCCATGGAGGCACAGAGGATAGAGTACCAGAAGAGTATTCATCTCCAGAAGGTGATGACACCTCCAGGTGTCTGCTTAAGCTGTCTAAGTCTTTAAGTCTCTAAGTCAGTTTAGCTGCCTGGCTAAACTGCTCAACAGCTCCTCTACACAGGGAAGAGACAAAGGTTACTCTGTAAGGCTCTTCCCTGCACAGGAGGTTAATTCCTGCTCCATACTCACTTAAATAAATATCTCTGCAGAGATTATGAAGAGATCAAAGGCAGATCAGCCTCCTAATTTAGTTGCTTACATGATTAAAGTTGTCTGGGGCAAATGTTCTTTTTCCTTTGCTCCCAGGGACAAAGGTTTCTAGGGCATCTGGTGAGCACCTCTATGGTGCAAGGAACAGGTTTCTGCAGCAATAAAAAAGGGGCCCCTTTTCCCCAAGAGCACTAAACTTTGCCCAGAAAGCTTCCAAGTTTCTGTAAGGAAACCTAAAGCTGGAGCAAAAGGTTGGAGTCTATGGAAGTGGTTTGTGGTTGTGGTTAAAAGAGTTTGCTCTTCCATCTGTGCACAAGGGTCTTTTTCTAGGAATTTTTGCTCATGTCACTAGGAAATCAGCCCAAAATAGACTCACTGGGACAGAGAAGAAGTGAGAGCATGGCTCAGGAGTCAGAAATGCACAAAACTTGGCCTGAGACAGAGTTTTGTATTCTCTGAGAAGGGCATAATCTGATGTCAAGCTTTCCCCAAGAGTCATGCTCCTAAATGGGAAGGATCCCAAAATGATCACATGCTGAGTGCCTGCTCAGAGGCAAGTGGCTCTTACTGCCAAACAAACCAGAGGGGAGGGCTGCTCTTGAAAAATTCACTGCTGCCCACGTGCTGATCCTCCTCTGGAGAACAGGCATTTCTCAATCACAGCCAGGCCAATTGCTCTTCTCAAAACCAGCATGCCAGGAGTCACCATCCCCAGCCTTATCTCCATCTGCACTGGGGTCAGGAGCTCAGCAGTGCTCTGCCACTCAGCTGTCCCTTCCCTTTCAACCGAGGTGGGTGTCAGTAAATCTTTCTGGAGGTGTGGGAATTTCCTCAGGTGGCTTCTGGCAGGAGGCCAACAGAGAAAAAGAAACCTGCCCTGGGTATTTCTGTTCTGACTTTGGCCTGAGCATGCCTCTGGTTCCAAACCTGGAGTAACATAACAAACAGGAGCACGGGGAAAATGGTATCTCTCCTGTTCTTGTACTGTGCTTGATGGGTTTTAAAATATAAAGGCTGTCCTCTCTCCAAATGAAGTAACTGGATTTTCTAACTCCAGAAGTTAAACAGAATTAATTCTTGGTCGAAAAAATCCTCTGAAGAAAAATGCTGAAACGTTTCAGGCCTTTCTATCACTTCAGTCTTTCTTAATTTTATTAGGGTCCTTGATTCTGTTTGTCAAGTGACACATTTCTAAAAAAATGCAGGTTTTGTCCTTTAGGCAGCAGGGCAGGGTAAATTCTGTAAGCTGAAATTTTTCAGTTTAGCAAGCACATCAACAGGCAGTGACCCCTCCAGAACAGATCTGAATTTTTCAGACTAGTCACATTTAGCTATGAAACTCTTCCATGGTCCAGAAGAAGCCAGAGATCAGATCTTCTACTGGGATGTGAGAACCCAGTATCTCAACAGTTACATAATATTTTAAAATTAGGAAAACAAGATTTGTCCCTTTCATTCCTTTTGTTCATCCATTGATCCCTTCCTGCCTCTTTTGAAGGAAGGATTCACGAGTTGATGAGGATGTGACCTGACTTTCTTCTAAACTGATTTCTTCTGAATTTCTTCTAAGCTGTCTATTCCCTGCAGTGAGAGTGGCCCATCAGCCAGAGCAGCAGGGATCCCTCATTCCAGCATCATCAGAACTTGAGACACTCCACATTAAGACCTGAATCCCAAGACTGGCCTCTGCCAAACTCTAGGCTGGGGTCCAAACATCAGTAGCAACTATTTAGGAAAAGCTTATTCCAAGATATGGTTTAGAAATGCCTGCAGGGAGACAGGGACCAGAGCACATTCCCAGCTGCTGTTCCTCAGCACATTCCTAGCTCCTTGGAAGCCAACTGCTGAGCCCTCTGCAGCCTACCTGGGAGCTGGCTGGGTTGGGTTTGAAGCTTTTTTCCAATCATCTGCAGGTCCCACTTGCCACCCTTGTACAGCAAAACACCTCTTCCCCACTGCCAAAAATATCTCCAATGGCGATGCAGAAATCGAGTTCTGGCAACAGAATTTAGTGTTTCCACCTGAAGAAAAAGGGAAAATAAAACAAAGCAGCAGAAGTTGCTGTCTGTGGGGCTTTCAGGGCTGCAAAGTCCCTTGCCTGAGGCTGCAAGGCCCACATCTTGGGAAGAACAGCCTCTTTCAGGCACTGGCATTTTGTTGGAAGTGGAGAGAGCGGTGGCCAAGCCCTTCTGTTCAGTGAGGGCCCTTGATCCATAACTCTCCCACCATTCCCACTAGCCCAAGGTCCAACAAGGGCTCCTTTGACATCATTTGGAACTGAGCTGGAGCAGGGCTGGGCAAAGTCTTTCCCTTCAAATGGGAGGAGGAAAGGTGTTTATGGGAACGCCTGGGTGCTCGTGGGCATCTCCAGCCTGCCAGGAAGTCACTGAGCAGTCAAGTCAATTATTTTTAATGAACTGGGCCAAAGCTGATTGTGTTATTTTGTAACATATTAGTTTGGAAAGCAGTGAAATTATTTGGCATCTTTCCCTGGCCATCACAGGGACCCCTTTGTGCTTCCCTTTTCCCCACTTTTCTCTCGTGTGTATAGCTGGCTCCCACATCTCCACTTGCTGACGCTGATTGATTGCATTAATATCACTGTAAATATTACATAATCTCCACTTACAATGCTAGAAGGAACTGATGAGTTTTACTCTGCCAAGAGTTTTCAGGCTGGAAAATAATAATAATGAAAAAAAAATAATCTCGAAAAAATAAAATCTCTCTTACTCTTTCCCCCCATATTTTTTTTTTTGCCATGTGCATCTGCTATTGGCCCCATTGGCTGCAGACCAAGACAAGGCTGTATGGACTGTTTGTGGCCATTGCTTCAAGGGGACAGCCAAAAAGAAGCCACAGCATGACAGTAAACTATGCCTGGCCTCAGGAGAATGGTGGGGACAGGGGATATTGGAAGATGACTTATGGAAAAAATAGGTTTCAGGAAAAGGGTTCAGCTGAGCTAAGGAGGATGAGGATGCCCAGGGAGGTCTATACCCCATCCTGGTACCATGGGCCGGTGGAAATACAGATTGTTGGAATGTGGTACCCTCTTCTCTCCATTAGTGGGTGATTTAAGCCAGTGTTCTGGGTGCTTGAGCCCACCCCCTTTAGGATTTTAAGATTCCAAGACCTGGGACAGCTGGGGAGGCTGCACTGCTGCTAGGAGGGGTGGAGGGAACACTGCCCTGCCTTCCAAGGAGCCCTGTGGGATGGTCCTTCCCACCCTGCTCAGAGAAGGTGGGAAGGGAGATGTGAGTCCTCCCTCTCCAGCACCAGTCCAGGGTTGTTTGACCCCCTACATGTAACACATCCTCCATCCCAACCCTCGTCCAGGCCAGCTCTGTTTCTCTTCTCTGTCTCCCTGCTGGAGACAACCCCATATCAGGTTGCGCTCTGAAGCAGGCGCGCTCTTCTCAGACTCCGCAGAAAATCCATTTATCATATCCGCCTTACATTAGCCAAAGTATCAGAGATAAAAATTATCTTGGAAATCTAAACATAGATTCTAATCTAAGGTACAGCAGCATCTGTTTCCAATTACTTTTTATTGCTCGCAAGGTTCGAGAGGCATCACTCCCGCGGTGAGATATTTGGGAAAGCAGAGGTCTGTGCTTCCCAGAACTCCAGCTCCCAGTGCGGGTTGCTGCTCATCTCCCAGGGCTCATCTGCATGGGAATAGCTGATTACTCAGCTTGCAGGGCTGGGAAGCGTGTCCAGTGCACAGGCAGGCTCCCCAGGCAGCGCTCTCTCCTGAGCTCGGGGTTATGCTGACTTCAGCAGCACCAGCACTGGGCTTGGACTCCTTTCACAAGGCAGCTCAGGGATGTTTTTCAGAGGTATTTGCAATACCAGCCTGCCAGACTCCACTGGTCCAAACTGGCTGGGGAGAAGCGGTGGTGTGGATTCATGGACACAAAACCATGATTTCAGGCTCCTTTCCTAGCAGAGATTTTTCTGAGCTGTGCTTTGGGGATGAGGAGCTCCACAGGGATGAGGAGCTCCACTCGTGTTGCTGCCAGAAGTGACCCAAACCTGCCACTGCTTCTCACCTCACAAGGCCAAATCCTGCATGGCTGGGTGTGTGAGGCAGATTTTGGTTTAGCCATGGGCAGACCACTTGATCCAGTGTAATTCAGCCACCTCTGAAATGCAGCCTCCCTCATTCCTCAGGGAATTGTTTCAGGGCATCGACATCTCAGGGACATCCATGACCCAGCTGGGGGCCCTGAGGGCACTAACAGCCCTTGATCTTATCAATATCTATCAGTATCTGAAGGGAGAGTGCCAGGATGGACCAGGCTCTGCCCCGTGGTGCTGAGCAATGGGATAAGTGGCAATGGGCAGAAATGGATGCACAGGGAGTTCCACCTGAACATGAGGAAAAAATTCTTTGTTGTGCAGTGACAGAGCACTGGAACACATTGCCCAGGGAGGGTGTGAAGTCTCCCTCACAGGAGACATTCCAGAACCACCTGGACACAATCCTGGGCTGTGTGCTCAGGTATGACCCTGACCGAGCAAGGAAGTTGGACCAGATGCCCCAACCTGACCCATTCCCTGACCTGTCTCACCTTGGACTTTTGATGTTCCCCATTTGAGCTCAGCCCAGCCTGAGCTGCATCACAGACTTGCCTGCCCTTTGCCCTGTTCCTGTGCTGCTGCTTGGTTTTCCTGGCTTTTCCTTTAGGGAGCAGCCCTGCTCTTGTGCTTCTCCCTGACGCCAGCACGCTTGCCGTGGTGTGCAGTGCCTTGGGCATGTGCTGTGAACTCAGCCTTGCCCCGCCGCGCAGAGACAAGTATGCAGCTCTGCAAACTACTGTTTGCCTCTGGAGACAAATTATGGCATGCTGCAATAGCTGAGGAATAGCATAAGAGGAGTATGCAATGAATCATGATGCATATGCACACGAGGGGAAAAGTTCAACCTTCTGTTTGCCATTATCTGACTCTTAAAAGCTGAACTGCTCAATTCTTGTGTTTTCTGTGCGGAGTTTATTTCTGTGGCATTTCCTAAGTCTTTCTGTCTGTCTCAAGGCAGGGGAATGAGAGTACATCCCTCCGTAGAGCATTGCATTTGTGCTGGTTTGCAAATAAAAATCAAATCAAAAATAAAATAGGGTAAGAAACATGTAGTGTGTAACTCTAGATCTCTGTATCTGTGGAGTTGGACCCTTTTCCTCAGCTTGTCCAGCTGTGCTGAAGGCTCATGTGCTGCTGCACATTCTGGCTGGGGTGGAGGTGGCTGCAGGCACAGGGAGTTTGGAAACTATTGTGGCTGCAGGAGGACATCTACCCTGACATGCCACTGGTGTTTAAAAAAAAAATCATGTGTTTTGATTAGAGTCAGAGATGTCAAACCATGTTTTCTCACTACATCAGTTGAAAAGGGTTTTCTCTGATAGGGACAGAGACAGTGAGGAGAGGAGATAGTTCCTCTCCACCAACTTGCTCAAAGTTGACTTCACATCTCAAGGCACCTGCTTTTCTCTAGTAATGATAGCAAGAGGTCCCCTTCTGGGGACCATTCTGCTGGATTGCCTGCCTCTTGCCCTGTTCCTGGGTTGCTGCTTGGTTTTCCTGGCTTTTCCATTAGGGAGCAGCCCTGCTCTCCCTGACTAACCTCCTAAACTGGCTCCCTTGGGGTGTTTGACTCTGGGATTTTCAGGGCAGACTGAAATCCCCCAAAATTTCTATGCCAATATAGGAGAATTTGTCTTTAATTCATTTCATGATTGCTATGCATAAGTAGTCCCAAAGATACTGTGGTACCCAGGATGAGATACAAGTCAGGGATTTGTTAGTCTCTGCTCAATATGTCAGATTTTGTCAAACTTCCAAACTGCATAGTGGATATTTGTCCTTCCTCGGGCAAATGTTTAATGCAAAGAGCAGGCCAAGAGGTTTCCAATCATCTCTTAATCATCTATGAACACCCACATGGGAGGGGTTTTTTTGGGGGGGTAAAACAAAAGCATCTCCTTAATCTAGCGGAAAAACGAGATCCTAAAATAATGAGGAAACATAAGCTAAACACATTTAGAGTGGTGACAAGACGTGAGCTTTCAAGAATGACACTAATTATGCATTGAAACCCATTAACTTGGTGGCTGGAAGAGTCTGCATTCCTTCCTTCCTCCCCTTGGCTGCCAGAACTCCTCTGGAAGTGCAGGCTGAGCCACACGGGAGGTCAGCGCTGCCACTCCTGCTGTCCCTGACCTGAGGAGGAAGTCTGGGAATGCCTTACAATGGTTGTAAACTCACCCTGCCCCATAGCCTGGAGCCTTAACCCTGAAACCTTAACCCTGAAGTCTAAGGATATTCATTTCTACTTCAGAAGTAATTTAGGTCCAATTTCTTGGGCAACAACACATGATTTTGCTGGGATTAGGACCAGGACGAGCCGGTCAGCTCATTCCATCCCAGATCCCATTCCTGCTCCACACAGCTTGGGTGAGCTGGTTTTGTCACAGCTCTGTGTGTGTCCCAGAGAAGCACACGTGGCTCATGTGTCTAAAATTACAGCTTGGGTTATGTAGCAATGAGAGCAGTTAAATGAACAATTTCACTGGAACTGACCTGCCAAATGAGCCTGACCAAAATACACTTGTGATGTTTACACCAATCTGATTTTTCTAGATAGTCTCTCAGGGAAAAAAAAACCCAACAAAATAAAACCCTCCCCCTCTGTGATATTAATTAATCACAGTAATATTAATTAATCACAGTGATATTTGCTTTCTTATTGTGTGCTCAAGCTGGCAGTGCAGTTACCCAACTTAGAAAATTGTGCCATATCTTATCTTTTTATTTAAAAAAACAGCTGTGACTGTCTGATCTGGCTGCATGCAGCAGGGAAAGGCCATTCTGGAGAATGGGCTCTGGGACCAAGCACTGTTTGGATATGAACAGACCTCAAACAGTTTGGGATCAGAGATACTGGATAGGATTTTGCCCACTATCAGATGCAACAGAGCCTAGACCTCCGAGTGTTCCCAAAACATGGGGATGAGGACTGTCTGTGTAGGTTAATCCTGCCTGTCCATGCACTGGAGGAAGCACTGCAGCATTCCCCCTGTGTTCATCCCCCTGGGAGCTGGAGGAGAATTTAGGTCAAAGCACAGAGAACTGTATTACAGTATTAGCACTTATTATCCAGTTTGATTCTATTAAGGGAAACCTGCAGTGAGGAATGAGAATGGAGCTGGCCCTTTCCACAAGTGCTTTAACAGCTGGTGGCCCAAGAGCTGTTTTGATGAAATAAATCACCCTGGTGGAAAAATCTCAAAAGCCGCAGACTGTGGAAAGTTGACCAGATCTTTACTGGCAATATTTAGGGATGCTCTAAACAATGAGACAGTTGTTTTCCTATTACTTTCAGTACTCTGCCTGGAAAAGCATGATATCCCTGAAGCTTGCCTGCCCTGAAAGCTTTGGGATGCGTGGCACTGCTAAACCTGACTGCAGAATTCCTGGAGGGGCTCCTGTGCTTGTGAAGGCTTTCAATGTATCCAATAATTAGCAGGATTTCCTTGACCTCAGTTGGAGACAGAAGGCTAAGCAGGGTTGGAGGTTTTTTTCCCTGGAGCCTGGCTTACTCCTGCAAGTATCCTCTACAATCCTGCACCTGCTGTGAATTCCTGGGGGAAAAACAGAGAAAAAAAGGGGGGTGGGGTTGTTGCAAAGCACAGCCTCTGCCATAAAACCTGTGAAAAGTAAATAGAGAGGCAGGGCTGAAGGAGCCCCTCGGATCCCAGTGGAGAGGCTGTAAGGCACCAGCTCCCTTTGTGCCCCAGGCAGGAGCCCCCCTTGGAGCTGTGTGGCCTCTGGATGGCATCACAGGGAGGTAAATCCAGAGTTTCCATCTGCTAACACTATTTCTGATTATAACTCGAGGGAGATGTGCTGGAAAAAGCATCTCCTGGAGCAGACAGAGGCTTTGCCTGCTCAGACTGGAGAGAAGAGCTGGACAGAGGCTCCACACACACACAGGACAGGTCATCCTGTCAAAAAGAGATCTAATGTTGACCTTCTGCTCCTGGGAAGGTTGTCAGTCCAGCCTGCAGGGCTGGGTGTCCTGTCAGAGGCTGGGACTAAGGACAGGCAAAAAAAGTTATCTGATCTAAGGTGCTGAACTTAGAAATCCTCCTGCAGCAGCAAAAGGAGGTTAAGGCAAGGAGACCTTTCCTGTCTGGTTGTTGTTGGTGGCTGTTTCTGACGAGGCTTGACCTTTTCACAAATTCCTGAGCGCTGCAGAGGAGCTTAGTGCTGGCCTTAAGTGGTGAGGAAGTAGAACAGAAATAATCTGCCAAATGTAATCTGCCAAACTCTATCTAATGAAGCCTTTTTCTTTAATTGGGAGTTTGTGGAAGTGGTAATGGTAGTTTAAATAGAAGTGCAGGGGTTTGCTGGCTGGGCTCCTCGGCTCCAGGCAGGTTCTCAGAGAGGTTTTGGGGTCACCCTGGTTGAAGAGCCCTGTCACCGGCACCTTTTCACAATCTCTTTCACATTTTCTTTCCCTACCCCGTTGTTTCTCCTGTTTACACCTTTTAATGGCACAAAGGCTCAATCTCCCATGTTTACACAACAGCTTTTGGCCATGGTTCCTTTGTTGTGGGTAAAGCAGAGAGCCTTTACTGAGATTCATTCCACCTTATGGAAGAGGAGCACGAAATTAAGTTGTTACAGTCAGAAAGCCCTGATTACTGGAGAAAAAAATAGATCAAACCCGGCATGTAATGCAGTAACTGTGGGCTGTGGGAGAAAAGATGTAATTGTTGTCTGTGCTAAACACAAATCTAAACAGGATCACAAGTAATTAGATATTTAATAGGTGACTAAAGTAAATACTGCAATTAAAAATCCTATTAAAAATAACATTAAAGAAGAAGAAACCTCGCAAGAAATGCAGCTTTGTCCCTCACTGCCAGTCAACAAAATCAACAAGCCATTACGAAAAAAATGTCCGTGCATGCCCAAATCAGTAAAACACATAGTAATTACTTGGCACATTTTATCTTCAAAGTCCTCTGCGTGAGCTGAGTAATTAATCCTCCCAACACCTCGGTGCGGTATGTGCAGCAGGCACCGCTAAAAAGCAAGTTTGTCTCGCAGCCAGGTACAAACACCTTGTTGTGGGGCTCATTCTTGATAGAGGAAATGCCACTCTAAAGTCAATAACAGGGAGTGGAGGTGGTTATCTCTACAATGGCACTCATTGTAAGCCACTGCTGCTTTTGTCTGGGGGTGGGGGACACTGAGACACAAGGGGTTAAGAAGCTGTCCTTGGATTCCCAGCCACATTCCGGGATGAGCAGAGTGGCTCTGGGGAAAGGCCGGGAACCCCGTCTGAAGCCCCGGTGAAAGCCGGGCTCAGGGGGATCTGAAAACACCCTTTGCTTCTGCTGCTCTTTGGGTCTTGTTTTGGTTTGGGTCTGCTGAGTTTTCAGTTCAATTAATTGTTCCAGGGCAGAGGGAAAAGGGAGCTCCCCCTTCCCTGCAGCGATGCTGGGGAGGGCAGGTGGGACGTGGATGATAAAACCTCGTGTGCCTGTTGTGCTTTGGGGCCACTTTTGTGCTCTCTGCCAAACAGAAGACAGTTTTCTGCTCTGATCCTTCTGCCTGTTGCTCTGTGTGTGCCATAAAGCCAAAAAAGTGGGAAAAAGATAAATACAGGTAGTAGATTAGCGTGGAATTACGTGGGGGAAGGAGAGGTGAGAATGCAGCGGTAGAGCATGGAAAACTCACATTAACATCAAGCTGTGTCATAAACACATCCAAAGCCTGAGCTCTGGGAGTGCCAGCAGAAATAAAATACCTTACAGAGAGAAATCAAAGATGGTCCCATCAGCTCCATCCATCTCCTGTAAGGTGCAGCAGAAGGCTGTGTGGAGCTTGGCAGGTGCCACATGGAGCAAACCTTCCCACCTGGGAATGACTAATCCCACCCTGGCTGCCATTAAGAGACCATTTGAAGCAGTGGCTAATTGGACTGAGCAAAATAAACTTTCCCACAAAGAAGGCTGAGCTACAAATGGAAAAATACCTGTGCTGAGATTAATTCTGGTGTGGGAAGGAAGGCGCTTCTGCCAAATGAAAGGACGCATTGAGAAGAGGAGCTGCTTTCCCTTTGATCAGAGGGGCATGTGGGCAGCAAGGAGGAAAACGGAGGTTTATGGATGGAGGAAAACACAGGTTTATGGATATGCAGCTGGCAGAGAAGAGCATTTTCACCAAAACTGAGATATTTTGTAGTTGTAGTTGCAGGTGTGCTGGTGTTTACGTGGAAGGGGAGCGTTGCTGTTCATCAGGTACAGGTCAGGATGTGAACAACACCAAAATGTGGCTCCTCCTCCCTTCAAGGAAAGTCCTTTTTTCCCCTTTTCCCCCTTTTCCCCCTTTTTCCCTTTTTTCCCCTTTTTCCCTTTTTTCCCCTTCTTTCTAGTTTTTTTTTTTTTTCTTTGTCCTTTTCTCCAGGCTCCTCTGCTTCTCAGCTCTCAGAATAAAGAATATTTAGGGTTTACCATACCTGGCTTTATTCTCTAGCCTGCTGTTGATCAGGGAAAATGACGTTCTCTGGGATGAATCTCCAAGAATAGGTACTCATCAGCGTTGTTAGCCTGGTCATCTCCCTGTGGATTTTCCATTTTTCTAGGAATTCAGGCAAAAACAAAGGAAGCAGAGTTCAGAATCTCGAATGGGTTTAGTAACACGTGAAACATTTCCCAAACCCTCACGTTGTGCAGGCATAAGTCATGCAGTGTTTTCCATGTGCTCACAATCCTATCTTAAATCCAGAGTAAACTGCCAAGTGGTTTCCCTGTAGGACAGGCTCCGTGACGTGCATCAGCTGGGTCATCAGGAGAGCCCAGCCCTGCAAAACAGCATCTAAGCAAGGAGCTCAAGCTCGTGCTTTGGGATTATGTGCTATCCTGATTTATAAATAATTCCCAAAACTCTAAGTAGAAGCAGGGGATGAGGCCTGTCTCTGTGCTGAGGTACACTGACTTGTCTATTTGGAGGTTTCCAGGGAATGTCACCTTTCCAAATCTCTCCTTTTGTGCCATTAGGATGTCAGGTTTGGCTGGAAGAGCTGTGTGGGTGACTCCTCTTTGAAGCTTGATGTGACAGCACAGTGTGGAAAAAACCTCCTATTAACAAAGCCCAAACTGTAACTCCAGCAAATATTTAACTGACATCAAATGCCTGCTTATTTCTGCTCTTCCCAAATGATTTTATTTCTGCTCTTGCCGAATAATTCACTGTTTGGAGGGCATTTTGTTGTGTCGTTTCTTCACTGTCTCTTTCTCAAGAGAAAACCTGCTTTGCCACTCCTGTTGCTTCTGAAAGGACACAAAGAAGGTGAAGAACAGGGACACTTAGCATCCATCCTTTCCAGAAGGTGAAGGATCCCACAGCTCATCCAGGAGCTGCTGGATGCCCACTGGCAGCCCAGTCTCCAGGATGCTCTGGAGAACAGGGATCCAAACTGGATCACAGGCGTCAGCAAACCTTGTGCTTCCCAGCGTTTTCCAGAGCAAAAGTCCCAAGAGACACTTTCCTTTCTGCCTTCCAGGGAGTGGGAAGCAGCATTCCCAGACTACACACATGATTTTTCCCTGTTTATCCCACAGGGTCTCTCAGATTAGGCCCCTCTGCCATCCATCATCCATTCAGAGATACAGATTTCACTAATGGCCACAGTGTAAATATTTACAGTAAACAGTTTTAACAGCTGACTTTTAGTAGCCACTGTGCATATGGAACTGCATAAACAGGAAGGGCGATTATAGGGATGGAAAAATTGGCACAGGAAGGAAGGAAAATAAGAAACTACAATGCCAAAGTCCTACAAGTTAATTAATATAATAATTTATTAGAAATGACCCTTCTCTTCTGGAAACCTACAATACTGGCATGAAGCAAACACGTGGAATTATTTGGCCCTACAGGATAATGTATAGTGCTGAAATTCACCTGATGTTACCTTTTTGACCCAAATGATTAGCCAGGATGGGGGGTCTCAGGGCTTTTTTTTTTTTTTCACTAGAAGTAGATATTAATGATGCTCTCAAGTATTTCTTTAACACAATCCTGTTGATTTCAAAGCCTGGGCAAAATCCGTGTTCCCTGAACTCATTAGGAATTAAATAGCAGGAGGCAGTTTCCTTGGGCAGTGGTCCAACTCCCCTTTTCCAGCCAGCACTCAACCCAGAAAAATCACTTCATCAGTCTCATTTCAAGGTCATGCTTCATGTGCTTCTTCAGTTATCCTTGACTTTTTCAGCTGCCTTCTCTCCTTGCTACTGTGATGTTTCTCATGATGTTTTTACTACCTATTTCTCCTCTTTTCCCCTGTTCCCTTTCCATTCCCACCCTCCCTTTCCCCCCAAAAAGACCCAAGAAACTGCATCAAATCCTTTGCTCCTTTGAAAGAAATTCAAATCCTTAGCCCTTAGCACTTGCTAGCTCACGCTTTAGCCAGTGGATCCAAATGTTTTGGGCACTAATTCTCCCCTCACCCCCAAAAATAGCTATTTCTTCCATTTATTCTCATCAAACAGTGATTATTTGGCATCTCCCTCCCACCTGACAGTGAGTTTGTATCTTCAGTTATTGTTGCTTGTCAGATGCCTGTGATTTGATTTGGTTTGATTTTTTTTTTTTAAATTTTTATTTTTTTTCTTGTCTCCACAATGATCTTCCTGAGGGAAAGACACAATTTGTTCTGGTCTTTTAGCCAGGCTTTGCCTGTGGATGGGGTTTTGTTTTTACCTTCCCCTCGAGCTGCTAAACCCCTGTCACAGTGTCACACAGTGACAAATTCCTGTGCACACTTTGCCTGTGCGTTCCCATGCACACACTTTGGACCTCAGTGAGAAGAAATATTGGCTCCCATTCCCCACCCTCTGCCAGAATAACTCTTCCTTTCTGTGTGTTTGTTTAACTAATCTGTGCTAAGGCCACCTGCTCTTCCACAGGCAGCAGCAGCATAGGAAAATAACAAAATGCTTCAATATTTCAGTGGGGATCAAAGTTCCATGGCTTTTTTTGGGCACTGCAGCAGGGTATTTACAAGGCTAATTTCAGCTACTCAAAGCATTTCAGAGGTTTTTAAAGGGGGGGAACCCATGAGCCTGAACTGAGCGAGGCTTAGACTCAGTTTTATCCATCCCAGGTGCCAGCAGTGCTCAGATCCACACTCTGTGTTCCCTGGCTTGGAGCTGTTGGATCCTGCAGAAGGCAGAAGGAGGAAGGTTATTTGACTTGGAGCCGGGCAGGTGGCTGACAAAATAATGTGACTGAATTAAGACAGATGAAAAGTGGGGACACAGGAGGGAAGAAAAGTGAATTTCTTTTCCTCTTGTGGAAAATCCAAGGAGGCCAATACCTGCTGCAGTCCACGTGGCATTCATTTCCCTCACTTACCTTACTGGGGAGACTGGGATTTTTTGTTTTATTTAATTTATTTTCTTTTTATGATTTTCTTGAAGTTTTGTTTTTTTTTTTAATCTGTATTTTTATTTTCTTTAGAACCACATGTCTTCCTGCTACATGGAGAAGAATCAGTAAGTCATCACCTTCACTTCCTAAAACACTTTTACCACTGATTTGTTCTTTTTTTTTTTAAATTAAATGTATTTTTAAAAAGCTGATGTTGCCTCAAAAAAAAAAAAAAAGGCATAACAAAAAAGAAGTAGCAAAAAATTAAGAATTCTAATAACTCTGTGGGAAAGGTGTAGCCTATGATGACTGGATGAGGGAATATCCTGCTAGCTCCCTGCAGGTATTCCTTGGAGGAACATCACAGGTGAATCAAGGCAGCAGAGGGAAATGAGGGTGTTCCTCAGTTCTTAGAAAATTGGACTCCTCATCCTAGGAAAGGATGGACTTCTTCAGCTCTGGTGGGTTCATGTTCCATGGGACACCAAGTGCACACAGCCATAAAACATAATCAATTAATGATCAGATGATTAAATAATTTCAGTCCAAGGCCTTCTGCCAAGAGAAACACCATGGAGATTGTGTTATTATAAACTGGTGAGCAAACTGTGAAAAGAAAGACTTTTCCCAACACAGGAAAGGTGGAAATGTCCAAAGAGATCAGGAGTGGCAATGTAATTGTGAAGAATTTGAAGCTACAACATAAATATAAGAATATACCCCCTGAGCCAGCACTGCTCTAAAATATACTTAATTTTAAACCCATTAAATGCACCCATTAAATCACATATGCTAATTGTGTGCTTAAAATTAGGCCTTTGTGTGAGCCCCTTGCTGGGCTGGAGGTCAGGTGGGGCACAGATATAAATGGTGTTGTACTCTTGGTATGTCACATGGAGTGAAAAGGAAAAGAAATAAAACAAGAAAAGAGGTGAGAAGATGTGAATTAAGGAAGAAAATTCCTGTTTTGATAGCTAATACACAAGGATGAGGCCAGAAATATCACATCAGAAGAGGGAAGAGGGATATTCTTGGAACAATTGGATCAGGTAGCCTTGAAGGAACCAGCAAAGATGAGGTTGATGTCTTGGTGAAAGGAAACCTGATGTTCTCCAAAGACATGGCTGGACTTGAGGCAGTTTCTTTTGTTTTCATAGCAGGCTTCCCTTCACTTCTTCCTTTCCTAAAAAAAAAAACAAAAAAAACCCCCAAAAAACCCCAAAAGAACAATAAAAAAACCAACAAAACAAAACAAAACCACAAAAAACCCAAAAAACTCCCAAAACAAGCAAACAAACAAAAAATGAAAAGAAAACCCACCAAAGTCAAGAGATCTTCTGCCTTTGCTTTGGAGCTCCTGGAGCATCACTGCTGCTGCAAAAGGCATCCCACACCTCAAGTGGCAACTTCAAGGTCTCTGGAAAATGTTCCACATTGTCTGGTTGGAAAACCCCTGGCCATCTAAAAAGTGCTTTGGTTTCTTATAATCTTATCTATAATTTTGTTCACAAAGACCAACTGCCAACAGAAAAATACTTTTGTGGGTCTGATCCAAAGTTCAGGTGGAGTCAATAAAAATATTCCTCAGGCACTCTCCACATGGAACCATATTTTGACCTGTCTTTCTAAAGCTTGCAGGGAAAGAGAACTGCTCAATTTGTCTAGCTGCTCTTTAGCAAATGGTTTTAGTGTTTTTAAAATTCTGCCTTTGGGATGTTCATGCATCACTGAACACAGTTAAAATAGAATTTGACATTGGTATTCACAGCAATGCTAAGAAAACTGCCTTTCTTTATAGGAAGGAAAAAAACCTAACCCTAAAAGGAACATTAAAGACATAAATAACACGAAACATGCCTGTTTCCACAATAATTTCAATGATTCATTTATTTGTTTTTAGTCCAGGGCTTTTAAGATAAAGATTCATCATATGAATTATTTTTTTAGGTAATGCACACCATAAACATTTTATTTTCCCCTCCCTCAAGATCCAATCCCTTTCCTTTTTTTTTTTCCTGCGGAAAGCAAGATTTTTCCAAACTTTTGGTGAATAAATGATGACGACGGGAAGTTCTCTAATCTCTTGCCATTTACAAGTGAGTCCACGTGGAGCTTTTGGATGGAAAGTTGCATCAGAAGGTTCCAAGAGCTGCAGGGCTCTCTAGCTCTGAGCTGGGCTGAGTGTATGGAGATGTATCCCAGGCAGCAAAATCCAACTTTTCCAGAGTAAGCTCATTTTAAAGATGTGTGGATGTGGCACTTGGGGACACAGGTTAGTGGTGGACTTGGCAGTGCTGGGCTCAATGATCTCAAAGGTCTTTTCCAAACTAAATGATGCCCTGATTCCATTTTTCTATTTTTTTCTTTTCTCATCCTCCCCCTCTAATGAGCTGTGGCAGCCTTTTCTTGCCTGCACATTCCTTAATACCTGTGTAGCCAGAGTCCTCTGGGATAGGTAGGGAAGGATTTGGCTGCTATAGGAGTGTCACAGGATCATTGTGCTCTGACCCTGGGGACCATGCTCTGATTTTCCCTTTTCCCACATCCAGAGGTGTTTGTTTGGAGGGTGTGAAATTTCCTTTTCAGCAGCCCGGACTTTAGTCCCCAGATTAACTCCTGCTGCTCCTCCCTCACAGAGAAGTTGTGTCATCTGGACAGGGGCTTAGGGGTGAGGAATGAGTCTGTCCATGACTTCTGGTGATTTAACAGGGTGGTTTATTCCATTAATACGTTATGTTTTGAGGCATGGCCCTTGGGAGTCAAGGGGAGTATTTCCAGTTGGTTTCCATTAACTAAATATAAAACGGAGCTGTAGCTTCAGAGGCATTCAACAATGGAAAAACTCCAATAATCACAAACCCCAGGACACCAGAACCTACAGATCATGGCCCTGGGTGGTTGGTGACTATGACTTGTGGAGGAGTCCTCTCTCAGGTTAAGGCCAAGACTTGGAAGGACCAACTCAATCTCAGTTTAACGAGTCAGGGTCAAGAACAAGCCCCTTCACTCTTGCTAAAGTTCCCTCACCAAAGCCACCAAGGAACAAAACATGGCATTTCTTTCCAAGGTTAAAACATTGCTCTCAAAGATATATATATATATATATATATATATATATATAAAAATGTATGTATAAAACATGAGATATATTAGGGTATTAGGCTTGTGCTTGTGGTGGTCTTCTCCAAATTCCACATGCTTCCTGCAAGGGGACGTTGTTTCAGGTCTCGTGCTCCAAGTTTCCAGCTCTGTGGTGGCCACAGCTCTCTCTCACTGCTTCTCCTGTTTTTTTCATTTTGTAAACTTTTCAGTTTACTGCAGCTCCTTTTTCCATAAGGGAAATGTTGTTTTTTATAGTCCTTACACCACTGGGGAGATAAAAAAAAAGTCAAAATGTCAGCTGGGTTTAGGTCTCAGATTTGCTATAATAAAAATGATACAGGGGCAAAAGTAATTAATGAATATTGAATATCAAAAGTGGACTTAGTTCTAGAACATTTTGAGCATTTTTGCTTTGAAGCAAGTACTCTGCTTGAGCTAAAATGTGAAAGGTTTGTGGGATTTTTTTTTTTCCAGAGAGAGGGTTGCTGCTATGTGGAAATACTGTCTCTTATGCCACATAGTAAAGTACATTTTTTTCCTCTTTTGCAAAAAAGTGGTGAGAAGCCAGTTTTCTTATTTATCCAACTTGTCATTCCACAGGGAGAGGACTGGAGATTTAGTAATATGTCAGAAAAGAGGATTGCCAGTACAAATGCAATTGTTTCTCACAAAGGCACATTAAGGAGACAACATTCAGTGCTTCCAAAAATGCAAAACAAAGCTGGATGTACAATAATTTTGAGAGGAATTTGTGGTATGTAACTAGGAATGAGTATATGCCTGCTGAAAGGAACAGATCATTTAAGTTCAACGGGATGTATTTCTCCACAAGCCAGATATTCCATGTAACATAATTCAGGAAGCCCCATGGGAGCAGCTGTAGGTGGGGAATGGACTCTTGGGTGATGTGCTTATTCACAGGCTCAACAGGAATCAAAGCTTTTCCAAATGGGGAGCTGTTTGCGTGCTTAAGACGTCGTCCAAAGTTGCCCAGCTGGGCTGGTGGGACACTCTATGTACAGCCAAGAAAACATGGATTGAACACTGGGACATCAACCCATAAACAAAGCAGGGATCCAGGAGTCCTGTGCACAGGACTTGGCAACTCCAGCTCTTTGATGAGAGCAGGAGAGGCAGGACTCAGACCCCAGCTCAGCTACAAAATTTAACCACACCTCCAGATTCCCGACCCTGTAAAGTTCTGGCTAAACTGCATCAATTTTAGTGTAAACAGGACATGTTTCATATTTATGCAGGACTCTGGCTGGGGTTGCTGCCCTGAAACCGAGCCACAGCAGATGAACATCTCCTCTTCAGCCTTGTTTTTGTTTTGCTGGTTCTGCTTACAGCAAACAACCGTGTCTGAGAAGCCTGGGGTCCGTGGGATCAACTGTTTAATCAGCTGTAGCAAGAATGTGATTGTCTTTGTTGTTAACCACTCAGCTATGAAAAGCGTGAATAGTATATGTACATTTGGAAGCACCACACGAGTGGTTTTGTCCCTGCTTTGCTCCCTCCTACTGGTCAAATGCTCAAAATAAGTTAAATATTTTCGAAGTCAAGCATTTAGCTGTTTTTTTTTCTCCAAAGTCTGTGTTTTCAGTTCAAACAGATAATTGCATCTGTAATGGAGGGATGTTTTCCTCACTTGGCTCTGTTAACATCATAAAACACCTGCTAGGGCTGAGCTGCTGCTTTTACCTCTGAAATGTTTGTTTTTCACCACTTTTTCTGCAATATAAATGTACCACTGTAACTACAGAATTTTTACCTTAAAAATTTTTAACCCTCCCACTCCTTAGCATGGAAAAATTATATTCACTTTTGCTAGCTTTTGTTGGATTTTTTATATATATATATATTTTCCTTAGACCATAAACATTTTCAGTCTTGCAAGAGAAAGGAAAAACCCCAGTCAAATCGAATGTAACTGTTGAAGTATCAGAAATGCAAATCTCCTATTGCTGCTGTTTTGGTGTACATGGTTTGGAGGATGAGCAGGTGGTTCCTCCTCCCAGGGCAGCAGTTTTGCATCCCTGCAAAGGGAAGATTGCCCACAAAGCAGCCAGAGAGGGCTCTTTCTGCATTTTAGGGGTGCCCAGCAGACAGCCCACTGCCCACACTGACCAGGTGGGCTGGGAGGGGTCACTGGTGGTCACCCAGCAGCTGTTAAACCACAGAGGAGCAAACTCTGCTCCTGGCTGCTCCTGGGCACTGCAGCGTGGCTGAAATGAGCTGAAGAGCGGCTCATGTGAGCGATTGCTTCACCCTGTTGAGTGGCTGGATGTTTTGCAAGACCACTCAAGGTTTCAGTTGTTTTCCTGGACACTGGAATGTGTCTCTGGTCCGAGTGTTGACTCATTTCTCCCAGGAACGAGTGGCTGCTGGCTCTGGATGTCCCGAGCAGCTCCTGTGCGCCCAGGGGAGCAGGGGCAGCCTGTGGGTACACACCCTCTCTGGCTCACAGAAATCGGATGTTGCAATGCTCACGTGTAGATTGCCAGGTTTTTAATGGAGAATTAATGGATGGCTGACCTCAGAATGCTGGGAGCTACCTAAAGGGTTACATCACTCCACCACCCACAAGCGTTTCTTGTGAACTTTTCCCGACTTTCCTTCCCGAACCCCTCGGCTGTCATCTCCTCTGGATTTGCACAGGAGGCAGCATTTGGGTTTGGTTTTAAACTCCTAGGAAAGGCATTTTTGAGGTGCTGCTGAATGTGGAGACAGGAGAGGTTTCTGATGACGCCAAGTGTGGCACAGACTCTGTTCCTCAACTGAGCCCTGATACCATTGGTGTTGGTATCAAGGAGCTGCTGATATTGAGGAGCTGTTGGGTGAGAGAAAGTCTATCCCCTTTTCCCTCACCACTGCCTCATCTGAATATTTCTTGAAAGTACTCAGAGAGGGGCAAACCAGAGGATCCTTTAAAATTTTCCCCTGTTATCATTGCTGTGTCACGCTTTCGAAATGTCAGCCCAAGAAGCAAAGTGTCCCTGTTTTTTTTCTCACCCCCAGCAGCCCATTTTCTAACTCTCATCTTCAATTTCAGGAGAAATAAAAAACAAAACAGGAAAAAAAAGCCCCAGAAGTGATAAACATCTTGCCATATTGCATAACTCCTGCCCTCAGTGCATTTTCCATGCTCCCGAGCCAGACAGGTTTTCCATTTTGACTTTATAGCTATGTCTCACTTTTTGGAGCGACAACTCTATCACAAAAATCTCTATCTCTTCTTTTCTAAATCTGCAGCTCTTTAGGTTTTTCTAGCTTCCAAATTGCTCCTGGTCCCTGGCCATGCTGGAGCATCCCAAGGACACTAGCAGAACAAGTGCTGGCTGTGAGGAGGTGGTGGACGGCCTGCAGGGGAGCTCTGCCTCAGCCCTCCACCAATGCTCAGGCAAAAAATGTCCTGCAAGACCCAGAAATGTGTTTTCCTTTTTTGTGCAACCCCCAGGTTGCAAAAACTGGACACAAAAACAAAACTGGAGCTCCCAGACTGCAGGCCTTGCCCAGAGCGAGCAGGCCTCTCCTCGCCCGCTTGCGCTGCTGTGCCCGTCACAAACACTCGCTTGTTTGCGACAGCCCAGGATTGACAGGCAAAACTCAGATATTCTGGTGCTTTCCCCCCTTCATCTGAGCACAGAGCAAAGCTGAAAGGATCCACTCTCCTGCCTGTTCCCTCCTGGTGTGGAGAGTGGCACAGAGGGAGCGAGGACAGAACCGCGTTGGAGCCGCCGCTGTTGTGCCGGAGTTTGCCTCTCCCTGCCCGCAAAATGTAACCCGAGCCTCCTCCGTGAAACTTGCTCCATTTAAAGTTTACACAAATCATCTCCTTACTTCCAGTTTTCCTTGGCTCTCGCAGGGTTTTGTTTGTTTTTCAGCCTTTTTCTCAGAGGTGGTTTCCCAGCACCCAGCTGCCCCCTAATTCCAGGGCAGAGGGAGCCTCCAGGGGTCAGGTTTCCCACCTGGATGATGCTCAGCAGCCCGCAGAGCCCCAGGGAAAGGAAGGGCCAAGTGATGTGAAGGAACTGGGAGATGCTGGCTTGGTTATCCAAGCAAAAGGGAGGGGGTGAGGATATTGCAGCTCTGCAGAGTCCAAAGGACAGCGCCAGGAGGTCACCTAAAGTCCAGGTATAGCTTTACAATAAGGGAATTCAGGAGGAAAAGGACAGGTTTCTGACAACCACGACTATGTGATTCTGAGCACTTAGGAGGCATAAAAATCCTTCAATTTTGTAGTGATGTTAGGGGGATCTCTGGAAAGTGCTATTTGATGAGGGTAAGCCTTGAGGATGCAGTTCCAACCTGAAATGTCCCTCTGCCTGAGGACCAGGCAGATTCACTTTTTCTGGGTTCTTTGTGCTGCCAGGACCCCTTTAAACCCTAATTCTCCTTCAGAGTGCCTGACCTTATGTAGATGCACACCATAAGATAACCCTTGTCCTGCTTTTGTGCAGTTACTTTTATGCTACTCCACTCACACACTGTAGTTTAAACCAAATTCTATTGGCTTAATACATACTGAAGATGACTTAATTTCATTTCCTATTTTTTCCCCCTCAACCCCCTGCTAATTCCTCCCCTCAATTTTCATCTCCCAAGGCCATAGCTAGAGCACTTTTTGTCATGATTATCACTCAACATAATTGAGCCAGCCTAACTCATGATGTCATAATAAGAAATCAACTCTCTTAAGCTATTTTGTAGACAGCTCATCTCAGTAATTCCCCTGCCTTTACCCTGACAATAACCTTATATCTTTTTGGCCTGGTTATTTTTTTTTTAAACTAGCATAATTGGTTTTGTCATGATGGTAGCAGTGCTTTGAGTGCCAGAAACATATTCCCAGAGCAGCTGTGATGAAAAACATAGTAGTGAATTTTGCAAGTCATTATTAGCCATTTGCCAAAAATGAATGGCAGCTCAGGCTCGAAGTATGTTAGCCAGAGGATGCCCAGGAAGGAAACCTCTGTGTGCCAGGGACTTTCTTCTTTCCACCCAAACAGGGCAGGCTTTCACTGAGGGTGGTCAGAATGATTCACGTCCTGCCAGAAAAAAGCTGGGACCCATTTCATGGAAGAAACAGGAATGGAAGCAAAGCCTGATTCACAGTGTCTTAATATTTCTTGAAAAAGTGCTTTTGAGAGCTTGCCTTGCTGTCAGTTCAGATTCAGTGACCTGGCAATGCCTTTGCTGTCCTCTTCTCCTTGCTCCACACCCTAAATGCAGTTATTGCACCTTCAGGGGTTACAAATCCACACTCCTGATGTGCAGTTTCTCAAACGCTTTTCAAACCCCAGCAGGGAGATTTCCCCATCCCTCTGGACTCCCCCATGTGATGCTGTGGCTGTGATTCCCTCTCAGCTCCATCCTTTCCACATCCTCTCCTCATTTTCCACCCCAGGCTCCGCAGCAGCCCTTTGCTGAGCACCGGGGAGGGGTGACAGGCTTGGAGCAGCCCTCACTTCTCTGATTTCTGCTCCATTTTCACTGCACCACAACACTTTTTCCCTCTCCATGTTTGTGGCTGGAAAACATCTGAGACTGTTTTCCTCATCGAAACTTCCATCTGGGTTAATTTTGACAGTTCTTGTTTTACCTCTCCTCTCCCCAGCCTCCAAGATGCTCCTCTGTTGCTTTTGAACCCTTTTTGCACACCTGATTAGACTCCCTCGATTCTGCCACATTAAGATATCCATGTGGGACAGGGAGGAGACCTTTTCTCTTTATCAGGGTGGTAGATTTGACAGCATTTTTTTGTGTTTCCTAACAGAAATTCCAATGCCCTTGATCACAGCAGTCACTGAGCCCTTCAAACTCTGACTCCTCCAGCTCTACATCCTTTTTGCTGTTGGAAGCCACAGTGTTATTTAGAGTGAGCCGGTGGGGATCACTCAGTTTAAAGCTCTTTGCCACGAGTTAGGAAGCACTTTTGTGGTGCTTAACCAAAAGCAGGGCAGAAACAGCTACTCCTGAGGAAGCCCATGCAGAACAATGGGGCTCCAGCAGGTTAGCAGAATGATTTCTCCAATTTCCCCCCAGGAAATCTCCATCAAGAGCACAATTCCTGGCAGCTCCCCTCTCTCCAACACCCTGCAGAGGTCATTGCCAAGGTCCAGTCTCGGTCAGTCATGTCTCAGCACAAATCTGTCCTGGACAGATTCTGACAGGTCCCTGATGAATCTCTTTTCTGTGCATCAGCAGCACAGCAGTGGCTTGTGATTTATCAGATCCCCACACCGAGGCTCCTGCTGCTCTGCAGAAGTCCTGCCAGAGAGTCTGAACCAACTCATGTGATCATTTTAAGGGCTTTTGTGGTCTTGATTGGGGAATTTGTCTCTTCAGGTAATATTTCTTCCATCCCTGAAGGCCCTGTGTGAATTTCATGGACTTGTTTGGCTCTTTAAACAAGAGAGCTGGGGAGAAAGTTCCTGTGAGCTCATGGATGACTGTGCTCTGTCTGCCCTTCCATAGGAGCCCTTGTGCTCCAAAATCCGCCTTTTATCCTCTGCCACTTTTGATTTGTTGGTGTTTCTTCTTCCACCAGTACTTTTTTCAAGCCTGGTTTTAAGTCCAAGGGAGGTTTACATATATTACATTGTTTATAGCAGATATTTCTACTTCAGTTCAGCTGGAAATGCTGCACCAGGGGTGGTCCTTGCCTCACTTCAAATCACCTCTGATCTCCCACCAGCCAGGAGTCATTGCCACTTTCCACTGAGTGCTGTGGAGCAGCTTGATGGCCAAGGGCCCAGGTAACCTGTCCTTCTGCAAATCCTCCTTCCAAAGAAATAAAATTCTCCATTCCTAACCTGGGGAGGAAAAACCAAAACATTTGTGCTTCCCCCCCTTCAAAAAAAAAACCCTCAAAAAACCCAAACCAAAAAAAAAACAAAAACAAACCAAACCCAAACAACAGCAAGAATAGAATGAAACAAACGAAAAACCAAAACAAAATACCCAGGAAAATAAAAACCCAAAAACAAAAACAAAACAAAACAAAACAAAAAACCAAGAAAAAAACCCCTTATGACCTCATCAGATCTGAGAAATTCCTCTGGGGCAGATATTTGGCACTGTCCTGTCAGCTGAATTCATGGACAGCCCATTTTGATGAGCTCCAGTGAGACCTTGGATTTGGGAAATCTCCAGTAGATGATGAGCTGCTCATCAGAGCCCTTTCAAACCAGCTCAGCTCCAAAGAATTGTCTCACTTCCATCAGACGTGTCCTTACCCCTGCCCCTTCTGTGTGGGATTTCTTCCTGCTGATGTTCTTTTTGCAGTGGACAGGGAGCTTAAAAAGATGGGGAAAATTGTCTTCCTGTGATGCTGTCATTAAATACACTCTGGGAACTGCCTTCTTGGCAGAAATGTGGACAAATCATATATTTCCTTTAGTTTTTTCTTGGCAAAACATAAAAAAATGGCAGCAGTCACAAAGCTGTATTGTTACCAGTGAATGCTGTTTGGGGAAACCTTGTTTTGCTGTTTCTTTTCCATACATTTATTTGGGAGGGTTTTTTGGCTGCTTTACTCCTCCATAGGCAATAAAATTCAAATTATTGTAGGATTTGGAGCTTCACTTACAAAAAAAAGTCAGAACTTGACAAAATGCCCACTAATGGAAGTGGAAAGTCTCCCACTGACTTTGAGAAAGATTTGCTTGTGTCAGAGAACATCCAAGAAATGTTTTATTTTATGATGCTTTCAGAGTTCAGGAAATGGTGACTCTTTAAATCAGAAGAGTAGATGAATGCTGGCTCACACATTTGTACAATTTTTATCCTTCTCCAGCACCACTATTTATTTGACTTTGGAATGGACACTGCTGAGGACAAAGCACTAATATGGAAATGTCCTATTTTTTGCCCCTGTTGTCGTTATAGGCAGCCCAATATTCTTAAATTTTACTTTAAAACAGTATTTGGCCAATCAGCTTGAACTTTGAAGAAAACTGATTTAGGAATGGGATCCTCCTTTGCATATCAGAAGGAGATATAACAAGATACAACATCCAGACAAATCCGGGCTGGAAACACAGTTAAAATTTTTAATGGTGGAAGTAGATAACTGTAAGATACCTCATGAAGATCTGAGCTATGGATGGGACATGTAGGATTCTCCATCAGTAGAAGCCAAAATTGGGTTGTTCAGCATGACTCAGAGACACCACTGGGTAGGGAAAAATTCAGGACAAGGGTCATCCTGGGCTGTGCAGGGGGTGACAAAAGACCTTCACTACAGCCCACCCCAAACACATAATCGGAAAACTGCATGAAGTAGGTAATTACTGGCACCATGCACTTCAAATCTCAGTTCTCATGCAGGTGACAGAAGGTTTCATCTGCAGAGAAATGTTCTGGAAAAGGAGGGGAATTCTGCTGCAGCTTCTGGAAAGCAGCATGGTGTGGGAGGTGGGAAGGGGTTATAAAAAGTGGAATAAATGAGGTGTTTGGTGAAGGTAAAAACAAGGCTCTGCTTGTCTGGTCCTGCTCTGGTGGAAGCCAAGCTGTCAGGATGCTTGGTGGCACCAATCCCTGAAGAAGGGGCATCCCAATGTGCTGATGAGGGCATTTTGGCATCTTAGCCTCTGTTACACCCCAAGTTATTTTGAAATGACAAAAGCTGTGAAGTTGACACCAAGAAAAAGGAAAAAGAAGAAAGAAAAGGGGCCCATGTTTTGTGGTTAACAATAAACGAGCGTCACATCTCTTTCCAAAGCAGAAACCTCTCAATTTTTGCTTCTGTCTCATTTAATTATGCTCAAAGGGCCACACTTAAGAACTGCAGGAAAAAGGAGTCAGACCTTTACAATAAAAGGCACAAAGCTGAGTTTGGCAGTGCCAGCCTTTGCTTCCTGCAGTTCACATTTTGGAGAACAGTCAGGACGTGATGTCAGGGCTGGGCTGGTGCCAGGGCTGGCAGGTAACCCCTGACACCTGGGCATGTCCTGGGTTGGCAGCTGTGTGCCTACCCCTGTTCACTGCCAGGCTCCTCCAGAGCATCTTAATAAAGACATTTCTGATGGCAGACTAATCAGGCTGCCCATTTCCCTGTCTCAGATAGAAAATTTGGAAGAAAGAATGAACTTTTTCTTGACCAATACAAACTCCCAGAGAGTTTACATCTGAGCTCTTTAAATATCTGAGGCTGGACATGGTAGGTCCACATATCTTGCTCTGGATCAGAGTAAATCTCCCTTCTTGAAGGTTTAAGATCCCCAGATAACCCATACATAGGGTCCCCAGTTCATGCCCTTCCTGGGATTGCACTTGAAATTCTTTTCTCTCTCCCAAGTTTATTACTTAATGCCCAGATTTTTTATTATTTCCATGCTGTTGCTTGAGTTTGCTGTTGTGGATTGGAGCTGCTGTTGGGAATTTTAGGGCAGCAAGGCACAGGCTCAGAGCTGCCCAGGCGTTCACAAACATTCCCCTGCCTCCTGCATGGCAGGTGTTTCTCTAAGCCTACTCTCATGCTTTGATTTTTTTCACCAGGATGGAAGGAAATCACACAGATACCTCTCTTCCCACTTTTATTCTGCTACATAAAATGCTGAGAGCCTGTCCCACTTTTGCCGATTTGTTTCAAAATTTACTGGAAGCTAAGGAGAGGTAAATGGGATCTAACAGGGATGGTGCTGAGCCCAGATGGGATACTGAGCTGAAAAAGTTCTTGGATAGGGAGATAGGTAAGGAAGTATGCTAAAGCATTAATATAAAATAAATCTTCCTCTATTGTTTTTCTTTTCCAAGTATATTTTCCAATTCTAACAGATACTCATTTACAGTTTGGATATCTGCTGTGAAATGTTTGACATATGGTTAACTTCATGCTGTTAATTATTGGAGGCTTTCTGGAAGTCTCCTGAGGCACTTGGTGCACATCTGTGTGGCTCAGAAGTTCCTGTGCAGGAGAGGTGGCACCTTCTGCCACCTCCTTGTTGTGGTGGCTGCTGCCAGGCTGTGCCATCCTCCCGGGAGGGATGTCAGCACCAGCTTGGAAAATTCATTCCCATTCGTCGTTCAGCCCTGTGCAGCAGGCAGAGGATGTGCATCTTTTGGAAGAGGGATTGCATCAGGGTCAGCAGAAGGGGCAGAGCCACAGAGACCCACAGGTGGTTTAACTCAGAGCCTGTGAGAACTGGAGTGGAGCAGCAGCAATCCTCCTCTCCCAGGAGCAGGGCTGGAGACCCTCCCCTGCTCAAGCACTGGGATTCCTGACATCCAGGGGGTTCAGTGTGGAGTTCCAGCATGGTCCAGTGCTCTGGAGAGCCTTTCTTTCACCAGGTTGAAGCTTGGAGCAAGCCACAGGCTGGTTTGTGTGTACGCAAGAGCTGGGGCTCAGGCTGGGCAGCCAGGGAACCACAGCCAGTGGGAGCAGCAGAGCTGAAAGCTTCAAGCTCTGCTTTGTTCCCCATGAAGCCAGGGAGAGTTAGATTCTCCTGCTTACTGGGGAGGCAGGAAAGACAGGAATTCCAAAACTTCATTCCTTCAATTCGCCCTTCCCTCAAAAATGCTGCTCTTCCTTCAATTTCTTCTCTGGTCTCCAGCCTAAGCCAAGTTTTCATAACTCCTTTTTCCCCCCCACCCTCTGGTTTGAATTACTGCAGTGTCTATCAGTTTTAGCTGACGTTGTGAATAAACTCTCATAACGCAGAGAACATCTTGCTTTCTAAATCACTTCGGTGATAATCAAATTTAGCAGGATGATTTAGAGCCCAGGAAGTTTGGAGGGTGTGTTTATTTTACTAGAATTTTTTTGCACACAGAAGTGGTCGCCCTGCTAACTGTCCATACGAAGCACTTCAATTCAGAACTTTCCTTCACTACCCCATTTCCACTTTTACTGTCATCCAGTGTTTTGGAGGATGCTAAAATCACGGCTTTTGTTGCCAGAGATGGACTAATGCTGAAAACTCCCCAGAGAGAAATGAGTTTTCACCCAAGTGTGGGCCAGCCAGCCAATTATTTTTGCTTAATAAGAACAACTGCTTGATGCTGCATCATATTTGAAACTAATAGTAAGTTAAATAATAGCAACAACAGCTGGTGGAAAGTGAGAGAATAGCAGGAAAAAGCTCCTCAGGCATCCTATAGTTCGCCTGTGGCCTTCATTGGCACAGGAGATGGTGGTGTGACTGCTATTGTACAAACACCATGGCTCCTGCTCAAGAAAAACCAACCCTTATCTGCCTGAGAGCTCTCTGTGGGAGGTTCCTGGAAAAGCACATTGTGGTGGTAAGGTGGGGATGACAGGCAATGACTTAATGTGCAGGCAAGGTGGCTGCTCACCACCACCATGGTTAGGAAACCCTGTCAGGGTTCCTTGGAGGCTTTCTGGGAAGCTTAGCTAGCCTGAAATAAATAGCATGGGAGTTAAAGTTCCTGGAATCATACTGCTTAATAGGTCATGGAATCACAGAACATGGAACAGTTTGGGTTGGAAGGGGCATTAAAGATCATCTCATTCCATCCCCTGCCATAGGCAGGGACACCTGTCACCATCCCAGGCTGCTCCAAGCCCTGTAAAACCTGGCCTTGGACACTTCCAGGGATGAGGCAGCCACAGTTTCTCCGGGTAACCTGAGCCAAAGCCTCTCCCCATTCACAGGGAAGACATTTTTTCTAATATCCCATCTAAATCTACCCTCTTTCACTTTAAGTCCATGCTTCATTTCTCCTAAGCTCCCTGAAACCAGTGGCCAGCTGAGCAGAAGGGGTTTTGGTCTACAGCAGCTGTCAGATTTTCATTGCAAAATCACTCCTCAGCTCTACCTGCCTCCAATCTGACTCTGCAGAAAAAACTTTTCCAGCTTTATTTTGGATCCTAATGCCTGTGAATTAAATGCTGTAGAGCCATAGAAAAGCGGGCTGTGAGCTCCACAGGCTGAGGGCAGGCAGCCTGTCCCCAGTCTGATATTTCCATCCCTGCACAGACAGATTCTGCCTCAGGCAACTCTAATTAGAGGTAAGGTTGTGTGAGGATCTGAGCAAATTTATTCAGTTATTCCGCATATCTTGACACCAACAAGTTTTTCTCCAGAGTCTGCACATTATTTTTGACATTAAATTTCCTTTATAGGTTTCTAAGTTCATACTTCTAACAGACTTGGCCTGCACTTTTCCCATTGATGCCCACAATATGCTTCATTTTAAGACCGATGGAACAAGCTGAGATTTTTCTGGTTGTTTTATTTCCAGAAGGCAGGCTGGAAATTACACAAGGAGCTAAAACATGCTTGAACCTCTTATCAGCATCATCAGATATATATCACAGTGTTAAATAGGAAGGGCTGTCTGCACAACAACTGGGAAAAGGTGTGAGTCATCTCTTCTTACTCCATCTTGGTGAGGGGAACATCACACCACAGCTCATAAGATGCGATTGAATGTGAAAGGGAAGATTTCAGCTATCAGGGTTTATCGCTGAGATTTTGCAATAGAAATGACCCGTGATTCACTTCTAATTTTGGAAGGTTTGGCAGTTGTTGGGGTGTTTTTTTCTGAGTTTGGTTTTTGTTTTTTTTTTTGAGTGAATGAAAAGCAGCAAGGAATGCACCCTGTGAGATCCAGAGCCCTCTGTTGTACAAAGGCATCGATGCTGTTTGGACACATAAAGGGCAAAGGACTTGCCAAACAACTGTGTCCTGACACTTCACTATTGGCTGAAAATTGACATCCATGCAGGGCTCCCTATCAGCTCAGCTGTCTCTTGTACTCCTCAGGTTGGCTCAGGAGCTGCTTTTTCTGCAGCCATGAATATGTGCATACCTCAAGTGTGCCATTCCAGCTGTCCTGCTGCAGATCTGCCTTCAGATACAGAGGTCACGTACATCTGATGACCAGAGGGACAAATGAGTCTGAGAAAAATCAATAAAAGCCTTACAGAGCAGCCCAGGAGCAATCCAAATGGGGATCTGATGCAAAGCCCACCTTTTCAAGCATTTGGTGCAAATTTCAGAAATCTCAACCCTGGTGAGAACAGCTTCTTTACTAAGTAAATTGAAGCATTTTGCAACTAGTGCCTCTGTTCTCTGGGCTGATTCTTTCTGACTGGACAAAATTTCATGTCAGTACTCCTGGGCAGTCCCTTTTCCAAGAAATGAACAGCCAAGCTGTGGCCAGTGTGTGTGTGATGGGAACAAGAGCAGAAAGGGATGCTTAGAAGCAAGGACTACCTAAAACCTTGATAAATAACTTGATTAGAGTGATTAATATTGACTAGACAGAACAAAATGCAAAGTTTGGGAGGTTTGGGGTGAAAGCAAACAGCGCTGTTTCCCACGAGCTCCTCTGCTCCCTGGCTGAGTTCTGCTCTTACCCAAAGGTTCACATTGTTTACTCCTTTCAAGACCTGGATAGTCACGTTGACCAAATATTGGGTTTATAGTTATGATTAATCTTTTGTTCTTCGTGCTAAGGACAAACAAAACACAATGATAGAGGAAGAAGTTCAGCTGAAGTCTTGAATGGAGGACAGATGTTGGTCTAGAGGACAGATGTTTGTCTAGAGGATGCTGTGACTCAGCCATGCACATCTGTATTACCTTTGGAAATATCACAGGGTTTTTGCAGGAGGGCACCTGGGTAGCTGTAAAAGCTCCTTCTGGCTTTCAGACCCATGACTCTGTGTGTCCTCTCATTTAAAAAAAAAATCATTCTCTTGAGGATTTTAAGGAGCTGAACATAAACTGCTGATTCCTGGATGGAGTAACTCTCTCCAGCCATCATGAGTTATGAAATTCCTCTTTTACCAACATCATTACAGCTCTTATTCAAAGCCCACTGGACTCTGCAGCTCTTCACTGACCCTTGCTAGCCTTAGGCTGATGCACTTATGCAAAGAAAAAGCTGTCTTGAAAATTTTTCGAGGCTGGGTTTTGCTGCCACTTTAAACATTGAACATGACTGAGGTTTGGGTAATTGTTCCAATGGTGAAAAACAGCAGAAGCTGAGCTCACCTGAACAACCACTCTTGTCTGATGATCTGGGATTGATTAGGGCCCTTAGTAGATGTCTGAAAAATCAGTTCATATCCTTTGCTTCGTGGGCAAACTGTACAAAACGTATTTAGTGTCTGCTCACGCTGCTGCTGTGCTTGTTTTTGGTCCCAGGCTCGGTGGGAAGCTGCGCACACAAAGCTGCGGGCAGCGAACGCGCGCGCTCGCGGAGAGGCTGCCAGGCACACGGTGCCAATCTGGGTAAGCCTCGTGTAAACACTGAGTCTAGACAAAATGATCTACAGGCAGAAGCCAGCTCTGATGTCAGAGGAGATCAAGTGTTGATAAAATTGCCCGAACCGGGGAGCCAGAGGGGTTTTGTGTTAAAGTCGGGTAGTGCTCAGCGGTGATGTTTTTGTTCAGGTTGAGTTAATGGAGTTTTTGACTTCATGTATTACTTCAGCCTTCCTCACTCTGCATCCAGGATCTGAGTTAACAGGTTTGGAGAGCCTTAGCTTTGCTTAGTCCTTAGGTGTCCTTCTGGGCTGCAGAGTGCTGAGCCCATCTCTGGGTGAGGCCTCAGTGCTGTATCCTACTGTGTCCCCCCTGATGCCTCCAGGATGCTCCCTGCAGTGGACAGGTGTGTGATCCCAGGGATAAACCAACTCACCTGGACCCCAAATCCCCTTTCCATCTCTGCTGCCTCCCACAAGCACAGTGGATCCCTGCACTGCAGCAGCTGCTCCCAAACGAGCGCCATCACCTTCAGTTCTACGGCTCCTCTGGAGTGTGTGATGTGGGGCTGGTGTGGGCAATGGCTCAGAAACTTGTGCACATTTATCTGCATTTCCAGGAAGGGCCTTGAGGTAAGGAATAGCTGAAGCCCAGCAGCTGAGCAGCACTTGCCATCTGGAAGTACACTCCCAGCAAAACCGCTGTGATGAAATAAAGCACGAGCCCCATCTGGTCTGGGCCACACTTTTGCCATTAGAGCTGTGGGATGGCTTCTGGAGGCTCTGACTCTGCTTAGCATGTAAATCACAAAGAACCTGCTGCCCCTTTCCCACAGCACCCAAAAATGCTTAACCAGCCCCTTTCTATGCTCCGCTGCTCCTCTTAGGCCTTGCCTGCCTTTTCTGAGATCTGAATCACATAATCTGTTTTTCTATCTCTGCAGCTGCATCGATGGTTCTGGTTGCAGGAGTGGTTGATCAGATCCCAGTTTGCCTCGAGGTTGTCCTGCCAGCATCTGCACACACTCTGTTCTCTGTTCCCTGTTCTGGAAGGCAAACTTTAACTTGATTCCTGGAACACAGAGACAAAGTTTCCCCAAACCAGAGTAACAAACAAACTAACAAACAAAAGTTATTCATGGGAAGTGATTTAGAGTGCAGAACAATCTGTCTCTCACTAATCAGGTTAGGGCCACAATAAGCACCATGAAAGAGAAAGCCTGACGTGTGGTTCCTGTGGTAGGACAGATGTCCCACAGTCTGTGTCCTCGGCTGTCTCTGTTCCCAAGGCACTGTCCTGCTCTGGTCTGCTTCAGAACTAGCTCCAGCCTCTCCCAAAACATGATCTCCTTAGCTTCCAGCTATTTGATTTGCTGGATGCTTCTCTCCTCTGTTCCCTTGGCCACTGAGGTGTGAATGAACACTGGGGCTGAACCACGGCGTGGCTGGTCCTGGAGAGCTGCTCTGAGGAGTCCATGGGGACATCACAGTCCTGGCACTCCCAGAGCAAGGGTCACCATCAGCTCTGGCCCCTCTGATGCCAGTGCCGCTCCCAGGCATGAGATGTGCAAAGATGAGGTGTGCCTGTGCCCCCCTCCCCTCATTAGGGAAAGCTCTAGGGAAGATGTTCTTTCATATTTCCTCCAGCTGCCCCCAGAGGCACAGAAAAGCCCTGAAATGAGGGAAGTCATTTAATCTATGTTTTGGATTTGGCTTAAAAGCGAGTTAACCCCCCTCCCTTTTCTCTTTTGGTGGAATTTCCTTTGTTTTACTGAACAGCTGCAGGCTGCAAGGTCCCAGAATTGTAATTTTGGCCACCATATACTGTCACAGTGTGTATTACATATCCAATAAAGCCTGACTATTGCATCCTCTGGGCACACTTTAAAATAATTGCTTGTAAAAGCACATACTCATCTCAGCTGCACTCATCTGAGGGACCAGTGACAGAAAAGGTTCCCTGACTTCCCAAAATGCATGTTCTCCTTATTGTCCTTACACCTCTCATTGTCCCCAACCTCAAACCCAAGATTTTCTGAGGGACTCACACAATATTTTCTCCAGCACTTCAGCCTCGCTCAAGGCTGAGATGGCCCAACATGCAGCAGAAGAAGCATGTTGGGGACGAGGGGGTGGCAGAGGAAAGAGAGTGGGACTGTCTTGTCTATCCTGTAGGAGATGAAGGACCAGACCACAGCCAAAGATGCTGGCTTGTCTGCAGAGACATGATGTCACCCTGATGTCTGCCATCACTCTGCTGTTGTTCAAACATCAAAACTCCTACAGAACACCAAGGAAAAACAACTTCTCCAGCCAACACGGCCTACAAACCCCAGAGACTTTTCATTTCCTCCATCTCTTCAATCCTCTGTGCAAGCATGGAGCCTGTAGCCCTTTCTTGGCTCTTCCACCTGGTCTCAGAGTGACTATTAGAAATTAGTGACGAGTGAACATCCAGTGCTTTGCAGTTTGGGGTCACTTAACTTTAAATAAGCATCCAAACGTTTGCAGCGGAACTGGCCAAAGCTCATTTGTCTTGAAATTTTCTCACGCCATTTCAGGCACAATTTCTTCTGGCCACAGCTGGGAGTATCAGGAGAATTGTCCTTTTTGCTGTGTTTTGGCATGCTTGGCTCTAGTGCTAGCCAGAACTGGAAGCTGGAAGAAAAATTATCTATCTATCTGTCTATCTATCTATCTATCTATCTATCTATCTATCTATCTATCTATCTATCTATCTATCGTGTTTTATGTCTCTGTGTGTGTGCCCAAAAATTTTAAACCCTCAGAACCCTAATGAAGCTTTATTCAAAATTTGGCTGAGTTGGACCTAACATTTTGGGAAGTGGTTCCTCATTTCTAACCTAGCATATACAAACTTAGTAGGAATCAGAATTTCAGTGCATTTGAAAGAAAAGAAGTCAAGAGATCCAGCTCTGTGTGTGTGTGTGTTCTCAACTTTATCCATTTTCAGAAAGTAATGGGTGAAAGTTTATCTGCTGACAGCTCATTGTGAGAATTCCAGGTAGGAGCTTGCAATATTTACACAAGGTGTTTCATTGTGAGCTCTCAGAATGGGAAAGCATTAAAACTCCAGAAATACACAGAGCGAGTTGCATAAAATTAATTCTCTTGCTTCCATTTCGGTACTTGCAAGGAATCTTTGCCAGTCCTCTTTCCATTCCAGAGCACAGCAACGCCCATAAAAGAGCAGAAGAGTGTCTGCTCTGTGCAACATTTCTACTTGTTTATAGCAGGAGGCTGGGGGAGAAAAAGGGCTGTGATTTATTGCAGCTGGTGGGGGAATCTGGTTTTGTCCATTTTACCTGACTGTGGCTGAAACCATATGCACAATATAAGTGTACAGGAGCATACCTGTAAAGAATTTCTGCTGTGGAGTTTTCTGCAGGGTTTTCCTGCAGCCTGACCTTCAGCAATCATGGTTTTGCCTTGTTTTACAGAGATCTAATTGTTCCTAATTTCCTGTCGATAAATGGTACAAGGTGTGGAGTTGCACTCTTAATGTTAAATTTCAATCATTTGTCTGACTTAATAGAAGTGAATGGCTCTTTCAAGCCCAAGTGTTTTTGGTTCATGTAGGACATATTTATACTGAAAATCTATTTTGAGTGGGTAAAGCCATTTTTCAGGAGGTAGGAAAATATTTCCCACCTGCAGCTGCCGAGCTCTGGGGGAGCTGTGGGCACAGGGCTGGGATGCTCTGAGCTCCCAAAATCAGCTCTGTAGGATGATTTTTCTTTTCTCCTAGTGCAAATCACCAGAGATTCCCACTTGCCACAGGCAAGTCACAGTCACATGTTGCTCAGCTTTAGGGTAACCCTGGTGGCACAAGGATAACGCTTCCTGCTGGAACATTGTTGGTCCTTTGGCATCTTTCTCCTCTTGATATTTCTAGTAAAAATTTTAATAGCTGTGTTTCTGTGGAAATCACAAATATTTCTTGCAGTAATCTGCTTTTTGCCACCAGTTTCTCTTGCTGTCTCTGATAAGGGCTTCCTTAGCTGGGGGTAGGCTGGAAGGAAATTGATTCATCCAATTT
This sequence comes from Pseudopodoces humilis, assembly GCF_049639895.1. Lineage (NCBI taxonomy): Eukaryota > Metazoa > Chordata > Aves > Passeriformes > Paridae > Pseudopodoces > Pseudopodoces humilis. The sequence goes on from NC_142209.1 coordinate 27,577,611, forward strand.
AGGTATTAAATTTTCAGGGGTTAGCTCTTCTACCTCCTCCTCTTGTCTGCAGAGGCAGGTGAGGGAGCTCCACACATTCCTGCTGTGCCCATGGAGCAAAGGAGCTGCACTTTGGGATCCCTGAGCCACAGAGGGAGCAGCCAAGGACACTTCTGGACCTGGGAAAGGAGTGCAAGGCTTGAAGCCTCTCTCAGAGCCCCCATCTGAGTGTCTCCATCCCAAATACACAGCAACATTTCTGCTGGACCTTGACCTTGCTAGGTGTGGTGCAAGGAGAAGTGTTTCCACCAGTTAATGCTTCAACGAGGCAATAAAATCCCAGAGAAAACTGCTTTTGAACTGAGGTGATGCAACTGAGCATTGGCAAAACTGTTTCAACAGGATGTAGGATAAATTATAGGAGAATTATTAATGATTTCTGATAAACCAGCTCAGACAAAGCAGATTGTGTACAGGCAGTGAGTACTCGATCTGTTGTAGACATGAGTAACGCTTCAGTAAAGTGCAATTTACTGAAATTTTTAAGTCAGCAATCATTATCCTGTAATGATTAATCTACAGATGAATTTAGGTCTATGTTGCAAAACACTATTTAGGAACAGATTAAAAAAAAAAATTATGACTCACCACATAATTTCCCAGCCAGTACGGATCCAGAGTAATTATTCCAGTTACAATGTCCTTGTGTTTGGTGTTTTTCATTCAGTTTTGCACATTATTGTGAAATGATGTTAAATTTTGTCTGAGTATTTTCTCCCTTTCTAAAGCACTCAATTGCACCCAAAAATCTACTTGTTTCTGAATAAATGGAGCAATTCTTTTATTTGAAGTGTGTGAAATTGCTTTTTTGTTTAGTTCTGAATCTCTGAGAAGCGACCCCTTTTGCTCTGAAAAAAGATGTGTATCAGAACTTCTCCTTAGCATAGAGTGTGCTTTAATATAATTCAACTCATAGCTAATCCCCTCCTGCACAGATAACATTTCATACTCAAATTTTGCTCTTTGAGCTTTCCAGCCTTTCAATTCCAGCTCTGGATCCAGATCAGGTTTCCTCACTTAAATAGCTCCCCTGTCTGTTTTGTATAACTCCCAGTGGTTTACAGGGTATCTTTGTTTCAAAATCTGTTTCTCCACTCTGCTGGGACCACATATGTCTCTGTTGTGTTTAACTATCCCCTGCAACCTGTTAATACAGCATAATGGGTTTGCAAAGATAAAAACCTCACCAACAAAATAACACTTCTTTCATTACAAAATGGAGGCTGGGAAAAAAAAAAAAAAAGAAAAAAAGAAAAGAAGTAGAGTCTTGAAACGAAAAATATTTGAAGAGAAGAAATAGCTAGGACACAGCTTTTCTCAATTTTTGTAATTTAATGCAGCCTGGAATAATTGCAGCGTGCATTCTTTTGAAATCAAGTCCTATAATGCACTTTTTGCTCAATCTCTGTTTTCAGATGTTGCTGGTAAGATACAAAGTTCTGTTTTCCAAATAACTACATTGTAAAAATGCTAAAAAAGTAAGTTGAATGTGAGTTTATCCAAATATTGAAAAGAAATGTAGCCATCCACATCAGCCTGATAGTTGGTGGGTTCTTAGTGGGAAATTGACTCCACTGCTGAAGATGCCACAGCCACCAAGTTCCAAACTCTGGAGAAATAAATACTTTAGTGAGGGAGAAATAAAAAGGGGGAAGTGAAAGATTTGTGGCTCCAGTCTCAGGTAATCTCAGGGAAATCTGAGGAAATTAAGTAGTGCATAAATGATGCAGAGACATTCTGTGTTGATTCCCTTCTGAAAAAACAGTGTAATCATGCATGAGGTCTTCTTCAAGATGCTGCCCTTTTCCTCTTCTTTTATATAATTTATTTTATAATAATTTTTAGTTTATTTTATAATAACATTTTTAATTATATTATATTATTTAGAGTGACCTTATATTTTAAGGTCACTCTAAAACAATTAAAAAACATCAGGAGGAGGTCAAAAGGTTAAAGGCTTTGAGTACAGTCCCTAGGAGTTATCTGGCAGTCCCAGCTTTGCATCACAAAAAATGACTGGAAAACCAGTTTTGTGAGCTTTGTATTTCTCAGGAATGCAGGGAGGGGGAGATTTTGGTCAGAAAACAGCAGGAAAGAAGCTGCACCTTCACTTGTCAGTCTCAGAAAATAAAAGGTTGGCATATAATACCTTTGGGTTGGCACAAAATGGTTTTTAATTTCCCTCTAGCCTCACATTTTTCTACACCCCACCTCATGTGCCACCAGGTCAGGGGTAAGATGGAAGATAAAGACTGAACAAAAGTATCTCCTTATCTGCTAAGAGAGAAAACACTGGCACGTTTTCAGATCAGGCCTAAGTGTTTGAAAAGCCAGCCCCATTACAGGGAAAGATTGTTTTCCACTCCACAGAGAAAAGTGAAGCACTTGAAAAATCTCAGCATGTTTCAAGAAAAATTGTTGACTGCAAGTATGAAGTGGAGCTGACAAGGTGGTGTTAGGCATTCATTGGAATTTCTGGCCACATTCCCTCTGAAATTAGCAGACACCTCTCTCCACTTCTGTTGTGTCTGAGGAGAAGCAGCTTTCAAACAGGAAAAGGGGGAAAGCTTCACTTGCTTGTGAGTAGTTCCTTACCCTTCCTGTCCACCCCTCACCAGCTCCTCAGCACAGTCCAGGCCTGTGCTGGGTTTTAGGAGGGGTTTGGAATTTAGATCTGCCCCATCTCTGTGGCTGGCCAGCCTGATGTGCTGCCCACAGAGCTCAACATCATCTGAAAACAAGTCAGGAACATCCATCCCCCTGTTACTCATTGCCACATTTCTTGTCTTACCACTGGTGACCTGACACTTTTTCCTATGGATAATTCCCATCTGCCCAGTTAAGTTGCTATGGCATTTTGAACAGCAGAAAGTATTGCTTTTTTTTTTTTTTCCCCACCCCCATTTCCTATAATTGATTCAATGCAGAGATCTGTCTGGCCTTGCAAAAGAAAACTTAAATCAGAAAAAAACTTTAGTTGAGATTTTTCCTGCCAATTCAAGTAGATGTGTCTCTTTTTACTCATGCAGGACTAGGGGTTAACCAGTTGAGAGCTCAGTAATTACTGATACAACAACCTAGCTGCCTTAAGTGGCTTTTTGGGCAGATTTTTAATTGCACTGCATAGATGGAGCAGATTTTAAAATACTTTTGCCCTGCTCAAATTTAATTATACAGTTTGGGGTTTGGTTTGTTTTGTTTTGAGAAGTCATCACTGTGTCCGTATTAACAAAATTGTCTGGATTGCCCTTTCCAAGGTGTTAAGTCTTAGTTTTTATTCTTTATGCTGATGGTGGAAATTGGATTGAACCAAGGGCTTTTTTTTTTTTGTTGGTCTAGTGGGATCTTTTTTTCCCCTATTCACATGGTTAGTCATAATGACCATAAACAGCCCTATTTCCATCTGAATCAGTGGAGACACTCTGAGTACTGTTGGAGTTTTTATACAGCAGAAGCTGAAAATTCTTTATGTTTTCTGATTTAAATTCATCATAGCTACTGTGGTAGTGCTCCAGATAGGCACAACACACTCTGCTCCTGTCCCCAAAAGTCTCTTCATCAGACACAAACAGCACCAATAAAATAATTAATCCACTGAATAAGCCTTTTTTCTTTATTTCCTTATCTGGAATAATCAAAGAACATCATTGCCCTTCTCAATCAGTAAAAATTTTTCTTCACAAATAATTGTTCACCTGCTGATTTTTCTTATCAATATTGAAATACCATCTGAGGTTTTAGTTTTGTTTTTATTAGCCACTAGACTTACAGGAGAGAGTAATACAACTCCATTCCATGATCAAAGGAACACGCCACTTGGTGCCAAGTTTCCAATATAAATACTTGCATTATAAAAATATCTTTCCATTAATTTGTTGCTTCTATAATTGTTCTTGTCAGTAAATGTGTTCATTACTGGAAAGAGAAACTTTAAAGGAACGTAAGACCAGCTACAGTGTATTCAATAAGGCATTAAAATGAGTATTCCTGGGAACCCTTTTTGTAGTATTTTCCCAGCAGTACGTCTTCCAATGGACAGCTCTACAGCAAGCTCAGGGAGAGAAGGAACCTAGGTCATTTTCCATGGAAATCCTTGTTCATTTAGCCAGAGACTGCAAGACTGGACACTGTTTGGCAAGACATAATTCAATAACAACCTCTTCCCTGCCTGGGAATATAACTCAATTGCTTGGTTTATCTGGGAAACCTCTGTGCTCGTAAGCACAGAGATCAGCAGCTGGTTAAGAGGAGGATTGGAAGCAATTTCGTTTGAAAATGTGACCCCTTTCAAACCTCAAAGCTCAACTATCTGTATTCTTTTGGTAACCTGAGATGAGTGATTATTTGAAAGAGACTCGGTGTACATCCATTCTTGGTGGCAAGCCTTGTATTTTCATATCCACTCCTCGGATGAAAAAGAAACACGAGACAAATTGCAAGGAAAGGCCTTTTCCCTCCTGTTTGCAGAGGAAAGTAAACAGGGAAAAGGGAGCTCAGGCATTTTATTGGAGGTATCACAGCTTAGCTGCTGGGCTGTGGTATCCCTTCACTTTCCCAAGACAGAAGAGACCTTTCTCTCCTCTCATCAACAGCTCAAGTCCATGAGTCACCTTCAGCAACTGTTCTGATGGCAAATGCAATTTACCTTTGTTCCATGCTGAGACAAAGCTGCTGGAATCAAGAAGTCAGCACCAGCTGGGCCTACAAGAAACAATTAAATAAATAGAACCTTGCAATTGCATTAGAAGGCCTTGATTTCATCTTAAATTTCTCTGGTTTTGACCTATTTGGAGTGAAAGGCATTGAAGAAGTGCAGGAGTAGAACAAAGGAACTTACAGCAGGTAAAATGACACCTGAACAATGAGAGGCTTCATCCTACTTTGGTGTCATAAATTTAAAGTTTTGTTGCAGATTCATGCATTACATCAGTTTAGCAGTCAAGGACCAATAGCTCTTCTGTCACCTGTGTAATCACACACATGAGTTATAGCTGCACACAAAAAAGAGCAGCACTTACTGCTCTGTTATATTCATATTGAATCTCAGGCTTTTTTATTTTTGCTGTATTTTATGCTATCACCTCAATCATCTGCAAGAGATGCCACTCTGCCCTCCTATCATTTTCTGTGCTTTAAAAAAAGGGGGGAACAATTTCTTCCAGCAAAATCTGTAGTGATGAGGCAGAAAGCTCTCCCCAGAACACAGCCTGCCCCTCGACTTTAAACTGTGTGTCTCACCTGCCCCAGTGTGTGCTGATGTCAAAATCTGAGCTGACAATCCTTGGAGTCAGTAAAGGGAGACAGGAACCTGAAGGAACTCAACCACTTCCTCTGCAGTAGCCACCAGACCTTAAATTCACCTGTTTCTCCCCATGGGTTTAAGAGGGACACCATGAACCCCTCACCATGGGCAAGTCTTCCTTGTGCATTGTTAAGGAGCAGGGAAGTGGATCCATTGACACTCATCACACCTGTCAGTTTTACCTGTGTTTCCTTTACATTTTTATTTTTCTGGCTCATAGTGGGTTAAAGGGAAATCCACACACTGCTAGAGCTGCAGGTTAGTGCTCTGAGATTTGGAAGGATTTTTGCTTTCTTGTCAGGTCATTCTGTAGAAATAACATCATTGTTTGCTGGAGAACAAAGCAAAACATCTGTTTTCCTCCTCACACCAGTAACTCCATTTGTCAAACCCTGCTAAGGCTACTGAAGCAGGAGACCATCAAAACACGAGAACCACTGCAATGTCTGAGGGGAATTCACAGCTCTGATGTACCTGGGAAGAACATGAGTCACAGAGAACTTGGCAAGCACAGAGATGCCGGAGGATGTGTCTTGCAAGAGGCAGCACAGGGATGTCAAAAGGAGCAGATGGATTGCGCTGAGCTTTGCTGGCTGGAGGATGTTCTGCTGTCTCCCAGAGCAGAGCAGGTGCTCTGGAATATGTCTCACATCACACTTTCTGCTGATGGAGTGGTCACTGTGCAGGAAGCAGCTGAACCCTTTCCAGCTCTTTCCAGAGCATCCTGGTGGTGTCATCCTTAGAGATGGAGTGTCTGAGGACAGGCAGTGACAAGTTAAGGTGCTTCACAAGTGCACAAGGAAGTGTCAGATGAACAGTAGCAATGAGGTGGCAATTCAGGGACAGAAATCCTATCGAAGTGTAGGAGATCCATTGATTTTTTTTTATTATTTTTTTTTTTATTTTTGTGAGGGAGTTACTATTTTTTGAATTGTGCATTTCTGAGAGAGAGGGATCTGCGTGGGACCTTTTGTGAGCAGATGCCAACTGCTCCATGGGGAGTAGCAAAGCAGCCTGGATGTGTTTTGGTTAAAACCTGGATGCAATGCATTGACTCTGGAATTCCTTGCCATCAGTCCCAAGGCAGATGGGCTCAGACCTTCCCAGCGTGGAGCTGCTGTGTTCACTGGGACTTCACTCTGCTGCACACACAAAGGTGTCCAGATATTCACAACCTGCCAGAAAAATATCACCTCATCCCCTCGCTTAAGAGAGAAATGTCGTGCCCCCAGATTCACATGGGAAGATTTTCCCAACCAGAGTTTCACCATGCTTCGTGTTCTGTTTACAAATTGTGACCAAACTCTGCAGCCAAATCACGAGCCCTGATGAGAGGGGAAGGGCTGAGAGGATGAGGTGCTGTGTGCTGTGTGGATGAGCTGGAACCACTCTGCTGTGCCTCAGCTAATTGGCACAGGGCTCACTAAGGTGTGGGTCGTTTCATACATAAAAGCGTGTAATTGTGTGAGTCTTTCCACTCACTCCCAGTTCTGCTGATGAAAACGCACAGATGTGAGGGTAAAAGGTTGTGTGAGACTCAGGATGTCGCCAGCTCTTCCTAAATAGCCTCCCTGGGCTGCTCAAACATCATTGCAATAATACTAGTAGCTGTATTAATTTATTGTAAATTGAAAAGGAGAGGTAAAGAGAAAGAAACCTGTGCCAGGATCCTCCAGGAAGACAAAAATTTAAAAAAAAATAAAAAAACCCAAGGGGAGCCTCTTCTTTTCCAAAGTGAAAAGCCCCTCTGGGGAAGGTGAGGGCTGTGCATTTCTGCCACCCCCCACTGCCCACTCCATCACAATTTGCACAGGGAGAATTTCCTTGAGCAGCTGGGCTTGCCCTTCCCACACACCATCCCCCCCTGGATGCCTTGCATGGGCATTTGAACGACTACCCAACCATAAAATAAGCATAAATGTTTTCTCAGGGAGAAGAGGAGGACTGTATTTTTCAATCCATTTCAAGATTTCCCTAAAATAAAGACTCCATACCCATGGACAATAAATGTATTAGCACACCAGGAAGTTAAAATTAAAAAAGGGAGCTAAAAAGGGACTGTGTTGGTCACACACTGCTGGATTTGTCCCTTTCTGGGCACACTTGATTGGAGTTTTTAGTGGTTTGTAGACAACCTGAATCTAACAGAGAAGGACTGAAGTACTGACATATGGTTAAGACAGTAAAACATCCAAAAAACATTTCCAAGCATTAGCTGAATGCAATCCAAAATTCCATTAAAATACTCACTGAAATAATGTGGAAAAGGAGGAGGGGTTTTAAAAATTATTTCAGCCATTTATGTGGGTTTTTGTGTGTCTTAGTGTCTTCGTGACTCTTGGTTCAAATTCCTCAAGTTCACACACCTCACACAAAGTGCTGCACTTGACTGGGTGCCACGACTGAGGTCCATTCAGGGGAGTTTAATCTCATGGACCCTAAAATCTAACACCTCCAAATTAACACCAATTGTGGCTAGCTTCTTCTTGTGCACTCTCTAGATATTAATTTCTGGCTGTGTGCAACTGCTGACAGGAAGAACGTGTTGGAAAGATCTAACTCGAACCTCACGCGAGCAGATGATATTCCAGAATATTGGTGCTTTGACAGGGATCTGGGAGCTGGAATGGAGACAAGTTGGAGAAGTGTTTCTGGTGTTTTCATTCCTCAAATGCAGTCCCTCAGTGATGGGGGTGCCCTGCTTCTCCAAATCCTATTCTAACAGCTTAAAAATGTCCAGAGGGTTCTTTCTTTCTCCTAAGCACCTCGATGGGGAGGGTATAGAATATTCCAGCCTGGGCTGTGAGATCTTGGGGGAAAAGTAAGAGGCATCTGGGACATGGCTTGGGTCAAGGACTTCCAAGAAATCCTTCTTTGGCAAGCTGGAATTCAGTGCACAGCATTATTTCCTTTCCATGAGGTTCTATACCATTTTCCCCTTATTTTTCCAAAGTGCACAGCTTGGTCAGCAGAGGAAGAGCAAAAGGAGAAGCAGATGATCCTGTGAGCCTCAAGTGCTGGAGTTCTTTGCAGTCAAGGTGGGCTGTGAATGTCCACTGCAGCCACACAGGGCTCCACACCTGAAAGATGAGGAGACGTGGCTGCATCTGTGACTGATTTGTGAGTGCCCCAAAAAGGAAATTGAATTGCAGAAAGGTTTTGCACTCTGGCTGTGTTTTTGTTTCGAGCTGGTGAGATTTTGCTGGAGGTTCGCTACCCAGACCTGGATGTGTGGTTTCAATATTTTGACATCACTAGTGAAGGAAAGAGTGAAAAATTGTTCTGTGTTATCCTATTAATCCTAAAATGGGACATTTATCTGGAAAACACCACCACATCCATCTTCTCATTATTGGAAATTTACTGGAGTTTTGTCTGAGAAGGAAATTTGCTAAAATATTCTTCTGAGATGATAAACTAGTCAGGCAACTTCCAGATAGCTTCACCTGCAAATCAGGGAGGAAGTGGAATAGCTTTCATATATTACATTTGTCTTGTTAAATAGATTTTTTTCCCCTGTGCTATTTGGGGAATTTTTTTCCCACTGAACAAACAACCCCAACTCTTTTCCAAAGGCTAAGAAAATAATAATCCAAATGTGAAAATGAAACAGAATCATTAATTTGCTGTCATACAAAGCAGATTAGTCAATCTGAAATGAACTGTTTTTCCTTATTTGTCTGGTTTGTCAGCCAAATTAAAAAAGAAAATCCATTCTTTGCACAGCTCTAAATATTTTGTTTCAAAAATAGTCCAAAGACATAAATTCACACAGAAACTGATTCTCTTTCATTTTCTAAGTCATCCAATAGAGCAGGGAGAAAAAGGGAACAGAAGCTCCTCCAAGTTTCCTTCTGCTGCTCCTCTTAAAGCAGGGAAAACACATTTCTGACCACATTACATGTTTTAGTTGGACACCACGAAAAACAAGGCTCCTGCTGAAATGCAAAACGCCACCCGACCCAAGTTAAAACCTGGGCAACCAGCCATGATTATTTGCAAAATAAAATTAATCTGAAAGTTGTCATAAACAAAAATGCAGTGGCAAATGGGAGCATCCTCCTGGCTGTAAACACCATCCCACGGTGGTCCCCGACTCATTTATCCCAAGATTTACTCTCCCTTCGAGGCACAGACAGAATTTAGGTCATGAGGACTTTGGCTTGGGATGCAGGGTTGTCCTGCCTTTCCTTCCTTCATCTTTCCCTCTGTGTTTTGGTTTGGGCAGCACATGAAGGCAACATCTTGGTGTTCATGGAGTGCACTGGGATCCATGTCTGGGTAGAAGGAGGACAAATACAGGCTCTGCTACTGGAAAGGAACAGTGATTCCTCTGAGGGCTTTGCTGTCTCTCCTTCATCTTCCCCTCACTGGGATGATCTCTCCCAGTGGGATGGACTTTCCCAGTGTGGTATTCCATATCAGCAATCCTGGCCTTTTTCCTCCACATATCCACTTTAAAATAAAGCTGGGGGAGGGAATGTACCTCTGATGTCTCTAAATGTTTTTTATTTATAAATTTTACTACATGTTGTCTTTTAATTCTTTAGTTTCTACTTCCTGGTGTTGTGCTCCAGTTCATTTGGACATATGAATTCAGGATTTTCTGTATTCCTCTCTCTTTTGTCTCTTGGGGACCTTCCTGCCAAGCCAGCAGTGATTCTGAGTGCTATGAAGTGCCTAATTGCCTTCACACTCTCTGGTTAAAGCATGTGGCAGCGGGTGAACTTGCCAGATTACCATATTTACCAACAATTTAACTAGCAGAAGACCTGGGAGTGCACAAGGAGTGCAGGAACAGAGATTTTTCTGCTTCTCCCATCCCAAATCTCAATCCACTTTGAGATCTGTGGAACACGCCCACGTATCTGGGCAGAAAAAAATCCATGTCCAAAAAAAAACCCCACCAAATATTTGTGTTTTTTTCCACACCCAAGAGCTGGGCATTCCTGAGCTTCACCCCCTAAGAATGGTTTTGACAACAGCAAGATCTTTGGGCCTGCTTCTGTGCTTCTGTCAAACCATCTTGTAAGGTTGAGAGGATCCAAGAGAGTAAAGCAGAACCACACAAGACATTCTCTGGATGTCTCCATACCAGCCACTGTGGCTAAAACTGGCCCAGCTCCTTCCCAGGCCCTGGCCCCTGAGGTGTGTGAACTGCACCACCCCAAACCCCCTCAGAACTGGTCTTGCAAAAACCTTCCCAGGTTTGAACTCGCCCACGGTTCCAGCAGTGGTTTTTGCTGTAACCAGAGAGGCTTTCTAACTTTACCTTTTGGCTGAAGCAGCTCGCCAAAATTCTGGGCTTAGCACTTCTTGTTTTCCCTCCTCACTCCTCCTTTCCTTCCCTGTTTGGCTGGTGGGAAGAGGAATGTCTCCCTGGAATGGGAGCCGGGGGTGGTGTGGGTCGTTCTTCCCTGTGAGGCTGTGAAATCCCGCTTCCCTCCGCGCACCAGGAATCAAAGAGCCGGAAAGGCTCCTCTGCTCCCACCAGCCAAGTGCTGTTCCCAACCAGCTCTTGGCCCCAGAAACTTCCCTTTGGAGCTTCTCAGTTCCTGTGCTTATTCTGGCCTCGTCCTCTGCTGCTGCTGCTGCTTCCAAGCTGCGGGCATACTCCAGGCACTCTTCCCAGCGCCACGTCCACCAGCAGCTTATTCCCCTGTCCGTGATGGGATGGAGCTCAGGGTGCTGCCAAAGAAGGTCACCTCAGACCAACCCATCCTTGGAGCTGAGGTAACCATTTCCCACCACAGGGAAAGCGTTTCCCACCACACTACCCCTCGGCAGTGGATGTCAACGTGGGAAACCATCCGTGCAGCACAGCTGGAGGTCTGCAGGATTTCGGGATGAGCAGAACCTGGTGTGTCCCACCTCCTGGTGCCAGGTCCTGGATTGGCAGCCAGGATGGAGGATTGGCATTTAATGCACATTTAAAGCAGTCACAGCACTGTGATTTAAGTAGGACCTGTTTTGTTGTGATGGGTGAACCATGTGAGTTTCACTTGGAGCTTCCTCCCTGAAGAAAACAGACCCAACATAATTCCTTGTATATTTGGCTGCTTTAATAAATATACTTATGTGTGCTGTAGAAGTAGAATATTTTCCTGTCCCTCAGGGTATGGATTTGCCTGCAAGCATTGCTGTGACACGAAATTGCACAATTCCTTGCTGCAGTGGAAAAGAGGAGATCTTAAGTATTTGATTTAAAAGAAAAAAAAGGAAAACAGTCACTGGAGTTGTCTGCAGCACAAAACTTTGTAACTGTTATTATTCACATCCTCAACAAACAGTCTAAAAGAAGTGGTGTGCAGGGGTGTGGGAAAAGAGCTTTGTGGTTTTCTGTTTCAGCTCTGCCTGTGAATCACTTTGCAGTCTTGGGCAAGTGGCTTAACCTTGTGGGGGCTCAGTGTGTGCATCTCTGCAGTGGCTGAGCAGCATTCAGGGGACCTCAAATAAGGAGATGTTTGAAATAGCCACGAGACAGAACATGCAGAGTCCCCGAAGAAAGATGGCATGTAAATGTAATATAGTATTATCCTGGCTTTATCCCCCTCAGAAATCCAGATGTCTTAGATGAAAAGGGTGTTTTTGCTAAGTATGTATGGATTTTAGTTCCTTAGAGGCAAACAAAGCAGCATCTTCCAGACAGGGACCAAGATCCTGACATCCTCATCAGGCAGACTCACACCTAAGCCAAGTATGGTTTTGCCTGAGCTAGAAATTGGCTCTTTGTGAATTATCCAACACAATCCATTGACTCTTTAACTCTCATAAATTGTCAAACTCAATTATTTCTAGCTAAGCAGATAGCTGAAAATAAATAATCTGTACGATAAGGTATTCTGGCTTTAGTTTTAAGTCAAATTCTAGTTTGCTCAACATGAATGTTATAGTTACATAAATAACAAGAGAAAAAATCACCCCCAAATCCAAAAATCGTTTTTCTGCAAAAACATAGAGGATCAATTTCTCCAGTTTAGAATTACCAAACTTGGCAGTATTTCACATTTGAAATATAATGATGTCATCTGGTTGGCCTCTTCCCATTGCAAACAGTAAATCTTAAAATCTGGAGAGATCTTTTATTTGGTTATTCATATTGTACTGCATCAAGGGGTTACAACACATGTGCCTGGGCTTATTAAAATCATCTGGTGGGGGAGAAGTTATTATTTAAAGGCACAGTACTTGAGCCTGTGCTGCTTTTCTTGGAGGCTGCTCTGTTCAGTCGTGCGTTCACTGCCACGTGTGTGACATGGAGAGGTGCCTTGGTTTGGAGTGTCTTTATGTGGTGTCTGGAAAGAGACACTTTATCCCACGGACTTGCATCCATCACCCCTGGGACTGGGAGTGCACAGTGCCCAGTTTCTTCAGGAAGGACTCCCATCATCATGGTCATCCTCCCAGTCTGCTTTCAAATGGAAAGTTCCTGCTGCTTGGTGATGGAGCCTGCACGAGCCCTCCTGTTCTGGCAAACAGGAACATTGTTGTGCCAGCCAAATATCTTCTTCCTGGGGACAGTTTCATTGCATTTACTCTGGTGCAAGGAACAAACAGCAGACTGGACTTCTTCAAGTACTGTGGTGCCTTCCACTGGGCTGCTCCTCTCCTTGCTTTCCCCAAATTTCCAAAGGTTTCTTTCTCCTGCTTGTTTTTATTTACGTTTCTGAGGTCTACATTGTTTGGCGCTTGGTTTGGGCTGCTGGCTGCTTTTCTTGGAAAAAAAGTGTGGAGGAGCCAGCGCAGGATGTCCTCACAACACTGTTTCGTGGAAATTTCCCTAGCTGGAGATCACTCTGTGTTTCTCCAAGGCTTGGAGCCAGCCCAGCAGTACCAATCCAGTACCTAGATTTTTTACAGTCAGTGGATCCCTGGCCATAGATCTGTGCAGGACCTAATTATGCCTCTGCATAGTTTTTTTCCCTGTTTACTTAATATCCCTGCATACATGCTTGTGCCAGCAAATTCTGCTCTAGTTCCCCCTTAAATCTCTCTTTGTTGGCTTCTTCCTCCAACCTGTGTGGCTAAAGGTTTCACTGGTTTATTAAATTCTCCTCAGAGTAGAGGGGAGAGGCCCTTTCTGTGACTTAGACAGGAAAGTTTCCTACTCGAATAGAACTTCGCTGAACTCTTTTCCTGCAAGAGCAAAGAAAAGAAACCACCACATTTGTTTTCATATTTTTGGAGAAGGAAACATTGTCTAACACCTGAAAAATTAAGATAAATCTGTCTGGGAACATCCTTTTACTTTTTTCTCTGCAAGTATTTGGCAAGATGTGGCAATAGGAAAAGCCCAGCTGTAGCTTTGAAATGAGCAGATGATTCCCCACATGGAATGCCACCACAAAAGCCACATTTCTGACTGGGACATGAACATCTTGGGGTGTCAGGAATGTGATTGTAAGATCTGCCAGCAAAAGTCTTATTCTGCCCATTTCCTCTCCTTCATCATAGCAACCTGATTTTCAGTGCAGCTCTTGCTGCCTGTAGTAATGTTTATCAAGTAGTTCTCTGAATCCATTTTCACCATGGAAAATCTTCCTACATCCTCCACACTCATGTATTTAATTTTTGTCCATTTGTCTATATAAATAGCAGACTGATAAAAGGCAGATCCCTCTGCTTTCTTAAAAAATATCTACATTCTCAAGGCTTTAAAACTTCAAGGTCTGAGTATCCTTTTAGCACAGTGCTGTCACAGTTTTCTACACTTACTGTGCTACCCCAAGGGTTGGTTTTGTGTGTCACTTTCCTTTCATTAACATGAATGTTAATTACTTTTCTGCATAATGGCTGTGACTACAGACTTGCTTTAGATAATATTAAATCCTGTCCCAAGAGATGGAATAGGCTCCTCACGTGTTGCAGTTTGCAGTCTCAGCCTAGTTTGTGTGATTGTGCAGGATAATGTCCTGCAAATGGTGATGATGATGATGATGATGTTGTCGATGATGATGATGATGATGATGATGATGATGATGATGATGACAAACAGCATTTTCAGGCTCTCAGCTGCTCTGGATTTGTAGCAGTAGCTGCCAAAACTTGGTTGTGTCTCCATTTCTACATCTCACTTGTCACTGGTCCCCAGCAGGAGTTAATGTGGATGCAACATGATTGCTAGAGAACCCAGAAAGAACGTGTATAACAGATAGTCCCAAATTTCCAGCCAGGCCTATAATGCAAATCATCCTTTTGTCTTTTTATTTTATTTTATTTTATTTTTTCCAAGAATAAGATCTGCTTTCTGTGGAGGAAAGAACCTGACATTTCCTGAAATCAACACAAGTTTTCATCTGGCAATGAAAAATTTGCTATTCCCAGTTGAAAGATTTTTTGATTTTTTTAATGAAAACATAACAGTCCTAGAAAAGAAAGAGCTGCCTGGCTGGTCCTGGCTGATTGTTGCTTTACCCTGTATCATACCTGATCACTTTTGCATTGACTTTTCCTTAGCTTAAAAAAAGTGCTTTGATTAATACGAAGCAGAAACCTGTGAAATGGCAGTGAATATTTCAGAGTTCTTGTACCTGCTTAGTCAAACAAAACGTGCTTCCAATTAGCGTCGGTCTGCGCTGTTTCAAAATAAATGTGTAACTTATTATCAGCTGGTATCACAGGTTTGGAACCAAAATACATCCCAAAGGAAATGTATAACAAATATTTTGTATCAGTTGCATAAATCATGAGAAAATGTGCTTTGTTTTTTGGTTTTTTCCTCTCTCCTTCTGGAGATGCTGTGCTCCTTAAACATGAGCACCCTTGTGTGCATGTCCCTGTTTCAATGCGGGACGTGTCACCTCCACTCCTTTCCCTGGAGTTCTGCAGAGGGCAATGGGCAAGTTCATCAAATCATGGAATCATAAAAGGTTGGAAAAGACCTCCAAGATCATCAGGTCTAACCTTTGACCCAACACAAGTTCCAGCTTCATAGCGAATTAGGGTCAGATGGTATCAGCTGCAAATAAACCTGAATAAAAATCCCTGCCTGCACTGGGGGTCCTGGGAGGCTGCAGGGCTGGGAGCTGCTGGATCTCCCACGGGAGAAGAGTGGTGGAGGAGGTGAGGGCTGCAAAACACAGATCTGAGAGGAAGGAGAGGCTTTCAAAGAGAAGGAATGCAGTGTTTACATATTTGATGGGTCTACACATGAGCTGATTGGAGCGATGCTGCACAGACACGTTGTCCAAACTGGAGGGTGTTAAATGCTTGGATGATATTCAAACAGGCACATTCACCGTGTCATCCGCTGGCCTCCAGCAGCAGCCCAAACCCCAGAGGAGCCCTGTGATTAATTTATCCTTGATTCTTAGATAGGCACAGACTATTTTGATAAAGGGAGGAGAGCTATTGTGACTTTCCTTCCTTTATTGCTCCACCCAAGATAAAGTAGACAGGATATTTTACGACATTGTACAGACAGCCAATTTGTCATCTAGCGAAAGGTGCTGGACCTCAGAGACCAGGCTCCCTTCTGTTCTAGGCTCTTTAGCTTATATATAAAACTGGAGAAATCTGATTTTTCAGGATTTTCTCCTTGCTTCTAAATTGCTCAGCCCAAACTTTTTTGCATCAGGTCATATTATAGAAGTGATGAAGACACATGTTTGGCCTTGACTTATCTTTAAATATAATTCAAAGGATAAAGCCTTTATTTGGATGAACAATATACCCATTTTTCTGGGTTTTTTTGAGCCTTCTACTGTGAGGTTTGCACTGCCTTAAGTCCTGCTGTTTTGCAGTAAGAGGTTTCTGGCCAAACCATTGATTCTGGAGCCATTGCAGAGAAGCACACCACGAAACCTTCAGTCAAAATTCAGTCAAAATTCAGCCAGAATTCAGTCAAAATACAGCCTTGTCCCTTCAAAGGCTGTGCTCCAGAAGTGTGTGCAAATGTTGCTGTGGGCTCATTATTACCCACACCTTTGGTAGCCCAGGCTGTCGGTGACCCTCGTTTCTGCTTTATCTCTGTTGTGTCTCTGCACAGACTTTGAGCTGGCTTTGCAAAACACCCTGGGAGATTCGCAGAGCTTTTGCTGCCCACCACATCTCTCAGTCCTCTGAGAGGGTTGCACCAGGTAGGAAGACAAGAGTTCCACAGACGAGATTTGCTGTTGGGGAAATGTCACTGAGAAATCGGATTTATTATATGTTTTCTTCCTACAGGACCAATTATTTTGCCCTCATAGGTAGGGACTTTATCAAGGAAAGCAGAAAGGACTCTGTAGACCTGAAATACCCTTAAACTGCCTGAGATATGGGAAAAGATTGAACTGGTGGTGAGGTCTTGGATGGGTTGCCCAGAGGAGCTGTGGCTGCCCTATTCCTGGAAGTGTTGGAGGCCAGGTTGGATGGGACTGGGAGAGTGGAAGATGTCCCTGCCCGTAGCAAGGGATGGAATGAGGTGATCTTTAAGGCCCCTTCAAACACAAACCATTGCAGATTTCTGTGATTCTATGACTGACATTACTATTTATGTTGTTGGTGACAAAACATTGCCCATATTTATCCTTTTGACGCCTTTTCAGTCCCACCCACATCAAAACATTGAGCCTCTTCTGGGAAAAAAAACCCAATAATAGAGTCATGAAACTGCTGCTGGGACAGTTCCTGTGCTGATTCAGAGCTAAGCCCAGACTCACACCATGGAAGTGACGTGTCCCATGTCTCTTCCAGTAACAGACAGATATCAGAGGGACACAAGTCTGGTACTGTGTTTACCCACCTTCCTCCATCAATACAAATGACTCAGACAAAATAGATTAATGTCTAATAAAAGGAGCCATCTACTCTATTATCCTTTCAAAGAAAAACAGCCTTAAACGTAAACGATTAGGCCACATCGCTTTAATGAGACGTGGAAATTAGCTGTCACTGCCAAAATGTAATTCCTCCTCTCAACCTCCTGTTCTGATTATAAGAATGGTAATTTGCCAGCTCCCAGCTTCCTGTTATTAAGCCAATTGTTAAATTTTTATACATATTTGAGACGGTCATTTAAAACCATGGGGTTGACATTCACCCAGCAAGGATGATTATCACTTTTTCCTCCTCCTTCTCTTCCTCCTCCTTTCCTGGGTTTATGGACCTTCCTGTCTTTGAGCACTGTGGAAATTCATGCAATGGGGAGCTGCAGGAGACCCCTGGCACCAGAGGCAACCAGCAGAAGGAATCAGCCCCAGTATTTCCTGGAGGAAATGATGCCACATCACAAGCCTTGTTTTTCCTTAGGGAAAAACCCAACATTTTTGCTCTGAAAGAGACAGTTTTTTAAAGGAAAAACCTTGTTTTATTTGCAAAACAATGTACCTAGAATAAGTTTGTGATAATAGCACCAAGGTTGTGGGTTTGATCCCTATATGGGCCATTCATTCCAGACTTGGGCTTGATGATTCTTGTGGGTCCCTTCCAACAGAGGACATTCTCTGATTCTGTGAATAAATAAGGTTCCTGTGTGTTATGAAATCTATTGAAAGAGAAAATAACTACAATAGAAAAGGACTTTGCATGCCTGGCTTCTCTAGGGCAGTGAGAAAAGTCACCCTCACCAAGAGAAATACAGGTACTTGTTTTGAGGTGTTTTTATAAAAGCCTTGTCACCATTCTGTCTAAATATTACAGGAGAGGTTTTCAAACACACAAATAGCAGTTCAGCTTCCAACTCTCACCAGCTCTCCAAGGGAGATGACCATGAAATTGCCCTTTGTACAGTGAAAATCATTCCTGCCCATACTGTGCTATTAGGTTACCCATATGAGCTTCTTCTGTTGACCTCAAACCCCCACGGAGCTCGTGTTCCCAGCTGCTGGCAGGGCTGGCACTTGGGTAAGAGATAACATCACCAGTGCCTTTGCACCCTGCGTGTTTCACTGTTTCTTTTGTATGACACACATTTTTTCAGTGTCAAATGTCTGCATTTCTGTGGAGAGATATATATATAGAGAGAGAGAGATAGACAGATATAGATATATTTGTCCAACGTTCCTACAACAACACTGCATTGGAAATTTGTGACAAGCAGGATCTATGTTTTAAACTCTCTCTTCTGTGACTGATAGCGAAGTTAAGGTTTCCTAATGTATTTCATTAAGTCGCCCACATAAGAAATCTCACTGCCTTTGGCTTTGATTCCTCTTGCATTTAATTTCCTACCACAGTCCGTATTCTGTCTCTTCATTCTAAGGAAATATGGATTATGTGAAATTTACTGTCCAAATGAAATCTACTGACTATTTTCCTCCAAGTGAGGGAATTCCCTGTTGATTTGTTTCTGTGAGGAGGCTACACTAGCATACAGGCAGAGCTACACACAGCTCCTTTCACAGCTATAAAACATTGTTGTTTACAGAGGTATATTTTCCCAGATCTCTGCTGTATTAATCATTGCTCCCGATCCAGAATGTTTACTCTGAAAAACAACCACCACCGACCACATCTCCCCTCTGGGATGCAATATTAGAGTATGAATGCAATGGAGAGGGCCAGGACTCCATCTCAGGGAGGCTCTGCACGCTCCTCACCCCCTCAGTTGCCTTATAAGACACACCCCAGGAGCCAGGCTGGGTCTGTAATTGAAGCCCATCGATCAGCTCCTTCCCTAAACCCGTGGCTCAGCTATAACTGACGTGGCAGGGCTGTTTGTTTATTCTCCTGAACAGATGTTTGAGCAGAGGCTCCCCAGCCTCAAATAAAATATCGCAGACAACTGTGAAGTTTGCTAACCCCTCGTTAAAGCAATCTCCTTGAAGTCCTTAACTCACCAGAAGATAAACTGCGCCAACATGGAGCACTCCCACTCTCAAGGACAGAGAGGCATTCCCACCAGCAAACACAGATCATAAACTTCTGCACTGGAAATCGTTGCATCCCTGCTTTAGATCAATGCCATTAAAACAAAGGCAGATGGAATATTTCATTCTTATCTGGGCCAGTGGTTAATTGCCTTTCTGAGTGCTCACATCTCCAGCTCCTCTCTTCCCTTCCTGCCCCATGGAGTGGCTGTCACAGGGTGGTGGCAAGGAGTCTTGGAGCACCCATCTGTACATCCAGAGCCTGGGATTAACCCTGTGGCTGGCAGCACATCAGCACTTCAGGACCAGCACTCACAGCACGACCTGCAGAAATGGTTCCCCTGGCAAAGCCAGCAGATTGACAATGATCCCATTCCCACACACCCAGTTTGCCAGCATTTCCTTGTTCTCCATGTGCTTTCTGCCCACCATGGTTATGGTCAGCCTCAACCCATCCAAGAGGAGAGGACAGGAGCTGACAGACAGGGTTGGGACCCATGGGCACAGAGCTGGGACACCACAGGGGACAAGAAGTGGGGAAGAGAACAGGCTGACCATGGCAGCAGCACATGGAAAATTAGCTGAGGACAGCGTGATTAAGTTGGGCACTATTAGTGGCTGACTAGCTCTTTTTTCCCCCAAGGCACACTATTTCTCTAAATCTGCACATAAAAATAAAATGCACAGCTTACATTTTATTTTTGACACCGTTCCCCCAGGTTTTCATCTCTCAGTCCTTTCTCCCTCCAGCCGCGCCCTTCCAGGAATTCACATTGCACACATTTCTGCAAAGGGAATTAATGGCTTCTCTTTAAAGCTATGGGAGAGGAATGCCCTTTCTATTAATGCTTATCGTTGTGTACTGCTCCAATAAAGATTCCTTGTAAACCCAAAAGAATGTCCTGAGCAGTGCTGGGGGCTGAATTGCCCAAGATGTTCAGTGGCCGGGGCCAGACGCCTGAACATGCACAATTTTAAAAACAAAGAGAACACTAAATATCAGCTCAAATATTCAGTTGGCTCAGGGCAGTGTTTTTTCCATGCTGCCCATTGTACAGTGCTGGGGTTGTGATTTCTTTTTGTTTTCTTTGTAAATAAATCCTCGTAATGACTTTCCCGTATCTGATTGCAGCACAACCGATGGCGCAGGTGACAGCGATGATTCAGCGTTGGTGAGGTCCCCACAGAGCCCGTGTCTGAAGCTTTCTGTGCCAAGGGACCTCAAGAAATGTCCCACAGGCCCCTTCTTTCCCAAGGAAATGGGGGAGGCAGCCTGTGCTCAGCTCAGTTCCCAACAAGGAGCCAAGCTGAGCATCCAGAGAGCTGAGGGTGAGCACACACAGAGCCAGGGCCCTTCTCTTCCACCACAACGTTTTCCTGAAAGCCATCCCTTTTCCAAGGAGGCCAGCAGGCAGCATCACAACAGCACATGGGATCCACACATCCCAAGGTGTCATGGGATCACCAAAACATGGGAGCTGTTGTCAGCTCAGCTCTGGTAGCAGCTCCCTCAGCTGGTGTCAGCAGCAGCTTTCTGTCCTCCACATGCAAGAGGCCCTTGGGAGAGATATAAGGCCCAGTGCAGATGCTTCAGAGTGTCTGGGTTGACTGGTGGAAGGTTTTTCTCTTTTGCAAAGTCAGTCTTCCATGCTTTGGACCATGTTAATAGCATTTGATAATATATAGTGTAGGAAAGATGGAGCTTCTATATCCCAGACAACAGACTCCATAAATGCATTTCTAAAATAATTCAGTGAGAGATCATCTGTTACACTTGTGCATGATGAGAGGGAAATTGTCCAAAATTTGTATTCTAATGGGGAAAAAATAATCCTTGGAAGCAACAAGAGGGAATCTGCTGGCCAAAAGACCCCAGAAAGCTTTGAGTGTTTCACAGGCTGTAACTGATACTGAGACTTTTGGGCAAATGGACAAAGGGATTCCTGAAGGCAGACCTCTCTCAAGCCATCAAATGCACTTTTTTTTTTTTATTTTGTGAAGAGAGATCTATAATGTTTTGGTGGAGGAGGTTGCTGGCCTGTCAAAGCTTCGGGAAGTTATTTAACTTCTTCCAGTCACAGTCCTGGGCTTCGTGGTCTTCTGTCTTTATTTCTGATGAATTTCTGTCTCAGCTCTAAGATGTCTGGTTCCCATTCCAAGGATGTAATTTGACTTCTGCTGCAAGAGGTCTGACTACATCCATGGTTTTTCTGCAGCCAGAACTTACAGGCACTTCAGCTTCTATTCAAAGCAAACTTTGGGCTCTATGTACATGTTGGGGCCAAACTCCAGCAAAGCCAAGTGCCCTCAAGCCTTCATGAGGTCAGGCCCCTTGTAATTTTGATGCTTATAAAACACAGAAAATGAAGTGTTCTGCCTCTTTTATAAAATAAGAGCAAAATGAGAGAAAGCTTTTACTGCTCAGAACATCCTGGAATTTTATGGACATTTAAGTGTACTTGTGCCCACAGTTTAGAGGCTGAAACCACTGGGCTGGCTGGCTGTAAGGGGTGTTAAGGGATGCCCATTATCAGGATGGATGATAAGGTCCAGGGCTGGTTTTAAACCTTAAGAATAAACCCTTTTCTCTACTTATTCCCCTAATAGGAGTGAAGAGAATAATTTTCATAGTTTTTACCCCAGAAAACTTCTCCCACAGCAATGCTCCCCTCCAACACCTCTACACCCCAACGCTGTGATTGACATCCCTAAATCCCTCTAGCTCTTGGAGTCACTCTAGGTTTTCAAATGTCTGCATCCCTCTGGATGAAGCTCTGAGCACTGCAAATCCTCACTTCCCTTGGTAACCAGGGTTCATTCATGTCAGTGGGTCTTGTTCCATGAGCAAGCCTTATTAGACCAGATCTGTGTGCTGCTGCTTAACAAAAAAGGAGAGGAAGAAGGGACAGGACTAAATTTGTGTACTTAAGCAACAGAGCTGGGCTGAGAGATAAATAAACCCTTAAATCACGCTGCTGCACTGTTGCCAGGGTGATCTATCTCTCCTTTGAAAATTGTGTCTGCAAGGAAATGACGAATAATTTTCCACAGGCAGACACACCGGAGTGAGTAACTTGGAGGACATCAGGGTTTTCGGCATTCCCGTCCTTCCGGAAAGCTGCGGCCAAATCCCTGCTGAGCACAACCAAAGCCTCTCCCTCCTGGAAAGCCGACTGAGGACTCGGAGAGCACCGTCAGTAAACCATGAGTAAAGGCCCCAAAACGATGTGCAGGACTCCAGCAGGACTCCAGCAGGACTCCAGCAGGATTCCAGCAGGATTCCAGCAGGATTCCTGCAGGACGTGGGCTCGCGCCTGGCCCGCGGCCACGCGGAGGTCAAAGAGGGAAATAAATCAGTGGCCAGCGAGCTGTGCCGGTGGATTTGGCTGTGATTCCCACCCCAGGCTCATTGCAGTGACTCCAGGAGCTGGGACTCCATTCGTCAGCCCGATGGTGGAAACGCAAAACCCAGATCCTTCTAATGGAGACCACGGAAAGGAGGCTCTCAGGAGAAACTCAGCAAAGGGAGTCATCAGCACTTTACAGCTGCATGTGTGTTGTCTAGGAGGAGAAAACACTGGGAAAAATAAATAAATACAACCAAATCCTGCTTGAAGGTCTCAGACCAAATGACGTCACTTCCAGAAAAACATTGTGGAGCGCTGTGCTCATGGAACACATGGGTCTGTGCTGTGATTACAGCCTGCAGCAGACTCCTCAGGGGTAGGAGAGCCTGGTGCCCTGCCCAGGGTGGGGCAGTTTGAGGTGCAGAGGGGTGGCAGAATCCCTGCATGGTATCTTCTCAGATGTCCCCAGGCTGAGCAGGGCTTGGGGTGTTTGCTGAGGGCAGGGTCCTGCTGCACTTCCCTACCTGGGAAACCTTTCCAACATAAGCCAAGAGATCTCTGGCTCTTGAAGGAAGTGCTCATTACCTATTGGACCAACTTGATCATTAACCACAATTTTTTCCCACTAAGCTTTCCCAAACCTCACTTCTCCCACATTTATTTTGCCCTCCTTTCACACCCTGGCTTTTGCAGGCTAATTTATTTTCACTGCTGCAATGGCTGTTGCCTGTGAAGTGCTGAATTTGTAAGAGCTTGTTGGTGAAACACTCTTCAAGGCAAGGAAGGTTTGTGGGAGCATCTTGCAAAATAAGCATCCTCTCCATGATGTTCTTGACATCTCCAAAAACTCCAAGGTGGCAGACTGGGAGGTTTCATTGTGCAATTATTGCTGAATGATAAACATAAGCTGTATTGTGGGGTTTGTGCTTGTCCAGAGAGGTAAATCAGGGCCTGAGGTTGTACCTGGAGACCTAGCTACAAATTTAGGTTTTAAGATGCTCTAAATAGAATAACTCAGGCAGAGCTATTATTTTTTTAAAAAGCAGGAGGGCTGAGATCTGGCTCTGGCAGCTCCTTGGTGCCTGTGGGATTGCTTAGCTGGGAGAAAAGGAGGCTCCAAAAAGGGGGAGACCTTTTCCCTCTCCAAAACTCCCTGGCAGGACGGTGGAGCCAGGTGGGGGTCAGGCTCTGCTCCCAGGGAACACAGGACAGAGCAAGAGGAAATGTCCTCAAGCTGCCCCAGGGGAGGCTCAGGTTGGACGTCAGGAAGAATTTATTCACTGAAAGGGTGGTCAGGCACTGGAAGAGGTTGGTGGTGGAGTCCCCACCCCTGGGAGTGTTCAAGGAACTCCTGGACATGGCACTCAGTGCTCTGGTGTGGTTGACAAGCTGGAGATCAGTCAAATCTTGGATTCAATGACCTTGGAGGTCTTTTCCAGCCTAAAGGATTCTGTGTTTCCATGATTCTGTGACCCAGGGAGCTGGCAGGAGCTGTCATTGCTTGCAGTCAGATGCAGCCTGGGAAGGTGCTGGGCTCCCGGCACTGACCCAGGCTGGGAAATAAAAGAACCACTTTTGTCAGAAATATTTCACAGGAAAGAAAGATGTTGGCTCAAAATCTATTATTTTCTTTTATGAGAACTGCTGTAAATTTCTGCAGAGACCATTGACATTGAGAATCCAATTTCCCTGAGATAAGCCCATTTTGGCAGGGGACTTTGTCTCTCTATTCTTAGTATCAACAGTCATTATTCAGACTTTCGAAAGACTTTGACCATTTTCATCCTTCTTCAGCTTCAGTTTTGCAGCTAGACAGACTTCTCTCTTCCCACACCAAGTGAAATTCATGGGTGGGCTGAGAAGGACCATATAGTTTATTGAGTTACATCTTCCTTAAACCCTCTTTTCTAAAACTTCAGTGAACCATAAGCAGGTACCTCACACAGAGCTGAACTTTGCAGAAGGCAAATGAAAGCCAGGCAGGAGGAGGGAGGTTGTCCCAGGAGGGTCAGTCCTACCAAAGCCTACTCTGGCTTGGCAAGGAGCACATCCTCATTAACACTGGTTGTAATAACATCCCTCAGCTGCTTCATGCCTGCAGCAGGTGAAGTCTGCTGGATGAAGGCTTTGCCTTGGAAAGCTTCCTCTGCTGTTCCTTTATTTCAGTTCCCATTTTCAGGAAGGATGCAAAGCCTGCCCTCCTTCGCACGCTCTCCTTCGGTGTTTCTGCTTCCTTCCCATGCCTTGGGCTCCTGCTTGATAGCAAGATGTTAAGAATCATCATCAACAGAAAAACAGTGCGCTCTTTTATTTTATTTACACAGCTGCCATGAATTTTGTTATGCCTAAATCCTCTGTCTCTTCCTCTCTTAGTGGGCTGGAGAAAGAAGAACGGGCTTTCTAGCATTTGTGTTTACTTTTATTGCTCTTTTAAAATATTTTATGGCCTTTTAATAGAGTGGCACAGTAATATTAAAATAACTTGAAAAATAACCCCAAATTTACAGAAAATGTATTAAAGCATCATAGAAATGGATTTAACACTTCAAATACCCATTCAAAGTGGCACCATGTCCTTGCTTTGAAGCAAAGCAATAAATTCACTTTGTAATGTTTTATTGGAGGTTTTATTGGAAATTAGTACTAAACAAAATGTCAGCTTATCTACACACAAATATTTGCCTAGAAGTTGGATATAAGACAACATATTGTCCATTTCAATGTGATTTAGATTACAGTAGCCAGCAGAGATTCAGTCACGGCCCAGCCCATGCTTAGTGCCTGTCAATCCAGATTAAAAGCCAGTTTTACTCTCAAAAATATGCAGACAGATGGTGTCAAATGGAAAAACAGATATTTGCTTCAGGTTGTGCAGCAAGGCCACAGCGGATGAGCACCCCTTGGGTACACCCAGCACAGCACCCCTGGCGTGGCAGAGCATTCCTTTCACAAGAGCCCCAGCAGATTATCCCCAGCAAAAGTTGTGATATGCTGATAGCCTTATCTGGCTGGTGGCTGGAATTAAAACAATGCAGTGCACTAATGCAGGCCTTTATCAGGGAGCAGACAAAACAAGGGGGATGGAGCTGCAGGCAAAGGGTTGGTGGATGGGAGGCATCCACCTCAGGGCAAGCACAGAAAGGCAGAAGGTGGATGCGTTTTTCTACACATTTGCACTTTTTCACTGGTTTTGTGCTGAATGACGTCCTGAGGAGCAGTGGGAGCCATCAGCATCCCAGGGGACAAGGCCAGGCTAGGTACCCCAGCAACACAATGAGTACTACCAAGCAGACTGGTAGTACTCATGTGTGTGGTAGTACTCTCATTCTTCCTCATCAAGGAGTAGAACTCACACAAACCCCTTGGCTTGCTCAGCACTGATCATTTTCCTTCCCATTCCCTTTGCTTTTTCAAAGCTCATTGAGAAGCTGGTGAATTAAAAAACAGGGAGGGATGGCTATGCCAGCATATGTTGTTTCCGTGACATAAATAATTGCTGTTCCAAAGGTCACAGCCACGGAGGAGTCACGGGTGGGATGAGAACAAATGGTAATTATGGCACTTGACAAGCTCCCAGCAGCCCAGAGAGATAAATCTGCTGCCTGCTCCTACTTGAACTTATGGCATCCTGGATTTCAGGAGCTTCCACTCTCCTGCATGATCCAACAAACATCCTCTCAGGATCTCCGGTGAATAAATAACTCTTTGAAATGCGTCTTCCCTGTTGTGGCACCCGTCCCGAGGAACGCCTGCCTGTCCCTTTGGCATTGTGTAAACATGCACAGCACAATCCAGAGCTGTTTTTTTCTTGACTAGCAGCATAATTACTTCTTCAAAGGGCCAACTCCCCATGCCTGAGTTCATCAAGCTGTCACTCAAGAAAGTCAGATCTCCGGACGGGCGCTGCAGCCTGCTCTTGGGCTCTCCAGCTTCCCGCAGTTTCTGGGCTCCAACAGGAGCTGTTTGACCCAGCTGGCTTCTGGGCTGCAGGAGGGCACGGTTTTGTGCCAATAAACAACCCTCTGTGCAAGGTCAGCTCCTTCACAGCCGCCCCTCAGCTCCCTTTGAAGCCTGGGGTGCCAGCGAGCTCGTCATCGCTGTCGTGGGGTGTGAGGGAAAGGGGTTTATTGTGCTAAAGGGTGTTCCGCCTGGAACTTTTTCTTGTTTACTGCAAACCTGTGATCCCAGAGCCCGGCTCTCAGGACAGAACAAGGTTTTGTTTAACTGGAACCAGGGGCAGGTTTTGCTTTGAAGGTGCCCTTCCCAGCACAGATTAGAGCCAGGCTCCTCAGTGGTGTAAATCAATGGCGCTTCTACAAAGTCATGTGTTACCAGTCAAAATCTGGCTGGCTCACCTCTCCGAGCATCTGTCCCTCTGGTCAGAATCAGAAACACTCAAAAAACACTGGCTTTGTCCTACCACGCTGGCAATATCCAGATTAAGTTATAAATTTGGTATTAAAAGCCCATTGTCATGTTCAAGCTACACAGGGTGAACACAACCTCACACTACAAGGTAACAGAAGGAGATTAAATATTACAACCAAATCAGTTACAGATTTATTCCATAAACTTCTCGTGATTTCATTGTGTTTTTCCCTCCTTTGATGAATGGATTTTCTGAAGTCTGACAGATTTATTTTTTGTGGCAGGTATTTTTTTTTCTGCTGCCACGCTTTATACCATTTTCCCATTAAATTTATACCAGTTTTCCATTAAATCCTAAGGAGCAAGATGAGGTGAGAAATAAATTTGCTTGTAGCTGCAATTTGATTTAGGTTCATGTAGTTCTTACTTCTTCTTTTGAACAACACAAGGACTCTGTTTCCAAAGTCTTTGTGTGCCTGTTTGGAAACACTGGTGATTTTAGCAAAGGGAAGAAACCTGAGAGAAATTACAGGATCTGCGAATGGCAATTTTTTTTTAAAAAATTACTATTTAAAAAAATAGAATCTGTTTTAAGAATCGCCTTTAAATGGGGTATTTTCTGAAAGATTGTGGAATATTTACATGTAGTTAAAAAGGTGTTCTTGTAAAGACTTGTGGAGTATTTATTCATTACCAAGAAGAATTTCACTCAATGTACTCAGGCAGCCTTTAGGTTTCCTCAGATTTCTTTGGAGATTTCCAAACCTAAAAATGCTGTAAATATGATCAGACATTGCTCTGTCTGAATTCTGTCACACTGACACTTTTTTTCCTTTAATAAAAAAAATAAAATACAATCCACAGTTTATTTTACTTGACCTTTATTTGATATTTAAGGAAATTAAACAAATCTCACGTTCAGACTCCCAAAATAATACAGGGTGTCCATTAACACGTGTTAAAATTAATGAAAGCTTGGTGGTGAACATATAAATAGCACAGCTGCCAGGCTGTTTTGTAAAACCAGAGTTGAGCTTTCCCTGCTGCAAAGTGTTCAGAGCAAATTCTCAGAGATAATTCCTGTTGCTATTTCTTTTGTTGTTCCTGCTTTTTGGGCTGTTTGTTTCACACTGGAGCAGTACTCCATCAGTACCCTAGAGCTCTGCAAAACTGTTTGCAAGTTTCTCAGTGTTTCTGCATTTACCCCTGTGAGGAAACATCTTGAGTCTCTGCACATTTGCACAACAATGTGCTGGTGATTCTCCTTGTGAGCCCCTTCCAGCTCAGGATATGTTATGGTTCTATGAATATCTTGGTATGATTTCACTGTATAATTTCACTAATAGGGAGAATTCCAGCAGACAGCCCAACTGGTGAACTTAGGCATCAAGTTAAAGGGGAAAAAAAATAATAATCTAACACTTCTGAACATCCCTAACCAGAGATTTGTATCCTTGTTCCTTATCCCTCCTTTTTTCCCTATTATTAGAGTTCCTAATTTCTTTTTCCCTAAGACAGCAGCTCTCTTCCATTCCCACCTCCACCAGTTTTTATGGGCCTGACCATAATTACATGGCACTGCGCTGTGGTTCCCCAGCAGCAGGTTTCTTACCCCTTGGCTTACCCCCTGGTTTACCTAGCAAAAAAATGACATCAGAATATGGCCCTCTGCTTTTGTGTTGCTCTCTCCTTAAAAAAACCTGGCACCACCAACATGAGCTTAACAAAACCAGGTAGACAGTTTGTTTGTAAAGCAGCTTTACCCCAAATCGCCCCTCACACTCTGGCTCCAGACAAAACCACCTTAAAGCAAATCTGTGATTAAAAAACTCTTGCAACCATGAGGTTCAGGACACCCGACTTCTCTCATCAGCCTATGAAGTGAAAGCCAAAGTTTTGATTCACAATCCAGATAAAAGGTCCTTCTTCCCATCAGGAAGTTGCTGAGGAGATTAAAATATTAAATGTGATCTTATGTGAGGCCAGGAAGTTAATGCATCCCCCCCACACTGAAGAAATTACACCTTATAAACAAACAGCCAGCAGCAGTGAGTTTTCTGCAGAAAGCATCAGTGGAGCTCAAGCAGGGACATGCATCCCCCATAACAGAGGTGTTCATCTAAAAACATTTTCCTAACCAGTTTCCCCCCACTCCAATTAAGCTTGGAGATTTTTTTCCATCAGCCCTTACCAGAAAGCATCAAAAGCTTATTCCAAAATCCACTGACATCATAGGAAGCCTTTCCAAAGGCTAATGGGCTTTGGGATCAGGCCCTCAGTTTTTCTTCCAAGCCTTCACAACAGTGAGCTTAAATCAGCCCGTGCGCTCGTGAGCGCCCAAGAAGATTTTCCAGCATTACGTTTGTTTGGGACCAGGTTCTCCCCATGTGCTGGACTTGATGTGAAGCCCATTTAAATCCCATCAGTCACTACAAAGAGGATGGGAGAAGAGCCAGGCTGGCTGAGCAGAGGTGGAATTCACCGTACAGCTGCTCTTATCAGAAGGGTTTAGGGGAGGGACACCCATAGCAGGAAGCTGCCAAAGAAGTGGTGCCAGTGGCTCCATGCTAGGATGGAAATAGTGGTGAGGCTGAGAAGTTTGCATGGAAAAGGGTGGGAAAACCACGGAAGAAACATCACAGAGGGTCTCTGCTCTGCACAGCAGCTTTGCCACTATTCAGGTTGTGCGACAACAGCGTATCTGAGTATTTCTGTGCCTGCCTTTTGGTGGTATTCATCTACCCAGTGTTAGACATTAATCTCTGCTTAATTGACCAGAAGGCTGCAGATCCATGGTACGTGAATATGATCCTAATTAGCTCACTTCAGGTTACACACTGATTTTCTGCATGTCGCCTTTTGGAGCTGTGGAGCAGCTTGTTTTTTGAGGAGAACATAAAAGAGAGAGGGACAGGGGGGTGTTAGTTACAGCTATAAATTTTACAGTTCACTGGAAACCACATTAAATGGCAACATCAGTTTATAGATCAACTCTGCAACTGCTTGGTCGTTAAAGCGGTGGTGGCAGATTATTGTGTTGTAGCCTTGTAAAATATGGGCACCGTATTTGCTGGGAGAGGGCTTAAAAAGAACAATAAAGGTCTCCAGTGTCTTTGATTCCTCATTTCTCTTGCACTGCAGTAGCAACATGATCTGATCTGTGTGTGCTTTTCTGGGGGGAGCATTTGCCAGGCTTTTCTCTTACGCTCAAGAACGCAAAGCTGGTGAGTCTTCCTGATTTAAGGTTACACCAACTCTGCATCACTTTGGACTGGCCCAGATGTGGAAGATATGGCCAGGCCACTCTGAAGATGCTTCCAGGGGCAGCAGTTTTCAAATTTCCAGTGCCACTGAGCGGTGCATCCAGCTCAAAGCAGTGCCCATGCTTGGCTGACCCTTCTGAGACACAGAGCACCAAATGCCTCTTCCAGTTCAGCCAGACACGAGGACAAAACCCACGTGCAAAAATAAAACTTGGAAGTGATTAGAAAAATGGAATCTCTTCCCAGACAGTGCCTAATCACTCCCTGTCTTCTGAAAATGTAGACATTTATTTTGGACTATGAAGAGCTTCTTTCAAATGTTTGGCCACTGCTAAAGACACTGAGCTGGTTGGAAAATTCCAGCCACAATATGCTGCCTGGTGACCAATAAATTTTGCATTGATATTTTCCTTCCTTACTGGAATTGGAGCACTGTTTGCAGCACTGGTGAGGTGTTTGGTGGAGGAATTAGGGTTAATGGTCACGTTTTTATCTGCTTGTGGCACAAAATTTCTCCCAACCAAGGAACAATAAGTGCTGCTTCACCACGGGCCTGGTTGATCAGAAAACTTTTCTTTAAAAAAGGGAGATTTCCAGCTTGAAAATGTAATATTTTCAGGGGAAATGAATTAGCTTTACTGCACAGTGGACAAGTGGGAATTCTCTCACATACTCACTAAGAAGTTAATTGTGTGAAATGAAACATTTTACAGAATGCTACTGCTACCACTCACCACACTGTGCAGAATTTCTCTGGATGAAATCCCAGTGGCTTTGTGGAGGATAAGCCAGAGATGAGATGTGGCACATGGCTGTCATGAGCCACTGTGGTAGGTCCAGTTGCAGATAGGAAACCAAACAGAACCCCCCGTGTTTGCTGTTGATACAGGATTTAAGCTGTAAGGCTTCTGGCTGTCTTTTTTTCCCCCCTATAAAGGCTGGATCACTAAAGCCACTGGTAAAATTCCCACTGCAGGAAGAAGAAGTGCTCAAATTAATCCAGTCCAGGTTGGGGGTGATGGCAGTCACCACCACAAGGCTGACAACATTTTTTTTTTGTGGAGTGAGTCAATGGGATTGACCTTCCCAGTCACTTTCTTGGGACCAGCCAATATTCTGGGCATGTTTTTGGTGATTTCTGCAGAATTCACATGGCTGCATGTGAGACCTGACTGCAATGCTGGCTCTGGAGCCACAAGAGCAGCAGGGAGCATTCAAGGATGAGTGAAGGACCTCTCCTGTCCCTTTCCTGTGAACAGCAACAGCTTTTGTTGCCTTCACCTCAACAAGTGGTGCAGTCCTGTGAATGCTAAACCTACTTTGGAAATAACAAAAACAGAATTTAGTAAAAGTGACTGAGTACATGGCGGTCCTGTCAAGTTTGTTTGGTTCCTTCCTAATGAACCTTTTTGTGAAGGCTTTTAGTGACTCAGGCTCTGAGCAAGGCAGCTGGTTGCACAGTTGTGATTTCCATCAGAAAGAAAGGAAAGAGGAAAGCTGTTGTTTATCTAATGCAAAGGGAAAGGGCAATGTGTCTCTGCTCGAGATGTGTGTGCTAACATTACATAATCTGACTGCTCTGAAGTAAAGAACTGGGAATTTTCATTATTTTAGGGTGTTTTCTTTTTTAATGTGAGGGAGGTTTCTTGGCCAAGGAGAGCATGAAGACTGAAGATTTCCCTCTTCCACCAGGCTGCATCCTATTTACAGCACATATTGCTGCTGTAACCCAGCCACAGATCCATTTTGATGCCACAGAAAATGCTGTTTTCTACAAGATGTCACAATTGTGGTGCCGGGGGAGGCTCATGGTGGGAGAATGAGTCCAGCATGGCATCAGTGCTTTGATATTCCAACAGAGGATCCTCAGGGATCTTCTGCCAGTGGGACAAGGATGGAAGATGTGGCAGGGGCTCATCTCATGCCAGAGTGGTGGCACAGGCCAAGGTGTGCTGTGCTGTCCTTCTGCAAGTAAAGCCATTCATGAACAGGCCCCTGGAGATGAGCAGCTCAGTGTCTCTTTGATGACAAATGCTTGAGTTCATCTGTGTAGCTCAACCTTGTCATCATCTGGGTGTTGTTCTGTTTACTGCCCTGCTTTTAAAAATAAAAACCTCATCAGGAAAAGGTTGCAACACGCCCCGAGAAAGACATTATTTTCAGCTTAAAATTTCCTATGTCCCCAGCTAAAAATGTGGATCAGAGATAAAGCCTGACACGTTCTCACCATTTGTCTCTTTGGCAAAAGGAAAAGAGGGGTCACCCAGCCCTAGGTCTGACGTACAGGATGCCACTTGAGCCGTCACACTCGATAACTTCAACTTGAACTTGTCCACTTGTGTAAGTGGGGCTGATTTATGCCCTTGCCACACAGACCTTGTGTGATTTTCTGTGTGGTGAAAAGCTGCCCTGCTGTCATGGCATTGAACTAGTTTCTTCTTGCCAGTTGCTCAGCACCAGGGACCAGGGTGTGAAGGTCGAGAGGGCCCTCAGGATGCACAAAGCATGCTTCAGACATGGTGTCCCTGTGACACAGGGAGCTGGATGGGGTTTGGTGCTGATTTGGAGTAAGACATCCTGATTCCTAGATTGGAAAAAAATCCTTCCAAATCCTAAAAGAAAGCTGTAAAGTCAGACACTCAATTTACCTCTCCCATTAAAGTCATCATGAAGAATTCTTTATTTAAATAAAAAAAACAAACACAGGAAATCAACAAACTTTGCTAGTTGGTGGCATCCCTGCCCAAGGCAAGAGGATTGGAAGTAAATGACATTTAAGGTCCCTTTCAACCCAACCCTTTAAGGAAAATAATTATTATATAAATATATATATATATACACATACATACATGCATATATATATACATACATATATATGAATAATATATAAATATAAATATACATAATTAAATATTAAAAATAGAAACAAAATAAAATATAGAATAT
Source organism: Pseudopodoces humilis (assembly GCF_049639895.1). Classification (NCBI taxonomy): domain Eukaryota; kingdom Metazoa; phylum Chordata; class Aves; order Passeriformes; family Paridae; genus Pseudopodoces; species Pseudopodoces humilis. The sequence goes on from NC_142209.1 coordinate 27,610,666, forward strand.
AGAATATAGAATATAGAATATAGAATATAGAATATAGAATATAGAATATAACATATAAAATATAAAATATAAAATATAAAATATAAAATATAAAATATAAAATATAAAATATAAAATATAAAATATAAAATATAAAATATAAAATAATTATTATATAAAACCCCACAATTGCTGCTAAAATCTGAGGGACAGCTGTCTAAGTTTCAGTGTCTTGAGGTCTTCCTGTGTTTTCTCTGACGGGTCCAGCAGTAGTTGGGCTCTTCATGTCTGTGCAGCTTAGTGAGAGCAGAAGTGAACAGGATAATCCAAATCACACTGTCCAATGGCTGGTTGGGAGCCCAGACTGGATGTGAGTTCCAAGAAGAGTTGTTCTGGCCATGGACAGGTGTGTTATGATAAATCTCTGTGATCTTCTGCTCCACATGAGACCATCACCTGCCAAGAGTGAGAAATTTCCTCCAAACCTTCATTCCACATCTCCTGGCACAGAGGGCATTTCAAAAAGTTGAGGATGTCAAAAGCTGATGCCATTTGTAGATGCTGGTGCTGGGAGTGCTCTGACAAAGCCTTTTTGTATGAATTTTTGTTTGTTTGTTTTTTACTTCATATATTACACATAATTTTACATTACATGGCTGCAAAACAAAGCTCTTTCAACATTTATTTACTAAAGATGCAACTGGATTTGAGAGGGCACAAGGGAAAACAGATGAGATCACTGGACAAAGCAGAATTTAGGTCTCTTTCTTAAGATGAATCCAGCAAAAATAACACATCCTATGGGTTCCTGATATATTTAAAGACTCATGGTCAGTTCATGTCTTCACTGCCATACAGAGCCCAGCCCACAACACTGTTTCCATATGAAGATGAAGATTGAGGCAGGGCAAGACTGTGAAGGACAGTGAGTAGAGTTTTGAGCTGGACAGTGAGTAGAAAGAAGTGAGCTACTCTGTAGGATGTGTCCTCATGGGCTTTATCCTCCTCTGGCAGCATGTGCCACACAGCAATTCACTCTGGTACTGAAAAACACCCCAGAGTGCACAGGAACATCCTCTGGAAAAAAAGAGCAGCCACCAAACCTCCTGCCTCCCACGAGACCATCCCACCCTGGTGAGTTCTGCTGCAGCTGCTAAAGCTAAGAAGAGCTTGTGTTTGTGATTGTTTGGGTTTTTGCAAGTGAAACAAGTGACTGGCTGCACCAGCTTATGCACACAGATGGCTCTGGGCAGCCTCACAGGTTGTACATCTTCATTTCCAGTGCCAAGAGCTTGGCACTTACTTTTTTGGGACCTTGCTCGGTGGTTTGGAGCAGATGATGTTGTCCAGCACCCCATCCTTCCACCCCACAGTTTGCACATGCAGCTGAGATACTGTCAGAGGTACACTTGGACATCCTACCCATTTACTTTATAGGGAAAATATGTTCTGAATTGTTTGAGTAAGGAGGGGGAAAGAAACCTCATCCATGCTTTCCTGGCTGGATTCTGCATCTCAACTCCTTGTTTTGACTATATTTTTCCTCCATCTTTCATTTGCCCCTTTCAACTAAGAACACATGCAGAGGTTATTTGGAATTGTTATGTGTGTCTTATATCGGAGTGATTAATTATTCAGAAATGTTCTGTTTAAAATAAAACTCCTTTACAACGCTTGGACTGTATGAAGACAGCTTAGAGCTGGCACAAATGAGAGTTATTCCCACTTTTAAAGGCTATTAATAGTGCCAAAGAAATACAAAGGAGACCTCTAGCACCTATGTACTTATTATTCATCACATCCATGCTTATTAAATAGGTATGCATGAGATAAATAGACAGAGAGATTTGCTCAGCACAATGCTTAGGCTGTGCCAAAGAAATAAAATTCCCTCCCTGGAGGGCCCAACTGGGAAGGCAAAGAGGGGCTAGCCATGAAATCACAGATTACAATCACAGCTAAATGGCTGCTTTGAGCAAGGAGATGAGTTGGCCTGTTTTCCCTGGGAGGCTGCTCCTGATATGCACGACCTTATAAATAAAGAGGCATGAGCCAGATGCCAAGGATGTGAGCCAAAGCTGATAAAAGTCAGTGGGAGTCCTGGAGTGTCCACAGGCTTGGGAGCAGGTCTGTGATGCCACGAGCTGTCTGAAAGGAGCTGCTGCAGCCTGGCATCCCCAAACTCCTCTGGACACCGCTGTGAACTCATCCCCACAGGATCTGGACACTTTGGGCATTGCCCTCAGCATCCTTCTGTAAGGAAGCAGTGCCCTTTCTGTGTTACCAACACAGGTGAACAGGGTGGCTTCCTCTTGTTTGGGATGAAAAAGTAACCTGGGATGATCAGCAGGAACGGTGAATGCCTGGTTTCAGCTTGCTGTGGGCACTCTGGAAGGAGCCACTGTGCTAAAATAACCTCTGTGCAGTGTGGCTGGAAGAAAGTCACGCAGTGATTTCATTCCATATTTGTGTTGTAACTCCTAATGGTACAACATGAGTATCTGAGGATCTGTTCTCCTCCCAAGTGTAAACCAGACCACGCCTAGTGAAGGCAAAAATACTCTTTAGCATTCACCAGGTGGCAGTTTATATTAACCAGATTCCACCCTGAAATTCAACTGCTTCCACCTCATCACTTCCCAGGAAGTTGGTGAGCTATTAGATAAAGAGCTCATTTCAGAGACAGATTAATTTTCAGTAGGGATTTTCTAATAAATTCCTTCCATGAGAAAGGTATAGTTTGTTAGAGACTGCAGCTCAAAACACTACTTGTGGGAGTAGGTAGCATTCCTTTCTTACTTATCCATGGAGATTTTGAGCCAAAAAACAGGGACACAACTAGCCAAAGTAAGGAGCTCACCCAAATAAAGTAATGTCATGTCATTGGAAAACAGCGGAAAATGTTCTGGAAATACTCATGTCATGTGTTCTCCAGCAGCAGAGTTTCTTCACAGAGGATCCCACTGACAAAGAGCCCATGAACAAACCTTCTCTGCTGGTTCCACCTTTTCCCTTTCTGCTGTGACCCCCAGCTACCAAGGTGTGAACTTCTGGAGTTAGAAAGATGAGTAGAAATACATCTTAGTTCTTGGGAAAAAGCAGAAAAAGGAAATAATTATGGTCATTGCAAGAAGATTTTGCTCCCTCCAACACATTGGGGTAAAACCATGACCATTAAGCCTGGCTGATCACTTTTTAGTCAGTGGAACTGCCTGAATGTTTATGTAATTATGGGCAGAGATTACATTCCGAACTTCTTGTGCCACATTTGGTCTTTAAATTAAAGCAGCATTTTCTGCTCCAATATATTTACAGACAGGTATTGTGTTCATCTTAGAGGTCATTTAGTAGGCTAGAGGTAGCACAGGTTTTGAGTTTCATTTTGTAAGAAGGTCACATATTCCCTGGTGTTTCTGGTTGTCCTTTCCCTGCACTTTTTTCTGGCTGGGATTTCCCTTCCCTGGAAAGTGCCCAGCAATGCTGGGCTCTTATCGACGCCTCTTGCAAAGCCTTCCCTGCTCCCTCCTGTCTGCTCAGCCCCCTTTACCAGCATCAGATCTGCTCTTCCCAGCAAAAGCTGGTGCTCTGGAGTCACCCTTTGATTAATTAGCACAGCTGGGTCTTTCCCTCCTTTTTCATTTCCTTCTGGTGGCCAAACTCTACCAGGCTGCCTGGTTCTCTGCTGCAGAAGCACAGCCCCGATTTCAGCTCAGTTCTTGCCATCCTGGAGCCTCTGGGAACCTCTGGCACAACCCAGGCTGCTCCACAGCCCAGGCAGCAGGAAAATTTGGTTCCCACAGGACTGGCAGTAAAGCAGGGGCTTGTCCTGCATTTTCCCAGAGCTCCCTGAAACAGATGCAGCTCTGGAAAACAGTTGAGCCTGACAGATCTCCAGGCTGAGACAAAAGAGCCATTTGGTCAGAGCATGATCATCCAGCTGTATTCAGGACACAGCTTGCTGATTTTATGGATACACATATATCTTTTAGGACTAGAAATCAGCCTTGTTTTTCTCTTTGTGTGTAATGTTTGACATATGATGTAAATTTACTTTTACAACATACAGACATAAAAGCTACTGTGGCTTGGACGTAGAATTTATTGATTGTAGAAAACTGACTACCAGGTTTGTTGATTAAGATTTTTTTATACAGTGAGAAAGATAGAAAGAATCAAAGTACATGAGGACAAATTTTGTATTAGACAGAAGTTATTCAGTCTCTTAAATTTCACTGCTGTAACTAAACAATGGATTTGTTTTAGCTCAGATCTCTCCTATAATGTTTGAGATGTCCTCAGTAACCATCTACCTACCCATAGGCTTTGTTCAATTAATAAAATTTCCTAACTAGATTTATACTTGCCCAGGTGGTAAGATATGAATTTAAAACTATAAAGCAAAGTTTGTCCCTTCCCTAGGACAATAAGGGCATAAAATTTCTTCACAAGAACCTATGCAAAAATGCAAACTCTAAAATCAGTGAGAGAACAGAGTGATTAGGAGCTACACCCTGATGCTTTTAGATGGCTTTGTGCACTCATAAACTGCAGGTCTGCTTTGCTGTGCCCATCACTTTTGCAGGTAATGGCACCTATTTTGTTCCCAGGAGAGACTGGAACAACACAAAATCCCTCTGCTCCTTTTGTTGGTGCTCATCTTTGGCTCAAGCCATCGATCACTTCTATCAGAACTTCATAATTGTTGTCTGTGTGTAAGATGTGCCATGGACAGAGTCTGGCCTCTGGTTGTTATCACGGCCTGGTTCATATAAAATTTTCTAGCCTGGCTTTGTAATTGAAACCATTTTCATGCTGCAAAGCTAAGGAGCAAGCCACGCGTGCAGCTGAGAGGACGTGTTCTGCTCCACAGCATCATTAAAGCAATTTCCCATAATGTCTGGCAGGGAGTAGGTTTCTTTTAATGATTTTATTAAAAAGTGAATTAAAGGCCAAAGGTTGCTTTCCTACAGCCCTTAATTTCCTGTTGCAGTGCCAAACGCCGCGCGGGAGCTGCTGGGAGCGGGGGACAAGGGAGCTTCCCCCTGGGATCAGCCCCTGGAGCCTCGCTGTGTGCAGCTCTGCTCCCACAGAGCCAGCAGAAAACACGGTGCCACCAGCACACGGTGGTCAATCACAGAAGGGAAAAAAACTGTTGCCTCCAAAGCAGGCTCAGGAGATGCACCTAACACCTGGAACACAAATTTCCATTGATGCGGCTGATGCCACGTCAGCGCAATTCCAGGCAGGGTAAGCCACAGGAAAAGTGGATCCTGGATCCTGCCCTTCGGGCTGGCGGCATGAGTCTGCGTTTTTGTGGCGTATTTATGCAGCCTGGATGTTGCCAATCTCTTATTTCTGTTTTTCAGGTGGGTAAACTTGGGAAGCTCTTCCGTTTGAGGAGCACCAGTGGAGAAACAAGGTCCTCTGTGAAGAAGAAAACAATGCAATAAGAATAAACTTATAAAATAATAAGGGCACCATCAGACCCCAGCCTGCTCCTGCTTGGATCCAACCACCTCTCAGTGCTTGTGAGAGAGAAAATGCAACACCCCAACACAGATAATGGGGTTTAAACACCAGAGGTTTGGAGTCTGATGAGACTTGCTTCCTGTGGTATCCCATTATTTGGAAAATCAAGCCTAAATTCCCTCCTGGTGTGCAGGAGGACTCTGTGAGAGGCAACTTGCACCTCACAGCATACGTGGGTTTGGCCAGCTAGAGAAGCAAGATGTTGGTAAAACTCCAGTCTTTAAAATACTTTAATAAAACAACTATAATTTACCCCATTGCAAGAGCTATAAACTGTAATTTAATAATGTGCTTGTCAGGGGACAGCTTTTTTAAATAATAAAAAATAAAAGAGTTTTAGTATTATTAAAGAAACGTAGCATATAAAAAATGTCTAATTGCTGAGGAAACAGTATGATTATGATTTGAAGTTATTTAGAATGGGAAAATCATTCTAAGCAAGGGAGCTGTGTTTTTATGGTGGAGTCTTGCTGTACGAGTCTCATTAAGTTTTCAAGGAATACTGTTCCAAATCTTTACTGTGCTTCCAAATTATGTTAAACTGCTAAGCTTTCATCCTTCTCCAGCAGTGGGTTCTCAAGAATAGATGACATTTCTTGCTTGGGATTTAAACATCTTTCAAATAGAAGAAGTTTATTTCTTATGGGACAAAGCCTCATGCTTTGGGCTTTTGGATTTCCAGGTTCAGTTCCCATAAAGTACCCCCAAAACATCAGTTTTAAGATCAGTACCTGGAGTGGTTTGAACTCTCTGAAAGCTCAGCTCAGGGCAAGTTTAGCCATGCAAAACCATGTAATTTCTGCTCCATCTTGGTTGCAGTCATCTGCTCTGACACAAAATAGGATTAAGAATCATATAACTGCTTCCAGCTAATAGATTTAGGCTGTGGTTCCAGGATTATTAATACCAGATCTGTGCACTGCCAGCTCACCCAGGACCATAAATCTAATGTGGATCAGGCATGGACACATGATTGTGTTTTGTCAAATTAGCCAAGGGACATGATATGGAATTTATACCAGCTTGATCCTCCTGTGCTAGCTGCACTCCTGCTGTGGAAAGGCAGGAGATTGCTGGTCCAACATGAAGTTAAAAAACACTGATACACCAAAAACCTGCTGTTATAAAGGGTTTTTTTGGTTGTTGTTGTTTTGACAAATGTGAGCCATTGACTGGAGTTTTTTTATGCTCTAGCAGTGTGTTGCTCATCTGGCACATGGCACTGGTGATGTGACACCACAAATCTTACAGCTGGCTGCAAACCACAGCCTGAAGAATTAGCACTTGAGCTCCTGTCACGTAGCTGCCCTTGGAAATCTCTTTCCAGGGCAGCAACCATTGTTTCCTTATCACATCTTATTGGGAGCAAGAGGTTTTTATGATAGCCACTTGCATGCCTGTGACAGGCCTTTTCTCTTGAAAATCCAACTTACAGAGGACTCTCTCTCTTGTTTGCTGTGATGCAGACAATGCTGGTTTCAATAGCAAGCTTTAAAAGCTTAGAAGGAGGAGTCCACATTCCCCCTTTACTCTGCAGATAGGTTAAACATTAATTCTTGGTGTGGTTGAGGGGTTGGGATAGGAAACACCTTCCCAAAAGCAAAAAAGTGGAGCTCTCCTTAGTTTCAAGGTCATTGAACAGCAGTTAAGGGACTACAAATAATCCTATTTTTCCCTTTTATACGATTTTTTTGTTTGCTTCAGGTTTTTGTTTTGGTTGGGGTTTTTTTTGTGTGTTTTGTGTTTGTTTTTTTTTTTGTGGTTTTTTTGGTTGGTTGATTTGTTGGTTTTTTTAGTTTCTTGGGGAGTTCTTCTTCTGAGTTTTCTTTGTGTTTTTTTTTTTGTGGTGGGAGATGAAGCTCTCACATAACAACTTGGGTGGGGAGAGGGCATTAGGAAAAGTCAGGAGGCTGGGAAGACAGGATGTCACCATGTATCCCATCCATGCTAACCAAGCTGGTGTGGGAGCTTGGCCTGTACAATATCAACTGCAAAAGGGGAAAAAAGATCTTCACTCTTCATTTTCTGGGTAAATCTCTGCTTGCAAAATGGATCCTGCTGAAGGGACCAGTTAATTCTGGGGACTGAGCAATGAAGATGGGAGATGGGAGGTGATGTGTTCTGAAGAGGAGCTACCACAGTAAATGAACAAGTTCAGCCTGGGATTTTTCAAAAGGATACAGCCCCACTCTACAAAACACCCTTTTCAGGACAAACCTCTGCAGGAAGATGCAAAGCAGGTGAAGATCTGCTCCGGGGAAGCTGCAGCAACGTGCTTGAGCAGCTCCATCATTCCCAAGAATTTCTGAGGAGCGTTTCACGCTAACGCAGCTCACCTCACTGCAGTGAGTCACTTCTGTGCTCAGCCCTCCTCTCACCTTCACAAAAACGACTGGTCCTGAGGGCTTCTACACTGTCACACCTGGAACACACCAGCAGCACTTCTGAGCACTGCTTTGGCTACTTGTTGACGCTGGAAATCAGGACAAAGTGAAATCTGGAGGGCCCTCCATGCTATACGAGGCCTGTGGGTCAGGACTGACACTGCAGCGTAACTGAAGTCAGGCTTTGACCCTTAACTTGGAAACACAAAGCTGAATTTACCTCTCATTTTCCCCCTCCTGAATCCTCCCTGGTTCCCTACATGGCTGCTCTGTATTATGATCCCTTTAAATAAGCAGCCTGTCATTAGCTTTTATCCCAGTGCTTGCTCAGCCGGACTAAAGTCTAGATCTCTTTGTTTTTAAGACTTGCTTGGTGTGTAAGTGCCAGATGTTTCCCATCTCTTGGCTCTTGGTGAAATAAACACGAACTGCCATAACCTTCACCTTTCAACTCCTGCATTACCTATTCCTAAAGTACAAAAAAAAAATGGATGTGTGTTTATGCAGCAAGGCTTTGAACTACCTTCCAGCTTTATGTCAAAACTCCGATTCTCCAGGCAAAGATAACAGATGAGAAGGGATTTTGGTGCTGCTATAAAATCCACCTCCTGCACCAATGGAGCAGTAGCCTTCATGGAGCAGAGTAATCTGTGGGGATTAGAGACCCTGTAAAACTGATCTGACTTTCAGGCCGAATCACTCAGCTCTGGATTTGGCACTCCTGGAAAGCAGAGTGCTCTGTGGGTGACAGTACAGTTATTTGATGTAAAAGCAGCATAAACGTGCAGAGTCCATGGGGATTTTTCTGATGTGTCACAGTTTTTAGCACAAACTGTGGAGTTCACCCCTTTGAGGTATTTCCTTATAGAATGATAGAAAAGTTTGGGTTGGAAGGGATCTTAAAGATCATCTGCTTCCAAATCCTGCTACCATGGGCCAGAACACCTTTCACTATCTTTACTTTCCCCTTCCTGCCACAGCAGCAGCAAAGCTGGAGCGGGGTTAATAAAGGAATTTTCATCATTAAGAACAGCTCATCTAAATTCATCCTGGAGTTATTTTTCTTCCTGCCCTTCTTTTGCCTGTCATTTTGTAAAATCTTCCTTGAAGGCTCCTGGGCAATTTGGATTTTGATGGGGCATAGAGGGCTTCCCCAAGTTAATATTCTCGTGTCCTAAGGAGGAAGAGTGGATACATGGCCCCAGGAGGCTGGGACCAGCTGCCTGATGACACACACTCAAAGCTTCCCAGAACAGCTCACCCAGGCTTAGGTGTCCCCTAAGAAAGCCATGCAGCAGCTTTTCCTTTTTAACTTACGCAACAAGTGGGGAACAAGTGGTGTAATTAAGATTGCAAAAGCATTTCAATTAGAATTCCAAGTGAATTAGGCAAATAGAATTTCAATTTGTGCTAATTCCTCTCTTCCCAGGGAAAGGAAGTCTTCCTCTGAGGCTGGCTTTTGCCTGTCATAGAGTCTCCTGAAAGGTGAATTAACAAGAATGAGCAGTGAAGTACTTTAGCCACAATTCACTCATATATACTGAAAGGAATGAAAAAATTTTCCCACTGTAAACACATTAGTTGCTACATCTTTTCCTTCTGCAGAGAGCCAAAAAACAGCATCCCTGCAAAACAGGGAATTTGAATATCATCAAACTTCCTTTTGTGTTTGGAGATCTTCAGAATATTCTCCCTGAGTTTTGCTGCAGTCCTTAAGCCAAACATTCAGAGACCACCTGTTTTAAAGAGTAGCACCCATTTTCAGGGTGACTTTGCTATCTTAGGAGAGAAAGGCTGGGAAGGCAGAGCCCTGGGATGGCTTTTCACAGGCACTGAGGAGTCTCCACAGAGTTACAGAGGGCCTGGCCTCTTTTATGACCTCTCAGTGCATATTTCCTTAACCAAGCTGACTCAGGATGCTGGGGTCACTGAAACACAAGTTGTTTCAAAGGCTGGACCAAAGTGTACATGCCATGATCTTCTATAAATCCAAATTAAACCACAGCCCTCAGACCAGGGGTGGTTATGGGGGTCTCTGGGGGCTAATGAGAAAACGGCCCAAGGTGACAGGAATGGATTTCTGGCCTCTCCATAACTTCTGCACTTCAGCTCAAATTTATTCACACTCTGACACTGAGCATTTGCTCAGGCCATTCATCCATTCAAGCACTTATTGATGGTGCACTGAGGCAAACTCAGAGAATTCAGCTATGGCACACACCCAGGTGCCTTCATCATTTCCTTATCCTTCATGGTGCCTTTCTGTCTAAGCTCCAACCCAGAAACCTACTTGTGGGTTTAAAAACTCAGTTTTTTCTATAAATTAACCTTGACTAAAGGCCAGTGCATTTTGGTGACATCTTAAAAATTCAAGAAAAAAAGTTAACATGCAGTTGAAATGAATTGAATTGAATTGAATTGAATTGAATTGAATTGAATTGAATTGAATTGCATTGCATTGAATTGAATTGAATTGAATTGCATTGAATTGAATTGAATTGAATGCCAAACTGCTCATTGCAAAGCATGAACCTTAGTAGAAGTTACTGTAATTTAGGAAATAAATCTCTGTTTTATATATCTCCACATATATATGTTTAATGTACCTATACAATAATTTATATGCATCTTTAGATTTTGATGACTCTGCTCCTGTTAGACAGTGCTTCACTTTAAATGTGGTTTCTACTGAAGCTAAGTATTTCTAAATATCCTTCTAGGTATCTGTGTGTCTAAATATATGTTTTTTGAGTTTAAATAGTCAGTGAGATAGTCTGGAAAATACATAGAGAGGGGTCCCTCCAAAACTTCCCTGGGCAACCTGGTTCAACTACCCTCACTCTGTAAAAATGATTTTTTTTTTAACATATAAATTGAATTTTCTGTATTTCTGTATTGCTTCTGGCTTTTTCACTGGGTGTCACAGAGAAGAGCCTGGCTCAGCCTCGTTCAGGCTGCCCCAGCAGGTGTTTATCCACATTCATAAGGTAAAAATGGTATTCAAATTCATTCTTGGCATCTTCCTGTCACACTGCAAGAGCAATGTACATCAAAATGTATTTGAGGTTGTTTTTTCCTGTTACCTGAAGGCAGTAAATCACAGGGTTACAGAGGTTACCTCAGTTAGGAATAAAGCCATCACCTTTAGCATTGGTTTCAGTAAAAACACAAACACTTCTGCAGTCAAATGGCAAAGTTTTATGGCTGTGGTTCTTTGAAACAACTAATAAATATTTGTTTGCCATTCCTCCCTGGGCCAACTGTCCACTTGCTAATTTACACATCACCAAGAGGCCACTGAACCTTTTCCTGTAGGTATTAACCCTATCCATTACTGTGCAGCTGAAAATATAAACTGCCTGGAGGCTGAGAGATGTTTGGAGTAAGAGCAGCTCAGCCCACAGCAGGTCATCCTAGAGAGAGCTTGAGATCCCCCAAGAGCCTCGTGTTTCCTGATGTGGCTCCATGGCAGTGCTCAGCCCTGAGGATTGTGTGCAACCCTGAGCAGAGCTTTCCCACAGCTGTCACTCGTGTCCTTTGGAGAGGATGGAGCTTCTTCTAGTTTTCCTTCAGCTTTTCTTTGCCCTTCCCTTCTGATGTCACACCCACACCAGCAGCAGTGGCTTTCACTATGTTGTCTGACTTCTCAGAATTTGCACATGCCCAAAATACTTCCCCAAACATTTACAGATTTTACTTTTGTGGGCCAATCTTCAGGCTTTTCTTCCAGCTCCTAACCCTCAGCCTGGGAATTGTGTGCCCAGCTCTTCCCTGGGCTTATTTATAAAAGCACATCTCAGGGTTTTATGTGTTTGTGCTCTCTGAAAACCTCGTCTGTTTCCCTGAAGATTTCTGCTTCATCAGTTCCTGTCTGTGGGTCCCTGGTTGATAACCTGACTTCTAAAAGCCTGTGAATTCACTGACTGCAGTTGTTTATTTGTTTTCCTTCCTGTTTGGCTTGAAAAACCTGCTCTCTCTAACGTTTGCTATTAAAAACTTTAAGAGAAACGCTCTGGCGTAATTTATTTTTGTTGTTGTTAATTACAGTTCTCCAGGTTTTTCCTCTCTGACCTGGTGCACCAGCACTAGCACAGCACTGCACTGGAGTTAAGAGAAATTTCTGCTCCTTTGCATGGGGACAGGATGAGTGCCATGCTCACCACAGAGCCCCTGGGCAGCTTGGACTGTGAGCAGCCTGGGGATATTTTGCTCTGCTTCGTACCATGGATATCCCAAGCCTGTGGCTGCAACATGGAGCAAGATTTGGAAGAAGATTGGAGAGTGCACGTTGGAGTGTCACACAGCTCAGAGCTGGTGATGGAACTGCCATCGGTTTTTTCCATTCTTTATGTGAAGGTAGCAAAGCCTGGAGAACAAGCAGTGCTTGGAAGATGTAATAGAATCAGAGAATGGTTGGCTTGAGTGGACCTTAAAAAACATCTTGTTCCAACCCCTGCTGTGGGCAGGGACACCTTCCACTACCCCAGGTTGATCCAAGTCCTGTCCAACCTGACCTGGGACACTTCCAGGAATGAGGCAGGCTCAGGTCCTCTGGGAAACTTGTGCCAGGCCCTCACCACATTCACAGGGAAGAATTTCTTCCTTCTCCCTAATCTAAACCATGTCCTTGTGAACAGTTTCTCTCCAGCTTTCTTGGAGAATCACTACTTAGGCAGAACAAAAAAAACAAACGAAAAAAAAAACCCAAAACAAAAAAACCAAACAAAAAACCCACCAAAAAAAAACCCCAAGAAAAAAAAAACTAAAACAAAAAAAAATTGTGTAGGTTTTAGCACAGTTGTAAAGTTTCTTGAGTTCCCCTGGAAGTGAATAAAAATGAAAGGAAGCAGCAAATCTAAAACACCTGCATGACCTGCCCATGTTCTTGCTCTTGCTGACAGGAGTGATTCAGGTCAGAAAGGTCTCACCAGGTCCCTTCACCTGAGGGGCACCCTGAAGTCTCCAGTAATGTTGTCACCAGCACGTGAGTGGATCCCTGTCCCTGGAGTCTGGCTGTGAGCAGAGCTGGAGATAAGCCTGCTTTGAGAACGTCACAGCCTGACAAGTGTTTTTCCCACCTCTCTCGAGGACTGCTGGGCTCTGGCCTCTTGTTCCTGCTCAGACATTGCAGAGCAAAACACTTGAAAGGCGACATTATTTACAGCTTGTCAGGCTGCCCCGTGTGCCAGTGAGTTATGAACGCACCTAGAAGGACACAGGATGTATTTTTTCCAAAGGACAAAGCCTATTTGCACATGAGGAGCCACCTCCTGAGCACCAGCACTTTTCAAGGGAGCCATCTCCATCCCACCATTGCCCAACAACAGCCTGGGAGCTGCAGATTCAGCTTTTGTCAAAAACGCCCGCACAGAGCTGAGCCTAAAATAAAGAAACCTTCCTTGTGATATTTTTCTTTTATAGCTCCCAACTACTGTAAACTGTGGAGGAGCAGAGCTGCAAAGCTGGCCATTAAACTGTCTGCTCTTTCCTGTTTGAACAGGACCTCTCCAGGGTTTTAGCTGCCTCAACCACCATGGGTCAACATCTAGGAAGGAAGACGTTTCTAAGGAAACCACGGAGGCTTTCCACCAAGGTGGTTGCATGAAAGCACTGAGACTGGTGAGAGTGACAAAAAGCAGTTCATTGGATATTGTAGAAAAAGGTAAAAAGTTATTACATGCAGGCTGTTTTTATAATGAGGCCATTCAGGCATAAAATCACTTTAAATAGGTAGTTTGTTTCCACATTGCAGAATTATTTTCGTCCTACTCTTTCAAGGAGGAGTTTATCTAGGCACAGTGGTGTATAAATAATAAATAGCCCCGGGGGCAAGGCATTTTTACTCTTTTTCCCTCTGCTTCGTATCCTGTTGCAGTTGGTCTCGGGCTGCAAACTGAATTTTGTTTTCTGAAATAATATTATTTACTTTGAGCACAGTCCTCTGCGAGAGGCCACAAATTCTGGTCTGCAGTTGCAATGTCCCAAAGCAGACAGGAGCTTTACAGTCCAGCATTTGCATTAAATGACTTTTCTGTGGGTTGCAGGGCAGTTTGCTCTGGGGACAGGTACACTCACACTAGCTCAGGGACCTCCAGGAGAGCTCTGTGTGTGCTTCCAGTGTTTGGACTGTGCACATGGCTTGGAATGGGAATGGTTTGGGATAAGCCATGCACAGAAGTGCAGGATCACCCTGGAGGTGGTCAGCTAGGGAAGGAGGTGACAGCCACCACGCTGGAGATGCACAGCTGTGACTCTGGACAGGCACAGCAGGTTATTTTCTTCTGTTGGCTGCCACGCTGAGCACCTCTGGATGTATTTGGAATAACAACCACATCTGATCCCCCAACCAGCAGCACCAGGAGGCCACACCAGCACCAGCACTTCTCTCACAAGGTTGCATCCTGCCCAGAAAGCCTGTGAGTCTGCCCTCTGTGGGCTGGCTGCCATCAGCACCTGCTGGGAGGAACCAGTTTTGGGTTTACCCCCCAGCCTGGACCCCTGATGGGTGAGGTGGTGATCTGCAGAGACCCCACAGCTGCTATCGACCTAATGGGACAGGAAGGAGGCTGGAGCAGCCATGGGGCTTGTCCTGCTCACCACTGCTCCCATGTGAGTTTTGGAGGCAGTATAGGCACATTGGCTGCCCACAATTTAATCCCAAGGGCTCTTGGTTTGAGCGTCAGTCTCTCTGACCTTTGCTGTTTTCTCCTGGCACAGTCCTGTGTGTTGCTACCCCGAACTCCAGTCCTTGCAGGGAGCCCTGGAGCAAAACTGGACTGAGCAAACAACAAATATTTAGGAACCTCAGGGTATGGGGAAAAAAAAAATGGAATTTCCCTTCTCTATTTTGTTTGTAGCCTCAGGCTTGCCCTATAGACTTGATAGGAGAGAAAGGAAACAGGAGAGTGCTGCTGCTTCTCTCCTCGTCTTTGGATTGCCACCTGTGCATCTTCAGGGGAGAATGTTGACAGTGAAACAGGCAAAAAAATAGGATTTTTGGTATGAGAGACACGGAGTTCAGTGGGGAGATCCCAGAAGAGTGGAAAACACAGTAGGTGGTTCATGGAGAGGGATAACAGGGACCTGCAGCAGGGAAGGGTTGGGTTCAATGGGCTGGAGCAGAGAGCCTCCATCAGACATGCCAGAGAGCTCCAGGAGCTTGAACCTGGGGGAAATAAATGGAAAATGTTAGGGAAGGATCAGCCTGAAACGATCCAGACACACAATAAAGTCCCAGGTTGCTGCAGGGGGAGGGAGGAAAATTCCTGCTCTCCTCAAAGAATGGAATCGAGAGATTAGCTCTAAAAGCCATGTGCCAACGCTCCTCCTGCTCAGGATAAAATAACAGATTGCCTGTTGCAGCCTTCCAGGCTGAAGTCTCATTTCTGTGCTCCAGGGCTGGTTCAGAGGTCACCTCACAACTGGGCAAGGACCAAGCTCATTTTGACTGCAGACAGAGCCCTAGGGCAGGACCCTGCACTGGGTCCCTCACACCCCTTGTCAGAGAAGGAGAGGTCTGGAGACCAACAGCCTGGGACTGGTGGTGCCAGAGCAGGTGCTGGTGGTGTCACCATGCTGAGATGGGGATTTATCTTCACTCATGTCAGAGAAAATCTTGCAATGAAGACCTGCAAAATAAACCTGGCCTGAGGGAAGCCCCCACCGTCCATTCCCTGGCACCAAAACACTGTCTTCATTCAGGAGACATTTTATTCTTTCCTGAAACTGTGACTTCACCTGCATGGTGGGTGATCTTTGTCCCAGCTAAAGATGCAGAATGTTTGCAGACAAGTGTAGATCTCTCAAAAAAAAATTTAAAAAAAAAAAAAAAGCATCTCTTTAAAATGGAAACATTCATATTTGTGGTTTGAAAGGACCTTTCATTTCAGTTGCTTGCCCCTGGTTTCCTGTTACTAGAACAGTAATAGTTAATGGGGTTTGGAGGTGAAACAGCACCTGAAGCACAGCAAACACCCACTGGGTGCTGGGCACAGTGATGTCCCCATCCTTGTCCTTATCCTTATGGGTCTGCCCTCAGCTGTACCCAGAGCTGTGCTGCTGGAGAGCTGCAGAATTGACAAAGTCATGAGCCTAGAAAGCAGAATTTTATTATCTTTTTTTTTTTTTTTTTTTCCCCAGACAGCATAGAAAAACACAGTGCAAAACACAGGTGAAATAAAACGAGACCCCCTTAATCAGACAGGCAAAACCATGGGGAGAGCCTCTCCTCAGTCCAACAAAGTGCTTGTGCTAGAGGGACATTAGATAAAAGGGCACTAGAAACTTCGGGAAAACAAACAAACAAACCAGGATGACGATGTTTTATACAGTATTTCAGCCCACATTCCACCTGAGCCACGAATTTCCATCCTATCCCCTTCACTTATACACGACTCTGTTTTTTCCTGTAGCAAATCCCGTATTTGCAGTCCTTTATTGCCCTCGGAAAAACCACTGCCCTTCCTAAGAAAGAAATAACTCACAAACCCTAAGAAACAACTACATCCCAACTGCAACACAGGGGCTCTCAGGGGCTTGTTGAGGTGCCCTGCAAGCCCTTCTGGGTTTTAATGTTTATTCATTTTAAGCAGGAGCAGCTTTTTTCCATTACAAAGTGATCTATTTCACAGCTTTCAGCCCAGAGTGTCAAGCAATCAAGCAGCAGTTATGCCTTAACAATGCTAATATATTTCAACACCTAATGAATCTATGCAAAAAAAGGCAGGTAAAGCCTACAGTTAACTCCTGCCCTCCCCCTGCAAGGATTTTTTACCCCCTGGCTCTCAAACTTATGTTTTTACTGCGTGGCAATTAATTAAAAAGATCAAGATAGAAGAAAGATGGAAACCTTATTACTGGTGTTGTATTTCCATACTAGTTTTGCCCAGGGAAAATGTTTCCCAGGAGATTAGCTAATAGTTAAGCTATTAAAACCTTCTAAACTGGAAAGGTTATTTGCGAGGTCAGGCAACTTTACTAAGCTGGTAGTTTCAAAATTATCCCGGGTTCCTTTACTAATTCATCGATCAAAATAACACGTTTTAAATTACAGATGAAAATGGGACAGATTTAAGTTCCCGTCATGTAAGCCCTGCATGAAAACTGCACATTACAAGGCTCTGAGCGTGGTAATTTTTAAGTGAGAATGAAACATTTGTTCTTATTACGAAGTGCTGATTTACTACAAATTCACAAAGAGCTGAACGAGCCTTCACACTGAAAACAGGTTCATCTGACCGGCTTCTCCCAGGGGCTTTTAGCAGTTAACACTGCTAACATTAGCTGTCCTTCCAATTCCCTGTTAAAAGCAGGGATGCACTTCACAGGAAGGAGAGATAAAGGAGGGCTCCTCTCATGGATTCACTGCTTTAACCCAAAATTTCTGTATGGGAATCCAAGAGATCTTCAGGGGCCAGCTGAGCTCTTGTGACCTGTCTCAGGGCAAAGCTAAACCCCGCAAGGAAGGTCATGGGATGTCCGTGTATGAGAGCTGCTTCCACTGGTGTACCAGGAGAAATCCTCTGGATCCCTGGATAGGGTCAAAGGTTTGTTATTAGCCTCCTGCTTTGAATTTTGAAGTCCTCCATCTCCATCAGTACTTGGATCATTCAGATGTCACCCTGCTAGGGTGGGAGTGTGGGGTTTCCAGGCTAACTCTGTCAACCTGTCACTGCAACTATTCCCAACACTAGGAGCCCCACTCGTGGATAATTTCAGACTGGGCACTGCAGAGGTAGCATTTGAAAAATCTTGCTCTGGAGAGATTGAGCATTTCTCTTTTGAGAAAATAAAGTGGGGAAGGAGTTGGGGAGGGGTTGAATGAACTTGTAAAGCATTAGCAGGCAGACAGTTCCAATCCTCCAAAATCAGCACAGAGGATTGAGATGTCCAAGGCTTAAAAAAAAACCCAAAACAACTTCCAGCCTCATAGGGAATGCTGGGGATGCCCAGACTGGCAGACCTTGAAGCTTTTGCATGCTGTGCACAGCACTTGGTGCTCACAAGAGCCATGTCCCCTCCTGAGCCATGTTTTTAAGGATGGTTTTGTGCTGTCAGAAGCACAAGGGCTGTTCCACCACTCTCTGTCTCAAACAATCCACATTTGGGGGCAGCAGTGGCAGAACTGCTTTTCTCTCCATCTGGCCCCTCTGTGTCCTCCAGCAAAGGAGTCAGCACTTGTGGCTACAGCTGCAGCAATCCCCATATGTGGGAGCTTGGATCATTTTCTCTCCCAGACAAGGCATCTGGCTCTGTGGCTTGTTCAGCTAATAGCCTTGCTGGCAGTGCTGTGAGCAGCTCTGGAGCTAAATAGTCATGGAGAGGCTCGGGGAGGAGCTCACCTGTCCTACAGGGCCCTTTTCATTCTTTGCTTTGAAAGGATGTGACTCACTGACATAAATTTCATGGACTACAGAGAAAAACGCTACTGGATAATAACTATCGCCTTTCAAAGTCTCTGCTATCAGATCTCCTGTTACTCCAAGAATTGTTCCTGTCAAGGTAATGTGTTTATAAGTTGTTTTTTTCATCGTGAACCAGTTGCAAAGTATTCAGGCAGCAGGACATATGGAAATCATATGAGGTTTTAGTGCGCTACACTTGAAAATGATCTCTTGAGGAAGGCGGGGGCTCGCGAGTCGCAGGGCATTGTTTAATGCCAGACTGCTGAGGCATCACCCAGAGCTGATGCATGGCAGGAAGGGAATCTGAGACTGCTCAGTCTTTCATCTTTGGGGGGATCACTGAGCTCTCTGGGTTGAAAGTGTCTTTGGTGCTGGTCAAAAGTCTCCCACTAAACATTTTTCCAGAGAGAATATGGGGTTTGGTTACACCAACACCATCTGTGTTCTCAGAACGTTTGTTTTTTTCTACTGGAAACTGAAACCCCCTCTGGTGAGCAGCCCAGTTCTCCCATCCAACACCTGACAAGGGGGTTTGGAACAGTGATGAGCACAGCATCACCCACCCTGGTGATGTTTTCCTGAGCTGGCACCTCCCTGCTGCCACAGCACTGAAAATGAGGCAGGAATGTAGTGCTGGGATAAGGGAAAATGGCTTTAAACTGGAACAGAGTAGGTTTAGGATGGATATTAAGATGAAATTCTTCCCTGTGAGGGTGGGGAGGCCCTGGCACAGGGTGCCCTGAGAAGCTGTGGCTGCCCCATCCCTGGAAGTGTCCAAGGCCAGGTTGGATGGATCTTTGAGCAGCCAGGTCTAGTGGAAAGTGCCCCTGCTTGGAACGGGATGATTTTTAATACCCCTTCCGACCCAAACCACTCTCTGATTCCCTGATTCTATGAATGATGACATGAGCAGATTTCAGGAGTGGGACCTTCTGACTGTGGCTTTTTCCACCTCTCATTTCTTGCCTGCCACATCCCTGGCTGCACAAATTGCTTCTTACCAAGCTCCGACCATGCTCTTTGCCACTTTTTTTCTAGATGGACTCCACCCTCAGTATCCTTATGGGGTAACAGACCATCATTTCTTTATGGTCTTTATTATTTAATATCGTCTTTATTATAATTTCTACCAGCTCTAGAACCTGCCCATGGCTCTGATCAAAGCAGTGTGCGAGCAGTCTTTGAACAAGGCCAGCTCACACTCGCTGTTTCAACTCTGTCTTTGCACTTCCCAGGTGAATGAACCCTTGTTGCCCTGTAGAATTCCAGGGGTAAGAAACTGCAGCAGCTGAGCTGATAGAAAAGTCTCCAGATCTATGTGGGCAGAAAATAAATTTGCTTTGCAGAAGGCCTGGAGCAGAGAACACATAGGTTGGCAATTACAGTGTGACCATCAGGCTTGTTTTGCCTCTTATTTAAGCCACTGTGTCATTAAAACTTTCCTTACTTGCAATTCTTTGGTGGGTACATAGCATATTTTTATATTTTAACAGGATGTGCTTTACACTGGCACCTCTCTTAATTTCATTTCTGGGACTGGCTGGTTCAGCTTCTGGAACAAGAAATGGCTGAGCAGACTTACGTATTCTAGCTGAACATCATGAAGTCTGTAGTTTTCTTAAGGGGACAGCATGTGGGTTATTATTAAACCAGAAAACATATGTGAATAATTGAGGAAAGCAATCCAGCATTTAGGTTAGAAAATGTGAAGTCAGCTTGCCGTGAATAACATATCTCTGCATTTTGACCTGTTGCTGACAAAGAATATATTTCACTATTACCTGGATAGAAATGATTGGGGATTTTTTCTCCTCTAAATGAAAGCCAGTTGAGAGAAGCTGGCAACAGACAAATGATGCTCATTCCTCCGCTGTTTTTACTTAATGGCTGATATCGAGATGCTCGGCATTCATTGGTGACATTGCTATTAAAAACATATTTCTTATCTAGCTCTTTTATTCCTACAAATGGAGCATGGAAATAAATCTGTGCTGATGGAGCAGTGAGCAAGCAGTCATGGGAAGAGAAGAGCTGGCCTCGAGCTCAAGGCCACCAAGCTGTGCACCTGCCTGGGCTGAGCTTGCCATGCATCATTTTCACACAGAAATCACAAAAACCTAATCCTCAAGGAGCCAAAAATGTGCTGGACTCAAGAGAGAGGATGTAAAACCCAAAGGAGACCCCAGTGCAGCCACTCAGCCCAGCAGTGGTGCTTTGTGGGGAGGACTGGGACACCAGGATCCGTGTGGAATTCTTCCTGTAGCAATCCCAGGTGGAGGGACAGCAGCAGAACGTGCTGATCCACCATGCAGTGCACTCTGCTCTTGGCAGGAGTCATCCTATTAATCCCATAAATAAGTACATTAATATGTCAATATGTGGTTGGAACACATTGCCAAGTGCAAAATAATCCCTGGCAAGAGATGTGTGTTTGTGTGTGTGATACATGATATACAAACACCATCCTATCCAGATCAGGTTTCCAGAGTTAAAAATACACGATGAATTAAAATTTCATATGAAATTCTAGCTTTGGTGAGTACTGGAAAACATTACTTTCCCCCTTCAACCCCATAAAGGCTTTTATTGGGGAAGATGAGTACATGTTTCACAGTCTTTTCCACAATGGAAGGCAGAAATGAAATTACCTTACCAGCTTGCTTTAAGGTACTCAAAAATCCCTGCAATGGTCCTTAATGCCATGCAGGCAAGGTGGGACAGCACATGGACTCAACTGAAATGTAATGACAGTAAAAATGTCATCTTTATTTACATTAACCAAACGTGAGCATGGGGTGATATTTTGCCTCCAGTTTATCTGAATTTCTCTGTTTATTTATTGTCTGTCCTTGGGGCGTGGGTAAAGCTTTACATGATTATCTGAAGCCAGCGAAAACATAACTTCAGGCTTTTTAGGATCTGCAGATGGGCTCCTCTGGAGTGCTGGCAGTGTGTGCAGACATGATCAGGTGTCTGCCCTGAGGGTGTCTGGTGACAGGGAAAATCCCAAACTTTCCTTGTAATGGCATCACCTACTGACCAAATGGAAAAACAAACAAACAGAGGGCTGGAAAAGAAAAGAGGACATTGGTGCCTCCATATTTCATGCCAGCTCAGATTTGGCCATGTCTTGGTAATTTTCATGCTGCAAAATCCTTTTAAGAACACGCTCTGTTACCATGTAGCCAAAGAGGAATCCCATCACTCTTCCTATGAGAGGCCAAAACCCACCGAGGTCTCCTAGGGGGGCTCTGAGCTGCACTTCTCATTCTTGAATTTCAATGCAAAAGGGAGATCTTGGTGTCTCCAAGCTGAGTGATGAGTGCCTCTGGCTGTGTGAGAGCCACAGTCCTGCAAGAACCTTCAGACACAAATCCCGAGATGTTCCAGCCTGGGGCCTGTAAACAGCCTGGATTAGCAGGGAGTATCCCTCCTCTGCCCTTGTAGGACTCCCTCAGGAATAACCTGGTGTGGTATCAAAACAAAACCCCTCTGTTGCTCCCCTTTTCATTCTGCCCTACCAGGACAGCATGGGAGAAATCGATCAAACAAGATTGATGAGGCCAGCAGGCAAAGCTTGGGTGCAAACCAGTTCCAGATTTAACACCAGCTTTTCCTTCATATTCCCACTGAAATCACCATTTCACTGCAAAAAGTAACTCAGGAAGGAACCGACCACTTTGGAGCCAGGCTCTTGGTGCAGTTCTAATTTGCGCTATTTTTCCGTTGTGTCTGAACATAATTTTAATTTTGTGTCAAAATAAATCTGAGGCTGATCATTTTTGTGATTGTTTTACTGAGAAAAGACAGTAAACTACTTGCTTTGGCTGCACTTCCTACCCTGCAGAAATTATTTGTCCAAGCACAGCAGCAAAGTAGGGGAGGGGAGGAATAATAAAAAAAAGCACCTTCCCACAAAATTCTTTAATCCCTTGCAAAAATTGGATTAAGATTCAAGACATTGGGCAAAAAGTGCTTGTCATGTGCTCTGTTTCAAAGGAAAGGTGTCAGCTCAGAAAGCAACATGAAAAAGCTGCAAAGTTGGGGTAAAACCCCTCTCCCATGGTTTGTGGTGCCAGACAAAGCAGGCAGCAGAGAGGAGGAGTCAGCTCTCAAAGCTGCTCTGACTTTACCTCAAAGGCATGTAAATCCCAAAGAACCATTTGCTTCCTTAACTCCATGAAAATAAAGTACTTGGGAAAATCTGTGTGAGCAGCAGCACCCATGGGAAGGATGGGAGGAGGAGCAGGGGGAAGAAAAAGCTGCTTTTCTGCAGTTTCTGTCACTAACTACTCTTAAGTTTAAGGGAAGAGTAGCATCTTTCCCAGCTCTGAATCGAGAGGGGCTTTGCTGAGCCCTTGGAAATGCACAGGTAGGTTCCACAGAGGAAAAATAGAGAGTTCAAGCTGCAGAAGAAGAGTGATCTAGGAGAGAAATGTAAGAAAATTTGTAGTCTGAGAGCTCCCTGTTGCTCCAGTTAGGCTGCATCAACACCTTGGACTGACTTCTTCCTCCAGAAGTCGTCACTTTGGTGCATCTGGGCAGACTGGAAGGCAACCTGGTATAAAATGAGATTTGCAGAGTAACCAGAGAAAGAAGAGGTCACACCACTTGTGAAAGCAATCTGAGCAGGGAAGCACAGGCATTGCTGGCAGCTCAGCTCATCAGGAGCTGACGTTAATGAACCAGAAGGGGAGGAAAGGAGATAAGCCCTGGCACAGCTCTTGGTAGGATGGGGTTTCTTGCTTCACCATGGAATCCAGCCATCCCAAAAACCCAACCTAGCTCTCCTTGCTTTAGCTAATTAACCCCCAGTCTTGGCTCCAACCAAGCTTCAGCTGGTGCTGTACACTGATATTTATTTGTGCCTCCTGGCGCTGCTGAGCGACCCTACAGGGACACGAGCAAGCAGCAAGACATTTCCACCTCTGGTGCAGGCAGAGGAAGTGATATCATCCTGAGGGAAACCTGTGGATCTAAAAGATGAAGGAAATGGGATTTTCAGAATCACTCTGAGCTGAACAAGGTCTGATCTCACTGAGGTTAATTGGAGGAACATCATTACTGGGGGGCAATCCCAGCCAGGGCTGTGCAACATCAGGCAGCGCTCCCTGAACGGATGCGACGCGAAGTGTTGTCTCCTGGATCACAGCTCTTCCAGGGAATCTGGCCTTGATTAAGCTGGAAAAGCAAGTTCTCAGGGGTGACATTGCTGGTGACCTCCACAGGCTACACAGGACGCCAGAGGCAGAGCTGTGAGCAGCGCTGCAGCTCTCCTCACCCCTGGGAAATGTCTCCAAGCACAAAACCTGCAAGTGGAAAAGCTGTAAAGTGCCTGGGAGGAACAGACCTCTGGACAGGAAGGTGGGTGACTTCTGGGATAAGAAGAAGTGGTACTTTGCATAATAAAATCCCAGAATGACTCCAGATTCTCTTGATGGGCACCAGGTTTATTCTGTTACTTCCATGATAGTCGGATGTTAGGTTGCTTCTTTTCTTTGTGTGTTTCCATGGCTACTGAATGAGGCCTTCCCACTAACTCCTCTCTTGAAAAGTAGGAATTTAGACAAATTTGAGTTGTCTTGGGGGGAAAAAAATACAAACTGAGTGGATCTGGCTTGACATGCTGTTGGTTTCCACACCAAGAGGTGATTAGAACCAGAGGTGAGACCCATGGGTTAACTGGAAAATATTATTATGCTCATCCCACGTGACCTTTCCTCACCAAAACGTTAGGAAACCAAGCTGTGCGGGATGGAGCAGCCTCAGATTGCTGGCAGATGTCAGGATGAAGGGAAGGAGAAGTTCATTTCCGTCTGTGAAGGCAAGGTCACGGAGGAGCACAGCTGATGGCAGTGTGGATGTGCCACCGAACATGACAGCAGCCTGCTGCCAGGGACATTTTCTGTGCAGGCAGCACATTCCACAGCTCCAGCTCGAGTTAGGGTAAGGTTAGGTGTAAATCCAGGCTCAACCTCAGACACCCACTGCTGTCCAAGCTGTTTTTAAAGTTGTTTTCACCCTGATATTTCCGAAGAGCAGCTCCTGGAGGTGGGTGATTTCCAAAGAGGCTGATTGTACAAATGAGTGGTTGGACTGGGAAAACCTGCAGCTGGAGGAGTGGTGGGGCTGGATATTTTGCAGTGTTTGGACTGTTTGTGAGCATGGCCTGACTCAGCTGTCTGCATTTTCTCCCACACAAGGATGGATATTTCATGCAAACTTCGCCATCCTGTTCTTGTTTCCTGTGTATAAGAAATGACCCAAATGCAGAAAATCATGATGCATGAGGGGTACGTATAAGCCAGGAGCATTTTAAAGGGAAACTTTTCAGTATCTGAATTATTTAGCAGCAGAAGAGTTGGACAAGAGAAGGGAGTAGCTGGCTGATGGTAAAAACAGGCAGCTGCACTGTGGAGATGTAGTTGTCACTTACACATGGTGAGGAAGAGGAAGACAAAGACTTCCTGCCTGTCAGGTTTTGGTGGGAACCATTCCAGGGATGGGAGATGCTCTGGAGAAGGGTGAGTAGCTGGTGAGTAGCTCAACTTGAGACATGTGAGGAGATGTTTCTGTCCCATCACCACAGCCCACACGTATGCTGGGCACCTCTCCCATCTCCCCAAGCAGGACACCCCATCCCTGGGAGTATCCAAGGCCAGGCTGGATGGAGTTTTGAGCAACCTGGTGTAGTGTAAGGTGTCCCTGCCCATGGCAGGGGGTGGAACTGGATGACCTTTAAGGCCCCTTCCCACCCAAACCATTGCACAATTCCATGATTTTATGATCTCTGTTTATAACACTGCTACTGATCTTTTTACCCCTTCTCCTTTCATTGCATGCATTAATCCTTTAAAAATCAGCAGTTTCAACCAAATATGAATCACACTTTTTTTTTAACAAACGCCTTTTAAAATATACAACACTGAATTGAACAATATACAACACTGAATTAATTTCCTTTGCTTGAAGCTCCTCCCTGAAAATCAGCTCAGCTTTTTGGGGCCTGACTATTCACAAGCACAGCCTGAACCTGAGCCAGTCAAAGCTCAACAGCTCTAAAAAGTCAGCTTGGGCTCCCCTGGGAACCAGGAGCTGAGCAGGCCACATGAGAGCTACTAGAGTCCTCCTCTGGAGGCATTGCCGAGCTGGTATCTGGCTCACACATGGTCTGGACCATCCTGATGGAGGCTTGCAAAGCCTCACCATCCACACTGGATTTCAGCTGGGGATTTGTGTAGTCAGGACTTCTCTGCTGGCTCAGAGAATTCTCCCCCTCCGTGACTCTCTCTGTACTTTTCCCCTTCCTGGTGTATGTGACTCTTTTAAGACTGCCATGGACTGGGAATTCATCTTCAGATGAAGAAGAATCATCTTCAGATGATCTTCAGCCCTGAGTCTGCCACTGCTCTGTGGTCACCAGCAGGAAAAAATGCCTGAAAACATTCATCATCGTTGTGATAATTATGACTGTGATTGTTGTTCATTCCCAGGAAAACAACAGAGTTTTCTCACACAGGAGTCCCTGATAAACCAGAAGCAAATATTTTTTATTTTAACTATTTCTATCAGGAAAAACACTCACTTCTCTCTCCTTTAGGGCCACGTCTGTGGGTACCAGCACCAGGCTTTGTGTAACCCAAGTGAAAACATCAAAAGGTAAATGGGAAAGAGATGTCAGCAGTGCTTCTAATCATCTCAGGCCTCCTTTGACACATGGTTTTAATTGCTTAGACTGGAAAAAAAAAGGGGAAAAAAAAAAAAAGAAATAAACCCAGTTATGAATAATCTAATAAGCTTCCCAACCACCTGTGAAACGTGGCTCCCCAGCTGCAGAGAATCAAAGGCAGCAATAGGAAACAGAGCATTCTCCGAGGCAACACACATCCACATTAGATGCACGTCATTCCAAAGCCACAGAAAAAAAATGCATTAATGCCATTTTTGGGCTCATGGCATTCGTGCCACTCCATGAAAAAGTATCTGGGAGGAGTGTTTGTTTAAGGAGCAGCAAGAATCTGCTTTAAAGTCAAAAGGTAGAGGGGGAAGATGGAAGAGGGAGACCTGCTCCTTGGCATCCTTTCAAAAGAAAAGAACAACATCATCAGGAAAATCCCACATAGCATTTATTTGAGGAATTGCAGTCCAGCAGGCAAAATTACTCAGGAATAATTAAGTATGTTTCCCTGATATAAAGATATTCAGGAGTGAGCATTCAGGCAAAGTTAAAATGCAGAACTGTATAGGCACGGCTTTATTCCAGAAGCAATTTGTTTTCCTGGTATGAAAAGAGTGGTATTTTCACTGCATTTTGGAGCCACCCAGCAAATGTCCTCAAGAAGCTGTTTTTCATGGGAAAGAGCTGCTACACGGAGGGGAAAAAGGTAACATCCTGACCTGGAGGAGGGAAAAAAGGGAGCTGTACTTTCAAGGCTGTTTTGACATGTTTTTCTTCTACACTGAACCAGACTTCAAATACAGCTTCTTAACCACGACAGCTCAATGACCCACCCAGAGAACTCTTTTTCCACAAACAATATAGCGTCAGGAGAAGGAGGCTGAGAGGAAAAGCAAACACTCCTTAAAGCAACTGCTTTATTTGGATAGTTCTGAACCACTGGCATTGGGGGCAGGTTTTAAGTCAGTGGGCGTGAGGAGAGGAAAGCTCATGGTTTTGATTTGAAGTAGCCACATCAAAACCTGTTTTAGAGAAGGGAATGGCAGTATTTTGAAAAATACATCCTTCTTAAGGGGATGTTAGGGAAAACAATTCCATGGCCTGTTGAATGATAAAAGCCAACACACTGTCTGAGGGGGAAAAAAGAAGCCTTTAAGTGCCCTGGATAAATGCATCATATACCTTGCTTGGCTGCAGCAGTGCCTTTAGGTGAAGGAAATTGTCATTCACACGTGTTGCTTGTGGGCACAGAAGGGTCAGCCAGCAGAACTGACGTCAAAAACTTGTCCTTTCCTCCCCACCAACCTGCAGTCGTGCACGCAGTGTCAGCAAGAAACTAAAAACTGCCTGTCCCACCCTAAAGGGACCCACAGGGATACACCCACCCATCCTAGCTGGGTACCTGCTGCCAGCCAGGAGTCCCCAGGCCACTGCTGGTGCAGCCCTGATGGGTGACACTCAAAGCTGCACGCTGGCAGCCATGGGAGGTGTTGGATAACAACACTCAGGGGGGCTGTTGGAAATTAGGACATCCCTTCCAGACTTGTCCAGCCTCTAGCTCTGCCTTTCACATGCACTCCTGAGAGCTATGCTATAACCTGCTCTGGGTTTTTATTTGGTGACAGTATTTCACATCTCGTGACACCACCATACTGCCTCTCCCCCAGGTGGCTGCTCGTGCACCCAGAGAGCTCTTCCTGCTTTTTGTCAACCACCTTGCACATCTGCACAGGTGAAGAAAAGCAAGGCAGCTCTTCTGCATTTTCAGAGGCTTCAGGGCAGATGAGGAGAAGCACAGACAGCAGCAGATGGGTGACATCTCCACCCAAGTCCATGGGTGGGGTGGGGTGGCCATGGCATGGCTGGACTAACAAAGGACTTACCTGTCCTTACAGTCCTGACTTGCCAGCCCCTTTCCTGATGGACAAAGAAGTTCCTGGTTAAGGCAGCCAGAGATCTGCAGTGCTTTTCCACAAAGGTCTTTGAGGTCTGGAAATGTGTTTTCATTCCGGCGTGGAAAAAGAACCAAACTTTCCAAATGCTTCCCCAAAATGTTTTTTGTTGTTGTCGTTGTTGCCATTGAAACATCTGGTTTCAGACTGAGAAGATTGGGGTTCTCATTTAGATTCTTCTCTGTTTATAAATTGACCCCAGAAAGTCTGAACACTTTCCCATGGAAATGTTATTAATGGGACTATTTCACTGCAAGATGTTCTGGTTTGGATGAAGCAGCGTTTTCCAACAATGACAACAAATCTCATTAAAATGTTTGAGTAGCTTCAGTCTCCAAAAGCACCAAGTGGCTTTTTGAGCATCTTCAGATCCTGCAGCCTGAAACATGCAAAAACAAAGTAACATTATTGTCACCCATCAGATAGGCAATAATTTGGAATTCACTTTGCATATCTGTAATGGACCCACATCAATGGTGCTTTGTTTGCCAGAAATCCCTTACAAAAATGGAAAAAGGAAAATGCCATGAAATACCTCCAGCCTCTCAATGCCATTCAGCAAGGATCCATTTTGGTCATTAATCATCCACATTTAGGCAAGCAGTTAGAAAAGCCCAGCTGTTCCAGGCCACAATGCTTTCCTTTATTGCATTAACGCCTCCCTACTAACAAGACAACTTCAACACACGATCCCCAAGAAGGGCCAGAATGTCTTATTCCCAACGTGGTCATTGTGGCATTGTTTTAGATTGAAAAGTTCATGGAGTTAATGCCTTTTTAAGAAATCCCAGTTGAGCCTAATTATCTTGTGAGGAGTTTTGTGCAGGAGATATCTGATTTCAAACCCGCGCTGTGTTTACCCGGCAGCTCCCAGGACAGCACGGGGTCTCCGGGGAGTCTGAACCTGAGCTCATGTTCTCCCCTAAAAACCTACATGAAAAGCACAGGCTGGGAGCAATTTTGGGCACCACCCCTGCAGAGGTGCAGGTTTGGGATGGGGCTGGGTATGAAACAAAGTCTGACTTTCCAACAGGTGGGAGCTGCCTGATGCGTTTAACCTGTGCTTTAGGGCCACATCCTGCTGAAGCAGTCACCAAATCCACCTCAATCCTCTGCCTTCCAGTCATGTGCAGTGCAGAGCTGCAGCGTTTCCTCTGCTCCTCTCCAATTCAGGAGCTTTTTTCCTGCCATGAATCAGACATCCTGCTTCCAGCCTTCCTTTCCCTGATACTCACACCCACTTCTCCAGAAATGCGGTCCTTTTGTTTCCCACCACTTTTCTTCCTCTTCATCGGTGTCCAACCATTCCTGGTACTCCCAAGCCTGGGCTTTCCCAGGGGATTTGGTGCTGGGAGGGATTCAGGCACAGCTGAGCCACACCAGGCTGCTGAGAACTTCCAGGGAAAACTCAAGGTATATTTCCCTGCATCCAGACATTGCACATCTTCCCGCACAGGGCCTTGATTCCTCATTTTCACCCCAGGACAGCTCACAGCCACCCCCTCTTTTGGCAGTACCTCTCCCCATCCTTGCCTTCCAGGGACTAAATCCACCACTGTTCAAACCCACAGCTTTGGAGTGGGTTTAAAATTTCCCAGGGCGCATTCCTACGGCCTCTAGTTTCCCATCTCTCAGGAATTTGCCAGGCAAACGTGTTCCTTCCCTTTGTTTGTTTCTTCCAAGTAATTAGAGGGAGGATTGTTTGCTACCTGTCATACCTTGGTTTAAGCCATTTGGGAACAAAGTGAGAAAAGAAAAAAAAAAAAAAAAGGAAAAAGGAGAGACTGGCGGTGGATTAAGACTGCTGATTGTAGTAACAAGAGGAGGTATTTTAATGACAGGTTTAAGACTTGCTAAGTAACTGCCATGAGGATTATGAATACATTTTGTAACAGGGTAAGATTAAGAGATAATCCTTAAAAAAAAAAAAAAATTAAAATGGCAAATGGATTTTTAGATGAAAAATGAACTACAAAAAACACCAAAAGCCTTTGGAAATTTCGATCAGGAAAAGTTTTCCCTAGAAATGTTGACTTTGTTGAACATTTTCAGGTCAGTGTCCTCGGCAGGATTAAGTTGGTGTGTCTTAATTTGAGTGGAATGGTGTTGATTTATACCTCGTTTAACTTGGGCATTTTTTAAATGAACTAACAAGCTCCTTGCCAAGCAGCAGCCTGGCATCCCCAGCCACAGGGAGTGTGGTCTGCAAGGAGCAAGCTGCCTTCCTTAGGAAATGAGCTCTTGCTCCCCAACAATGCCATTATTGATACCTAAATGTCATATGGAAATTTTGAGGACACTCGGGGCCTTTCTCTTTCCTGACTCCACAAGACTTGATCTTAACCCTCGCCCAGCTGAATCTCTGGCCAGCCACTGGCATTTGGATTTGACCCTTTCATTCTGTATTCATCACGAGGAGGACAGGAAAGGCTGTATTTTCACTCTTTATCAGCAGTGGGAATGTACTGGATGTGGCACCTTCTTGGCTGTATCTACCCACAAATCCATGCAGATCTCTGCTGGTAATGAAGCAGTTTTTGAGCAAGTTTTGGGGCCCTGCAAGACCAGCTGAAGACTTGAATTCTTATGTTTGGTGAGGGACAACCTCTGCCAGCTGTAACACAAACCCAGCATTGACAGGAAGAACTCTGCCTTTCTGCTGGCCAGAAGAAACTGAGACTCTTTTCCTCACTATCTTATTTAAATTACAATTTTCCAGTACAAAAAGGAGTACAAATTTAGAAACCAGTTAAAAGTGTTTTCAGGAAGTGTTATAGGCTCTTTCAGTCAACTTGAAGCTGAGCTTCACCAGGTCTGTTTTCCAGCTGAAAAATCAGCTGCAGGACTTGGATTCCATAGTGAGAATCTCTAGTCTAAAGAATATCTGAGCTTTGTCTTTGCAAGTAACACAGTCTTTTTTCCAAGAGGGATGCATTGATATTACCCAAGAATGAGACACCTCAGGAGCCTTTCACTTAAGAGCAGTAGAGAAAAAAGCAGTCTGTGGAAATAAAAATAAGAATTAATAGATCATTTTTGGTTGGAAGAATTCTATGAGCTTTTTACAGTCTGTTAGGAGCAAGAGGTGATGATCACTGCCTGTCACACTGGGGGATAAATCCCAGCTTCCAAAGGCTGCACCCATGGATGGATCTTTACCCCATTTCAGACTGAAGCAGGACTCAAACTAAGTTGCTGCTGTGACATTACATTGCATTTTGGGTCTCCAGAAGGGTTTTTTGAGATCACATAGAGAGAAATTACAGGAAACTGATGTCAGTGAAGGATAGTGTAGCTCAAAAGGACAAAGTAGTCAGGACATTAACCTTCCTCAAGAAGCTCTGGGATCAGTGCAAGCCACCTCATGTATCAGGACAGGTTCTGTAGTGAGCTTGTGGTTAAGTGTCCAGTTAAGGTCTTTGTTTGGTCCATGGCCAGAAAGAAGCAAAAACTGATTTTTCTCCCAGAGAAATAGTTTCTTGCCAAGAATCCCCACACAAAGAAAACAAACACATGAGAAGGCACCATCACAGATACCTAGGGAGATAAGCTGCAATAACATGTGCTCTGGGCAAAAGTGCAAGGTGCAGAATGTGAGTTCATGGTCTACATGTGTTCTTCACTCTGCTTTGTTTGTTTTTGCTCAGTTTTGATGTGTTAAATTAAGGGATAGTTCATGGCCATAAGTCATCTTCTTGCTGTTGGAAGCCAAATAGTGGGATGCAGGTATCTTGCACATCAGAGACCATCTGTTTCACAGGGAGACTTCAAATGCAAGAGCGAGAACACGAGCAGTCGTTCCGTGGCTTTTCAGTGTTGAAGTAACTCCAAAGTTTCAGGAACAAAGATTGCCCTAGGTCCCAACTGCAAATTAGAAAGGGATGAAAATACCTGCTCCTCAAAGGGCTTCAGTTATTGAGATCATTAGACTACCTGGGGTGAGACTGAGTTTCTGTGATCCCACGTGCTGTAGTTGCTGCTCCGAAGGCTTTGCTTGGAGCGGGACCAGCCTGTGCAGCACACAAGGTGGTGAATCTGAAAGGGTGATTCTGCCCCCACAGTACAGGAGGAGGGAGGGAAAGATGATTCTCCTTCACCTGCCTCTTCCACACAGCCAGCAGGGGCATGCATGAGGCCAGCTGTGTCCCCTCAGATGGCTGTGGTGGTCCTCTCTCCTCCTGCCATCAAACAGGGAAGGCTCCTGTCTCCAGATCCTTTTCCTTCCTGCCCTATTTTAAGTTTCCATCTGGAATAACCCACATTTTTTTCCTAAGCTGCTTTCATCTGCTCCTTCATCAGCTATTTTTGTGACCAGAGAGGGCTGGATGGGGCCTGAGCAGCCTGCTCTGGCTGGAGGTGTCCCTGCTCACAGTGACAGACCTGTTCTAGGTGATCTTTAAAGCCCCTTCCAATCCAAACCACTCTACAGTTGTACAATTTTCATCCAAGGTGGGGTCACATATTTCCTGCTGAATGAGGCCTGGCTGCTGAAGCTCTGAGTGCAGCACACAGAGGTGGAAAATCTTGTAAAGGCACAAGCAAAGAAATGACATCATTTGGAGAAGAGATGAATGCTCTCAACAGGCACAAATAGACAAACATTTTGGGCTGGGAGGGATCTTTAAGGTCATCTAGTCCAAATCCCCTGAAATAGCAGGGACATCTTTCATCTTTAACTAGATCAGGTTTCTCAGTCCAAACTGGCTCCATCCAAGCTGGCCTTGAATGTTTCCAGGGCTGAGGCAGCCACCACCTCTCTGGGCAACCTGTGTCAGTGTTTGATCACCCTCATTATAAAAACTTTCTTCTTTATTTCCAGTCTCAATTGACCCTCTTTTACTTTAAAAAAAGTTACAAAAAGTACAAAAGTAATCACTGTTTGTCCTGGTCACAACAGGCCCTGCTGAAAAATTTGTTCTCTAAAAAATTTATCCCTTTAAGTACTGAAAGGCTGTAACAACATCGAGCTGGAGTCTTCACCTCTCCAGGCTGAAAAACCCCAACTCTGTCAGCCCATCTCCATGGAAGAGATGCTCCATCCCTCTGACAAGAGGAACTTGGGCAGCAAGACAAAGAAAAATCAAACTGTCTACAGAACTTTCCCTTGCCAAAACCCTGACGTACAGCTGTTAACATTTAGACAACATCATCCTAAAAGAGTTGTGCAGCAGTAAAATCTCAGGGTTGTCACAACCTTGCTACTTGTGCATCTGGCAAGTGTGCTGTCAAGCACCAGGCTAAAAGCAGCAGCAATCAAAGCTGGAGGATGATCAGATATTTCTGGTTTGTGTTTCATTGTGATCACCATTTCTATCTTTTTGTTTCACAACAGAGCATTTCAGGAGACTTCCAGCGGGGAAACTGCTGGAAGCCAAAATCATGTCGCTCTGCTGGGCTGCACAGACCATGGCTGGGAACCCAAATATTGTCCCATGTCTGTGAGACTGGGAGGACTGGATCAAATAATAAAGAGAAATATAATTATTTTTTCCCCCCACAAACAAACAGTGAACTTCTCAGTTTGTTATTTATGGGTTTCATAGCTTCAAATATTCTCTGGAAGTGTTTCCAAGAGGTCCACTGAAATTTTACCACGAAGATAGCTTTCCTCATAAAATTCCAGATATTCATTCCTGGTTGCTCAATATTCAGCTCCCCAAGCAGGAAACAGAGGGTTTAAATCATCAGTGGCACACTGGGGCTTCAGAGAAATTAAACTAAGAAGTTTTTTAACACGCCTCAGTTGCCAGAAGAGTTTGCATAAAATGCATACCAATAAAGAAGGCTTTCATAGACTCATCCATCACTGCACACAGGGATTGGATACATCTGTTAATTTATTTCCAATGGATAACCCAATCTGTTCAGAGCTAAAGGAAGGTCTGTCTCTTTTATGTCCACCACAACTCATAGGTACCTGTGATGCCAATGGAACCACCAGCTAATGCCCAGCTTGGCATCAAGGTTGTAGCTCTCCTGTATGTTTTCCCAAATCCAATTTAAAGTCATAACATACTTTATTAGCTGTAGACAGAATATTTAAATTCAAATTTTATTTTTTTTTTTTAAAGTTTAATCTTTTGAAATGCCAGTTGGTGATATTCAAGCCACATGTTAACCACTTGTTTTTGGGGCAGAGGCTGTACCTTAGTACAAACCTTTCTCTGTTTCTTGAAAAAACAACAATAAAACACCCTTTGCCTTTTATCCACATCTGGCTGCAGCGAAAACAGTGACCCATGG
This sequence comes from Pseudopodoces humilis, assembly GCF_049639895.1. Lineage (NCBI taxonomy): Eukaryota > Metazoa > Chordata > Aves > Passeriformes > Paridae > Pseudopodoces > Pseudopodoces humilis. Next base: position 27,644,834 of record NC_142209.1, read on the forward strand.
AATTCAAAATTTCATACTTCACTGCTGCAGGCAAAGTCCAGAGGTTACTCTTGCTGTGTTTGTAAAAGATGTAGTGCTGTCAGATGGAGATTATTGAAAAAAACACGTGGGGGTCCTGTTTCCAAAAATTATGGCATTAGCTGGTGATAAGAGACTTTTTAATGACCTCAAGCCATTTGTGGGACTTAATAGGGAATGGTTGTATTAATTGCAAGACAAGAGTAAAGAGTCCATGTGAGATCTTGAAGAGTGCCACCACCAGCAGCACAGCTCATCTGCTCTGTGTTGCAGAAGTTATACCTCTCCAAAGTCCTGAAATTCCAAGGAATTGGGTATGAATAATAAAATAAGAATAACCTTGGATACGACCTTATGCTAGAGGTGTCACAATGCCATGGTGACTCAAGCTTCCTGCAAATTCAGGGAGGGAAGGAGTTATCAGGAAGAGGAGGAGGATGAATTTAAGTTATTTTCCCAATGCTGCCATTCGTAAGTCAGCCTTCTGCATTCCCAGGAACCATCAAGTAGAACTAAAATTTGGCCTGAATTGGGAAACTGGGAGCTCTACTCCAATCCACATTCATCAAAGCACTACCATTGGTACAAGAGAGAGGTGGCCAAAGACCACCACTGTCATTTTATCATCCCTTTAGCTCATTGCTGTAGGTCTCAATCTCATCCCTCATGTTCCTGTCCTCTTATGAAAGGAGTTCCCATCTTGCTGGGCACTTTTTGGGGTGAGAAAGTACAGCCGGGTGAACACAACTCTGGAAATAAAGATGTGAGAAGCCTCTGTCAGCCTTACGGTTCCCAAATGAATTTTTCCTCATGAGTAATGAAGATGGATGATGGGGAAGTGAAGAAGGCAGCTGCCCAGGATCATGTCCTGCAGGAGAGGCTGAGCCCAGGGAGAAGGAGGGAGCAATGCCAGCACATGGAAATCCTCCCACCTTTGTCAGCAGGGAGCATCCTCTGCTCAGGTGTTCTGGAGCATCCTGAGGAAAGGCCACTGTGATGTGATTTACAGGGAATTCTGTGCTGTGATGAGCCCTCTGTGGAGCACAGACAGGTCAGGAAATGTTCTTCTACACAGTAAATGGAGGTTTTTGGAGACAGTTCCAACCAAACCCCTCTTCCATCGATTTTCCACCAATTGTGTGGGAAGAGGCAGCAAAGCAGTGGCCAGGAGTGGCCCTGTGTCCCAGGGCTGGCCTGTCCCTGTGGTGGGGTCCCTGCACAGAGGTTCCAGCAGGTGTTGGGGCACAGCAGCACAACAGCAGATCACACAGAGCTGCCCAACACGACCAGGTCCTTGCTGTGCTTCCCCCCACCACATCCACTGCAAGGTCCATGTGCTGCTCCTTAGAAGGGAAACATCCAGATCCCAAATCTGGCTTTGTCTGGGATGCAAATCCCCTCATCTTTCATGTGTGTGCAGGGAGGGGGCTGGGGAATGACTTTACAACTTTAATGACTGCAGAAAGATATTCATCTGCCGGTAGGACCTTTAGGAAGCACATTTCCTTCTGCCGTGCATGTGACTCGGGAGAACATTTGGTTGACATCTTTCTTTGAAGCTCCCCAATCATCCTACGTATCTACAAACCCCGAGCAGCAAACCATTGGCAGAAGCAGAATTTCACATTTTGATTAAGGAACAACTCATCCTGTCTGCTTTGATGCTTCCCTGTCCGTGTTTCCTGGGGGCAGGATTTCAGCACTGAGAAGGCCACTGGGCCTCATCTGTTTAAAGGGAAGGTGGCTCCCCTTTCGTGGTACAGACTTAAAGATGTTTAAGCCCTCTCCTGACTTATCAGCTTCAAGTTTCAGCACATGCCATAATAACTCCTCTGAACATGCCTGAAATAGATGCAGGATGAGGAGAGCTGCCTGCTTATGCTCATACATATGTGCTTACAAATCATCATGCACTGCAATAATTCAAACATTGACAAATGGAAAAAAAAAACCAACTCAGCCTAACAAGTAAAAAACCACTTTATAAATATAGTGCCATTATCTATTCCTGTTAGGAGGAAGATCTGGGTAATAAACTCCCTATTATTTCTTTTAAACCCCAAGCTGAGTAATTCACTCTCGTTTTAGCCATATGGGAGCTGTGGTAGAAATATTTCTTCTCATTTGCATCACCTAAGAGTTAACCTAGGAGAAACACGGAGCATACTAGTGACACCAAGCCCATGCAGATAAACATCATATGCTTTCCAACTGCATCACATGGTTTATATCAACAGTGCTGAATTCCTCCATAATTCCCAAAATTGCATTCCAACTGGTTGACATCCACATTAGCTGGATGTTAATCCAGTTAAAAATAAATGCAAATTTTGGGAAGAAAATGAACTCATATGTGCTTGGAAAACAAACCATTCCCAGTTGGCTGTCTTTTGGGAGACATCAGCAGTCTTTCTGCCCTGATCCTTTCAAGAACATTTGAGAGGATTGCTTGAAAAAAGGTGTCTTAAAAGGCCAAAGGGAGAGGAAATAGGGGGGGTGATGCCCCCTTCTCTGGAGGTGACCTTCATCCTCACCTCTAAGGTCCTGTGTTTTGCCTAGCAAGCCAAAGGGAATGGCTCTGCCACCCATCCAGGTCTCCATCCCAGGTTACGTGGATTTCCTACAGTCTTGTTCCAGTTGCAGGGAGGTGTGATTAATGAGAACAGCTTTTCTGGTGTATTAGCACAGCTTTTAAAGAGAAATGTAATCAAACTGGTATTCCTGCTTTCCTTTCCCCCCCCCAGACCTGCTTGCCCATCCGTCCATCCATCCCATTCCAGGGTTATCCATAGCAGCACCATCTGCTGAGTCCCAGGGTTACTACAAGCTCCTGAAGCCTTGAACAGGGAGGAAGCCCCAGAGCTGCCAGGGATATTCACTCCCACGTGGAGAAGCTCCTGGTGAGGACATCTGAGCCTGGTCCACTCAGCTCTTGCCCCCAGCCTCATTTACCTGCCCGGTTTTCTCCCCAGAGCTCCCAGCGTCCCACGCAATAACGCACAGCAGCATTCCCATAAGCCTGGGAGGGGGCTGGCCCATGCTGGGATGGAGTCTGTGTCCCTGATTACAAGTGCTTTAATGTCCACTTCCCCACTCCTTTGATCCTGCCCATGGCATGCAGAAGAAAGGAAAATCTGGCTTTTGTCTGAAGCACATTTAACCCTGCTGCCCAGAAATGGGACCTTGTCAGTCAGTGGATTTCATGGGTGGATGAATGGGATCACAGCAGTCTTCAGTTCATTAAAAATAAAAGGCCGTCCTAGCTCTTACTTTAGATCTAGTAGGAAATTAATGCATTTAATGTCAGACCTTAATGGCAACAGAACATGGTATTATTACTTTTATAAGACAAATACAAGCAGTAGCTAAATAGCTCATCAGCTCCCGAGCTGCAGTGGAGTTCAGACAAGCTCCTGCTGCCCAGCTGGTACAAAATCCCCAGTAATAGACCACAGATGGTACCACTGTAGCCAGGGGTCGAGCAGGCATGCTGCTAAATTGGCCTGCAAACAGCAGCTTGGACCTTGGGATTGCATGTCCCTGTCTCCAGCCAAGATTTTCTGAGGAGTTTGATGTTGGGAGCCAAACCTGGCTGCTGTTTTTTGTTGTTTTTTTTTACTTTAGGAACTCCAGCCTGATTTCAAACCTTCTGTAGACAATTTTTCCTTAAAGAAATGAAGCATTTCTCAGAGAAATGCCCATGTCTCTGCATCCTTTTATAGCAGATGCTGATCAAAGTGCGAGAGAGAGTCCCAGTAAACCCAGTGGTGTTGTTGAGCTGTGGGCTGGTGCATTTAAACATAGTCCTCCAAAAACCTTCTTTGGTGTTTGCTGCTGGGAAAGTCTGCAGCACAGTGTCCTCTCCTGAGAGGAAATTGTGCCAGAAACAGGATGGATGGATAAAACTGAGCCCTCTGGACTTTTAGTGCAGACTCAGGAGAAGAAAGACTCATGTGCACATAGTTTGGAGGGATGGACAGGTCCAGCTGCCTCTGGAATACACCCATGGCACGTTGTTGGGATTCCACTCTCCTGAGTCTGTATTGCTGCATAACCTCATTTATCCACTACCACAGACATAAAAGGTGATGCTGATTTCAAAACAGAGGCAAAACAACAAGAGGGATATTTTTGGGCTTAGGAAGTTTTCCATTCAGGTCCCTCCAAAGGCACCATAGCACATATCTGAAGAGCACCAGCCCCTCTCCCTGCACTTGGTGGTGCACTGCCAGTTGTGTTCAAATCACCAAAATAAAATAAATCCCTCAACAGCATTCAGAACCAAATGTCATTCCCTTGCTCATGCCAGCAAGGATGGAGTTTCCCTGCACCAAACTCACTGCCAGTGGTGAGGTGTAATGACCAGAGAGACTGCTACCAGGAGGAAGACTGGGGAAAACTGGAAAAGCCTTCATGGTATGCCTGTCATATAGAGGCTGGAATAATCTCTATATTATTATGATAATATAGAATATTATTATAATACCTCTCTGAAATTTCCTGGCTTGCTGTGTGCACCCATGGGGGATAAGCATCTTCTTCCTGATCTGCTCACTGATAGAGTCACTTAACAGATAAAGAGAACCCCAGGTGCATCCAGCAGACGGAGTTAAAGCTCTTCCAGCCATAAAACAGGCACTTTGAGTGTAATTATCCTCTGGGCCTGTCCCAAGGGATGTGGTTGACTCTCATCAAAGGTTTCCAGCCAAGATGGGGTGTCAGTCCCAGAGCATCGCTCGGCTCCTGCACGTGGGCTCCACACTGCAGGAGGTGCAGGCAGCCAAGAGCAATCCCCTGTGATCTTAAAACAGGCAGCTCCAGGAGGCATCTGATCTCTGAGTTCCAGTGTTGATATGTCAGCACTGAGTTAAGCTGGAGTTCAAATCTTCCCAGCAAATCCAGCAAGTGCTAACAGTTATTGATGGTAATTAAGGCACCGAATGTCTGACTGCAGGAAGGCTGTGGCTGGACAAGCAGGGCTCAGCCTGGCACTGAACAGCAGCATTAAAAGGTGATGCCTAATCCTTCCTGTAGCCCTACCTGGCATCTGTGGAGGTGAGAGGAAGGTGTCTGTCAGCACTTCCTTCCTGCATGTAGATCTTTCAGTGACAGTAGCATCTCTCCTGTGCGCTTTAATTGAAATTTGCTAAAACATCTGATTCGTGCTTAGCCTAATTATGTTAATCCTAAAACAAATAATCCCAGCTCTTATGCTGCCAAACTGTAATTTTGCTGTTATTTCAAAATCAGAGAAAATGGGGCTGGAAGGGGGTTTGTGAGTTTACATGGGTGCCAAAAGCTCTCTGAGCCATGCCTGGGAGGTGGAGGTGCCTTGTGTGGGTTTACAGCAGTGGCAAATGCAAAACCCATGCCAGAACATCCCTAAATCTCTTTTACAGATTTTAACCTAAGTCTCTTTTGCTGCCTATGATTAAGCCAATGATTTCTTTCCTCGTTACTCGGTGGACACAAAACCAGTTTATAAATTTCCCCTCTGTCTAAATATTTGAGTTAAAATGTCATGTCTTCACCCTCCAGCCTCCCTTTTCAGGACAGCATGAGCTTGGTTCTTGTCATTTTCCTGCAGAAATCACATTTTCTACACCTCTCATCATTCTTTGTTCCTGCAGTCACAGTTTCTTTCCTGCTCTCCCCAGCTGTCCTAGAGAAGTGCCAGGGTCTACCTTTTTCCACAAAAAGAATCCCATTCTTTTATTTCAGATGGAACCTCACTTTGTTCAGGCTGTGGCTCTAATTTTGTCCACAGAAAGGTTTACAGCACCTCTTGCCTTGTCACCACCTAAGGGTTGTTGTTTGAAATTGCTCTCAGTATGAGGGAAATTTATTTTGTTTTGCTGTTATTGTTGGATTTTATGAATAAACCAGCAAAGAGAAAACCCAAATAACCCCCCTTCTCTGGCTTTCCAAACCACCTCCAGTGTTCAATGTCGACACTGAGATGGGGAGGTTTTCCCAAAAATTACCCAGCACCTCCAGGCTTTGGCTTCCTCTGATCATTCCCTGAATGATTAGTCTTGATGATAGGAAAATGTGCTTTTATTTCAAGCTTGGGCTCACCCTGAGGAATTGGGGCTGTTGCAATCTCGCTGGGTGAGTGTGAGGATGAAGGAGGGCTTCCCACTGCTGCCTCAAAACGAGTCCCACGTGTGCCCAGCCAGACAATAGTCCTTGGCCATCACAGCATAAACCACCCAGCCCCCTGAGAGCTTCCAAACCCTGACCAAACACCTCGTGCACACTGACAAACCATCTCTGAATAAATTCCCTTCAGCTCTTCTGCAGCCACGAGGGCGCTGAGGTTGAGGGGAACCTCACGGTGAGGAGAATCATTTCTGAAAACCTGCTTTTAAAATAAAATCAGGTCTGTTTGTGAAAGGGGTCATGTGCCAGCAGGCAGTGGGCATTTCAGCCTTGTGACCCACTGCTAGAGCAGCATCTGGTAAGAGAAAAAGCTGAGGAAGAAAGTAAATAATGTAATACTACTCTTGTGAATCACTGCTACACTGTGGGAGTAAATACACAGAGGAGTAAATATTACACAATATTGCATTTGGAATGAACTTTTCCAAAACAAAAGAACCTAGCCTGCCACTGGAGCTCCTCAGAGCTGGGTCCTCTGTGTCCACAGCACTGAGTGGCCGCAGATGTGTCTCAGCATCTGTCACGTGTGTTTTTAACCCAAGCAGGAGCATGTCCCTGCCAAACTCTCCTGTTTTCCTGGCTACAGGAGCACCAGGCAGAGCCTAGCAAGCCTTTACCATGGTTTTGATGTACAGCCATAAGCCAGGTTCGCCTGGTTTGCAAATCACAGTGAACTCCAAGCTGTAGTTGGATGAGTCTCATGTTTCCCACCAACTAACAATAACACTAATCCACTTTAAAAGCTTCACTCTTTACCACACACTCAAAAATCATCCTCTTGATTTTGGTTTTTTTATCCCTTTGTGCAATAGTAGAATATCCCAGAGCTAAAAGCCATGTTTGCTTCCAGGGAACAGCAACAACAAAAAGTCTTAATTGGGTTAATTAATTCCATGTGCATATCTGGAAGGACATTCATCTCAGCAGCTGGTTGAGGTGCTGCTCAGTGAAACCTGCTGTGGGCACAGCCTTCTGGGCTGGGGCTTCTCCTGGGTTCTCCCTGTGCCTTAGGCACCACAAATGCAGCTGGGGCAGGTCAGAAAGGAGATTCTGAGTCCTGGAAACATGGACATGGGAGGGAAAACCCTGCTGAGGCACTCGAGTGCACAACTGCTGGGTCCTCAGCTGCCTCAGCCCTGCCTGGGCTCCTCTGCAAGGGAATACCTGAAGACTGAAGCTGAGTTTTGGGATTCACCAAGGTGAGATGATTTTAGGATGATGGGAAAGACCGATGCACACAAGGAAACACGCCTAAGAATAAAGAGCACACCTACAGCTGTATCAGGTGGGAGAAAAACGCCAGGCAAGGAGCCAAAATCAAGACAAAAAGATGCTTCCCTGTGGTATAACATGCACAATTAGGTCTGTGTCAAGGGTAGCAGGTGAGGATCTATGTTGCTCTGAAGCTCAAAGAAACCCTAAAAGCCCAGTAAACCATTCCTATATGACAGCCCCTAAATTCCAAGACATGACCTACTTTCTGTCTTCAAAGATACGTCTGTGGCCTTTCTTCCCCTGTCACCATCCTTGAAAAACCTGTGTCAAGCCAGCCACAGCTCTCCCATTGGGAATGTGCTCGCCTGCCATGTCCTCACACAGGACAAATGCATTTTTGGGAGGCCAGGGAAGAGCATGGGGTGAGAGCAGTCCAAGAGCAAAAGCCATGGACCCACGCTGCTCCACCACTAAATAATCTGTGCTGCTGGGGATTGGCTTTTCCATGAACCACCCCCTAATTGATGCAGCTGGGCCCTGCTCTGATTCCAGGCCTGCATCTCAGCCCCAGCCTCATGCTGCTCCCTCAGACATCACTGCCATGCATTTCAACAGCAGCAGGACTGGACCACGAACACCCACCTTCACCCAGCCTCCAGCACAGGGGGGAGTTAAAGCTGTTCTGCCTCTGGTTTTGCCCTTTTTCCTTCCCCTGCCAGAAAAAATCACACCTGGAATGCCAGCAAGAGCCACTGCACGTGCCATGCACAGCCCTCAGCACAAAGATGCAGGAAGGGCATTTTAAGGGAGGTTTAATGAGAGTATAATGAGTGCTTTCCAGCATTAATGACACGGGGAAGGTTTCAGATGGAACCAGCAGTGTGCTGCATTTTCCAGCCTGCCACACTCTATGGAAAACCAGCCTGAGCCCAAACCTTGCCACCCCAGCTTTGATGTGGGTGATCAGTGTGCCCACAATTTCTCCTGCTGTGGCCATCCAGCACTACCATCCACAGATGTCCCCTCTTCTTCTCCTGTCCTGAGGAATCTCTCTGGTTTCAGGTGGCAGCAACTGAACGTTTGGCACAAGGGATGGCGGTCAAAGCCATCAAGACCACAAAGACGTGCTCTTCAGGCCCCCACATCTCAATCCAAACCACTTTGCTGCTCCCTGGCATGCTGCAATGTCAGTTTACACTCCTTCTCCTTCTCCTTCTCCTTCTCCTTCTCCTTCTCCTTCTCCTTCTCCTTCTCCTTCTCCTTCTCCTTCTCCTTCTCCTTCTCCTCCTCCTCCTCCTCCTCCTCCTTCTCCTTCTCCTTCTCCTTCTCCTTCTCCTTCTCCTTCTCCTTCTCCTTCTCCTTCTCCTTCTCCTCCTCCTCCTCCTCCTCCTCCTCCTCCTCCCTCTCCCTCTCCTTCTTTCTCTTTCTCCTCTTCATTATTTTCAAAATGCAGTAATATTTGCAGAATTTGGTTTAATGAGCAAAACCATTCATTTTCCTACTTCTGGTCTTCCACAGGAGGACGTGAGGGGGGGTGTCTGCACAGCTGCAGCCAGATCTGAGTTGTCTTTCATTTCAAACCCCATCATGAAACAATAAAATGGGTTTGTTGAAAGAGTAGAGCCGAACAATCTCCATGAAGGCAGCTCCTTAGGGCCAACCTGCCTTTCTCAGAGGCACTGACACATTGCAGCTTGGGAAAAGTCAAATTGGGCTGAATTGGTGTGAATTCTGTGTGACTGTTGAAAAAATGGACTTGAAATCCGTGGTTTTCTTCTGCAAATGGCATTTTTCCTTCTCTAAAATCACTTTTGTTACAACCACCCACTGAAACATGCTTGGTGTTTGACTGTAGATGTATTGAGTTTTTGAAAGCAGCTGATTTAATGAAATTAGTTCTATTGAGATTTAACAAGTTTGTAACAAATATCTCAGTAATTTCTTGCTGAATTGAAATGAAAGCAAGGGTGTTGTATTTTTTGCCCTGCTATGATGGCAGGAAAAGGGAATAAACACAGCCAGAATCAGGCCCAAAGGTTTCTGATATATTTTAGAAACTTTCTGGCTAGACTTTCCTTCCATTTCACCTGGTTTTTGCATCCCAGAAGCCAGTAAAGAAAAGTCTTTATATGAGAGAGCAGATCAAGCCTGGGCTGAAGAGCCAGATGCCATTTATTCCCAGTCTGGCAAATGACCCCAGAGTACACGGCAAAAAGTGTGAATAAAACGACACAGACCTCCTCACCAGAGACCAGTGAGTCTGTTTATTTATTCAGCTCATACAGTCCTTGTTTTATACTTGGATGCATATGAATAACAACACAATTTTAAGGCTGTGCCAGCTGGTTTGTTTAAGACTGTAACTGCTTCTGAAGCCAGGGCATGTTGAAAGGAGGGGAAACTCCTTCCCACGATGAAACCAACCCACCCACCAGTCCCCATCAGAGAGCCTTGGCTCCTCTTTCCCTGCCCTCATCCTTAATGAACCCTCCTCACTCTTTCAGGCGCTTTGCAGATGATGTTAAGGTACTTGAAGAGCTTTACACAAATGACCAAATATATTTTAATTATTTCCTTTTGTTTTTTAAACAATACTTCTAATAGATCTACCATGCTGTGAACTGAACCATTTTTTCCCCATGGTTTTGCTCCTTCCTTGAACAATTTTTTCCACTGCACATGCATTCAGCTGGACCCATCTCCTTGTCCTCTTCTTCCTGTTCTCTGTATCTGTCTCAGTACAGAACCCTCCTTGCCCCCAGATATTTCTTTTTCAATGCCAAGCTCAGGATCCCAGCAATGATGCTAAGTAGGAAAAAATAATTACTTTTGCTATTTGACATTTAAGAGCTTTTAGGAGATGTGCAGCTACAGGAAAGGTCCAATTATCAATAGCTTTTACTTTTTTCAGCTCCTTTAAGCATTCTTTCCACCCATGGAAGCACACATCCCTTTCCATGTCAGCCTTTCATGCCCCCAAACAAGGCAAGAGCCTTGAGGCCATGTTTTTTTTTCAATGTATTAAATAGGCAACTTTCCCTTCCCAGCTTTCAGCAGTTTTGGGATGCAGGGATTTGACCTGGACCAACCATTTCATCGCATAGGATGTGTTTTTCTGGCAATTTTTCCTGGCAATCCCAGCAGCAGCCCAGAGCCACAGGCCTGCCTCACTGTCCTCCTGGTCCTTGGGGTGACAGGCACCACCTGCCCTCACAGCACAGCCCATTCTGGCTTTTCTGCTTCCTGTGATGGGACCAGCAGGACAAGGGAGCAGATGAAACCAGCTGGGCATGACCCACCCTGGTGTCTCCCATCCACACCACGGGGGACTGACCCTGCCAAGATCATCTGGCTGAACTTCCAAGCAAAATTCTTGGATTGGGATCATTCCATGGAGCAACAACAACAGCAAATGCCCTTTTTCAGGAGGTTGCACCCAACCTGGTCAGGGTGGAGCTGGGAAAAAGCATCAGAGGAACTGGTGTTCACCAATGCTCATGGCCAGGGGAAAAGGCTGGATCAGAAATTTTTTTTTGTTCCCGCTTATCCCTCACTTACTAATGCAGAATTTCTGGGGCTTATAATGTTCTTCTGCACTATTCCACATTAGGCTAAGCCCATAATGAACGTGGTGTAAGATGTACATGGAGCAGCACATTATGAGCAGCTCTGATTGACGGTGCCGTGCAGTGATGACAGCTCTGTGTTTTGCTTTCATTTTTGGAGACTAAGTGGCTTACATGTGGTCCCATTTAAAGGATGTCTGGGTGGCAGCTGCTTTCTCCTCTGTGCTTATGAGAGGGAAATGAGCTTTTCAGTCCCAAAATGCTGCAAAAAGAGGGGTTATGTAAAAAGGCTGCATGCAGCAATTGAAGGGGAAAATATCCTCTCCAGACAAAGTGACTTCCTGCTTACAAAACACAAATGTTTTGGACATTGCTCTGAAATGCCACGCAAAATTTTTGATGTTTTCCAGAGCAATGTCCAGCTTGGGATCAGGGTGATTTTTTGAGAGCACTGTCTTCAAAGAATGAGGCTACTTTGAGGTCGCACATCTGGAATTGAGGGCCTGTTTCCCAAATTTCAACCTGCCTCTTTAAACACCTCATGTTTAAAGAGTGCCCACAGCAGCATCCTTCCAGTGATGGGCAGCCCATTGTCCTTGTCTGACAGGCAGCCATGTACCTGTGACTTCTTTCTTTTCCATTTCCAGACACTTTGCACTTTGGAAACAAGGCAGCACTGAAAAAAATCAAATCCATATAAGAGTTAGGATGGGGAAAAGCAACTGTAATTTTAAATGCAGGAAAAGGGATGAGATGGTTCAGTTTCTGGACAAAAAAGGGAGGAATGATACTCGTCTGGGAAATTTTGTGAGCAGTTGTGGTTCAAGTTGTGCCAGGGGAGGATTAGATTGGATATTAGGAAAAAAAAAATCTTCACTGAAAGTGTGGTCAGGCATTGCAACAGGCTGCCCAGGGAAGTGGGGGAGTTGCCACCCTGGAAGTGTTCAAAAAGCGTGTGGATGTGACAGATGGGGACATGGTTTAGTGGTGGAGGTGCCAGTGTTGGGGGAATGAGTAAAAATAGATGATCTTAGGGGTCATTTCCAACTTTAATGATTCCGTGTTCCATAAAATGTCTCTCTTCATCAGGGCCAAGGGATCTTTATCCTTATTACTGTGTGAGGGTACCTGAAACCCCGTGTGGAAGCCCATGGTGAGAGCCACAAACTCCTCCTTCAGTTCTCCCTACGGACCATGCTTGAGTAGGACCTGACAGCACAGAGCTCCTCCCTTTCCTTGGACACTGGCAAACAACATTTTCATCCCTTTTCCTTTCCTATGTCATGGGCTGTCCCCTCAGCTCAGCATTCCTCTGCAGAGGGGAAGCCAAGGGCAATTGAGGGGCTCTTGGTGTGCTTTGGCACCAAGCAGCAGAGCTGAGGAGGGAGTGAATAAGCAAAGGAGTCCTGCCAAGACAAGATGGTCACTGTAAGTGGAGTTTGTGGCCTGCAGTGACAAAGTACGAGGAGGTTGCCAACAGAGGGCTGACCCAGCAGAATGTTGGTTTATTTATACATTTCAGCCTGTGCCGAATGCGGGCACTGTGCTGGATTCCCCGGGAGGGGAGGGGAGGAGGGTGGGAGGAGAGAGGGCAAACCGTGTGATGAAAAATATACCCTGCAAAATACACGTGCTAGGGCTGCACAGCTGGGACATGGACACAGAATTCCAGGGAGAAGATCTGCCAGGGGATGCCCAGAGGTCTTTACTTCCCGCTCAGGAATCAGAGCCTGACATTTCTGAGCTGGTGCAGAGAGTATTGATTATGTCTGGCACCCAGGAGGAAAATGAGATCCTTACTCCTTGCATCCCCCCCTGGATGTGGATGTTAAATGTCACACTCTGTCCTGCACCCACCTCCATCACTCAGGACACAAATGACAGCAAATTCTCTCCCCTGTGATGCCAAAGATGAGAAGTTCTACTGAACCTCTGTCATTTAAGGGTCCTCATATTTGGGATAAATTTCCCTCTCCTTTCAGGCACCTCTGTCATACAAAGGGGAGGAGATGGGGAGGGAGATTTGGTGGCTCTGCTATGGAGCCCACACCAGTTTGGGTCCTGCTTCTCGCACATTTAAAAGAATAAACCAGATGTTCCCTTGGGATTTTTGTTTGCAATGTTGCTTTTTCTTGTTGTTAGCCTGGGTGCTCTGATAAGCCGAGTCTGTGAAGGAATTAAACATGAGAATTTGTCTTCAGCTGGCACAAGTTTGGGTCATTCCTGTCATACACACAATGTACCTCAAATGCTCCTTAGGTAGTCAGAAAACAGTGTCTGCATGAGTGAATTTGCTTTTTTATTTCTGTCTGTGGGGTTTTTTCAGCACTTGAAGGCAGGCATAGGGGGGAGGAGGTCTCTCTCAGGCTCCTTGCTTCTGTCTGCTCCCTAAATAACACATTAATCACCTCGACATTGTAACTGAACTCCAGGCTGCTGCCTTCTGCCTTGAAAAAATGCACTTTCCTCTCTGAAACATCAGTATCTGCGAAGCAAGGCTGTTGTTGTGGTGTTCTTCTGAAATCTGACATAGTCAGGGGAGTGTCTCCTCTTGGGAGCTCTGCCTGGGTCCAAGGGCTTGTCTGAGGAATGAATAAAATCTTCTCTGCTGATAAGCTGAGGAGGAGTGCAGTGCCTCGCTCCTCAGCACACCTAACCTGGATGAACCTTGTGTTATGATATAAACAAGCCCTGCTTTGGTTCAAAGCAACTGTTTTTATTGTTCAAACTGACTTTTGACACTTTTCACCCTGACCCCATTGCATTGCTGCCCACAGCACCATTAAAGGGTTATCTAATTCCACTCCAGGCCGTGTGGGTTTCTCAAAGTGCAGAAAATGTCAGGCAGAGATGGATCACAAATGGTCCAAACTGAGTATTAAGCTGTGTGTGAGGAAAACATCCTTCTCCTGACAAATCCCAGACCCATTCCAGCAAGGTTATTGACAGAAAAGCCAAACCAAAGCACGGACAGGGATCTCAGAAGGGTACAAGAGTGAGGAGGGGGCAGGCATGGCCTCAGAGTGTCCTGAGGAACTGTGGTGGCCACAGGCTGGATAATAATCCCCTGCATAATCAGGGAACCTGTCCTTCTCGCAAAAGAATCGAGAACAAAACTGAAAAGTGATTTTAGAAAATGAGTTTTCATCCAGGTCTTGGGAAAAAATAAATGGGGAGGGAAAATTGCCAGCAAAAGCTTTAATGAATGTCTGCTGGGATGAGGAAAAGCACATGTCTGCATGGTGTCAGGGCAGGGGCTGGTAGAAAGGGAGAAAGGGGCAAAAGGGAGAAGGAGGAAGCTCAGGGGAAAACTGGAAGCAGACACAGGACTCTCAGAGGTCCTGTTTGCTCAGGGTGATGCTGAAAGTCACTCAGCTCTCCCCTTCCTTGTCCCAGGCTTGCAAACCTTGATGTCAGGTGGCAGCTAAAATTGCTTTCTCTGGACTGACAAGCCCACTCAGCTGCAGGGCTGGAGACTGAGACATTTGGCAGGGAATTGTCACTTACTGTGGGTGAAAGGCTGCTGGAGTGAGAGATGGCTGGTTTAGCCTGGTGACCTTTTGTGGAAGCAAAGGAGAAAAAATATCAATAACAACATGGTGTCTGTAACAGAAGGAGGCAAATGGAAATCTGGAAGATACTGGGTGGGTGTTCTTTGGAGAACTGCTTCCCCATGGATGCTCCTGCAGCAAAGCCTCTTGCCAAGTGCCAGGTAAACCAAATCCTTTTGTCCCTTAGAAGTGGCAGGGGATGTAAGGCAGGATTCCTTGAAATCTGAGTGACTCTGACACCTTCCTGGGGATACTGAGGGCACAGCAGGGAGGTGTGCAAGGAAAGCCCAGAGTCAGGGGCACAAGCACGCACTTGTCTGTTGTCACAAGTCATGAAATTTCTGCTTCTCAACCTCACCAAACCTGCCTCAACCAACCTTCATTTGGCTCTGAGCATGGAAAGATGGCTCAGCAGGTTTTCACCGTGGCAATGCCATCATTCCTAATGATGTGCTGTTGAAAATTCCCCCCTTCACCCTTCCCTCTTTATGCTTCAGTGGGCATTGCTGATTCTCACACTACCAGGCTGGGAAGGCTGAACAGAGATCAGCACACTTGGAGGGAGCAGGGAACAGATTTTCCTCACCATTTCTTTCTTTTAACACTAAAAACGTGCTAATGCCTCCAAGCTCACGGCTTCCTGCAGCCAGGTCTGTGTTTGTGGTTAGTGCTGAAGTTCACCCTGCTGACAAATTCCACTTCGCTATTTTTAAATTCAAATACCAAAAAAGAAGAGAAAAAATTAAAATTAATAGAGATGATTATGTAGAGCAGGGAATAAGCCAATCCTTTCCACATTTGATGAAGATGAGACCAGAAGTTACGACTGTGATGATGCTGCTGCTGCTGCCTGAAGGTGGATGATCCATGTGATCCATGTAAAGCAGGTGGCTGCACTGCAGGGCCCTTCTGCCCAAAAATTGGATTAATAACCCTTCAGAAATATTATTTTTTTTAAATGTGCATTAGCAGAAGCTGAAATGAGCTGAAATGAACTCGGGGAGCGCCCAGGGAGCATTCACATCCCAATGGGGTTGTGCAGTATTAAACTGGCAGCATTTATTGCTTCAGGGCAATGTCTGTGGAGCTCCAGGTGCTGACCTGCTATGGACCCCTTGCTGCCTTGCTGGCCACTGCTTCCCTGCTGTTTTCCCATCTGCTGCACACAGACAAACAGGAATTGCCCATTCCCTTATTGCCAGCAAAGACCTGCTGGCTGTGTGACATTCCCCTGGTGCAGAGGGGCAGCAGAGCCACTCCAGCCCCCTCTGCTGCATTTAATTCTGCCATTTGTGCAGCACCAAAAGTGTACTCAGAGGCCTGAGTGCTCTCCTGGCAGGGCAGCTTCTCTTAGGGTATGGCCAGGCTGTCAAAAAAACCCCACTAAAATGTGGTTTTACCCAATGTGAGGCTGTTCAGAGACTGCTCCAGCTTCCAGGGAAGTGCAGATTCACTCAGCTGTGCTGCCAAGTGTGTGCTGGGATCTGCAGCAGCACAAGAGAGGGAAAGGATTTGCTGCTGTCCCAGGCACTAACACTGCTTAGCCAATTTGTGTCAGCATCCTTTGGTTCTTGATCCAGGTTTCAGCAAAGAAAAATACCTCACATACCAGTTATTACCACCATTTTTATTTTCTTCTTTGGAGTAAAAAGAAATGTTGAAGTTTCCCTCAGCTGAGTCACAAGATGCTGGAAGTGCAGCTTTTATAATAGGCAAATAATGCAAAAATTAACAGTCTTCTCTTTTCTTAGACATTCTAATTTTTCACAAAACTGGCGTGGCTTGAGCCAAATTTGCCAGGGGAAAAAAATATCCGGCTCCCAGAGGTTGGAATGGCAATGTTTTCCTGAGCTCTGAGTCAGAGCCCTTGATAACAGGGAACCAATGACATGTTTGGAGCTGCACAATCCAGAGGCCAAGCAGCAGCTGGATTGCTCAGCTCCAAAGAAATCCCTGGTTCCAAAGGGCAGCTCAGTGCTGCTGGCCAGAGCACAGGCTCCCTGTGGAGCAAGTCGTCTTGTGCTGCTCAGGGGCAGCTCAAATGGAAGCAGAAAGTTTCCAGGGCCCCTTCCAGATGCCTTCTCCATGGCTTCATCTTCCCTGAGAGGGTGGGGAGACCCTGGCACAGGGTGCCCAGAGGACCTGTGGCTGCCCCATCCCTGGAAGTGCCCCAGGCCAGGTTGGATGGGGCTTGGAGCAACCTGGGATAGTGGAAGGTGTCCCTGCCATGGTAAGGGGTGGAATGAGATAAGCCTTAAATTCCCTTCCAACACAAACCATGCTGATTTCATGATTTTATAATCCTCTCCAGGACATCTCAGCTGCATCCATGCCAATAAATGAAACAGGATCTGAGCCAAGCATCCCACAGATGCCTGTGCCAGCCTGAACTTTTACACTGCTCACATCCTGCTGCTCTGCCACCACAGGGGCTGCCCAGAGCTTCTGCAGAGTGCTCAGCATGAGCAGAAGGAAACACAAACCATGGAGAGTGTGGCTGTTGTCAGGTTCAACAAGGCCAAGAGCTGGACCCTGCACTTGGGTCACAACAGCCCCCTGCATGGCATTTTTAACTTTTCACTTGTGCAATGGCACCTTTTTACACCCAATTAGCTCTGATATGCAGGGGAATCCATTAAATCCAGCCCAGAACCCAATAAGATACCTCTTAATGCACAACTAAAGCTGCTTAGGGATTCTCCAGGGGGTTGGTGGGATTTGCTGTCCACAGCCCAGACTGGGCACAGGAAGGTTTGTTCCTTTGAGGCCGCTTGGCTGGAGGCTCTGACAAATGCCTGGATGGTAAGGAAATGTAAACCAGCCCCAGGTGCTACCAGGGTTTTGCCAAGACTCATCTGTTCCCCTCCAGGAATTCTGCCACCGTGGTGCTCAGAGCCAGCCAGGAGCAGATCCAAGGGGCACCCTGGAGGCTGCCTCAGCTCCATGTAACCCAGCACCTTCCCCTCAAGCCACAAATGCCCAGGGTGCTTTTCCTGTCCTTCTTTCATTTCCCTTTCTCTCCTCTTTCAGCAGGGATGACAAATAATGTTTTAAGCTCATCGAGGAAATGACCTCATATTTTAAGTTCTTTCCTGGGGCAGCTTTTAATATTTAAATGTATGTGTGTGCTTTTCTGCTTCTTTCTTCTCTCCTACACATCCGATAAACAGTTTTCCCCCCAGAAAGGAGCAGAGGGTGATATCATAGCTCACTGAGTGCACTTGTTGCTCCAGCCCTCCTTGTGTTTCTGAGGGCTCACTCAAATTTCACTGAAGCTGGCTCTATTTCAAAGCCTGGGATGATGGATCACTGGGCCAGGTTTCTCCTCTTGCCATTCCAGAGGTATATAGGGCAGGAAAATTAATAATGCTGTGATTTTGCTGGGGAATGTTAAACACTAGCAGTCATGCACTCTGGGGTGTTGGGGGGAAAGAAGGAAGTGGCGGAAGGAAGGAAGTGGCGGAAGGAAGGAAGTGGCGGAAGGAAGGAAGTGGCGGAAGGAAGGAAGGGAGGAAGGAAGGGAGGGAGGGAGGAAGGAAGGAAGGAAGTGGCGGAAGGAAGGAAGTGGCGGAAGGAAGGAAGTGGCGGAAGGAAGGAAGGGAGGGAGGAAGGGAGGGAGGGAGGGAGGGAGGAAGGAAGGAAGGAAGGAAGGAAGGAAGGAAGGAAGGAAGGAAGGAAGGAAGGAAGGAAGGAAGGAAGGAAGGAAGGAAGGAAGGAAGGAAGGAGGGAAGTGGCGGAAGGAAGGAAGGAAGGAAGGAAGGAAGGAAGGAAGGAAGGAAGGAAGGAAGGAAGGAAGGAAGGAAGGAAGGAAGGAAGGAAGGAAGGAAGGAAGGAAGGAAGGAAGGAAGGAAGGAAGGAAGGAAGGAAGGAAGGAAGGAAGGAAGGAAGGAAGGAAGGAAGGAAGGAAGGAAGGAAGGAAGGAAGGAAGGAAGGAAGGAAGGAAGGAAGGAAGGAAGGAAGGAAGGAAGGAAGGAAGGAGGAAGGAAGCAAGGAAGCAAGGAAGCAAGGAAGCAAGGAAAAGGAATTTTCATAGGGATATGAGCTGTGTTATCTAGCTCCCACTTTAGCCAGTGGAGAGACACTGGCACCTCCCTGGTGCAGATTGTAGATTTTCACAACTTTTCTGGAGATTTAGAATAATCACAGAATCACAGAATGGTTTGGGTTGGAAGGGACAAGATCATCTTGCTCTGCCAGGGTCAGGGACACCTTTCACCAGACCAGGTTGCTCAGAGCTCCATCCAACCTGACCTTGACACTTCCAGAGGTGGGGCATCCAAGGCTTCTCAGGTGTCAGTGCCTCACCATCCTTGTAATAAAGAAATTTTCCTAATATCAAATCTAACCCTGCCCTCTTTCAATTTGAAGCCATTCCCCTGCATCCTGTCACTACAAGCTCCTGTAAATACTCCCTCTTCCTCTTTTCACTGAGTACAGATGGAGCACAGTGAGATGAAATCTGCCCAGCTGCCTTAGCTGAGGGCCCATTAGCAGTTTATGGGATAAAAAGGAATTAAACCATCCTCTCCCACATCTCTGAGCTTCATGGTCACTGCCTCAGAGTTCCAACCTTCAGCCCCATCCAGATCTCAGTAAAGGGCAGTTCCTGGGCCACCAACAGAGAAGCACTTGCAGAGCAGAGGTTGGGGTACAGTGGTACTCAGCATTTCACTGGGCAGATAAAGGCCTTTCCAAGAAAAGATAACTTCAAGCAGAACATATTTCAGGGCTGATTATTATCATGGCTACTGCTGTCCTGAGTCTCTTCTGCTGCATAAAGTAGGGAATATTATGCAGGTTTGCAGCTTTTCATTTGCAATATCCCTCCCAGGCCAGCAAGGCAATGTTCTATTAAAAGGCACATGGCACTTTTTAAAGGCTAGTTATCACAAACCACTAGATTTCTTCTGATCCTGTCCAAAGTCCTTCTATAAAACTGCAGATTATTAAAAATCTCATTTAATAAAGCCAGACACTTACAGTTTTTCTTTCTGGGGGAAAGAAGGAGGGGAGATTTACATTCCATTATAGCTTCCCTAACATCCCATCACTGGAAATATTCAAGGCCAGATTGGATGGGGTTGGAACTGAATGGTCTTTAAGGTCTCTTCCAACCCAAACTGTTCTAGGATTCTGTGATCTGAAACACCACAGAAAAAAGAGGGAGACCCATAGTGCTTGGTGATCCTTGTCTCAGGGATGCTGATTCAATCTGCATCTTACAAATTAACTTAATTTCTGTAAGCATCCAGAGCACCCGGCACAGAAAAAGTCAGAACAACTCTGTTTAAGAGAGATTCTGAAGGAGATGAATCCACAGGAACTCTAAGGAGGATTAGGTATCAGGTTTGCATCCAAACCTCAGCCAGTGGAAAAAGGATGACATCTCTGTGACTATGTTTCTCCAGCTCTTTTATTAATTCCTTTGCCACCTGGATGTAAAGCGCTACTTCCTCCTCCCTCTAGAGAATTCAGTCATCTGGTTTGTGCACCAGTGGTCATAAAAAAATCTACCATTCAAGTGAGGCTCAGGATGAAGATATTTAAAGACAGGCAGACAGGCTGAGGCAAAGTCAGTTGGTTCTGGGAGACTGCTAAGGGCCCACAGATGAGCCAGGCTGACTGCCTCGGGCTGTGCTGTGAATAATGCTTCAGGGTTTGCTTGCTGGAGATGATTTTTTGAATGGCCCAAATGCATTTTTCGTATGTCCAGGCACCTTTATGCTCCATCCCACTGGTGCATAAGCTGCACCCATGAGGCAGCACTTGGGGGCTACTGGGATTTAAGAACTAATTTCCCATCCAAACCATGACTGAAGAAGCATCACAGCCAAATCACTGCAGCTGACTCCATTTGGCCATTGGGATCAGGATGAAACTTGGTCCAGGATGTTGAGAGTGGATAAATGTGGAGACTTATAAACTAATTTGTGCCTAAAGTGACACTGTGCTATGTCAGGCCTTGCTTAACACACACTTTCACTAATGGAGAAAAGGAAGCAATATTCCTGAAAACTCCAAAAATGCAGAGTTTCCAGCTTGCATCCAAAGAAGTTGGTTTATTTCTGCACAATTTCAGCATGTTTAGTAGGGGGCGAGTCCTACATCCGGAGGCAGACACCCGAGAATTTCTTTCAGCACAATTTTAATGAACTGCTTGTGTCATCAAGGAAGAAACCAACCGAGCAGAAAGGCCAGCAAAGGAACTCTCAGCCAGGCCAGCAAAGTCATAACTCAATAAAAAAGGAGCAGCAGACATCAAAGAAAGGATGATGTGATTTTCGACACACCTGGATGTCACTTCCCCCCTCAGCTCACCATCCGTGTTCCGTGTCAGCAGAAATATGTTGGACCCCTCAAGTGCAACAGCAAGGATTTGGGAACAGATCCAGAGTTCAGTGAGAGCTTTCAGGAACCTCAGTGATCATGAGCTCAGGCCCAGTGTGATAGATGATTGGTTTGCTCATTTGGGTTTTGTTTCTCAGGTAAAACTTTTCACCTCCTCGTTCGGCGAGAACAAGTCATTAGACATTTTTTTAGGATCTTGATTTGCTTGTGTGCGAGTTGACAGCCCAAGAGTATTTGCCAAAAGTTGGTAAAGTGCCAAGTTTTCATTAAACCTCTTGTAAACCCCAAACTGCCGTCCTGCGAGGCTACATCTGGCAGGGAAGCCATCTGTGATTCGTATAGTCTTGCTCCAACAAAACGACAACAGTGTGAAAAACTCTTTTCTCTGGTCGGCAGTGAACTGTAAAAGTAACATTAGTAATAGCTTCTGCAGGCTCAGTAATGACATAATTGACATTGGCTGAAAGCAAAAGCCCCAGCAGCGAGGTCTTGCCAAGGCTCTGGGTTGATTCATATCATCCTTCAAAAATACAGGTTATAGTCAAGAGCCCTCTTGGACGCTGCTTCTCACGTGAGTGGCGAGGCTGCTCCTCCTGAGCACAATCTCACAGAGTAGGAGCCTCCTGACCCCATCCCCAGCAAAAGAAAAAACCAAAAACCCACAAAAAAACTCCAAAAAGAGCTTCTCTGCTTGACTGAAGCCATTTACTTGATCCATAAACATGGTCTGTATTTGCAATTGTTTAAAAACCTGCAGCTTCACGGCGAAGCGCGCGTTGCACCCAGTAATCTCTTATATCTACAGCAACATGACCTGGTGCATTTTATTTAATGCAGAACCCTAGTAAGGAGGCTGGGCTCCAAGCCATCTGCACATATGTTTCTTGGATGCCTGATATTTTCATTTTGCTTCAGATGAGCTGCACTGTTAGGGGGCTCCCATTTATAGCATCCGGGATTTTTTCCAGTATATGTTGTGCTCACCCTGTCTGCAAACCTCTCTTTTGCCCTCAACCTCCTTCACCCCCACGACTCAAAAAACACAAACCCCAGCAGATGTCCATAAAAAAAAAAAAAAAAAAAAAAAAGACAAAAAGCTCTGATTTGCTCAATTCTCTTGCTAAAGAAACCATTCCCCAGCTCCCTTTGTATTTAAAAGCTTGAGGCCCCTGTTTTAGAGAAATCCTAGAAATACAATTTAAAGACCTCGGTGGGACCGTGCAGCACTGAGAGACTGTGTGCTTACTGATGGGGAATGTTTAGAAAAACAACACCTAATGCCACCAAGGTTTCCATTTGCACCTCTGCTCTTCTGCACTTTTCATGGAGCCCTGGCTTGCAAAGCAGGAGCTTTTCCTGCATTATTTAGACAAGTAAGTGACAAAAATCCACTGGACCGTAATCTTTACTAAATCTTTAGACCTTCCTGATTCAGGCAGCAAGTAATTGGGGGTTTAACCAGCTGAGGGAAAACAAAAAGAAGGTGAAAAAGGAAGAAAGAGAACAAAGGACTGTAGGGTAGCACAGAGTGCCTGATTCTGACCCTCCCCTGCAGCAGGAGTGAATCCACATTTGTGGAGATCAGAGGTGGATCTGTGCTGAGTGATGGGCTGCAGGAGAGGGACAGAATGCTACTGATAACATAATTTTTGTTTTGGAATGTATCAGGGCCAAGGGGCCAAATCCAGAGCTGGTGTCAAGGGGTGTTCCTCTCTCCAGCTCCCTCCTGCTCAGCGTGCCTGAGTTTGTTGTGGGGAAAGATGTAAAAAATCAAAGCCCACACCTGAGCTGAGGTGTGATGGGCCAGCTGTTGTCCTTGGAGGTGATGTTAATGAGGACTGGGCTGGCTGGTGAGACATCTCACTGTGCTGCTTGTTGTCCTCCTGAGGTCACTTCTGCCCCTCCTCTGCATCCCTTTCTTTGTCCTTGTGCTGACTCCCGGGCCAGACTGGAAAAGGGATTTATTTCTCCGAGCTCTGTTTCTCCTGCAGTTCCCTCCTCCTGCCAGCCCTGATGCCAGAGGCAGAGCCCACACAGACTGCCAGACTGAGCCCGAGGTTGGGATGCTGGGAACAGACTCCAAATCTGCCCTTCTGTGGCTGCAGCATCCACTGGCTCTTCCCTTTGGGGTGGCCGGGAGTTCCCACGGGCCGTGAGCTGTGGTCTCTTTTTTCTTTCACTCTGACTCCTCTACAGGAGCTTTCGGGGTCTGTTCATGGCCGGCTCGTTGGGTGGGAGGCAGGGAATTCACAATCCTGCCAGGGCCTGGCTGCCAGAGCTCCCAGCTGGCAGGGCAGCACTGTGCCTCAAAGAGGAAGGTCATGCTCCCTTGTCAACGCCAAGGAGGGTTGTGCAAGCCCTGCATGAGGTAGGGAGGTGTCCCCAGCATGGATCTGTGGCATGGATATACCGGGACAATAGAGCTGAAATGATGCTTTCCAAAAATAAAGCCATCTTCTCCCCCAGAAGGGCTCGAAAGGCTCCAGCAGCTCCTGTGCTGCTGGCTCTGTTGGACATGTCTCTGCTGCTGAGGAGGGACCAGGAATGCTGGACATTCTCCATGGCCCAGGGACAGCCCAAGGACAGCATTTCTTGGTGTGCCCAGGAGGGCCCAGTGTTTTGGGACTGGTCAGATTTCCTCAGGCAGTGGGGACTTGAGGCTGGCTATGCCAGAGCTGCCTTCCTGGTACACAGCCGACCTTCCTGAGGCTTTCAGCCCGATGGCACCCTGAAAACCACTTCCCAGGGCCCCTCCAGAAGCCATTCCCACAGGCTGGCTGAGCATTAACTCTTTGGCCTTGCTCAAGCAAGCTGATTGCAAAAGGGAAAATGTGTAACACAGGCAGGGAAACAGGCAACATGAGCAGAAACCTGGTCAAGGGTGGTCACTTCCTCCGTTTGTGTGAGGACTCTCAGGAAGTCCATTACAAGGCACTCCATCACTGTCACTTAATTCCAGCTAGATTACAGAAGATTAATAGTTCTGCTCCTTCTCCCTGCTGCATGTCCAGAGGGTGATGTTACAAGCCCCTCTGTGCATGCCAGGTAGAGTTCCCCAGGACTTTGAGGATCTCTCTTTTACTTTCTAAATCCTTAATAATCTGAGACAAATCATCCCAGGAGCCATCAGTGTCCACAGGAGACACATGGTGGGAACAGCAGATGAACAGGGAGGTGTCTTTGGGCAGCAGGGATGAGGCTGTGATGACTTGGTGTGATGCCTGGCTGTGCTGCCTGGAGCAGGGACCCTCTTTTATTGTCTTGTCCCTCAAGCTGGTGTTGCTGTCACTGCACACCATGAGGAGCTCTGGGATACAGCACTGAGGGGATGAGCAAGGCCATTAAAAGCTGCATTCCTGCCTTTGGCCCCAACCCCGTGATCCTGAGGAATCCACCCTGACCTCCAGATGATTTACAGCTTCTTCTTTTGCTTCTTTTAAAAACCTTTTCCAGTGTAACCTGACTTTGATGTGAATGAGCTCTGAGCAGAGAAGTCATTTGGGTGACCACAAGCAGAAATGAGTGTTTGCCAGTGTCTTACACCTTCTCTACCTATTCTACACACCTTGGACCAGAGCACCAGGGAGCCTGCTGTAATTAGCTGAGCAGGGTGTTACAATTCACTTGACCTCCATAATTTCAGCAGCTCCTCCACTTTCCAAGGGGAATGTGATGCACGTGGCTACTCCCCATGCAAAAATTTGGGGGGGTGGGTCTGTGTGGGGTGCTGGTCCAGGATGGGGAGGCAGGGCTGACCCAAAGTGCCTCAGCCACATCTGCTCCTATGGAAGTTCTACCACAAGTTCATCCCTCCAAATGAGGAAGAGAAAGACAGTGAATGGATTCAAATCTGGTGAGCAGGTCCTGTGAAAAGAGAGAGCCCTGGAAAGCATCTCTACTTTTCTATCAGTGTTTCTTTAATGCAAAGGTTGGCCGTGGAAATGCTGCAATGTTTCATTTTGTTGGTTTTTTTTTCTGAGTGTTCACCTGTTTCAGATCTGCTTTTCATCATGCTTCAGTTTCAAAAATTAACTTGAACCGAAGGAGAAGGTTATCCAAAAAGATTATATGGCCCCCAAATGAAGTTAAAAGTTTTATCTCACGTCTAGCCAAAAATTTCATTTTGACCCACTAATGAAAGTTTCTAGGATTGTTTCTTCCATTTCAGTGCTAAAACAAGTAAGGTATTATCATTGGGCTAGACACAAACTAATAGTCTCTCCCCAGCAGGACTGTAAGAAATACAGGAGAAGAAACATAAGCCAAGGTGATTAATTATAATTATCAATATTGCTGCTGTAATAATTTTTGCATGGACAAATCCTGGTGGTAAAGGTGGTAGGACCTCCCTGATCTGGGATCCAGTGGCATGGACCTATTTTCCTTCAGGGAATGTGACTGGGCATGCCAAAACAGCTGGTGAGCCCTCTGCTGCATCTGCTTGGCTCCTTCACAGGACAGCAAGCAGACAGATAATGAAAAAAAAGGGTCAGGGAGCTGGGAGAACAGAATGTCAGACCAAATATCTTGGACAGAAATGTGCAGGTTGTTCTGATCAACCCCTCTGAGAAACTGTCTGCTGAAAGACTTGGGCGCTTCTGTACCTCATAGTTCACACATCATAATTTATGTGCCTTGTCCAGCATTTTTTCCTTGTTGTAACCGTATCAAGGGTCTTAGTTCACCGGTGGATCTGCATTCTGTGGTCACAGAAAATGCAAGGATAAGCCCTGTGCCTTAACAGGAGAAAAGCATGGTCTGAGAGCCATTTTTCCCATATGATTCTTCAGGGTTTGGCCCTTAGTTCACTGCTGGCCAAAAGAACCCCACAAAGGCTTGTTTCTTTCTTCTCCCAGAGTTTCTTATTCCACTAAGGACGCGTTATTATTTTAAACTTAACGGGAATTTAATCAGAAAGGAGTGACGCAGCGACTAGTCACCAGCTGAGCTCTGCAGAGCTCTGAGGGATGGGGCCAAGCCCCAGTCCAGCCTGCCAGAGCTCTCTTTTGGGTTTGGAAATCATTACCATTGCCTCCCGTGGACGCTCCATGGTCGTGGCAGCTGACTGAAGTAACGGGGGGAATGAAAACCCTTCACCTGCTGTGGCTCTCGCTCAGCTTCCCTCCCTGCCAAGTCCTGTCCTGGCTGGTAGCAGCCTGAAAAGGCCCAAAGCATCTTAAAACTGTGGCAGATGTTTTGTTTTAATAGGGGGGGAGGAGAGGAGGAGGAAAGGGTATCAGTGACAGGCAGTGAAGAAGAAAGGTGGGAGGAAAAACAACAAAATGGAACCATCTCCTCTGCCTTTATCCCCCCATTAGCTGACACAGTAAGCAAGGGTGGTTCAGACTGGTTTATCTGGGAGGGATGCTGTGCTGCTGAATGGAAAACAAGCTGGAGGTGTGCACTGAGTACTTCCCACCGAGTTAGAGCACTCAAACAAAACAAAAATCCAGAAAAGCCAGGAAGGTCCCAAAATTTGACCCCAAACTAAACTCTGACCCGTTTTGTGCCTCATTAATATCATCTCAATTTTCTATCCTGTTCTCATGCCTCTGAGTTCAGCCTGAGATTTTGTTTTAAATGTCTCTGAAATGTGCAGTTGTTCAGGTCAAGGGTTTTGCTTTGGCACTCACTTAACTATTCCTGGCTGTTCCTGTGCTACGGGAGGTCTGAGAGTATTTCCAGGTTTATCAGAAGCTTTTATTCTGGAAGTTGCTCCTCTAACCCTGCATTTTTTTGTGTGTGTTGCTGATAACCCATGTCAGAAATCATGGTGTGACTCTGTGCATCATTGGGATCCACCTGGGTGTGGAAAAAAGGATTTGCCAGAGGGGTGCAATTTTGCCACCTCAGTTCCTACCAAGGAGGCTTCCGAGTTCTTGAAGATCTTTAGATGTAATGAAGCAAATCCTCAGTGAAATACCAGTGAGATTCAGACCCCCACACCTGCAGTGGGGATTACTTTGTTGAGCATTTTGCCCCCTTCTCTTATATTCTGCATTTCTCTGGTGTCTTTAAAGCAAAACCCAAATTGCTTCTTCTCCCAAAAATCTCTGAAGATGTCCCCTGTTTTTCCTTCAGCTGTGACACCCCCAAGCCAACAGCAACATCAAAGAAATCTGCAGAGCTTCCCAAGTTTGAAGCAGTGGAAAGGAAAGGTGGGATGCCAAGGTTGCTGTGGTACAGTAGGAAAGCAGGGAAGTTTTCTCCATCTGGTTAAAGGAACTGTAGACAAATAGAGCTAATACAGGCACCAAAAAGCACTCCCAAGAGATGCCCAGCTCACAGGACTCTTTTAGTAGCCACATTGATTATGGAATATTTTAAACAGAAAACAAGGATGCAGCCTTCTTCTTCTGGTGCAGAAGAAGAAACCTGCTGTTGAGAAACCCCACCTGCTTTCCATTTTTAGGGCTGTTTTCCATTCTTGGGAAAGACTGTGGACAATTGTCTAACTATATAAAAGATGTTTTATTTCCCTTTGATTACAAAAAAAAATGATATGCAGGATTTGCAACTGTTCTGAGGACAAAATGTGTGACAAGAATGAATAGCTCTTTTTTTCGTTAATATGTATGTCTTTGAGCTGAGCTTTTATAGTGGAAAAAACTGCTCTAGAGAAGCCTAAATGTGACTTGAAGTCTGATCCTCTGCTAACTTGGCAAATACCTGAGGGTGAAGTATGGAGAAGAGCTAACCTATAAAGTATCCTGTATTTTAACAGCCTGTTTCTCCATTAAGAATTTTTAGACATCAATAGAACGAATTGTCCTGTATTGTATGTTACATGTCTGTGTGCTGTAAAAACATTAAGGGTTTTGTCAGCTTTCTGCCTTAACCCTTAAAGACATTCCTGATGTCTGGTGCTCCAGCAAAGTCCTTGTCCTCAGGATTTTTTTGGGAGCTGCTGTTGATTTTACGGCTGTGCAGCCACATCATGGTTTGTTTTCACCCTTGAGAAGATACAGATGCTGCTGGTGGATTTATCCCTGTTCCTGTTGTTATTTGCTTGTGAGCTCCTCCATGGCCCAGGATACTCTCAGATGAAGGAATAAATAAATATCAAGCAAGGAGGCACCAAAAGATTCTGTAATTCCAGCCTCAGCAGGGCAGGTTCTGCAAGACAGGGACACCCTGCGAGGGTGAGCTCCAGATGGGTATTGCTCAGCTCGTGTCTCTCTCTCACTGTTGACAAGAGCTGGTTGCTCTGACCAGACTCTGAACCTTCTCTCCAGGCTTTTTGGCGCCATCTTCACTCCTTCCTGCTTTGTTCTGGGACGGGGTGACTCCCTGTGTGTCCTGCCTGACCTGGGAAGCTCTGATAGCCCCCCCAGCAGCTCCCACCTACACAATGATCACGCTGTCCTGGTTGTTTCCTGCACGCCTGACCTTGAGATAACCACTGTCCACTCCTTCCATGGGTACAGCCTCTCCAGCAGGCTCCCACCAGGCAGGGACAGCACCAGTTTGTAATGCACTAACTGCCCATGTCCTTGCCTTGGCCCACAATAAATGCAGGGAACTCCAGTTTCAATGGGTCAGGAGAACCCCCAGGTCCCATCACCGTTACTCTGGGATGACATTTGTGCAGGGCTGCCACACTGGACAGCACCTCCAGCTCAATCATGCAAATATATATATCTGTTTCCCCTGAAATACCTATTTTTGATTATTATTTCATGGTGGCCCTGCCTGCAAACAGAACCAAAGTTAGAAACTCCTTCCTGCCCTTTCCTGGGGCTGAGGGCTTGCCAGTTCTCCCAACTGCATGTTGGGCTGTGGAGAAATTGCCCCCACTGAAATGGATTCTTTCTCCCTCTAAAATATTGTTTATAGCCCAGATCACCTCCAGGATCTGACTCACACCTTGGCTGTGCAGTTTGGGCAAGGGGGATGGTGGAGCAGCACCATTGTGAAGATGCAGAAGGTGTTTCAGCTGTTCTTGTGTTACAACAAATTACTCACTTTAATGATTCAATCAGTCACGACAACCTGCTGGGAGGAGCACAAGAGCACTTGGCTGGTCTAACCACCAACCCCACAGCCCTCAAGCTTCAGCTGTGGACCACCAGGGCCGTAAGACGTGGAGAGGAGGGCTGCAAAATGATTGACGGCTTTCCTCCCTATGGTGGACAACCAAACACAAAAACCAAGCCAGGTATTAGTTCTCAAGAGTGCAGGGGGAAAAAAAAACAACCAACCAGTGCAAGAAGTGAGCATGCATCCTAGCTGAATTTTTCTAGTTTTCTAAAAAAAAAAAAAAAAGAAAGAAAAGGTGATGGCACATGGATGGTGGACTCGGGGTGCTCCTCAGAAAAAAGGCTCTGTGCACTTCAGTTCAAAAAAAAAATAAATGTTGAGGCAAACTGAAGGACTCCAATATTTATGCCAAGCTTTTAATAAGCCAGGGGTAGCAGCTGCAGGACTAACCAGGAAATCACCGAGGAGTCGGGGCTTGAGCAGCTTGAGGAAGGTGTTTGTGAGGAGCTGGTGACTGGGCCCGTGATGCAGGTGGTCCCTTCCAGCCCAGCACGGATGGATGTGCGTTCCCTGCCGTGGTTTGGGGAGCAGCTCTGCTGGAACCAGCAGGTTTTGTCCCTGGAAGCCCCACAGGCGACTCCCACACAAGTCTGAAGGGTTCACCCAAGCACTGAGATGATGACAGAGCCAGTCAGGCTGCACTTTCCCATGGGGAGGAATCCACAGCACCCCAACTGTCTCGTTAAGGACTTTGGGATTAGGTTCTTTTTCCCTTTGAACTGCAGATTGACGAGAGGGAGGCAGTTTTCTCTTGTTCGGTCTCAGTTGTTTATTCTTTTTTCTTATCAGCATTACAAGGTACAAGGAGCTATGTGCACTATGATAGAAAAGGGGTAAAATGGCTAACAGAGATCTTCTTCAAGGTCTTTTATATGTCCATTTACCCAATTAACAGATGCCAACTAAATTATTTTTCTTAGTGACCCAATGACCCAACACCTGTGCGCTGCACTACGGTATTTTTTACCCAATCACTTACTACTACCCAAAAACCCCTAGGAGAAGAACATGAAGAAGAAAGAAGAAGGACAAGAGACAACACCCTAAATCCTCCATCTTGTCTCTTGTTCTCTAAACTACTTTTTCACCCAGTGATTTAAAGAACTTTTTAATCTACACACTTACACTTTTCCTATCTAACTTTAACATTTGTTTTCATGCATCACCATGAAAACATGCTCATGAATTTCATGTCATATGAAATTCAGTGTTTCTTTGAATCCTAGAACTAGGTATTAGAAACAAGGGCACACACTCTATATCTCAGGCTCCAACACCCAACAACTCACATCCCCCTCTCCCTTGCCCCTTTTTGTTAGTGTTTTACTCTTGAACACGAGGAAATCTCGCTGTCTGCTCAGGGAGCATTCACCAGAAGAATAAACAGGTCCTCCTTTCTCTCTTTGCGTTCCAACATGGGAGTTCACATCCTCTGCCTCTTCCTCTTCACTCCTGGCCCTCTGGAAGAGCAAAGCACACCCCAGGGACGGCACAACAAACAGCACCGAGGGGCAGCCAAGGAGAACAAAGAGCCCTTCAGCCCTGTGAAAAGCTTGTCCTGGAAAAGGGAGTCGATCCCAAGGCAGTGCCGGTGCCGGGATTAAAAAAGCACCAGGAAAGCAGAACAAAAGCAAAGATAACGAGGCTTCAGTGGTCCTCCCGTGCATGTCTTGGGCTCCATGCGTGCCTTTCCATACATGTTCTGCCAGAAGGGAAACATGAGCCTTGTTTATAAAAATTACAGGCTTGCATCCGAGTTTAACCCCTACCCTTTGAACAGCAGCCCAAGCTTAGGAATCGCTTTGTTTAGGGCGAGCTGCTCCTCCGGGCTTGAAAGGGGTGAGCAATTGGAGATTTTCTCACCTAGCTGCTATCTGCTTTTGTCTCCCGGCATCGCAGAGGAAGGTGAGAGCTTTGCAGAGAGGGGCAGGACTCTGATTGCATCATTCCCATCCTGGCAGCCAAAAACAGGCTCCTTTTCCTGTCCCCTTCATGCTCCCAGGGCTGACAGCCTTGGACCCACTTCTGGCTCCTACCCTTGTACTTACCTCTTGTAGTTTCCCCTGTTACTACCCCTTGTAGCTATTTTGTGTAATTGCTTTGGATTGTCCTTGTACCTGCAGCTCTTGCTGGCTGTAGACAGATTATGTGATGCCTATGATAAATATATTTATGTCTAAATGTCATCAATTTATGTCATAAAGATATTTATGTCTAAACCATGCAGTGTAAATATATTGATTTATGTTATTTTTACATAAATATATGTATTATTGGTGCTGCTCATCTTTAAGCCTGTGATAGGCCTTAATATATCTTGTATTATATATTGTGAGTGTATATATGTATGTATCTATTAGATAAACACCTAACTCTTCCATTCATTCAACAGTGAATGTTTTGGGCATGTAGAAAATATGCAGTGGTAGACAGAAATTCAACCCAAAAAAGAACTGTCTTTGCAATACCATAGAATTTCTCAGGAAAAGCACAAATTAGAGGAGATTGGAAGGTGCTGGCCATAGGGATGTCCTTGTCATATCCTGGGCAAACACAACTGTTCCACACAGAAGAGAAGATGAAGGATGTGGATTGTTGCCTCTTGTCCTGAGGATAAACAACAATAAAACCAGACTGGGTTATTTTTTAATAACTGAGATGTTAAGTACAAGGTGTGAGCGTTCAAATTCCCCATTCGTATTTAATCTTTGGATATCACAAGGCAATGTAAATTTGTACCATATTGTGCCTGAGATGGGAGCCCTCACCCAGGAGCTTTGCTCTGGTACCCACCAATGGGAGTCCATCACAGGCTTAAGGAGGGACAGGACCATTAAAATCCATGAAAACTCCAAAATGACAGAAACTGGGTGCTGTAGTATTGGCCATTACCCTTCTCCCAGGCAAAACTCCTGCTGGGAGCACCCAAAGGTTTGCCCAATCTTGTATTGCTGCATCAGAGCACAGTACAGAAGACTCAAACCAGACAGTTGCATAAATGTGAATTTTCTTGCCCTGGATCTGTTGTTACAGTTCGCATGATTCATCGAGCGATTCCATCGGAGCCTGTAAATAACTCCCCCCCACACTATTATTACCCTAATAATTCTCCTGAGATTGAAAATGTGTTTATTTTTACTCAGAGATTGTAAAACCACAGGAATAAAACAAGTTTAGGCTGCCAGCACTTTATTTAATTTCTCGTTCTTTTGCCGAAGCTCTGAGAATAACTTCTGTTTCCTGCCGAAGAAGGAAACAGTGTTTTCCTTGACTTATGTAAATACGACTTCCCTGCTCCTACATTTTCCCACTGCTGGAAATAGGCAGGAAATCTTCCCAGTGCCTGAAGTTTGCAGCCCATGTGGAAGATTTTGCTCTCCACCCAGCACACCTTGGGCTGGCTTGGGGAAAGGTTGGAGTTTTCCAGGATGGAAGTTAAGTCCTGACGGATTTTGACCTCAAGGCAACGCTCCTGCATGTTTTGGTTTTTTTTTTTTCTCTTCTTCTTCTATGATTTAAGTCACTTGGCCAAACCTATTATCAAGACTTCCCTTACCAAGAAGGGCTGCAGCAAGAACAGAGGGACTAAAATATAGGCTTGGCATGTAATGGGAGCGTGTGAATGTGGGCTGGGAAGCGCGAGGGGAAGGACAGAGAGGCAGGGACACGGTGTAGAAGCTGCACAGACATCGGGAGCCATTCCTCTGGCAAGTGTATAATCAGAGGATAATATCCAGTTGGGAGAACGTGGGGCAGCACTTCCAGCAAAGGAGACAGCCAGTGCTTGGAGCTCCTCTGCATATTTATTACATCACCATAATGATATAGAGAAATAAAAGAGAGGCGGAGGTTGGCGTTACGAGCGTGTGAGCGTCCTGCTCCTGTGTGGAGCTGCCGGGAACGTGCCTGGCTCAGCTGGACTTCTGAGAGGGCATCAGTGGATTATTGAGGGTTTTAGGACAGCATGCCTGGAAAGAGATGAAAACCTGGCTGGGATGAGCATCTCAGACCCACTGAGTGCCCCGAGGAGGGCAAGAGGTGTCTCCATCCCAGCTGGGTGGTGCTCACAGAAGGGAAAGGGTTGCTGGTGGCAGATCAGCCTTTCTCTGAGCCATCAGAAGTGGTGCCAGGGCTGGAGGCTGAACCCAGATAAAATCAGTGCAAATGGGAGGTGGAAATGTCAAGTCTGACCCCTTCTAATGTAAAGACTGCTCAGGGAGGCAAAATGCTTCTGGGGGCATTTAGGCTGGAGCTTTTTCTCCAAGACATACTCTAATGCAATCAGGGAATTACAGGCTTGATGCAAAGATTATACAATTTAATTATCTAGGCTGCCTTATGCAAGAGGCCAGGGAAGATAACATTTCTGCCAGGCCTTTAATCAATGATGTGCCCATTGCAAAAGCACTGAATGATTTGGGGCTCCCTCAGTTTTCAGGGGTCCTGCTGCAGGAAGTCTGAATTTCCCAGGGGAGGGAACAGCTTCTTTTGGGAAATCCAGCATCCTCCAAGGTTTCTCCCTCTATCTGCCCAGATGCTGGGCCACTGAATATTGCTGTTCACTTTTGAAAATGGTGTTCCCATCATTGCACCAAAATATGAACTCCAGATCTAGAAAGCATAAGCCCCCAGGAACCCTTAAATCTCCACTTTTTTTTTTTTATAAAGACAATGACTTTCCTATAGTTTGGCTCTTCTATCTGAAGATTTCCCAGAGTGCTCTGTCCATAAATGAATATTTTCACCTGAGGAAGACATCTATCAGCTTCCCCACCAGGGCCATTTCTCTTCTCACTGTACTCCCAGCCATCTTGCTGTTCTTTATCTACTTATCTTTTCTTTTTTTTAACCTTTCCTTTCTATTACTGCTGAGGTGATGGCAATTCCCTGTAACAATATAATCCCATGTAATTTATCATGTTAAGTCTGTGCAGTGGAGTCCCTGTTAACTCTAAAGAAAAATTTACAGGCAGGAAAAATCAGTGTAAGCCATAGAGAACTTGCACAGCTGAAGGGCTGCCGGGGAAAAGCTCGCCTGCTGCTGATAATCAGGGCAATGTATCGCTGCTGTGGTCTACTCATAACCCTTGAAATGAGGTTTTAATTCCTGAAGTCTTGCACAAACAAAAGAGTTGCAGAGAAAGAGAGAGAGAGACTGGGGAGGGGGAGAGGAGCAGTGACCTTTGCAAGTGAACTCGTAAGGAAACAACAACGTGCCTCAGCCTTAGCCTGATTTTTTGTATTTTTTTTTTTTCCTCCTCAGAATGAGTTTGGCTGTTGGAAAGCCAGAAGCACTGGCTGTCAGACACCAGCCAGATCCTGCGTGCTTTGTTATTCCGGTGTTTGATCCCAGATGAGGCCAAGTCACACTCAGATTTTAGACATGACAATTGGGTCTGGGTCCTGATTGCTCTGGACTGTATTTCTGGCTGGCACCCCAGAAAAATAGAAGGAGGAGGCCGAGGTGATGAGTAGGTTTAATCACTGGAGTAAACCTCGTCTACTTTGAGCCTGACATCCTTGTGCACGCACTGCATTCTCTGCAGGATCAACTTGGTCCACAAAAGCACAGATTAAGTCACCCAGAAGGAATAACAATGAGGAATGAGGCCAGTTATCCTATATATTATGTGTATGATATATGTCATATACCGTTCATGCAGTACCATGATGAACGCTTTTCTTTTTAATGGTGATGATTCATGAAAACATAATTTTACAATCCCGATGCTTTCCCAACCTCTCCGTATCTTCTTCAGCTCCTTCCTGTGTTCAGCTCCTTCCTTCTTCAGTTCCTTCCACTTGCTCAGGAAAATGTGCAAAGCTGTGGCAGGCTGAGGCTCCAATCTGGGGGTTGTTTTCCCATCATTTTCCTTTTGCCATCTTCCCAAAAAGCCATTTATGTCTCCCTTGCTCCCTTTTGTCTGGGCTGCCTGTCACAAAGCGCTGTTGCCCAACAATCCCCCCACCTCCTCAGCAGAAACCACCGTTTGCCACTATCATTTTGGTGTGAAATCCCGCACTTCTGGGAGCAAACAACAAAAAGAAAACACCCAAGTTGCTGTCTCTGGCTCCAAAGCTTTTTCCCCCCATCAGCTCCCTGACTCCACAGAGAGCACTCCCATTTCAGCCCTCGCTGGAGCTCCTCGGGGTAAGATTGCAAGCGCCAGGGAAAGACACATGTTTCCCATTACGTGCCTAAGTCTTCACAGAGTCCTGGTGACAAGAGATCTTACAAAATAGCACTCGGTGGAAAGGGGCCACAGGTGGGGGAGGGACTTGCTGCTTGCAGGGGAAGATTCACAGGAACCCCGTTAAGGATAAAATAGAAGAGATGGAGAGAGGGTAATAAAAATAAAAAAAAATGGCAGGGGATTATTTTAGCAGAAATAAACAAAAATAATTGACTTAATAAAATGGTCTCCCAAGGTGGTCAGGTCTGGGAATATGTTGTTCACAGCATTTATTCAAATGCATGCTATGCCACGGCAAGAAAACACCCACACCTCAGTTTATAGAAATGACTTGATTTAACCCCAAAGTCATCCTCAGCACTGCTCTCACATACTGCTCCCCCATCCCTCCCTTGTTTCCAGGGTTATGTTACAATCCCATTTGTTTCTCCCTGTAAAACCGGCTCATTACGTGGCTCTTCCCATCCCTGCTGTTCTGATGGAATACCCAATTTCACATTTGCTTATGACACACCATGATCCGAGCAATATAAATATCGTGGCTGGCCTGGTGTTAATCATCTCGGTCCTGGCTGATGGGAGAGCAGTAGAAACTGCACTGCAGGTTATTCATAGCACCAATTTCACTATTTTTTACCGAAATACATCCACATTTGAATGGCACGTTTATTGGAACTTCTCCTGCCTTCAAAGAGAGTTACTGTGGGCATGGGCGAAATGAGTTCAGCCATTATATCCTGCAAACCACGGTTAAATGCCAGACCTGGGCTGAGCTGGGTTTGAAAAGCCTAGCTACAAAATCTCCTTCATGTGTCACCAGGACAGCATGGCTAAAGAGTTTACCAGCTTAATACATTAACCTAATGCATTAGCTCTTAGCCTAATATTAAAATAACAATAACTGCCAGAGGTACAAACGTTGCGGCCAAGCGGAGAGCGCTTGGAAAACGCAGCCCTCGAAGGGAGTGGGTCATCAGCCAAGAGAAATAAATTACCTTCAGCTCCCAGCACACCAGCTGTGTCTAAATCAGCTTAAACTTATGCTGTCCACAGGCTGGTTTTATCTCCTTGGAAGAGGAGGAGGGTTGGCGGTGCTTGGCTGCCGGGGGCTTCTCTTTTCAGCCTCCTCTGGGGATGGCAATCACCTGCCAGGTCAGGAAGATTTGTCCCCTCCCAGGTCTGCCAGGCTTATCTCCCAAGAAAATCTGGCTCCTCTTCTCCCTTCTGCCTCCAAATCAGATTCCAGAGGAGCTGGTGGCTGCTTTGCATGACACTGCGCTCTCCTCCAGTTCCAGCTCTGCTGCTCCTGAGGTGGAATAAAGGGAACATTCATTAGGGAAGCGAAATCAATGCCAAGATCCTCCTCTTTGCTAGTTTACACAGCCAAAGCATGGGCTGTCATGGAGAACTGGTATCTAGGTGTGTTCCATCCACAGGGGCTTTGCCACCCTGCTGGTTTTACTAGCACATTAGCACCTCCATGCCAGACCTCCTCCGTTGGGGACAAGCAGCCCTGCTCAGGATGGGGTTTGATTCCTCTCCCCACCCTTGGGAGCCATGGAAAGCAGAAAATGATGCACACTTCAGGTTCACTGTGAGCACAAAACCTGGTGAGGGCTGCTCAAAACTCGGTGGAGACACAAATCTGTCCTGGGAGCTGCCAGCAAGCACAGCCCCTGCACCCCAAAAATCGCTGCTTCCCCTCACCATAAAACACTCTGCTGCTTCTGCAGGACACGAGGAGGTTTCCCCTCCTGGTCAGGTTTTGTTTGGAGTTTGTGAGTCTGCAGCTGTTTGCTTTGCAGTGGGTTAGCTGTTTTGGGGGGGAAAAAGAAAAATCAAACCAATGCAAAGCACAGAGCTCTATGGAGCTGATTTGGCTTTTGTTGTGAACCTTTGTGTGCAAAAGAAGTTGGGATGCCAAGCTTTCTCTTGTTCCCAGTTTCCCTCTTTGTCTCCTCATTTCTTAGGGAATCCCCTGTTCCTGTGAAGGAGGCAAGGACAGTAATAGCAGTGAAGCCTTCATAGAGTTGATTCAGACAAATAAATGACATGTAGACTTGCAAAATTATGAGAAATTACTTCTTTCCATCTTTGAGATCTCAGTCCCTTGCTGACACCAAAATGTGAATCAAAAACTGAATAGTTCTTGCTGGGGATATTTTTGTCAGAACTTTGTACAACTACAGGCAAAAGCTCAAAGATGGCTGCATGCAAAATACAAATGTGCTTATACATTATAAACCACTGCAGATCAAGTACTGAAGAATTGCTTAGAAAGAATCAAGAGGAGTTTTTCTGGTGGTTGGGTGGGCTTTTTTTCCCCCAAGAACACAACATTTTCTTATTTTAAAAAATTGCTATTTTTCCCAGACCTCAAACTTGAAATGAGACTGGAGTTCTGATTGAAAGTGATGTGAAAGGAAAATGTTCAATTGGATAATGCACTATTAATGTTTTTCTTTAGGGTGTAATGCAGGGGACATTTTTACAGGCTTGTCTTTTTGGGTTTTACTCCCTTTTTTGCAACTCTATTGTTAGAGGGAGTGACAGCAGAAAGAGGCTGTGCAAGGCTTAAATATGGACAGGAAATTTCCCACATGAGGACAGGCAGAAAAATTTGCTGAGGCATCAAAATGTAGCCCGGCTCTCCGGGAAGTGGATGTGAGACCAACACCTTTCAAAGCCTCCACAGAGGAAGACAGCTCATGTCTTGTCCCACAACTGGTCACAATCCAAGCACTGGGCAATTGAATAACTTTAAATACCTTTTCCTTTTTTTTTTTTTTTTAGCAATAGCTGAAGCAGGAATGAAATTATTTTGGCTGGATGAACCAGAGTTTTGTGAGCAACCCAGACCAGCTGCACCAATCTGGTGATGAGACCATGACCAGAAGTTTTGTCAGGGATGGGGAGATTTGGCCACGAATTCTGACACAGGTCTAGGGTTCCCACATCTCCATCAAATACACACATTTTTGGACCACAAAGCAGGTT
Organism: Pseudopodoces humilis; assembly: GCF_049639895.1. Lineage (NCBI taxonomy): Eukaryota > Metazoa > Chordata > Aves > Passeriformes > Paridae > Pseudopodoces > Pseudopodoces humilis. Next base: position 27,682,925 of record NC_142209.1, read on the forward strand.
GTGGTGCCAAGAAACCATTCTTCAGGGGAGGTCACTTAGAAAGAGCTGGTTGTCATGAAATGACATGAAATGACAACTTATTTCGTAAGAAAACAAGAACAAATACAGGACAAAGATGAAGTAGTTAATCCAGGACTTCCCATTTGTCTTCTCACCATTAGATTTTGAGCAGTCCATGCTAATCCACTTGAGAGAGTGGGTCAGCAGCTATGGCTTCTCCTTTGAATAAGGTCCCACAGAGATCCTAATTGCTGCCACCCCCCTCACCTGACCCCAAGTTTGGGACAATCGTGGTGTTTTCCTTCCCTGCACCTCCTTTTCCCTGCTGCTAATAAAGGGAAACAATGACTGCTGCCTGCTTTGATGAAGTCTCCTGTGATCTACAAGTGAAAAATACAGTGTAAATGCAAGGAATGTAATTATTATTATCACCAAAGGAGCTGCCTGCTGACCTCAGAGCTGATTTATAGATTCATAATTGGTTTAGATCAAAATGGTGATGAGGCAACAAGGCTAAACATGCCACTGCATTCTTGCTATGCCCAATCCAGTCCTGGGGGACAGTAAATGCTGCTGTTAACCCATGTTTCAGTGAGATAATGACTGTGTGGCACCTTCACAATCTTCTGAGCTCCAGGTGCCCCAGTGAGGCTGGGATTTGGAAATTCCCAGTGGACACTCATTGTGTCACACAAATCAGGTCAGTTTTCAGCCGGTGTTTTGTCACAAGGAATTGTGTGCAGACCTCAGGAATGAGAGCCCAGTGCTGTCTGACATTTACAGAGTGTTTGATTTCAGAGAGAGGCTGTGGATAACAGCAGAGAAGAGCCCCTTCCAGCCCGAAAAACAGCTGCTGTGTAATATTATATGATCACTTTTTGCTGCCCTGAAAAATGGAGGGTGAGAATTCAAAGGCTGCATCCAGTTAAAATTATAGGAGAAGTCCCCGCTGACCAAAAGCCAAATGGGAGTTTAGCTGTAATTATGGGTCAAACAACTCCTCTTAAGTAAAAAGTGTCCTTATTTAATGATGTGATGCAGCATGGCTACAGGGGATTTGCTTTTCAGCAGATTTTTCCCCTACCTCTCATTTATTAAACTAATCTGGCCAGAAGGAGAGCACAACACAACCACGGGGAGGGCTATAAATCTTCCTGCTTGGAGCAGAACTTAGGCCCTAAGTAAAGGGAGGTTGGCAAGCCACTTCCTCCATCAACAGGTTGTTCCATAATTATCCTCTCCTGGGCTTTCCCCACCTTCCCCTGCAGCCTGTGAGCAGAGCCAAGATCCTGGGCAGAGTGGACACACCACCAGGCCCCCTCTTTCCCAAGGTTGTGCAATGCAGTGTCTGTTATCAGTGTCCTCAGGATCTTCCCACACCTGAGACAAAAGCTCTGGGGTTATTTGTAGATGTCTGTAATTTGCAGGGTCCTCCCTTAAGTTGATTTGCTCTTAAATATAGGACTGGGAACTCCTGTGCAGTCGTCCCTCTCATTGCTCGATGTTTCCTGTGTACTGAGCAGTGCTGTCAAAACAAATATTCCCCTGCCCCTGTTTACCATGTTCAAGGTTCAA